>NC_091980.1:193287875-193887875 GCF_044704955.1 Pristiophorus japonicus | reverse complement strand
ACTACATTTGAGGTCCTGCTCTTTAACCTCCTCCCTAGTTCCTGAAACTCTGTCTGTAGAACCTGAACCCTATTCCTACCTATGTCATTAGTTCCAACATAGACCAAGATTTCTGGTTGTTCCCCTTTCCCCTGCAACATGTTTACATCCATTCAGTGATGTCCTTTATCCTGGCACCAATGAGGCATTCTATCCTGGATTCCTGTGGATTTTAGTCTATTTAGTAGTCTTTCATTTGTTACTTTGTTGAAGGCTTGCTGGAAGTCCAAATACAGTGTATGATAGGGAGAGTCACAATCTATTCAATTCTAAATGAACCAGAAAAAACTTATGGAAACGTTCTCCTTGGTGGGCTCAAGTAGAAATAACGGTCCTAAAAATATGGGTCTTAAATACAAAGATAATAAAAAAGGGTGAGACTGAAAAAGAAAAAGGACAAGAATGAAACAGGACAGAAAGAAATTATAGGAACTACAAAAAGATAAAATAATGAAGAGAACAGAGGTTCAATGAAGCAAGAGAAAGAAATTCTGGATTGAGGCTGCTTTACACTCCAATTGGAGTGTTCATGTGAAGCAAAACCACTTTGCACCAATACTACAGTTACAAATGCATTCTTAGAAATTCTGTCAAGTCACAGATTATCTTGTTTGAGGGATCTAAAATATCATGCAGTGTGCTCTTTGATTCTCCATTATGTCCAGGGATGACTGTTTGCAGATGTTTCCTTGAGTCTATAGCCAGCAATGAACGTGTGCAGACAGGGATCATAAGTAGAGACGAGTTATCCATACCCCATAAAGGGGGCTGGAAGTACAATATATTACTGACTTGTTTCAATATATTTTCTTTGCGAAACCTTCCAGATGATAACTTGGGGCCGAAATTCAGTGCTACCGGGAACCTAGCGCCCCAACCACTTTTTCTCCGGAATTATCACTGCAACATTGGAGTCGGGAATGCATTTGAAATTCAGCGGATTTTTCTTTTTAAATGACGGCTGGCGGTATTGGATTCTGGGAATCGGGGCTTTGCAGCGGGGTTGCTGATTTGATTGCAGTGCATTTTCCTCGTGAAATTCAGCTGGTCTTGATGATCCCTTAATGAACCATCTGCTGAAGGCCAGGGTTTGCAGCTAGGCCCTGAGGAGAGAAGTTGTTTGATTGCAGGACATGGCTGCTGGAGCTGCTGCGAGGAGAGCAACCCGGTTCTCCGATGCCGAGCTGGAGACACTGGTGCAGACTGTGGAGGGAAGGAGGCTAGTGCTCTACCCAGATGCAGGAAGACCTACTCGGCAGGTTTTCAGTTTGGAGACTGCTATGGAGGAGGTGTCAGGGACCTCCATTCATGACCGGACGGTCACCCAGTGCAGAAAAAGGATGAATGACATCACCCGGCTGATGAATGTAAGTACCTGTTCCACCAACTGCTGACCTTCCATCTGCGAGCCTTTCCTTCATCCTTCTCTTATTTCCCATCTTCACAGTATAGTCACTCAAGCAGCATTTCACTGTTGAGGTCTCTATACATGTGTGCGTGTTCTCGTAATGGAGGCTCCCAGTTATATCTGCAGGTCAGGGACACACACTTGTGCACTCATTTCTGATGCCTCATGACACAGCTACTCAGCAACCATTCTATGTTTTGCAGGCAAAGGTTGCACACAACAATATGGAGGAAAGGTGGTCTGATGCTGCCGAGGCCGACATTCAAATACTGACCCCTTTAGAGGAGGGGGTAGAGATGCTAGTGGGCAGACATGCTGCCTTCACTGTGGCCTCCGGTACTGGCAATGCCAATCCCCCTGCGGGCAGCATGGGTAAGTAAGGCCCTCCTTTAATGCAATTTTTGGCTGAAAGCGCCTACTGTGCCTGTCCTTCTGAAAGTGTGCTGATTGCAGGCTCCATGTAGCAATTCCCTACCTCCCCTCACGGCATCTCCTGTGCCATTTATGCTTGCAGAGGAGAGGTCCACTGACAGCGAGCAAGCTGATCCTAGCACTGGTGCGCGTGGGAGGGAAGTGACGGATGACAGCCTGGACAGCACTGAAAGAATTGAGGGACGTTAGATGGAGAGGCAAGGCCTGGGCGACAGCGAGAAAGCAATGGGCATCCTGACACTCCAGAGGAGATTGTGGACACCAACCAAAATGACACGCTGGAGCCCCCGCCATCCCTTGGCAGCAACTCCCATGAGGCAGAGGACGAGGGGAACACTCCTGGCTCCAATGAGGCAGAGGGCGAGGAGGACACTGCTGGCAGCACCGCGACACTGCTTCCACTCGCATGCGCCAGCTCAGATACTGGGAGCGCGAGGTCCGATCTAGTTCATATAGCACAGGGGCGGGGGGGGCGAGTCTGCACCGAAGTTCTGCCGAGGAGGACTCGGACGAGCCCATCAATGTTGGGGCTTACGAACGAAGGGTGGAGGCCATGCATTCCCAGATGTTGGGGGCAGTGGCATGGGTGGCGGACAGGCTGTCGAAAGTGGTGAGGAGTGTGGAGGAGTCTGCCTCCCACATTGTCGACAGCTCTTCACACTCCATGGAGCCCATTATTGCCAGTGTGCCGGCGATGGACCCCCAGATGGTCCGTGCGGATCCAGCTGTGATGCACAAGGGTGAGAAATAATGTGTTGTTGTTTTTTGGCACCGTTTCTTTTGATGAAAGAAATCTTTACTTTGTGTTGATATATGTGGCCAGGTTTCGGGTGAAACAAATTTTTATTTTCTGTTTATATATCTGGGCTGGTGTATCATTTAACGGGTGGCCATGTAAAGGCGAAGCTGAAGGGTGATGTGGGCTTCAAATTAAGTAAAACGAGCAGAAATCAGATGGCTCTCCACCTCCCTTGCAGGGTTGGAATGGCGATGACACCTCCTGGGGTGCTGCCGATGGGCATCCTGGTCCTCCTCCTCCTCCTCCTCCTCCTTTTGCTGCGCGTCCTCCTGAGGTGGAACTGTTGGATCCACCCCCAGCGGCAGACCCCTCATGATGGCAACAGACCACGACGAAAATGGAGACCCGCTCAGGCAAGTATTGCAATGCACCACCAGAGCGATGCCTATACAGTGCTCAATTAGGCACCTGGTGGTGGAATGAGCATCGTTGTGCGAGTGTTCGGCAGCAATCCTGGGGTTCTGAAGGGGAGTCATGAACCATGTGGACAGGGCATATCCCTTGTCCCCAAGCAGCCATCCACAATCCTGGTTTGGCCCTGAGAAGATGGCGGGCACACTGCTCTGGCGCACGATGAAGGAATCGTAGCTGCTGCCTGGGTACCAGGCATCGACTGCCAATATCCTGCGCTGGTGGTCGCACACCAGCTGCACATTCAGGGGGCTGGATTTTCATCATTTAGCCTTACCACTGGTTTTTCCAGTGGTATTTTGGTGCTATTTAAAAATCGCATTTTTTTTACCACCGAAATACCACTTTCACTCGAGGCTATTTTCATCAAATATGACCAGTGGTAGGGCTAACTTATTTCGTTCTTATTTTTGATCGTGCAAAACAAGTAAAATGGGTGCTATTTTTGCATATGCGCGGTATTTCTGCGTTTTTTTTGCGGGTCGTTGTCAGCAGCGTTGTCAGCAGTATCCGACCGCTCCTCCTTTCCCCGACATGGCCTTACCTCCATCACAAATTCCCACTCGTCACTGTGAATCCCTTGGAGATGGGAAGCTTGTTGATCACCACACGGATTGGAACACTCGCGGGGTTTTCGATGGCCAAGGTCTCGGTTTTCGAGCAGCCAGTCCGGTGCTCCCTGAGGCCGGATCGGCGTGCTGCATCCCGGGGTCCGGCAACTCCTCCTCTCCCCACTGCCTCCGGTGCCGACTGCGTCCTGAGGTCCAGCCACTCCTCCTCTCCCCACTGCCTCCGGTGCTCCCTCCGAGGCCGGGTCGGCATGCTATCTGCATTTTCTGTTTTCACCGCATACATGCAATAAAAGCAACACTTGAGAATCTCATGGCAGTAAGTAAAATGCACTGTGATGTTTTGTAAAACTGAGGCGCGACTTGTGATGATAGTTAAAATGGGACAGAAATCTTGTAAATGAGTCTGCAACAGAGGGCTGTCAGTTCCAATGAAAAGTCAGCATCAGTGAACACTTTGATCACAATGATCAAAAATGTTCACGTTCACGTAAATGCAACACTAAGACACAATTAGCACAGCTAATATGAGCAGTGCAGAGGAGCTTCTCTGGTTTGTAACAGAAACAGAACCTTTTCTCAAATTAGTTCTTTCCCGCCAATTCTGGTCAGGTGACAGGGTCAGGGGGCGCAGAGAGAATGGGAGATTGAGAGAGAGAGAGAGGAAGACATCACTATTGAGGAAGATGAAGGAATATTGAAATCAAATTAAATCAGATTAAATATGCAGTATTTGGAGCAACATTCAGAGCAACCCAACATTCGGAGCAACCTCAGTATTCGGAGCAACCCCAGCCAGAGCTTCGACCTCAAATGGTGGGCCATCAAAGAGCTCAAAAATTTAATTTGGAGGCACTGGTAGCGGAAGTCGAGGTGCAGTGGGGACAACTGTCCAGGGGTGGCAGGGGAAAGGCCCCACCACCTGTAGGGCGCAGAATTTGGTCGGCAATAGCTGAGGCTATGACCGTAGTTGATCAGATCCACCGAGGGGGCCAGCAGTGCCGGAAACAGTGGAGTGACCTAGTTGTGTCCGCGAGAGTAAGTTTTATTTCTATTCATGTACTCCTTGCACGTGTTTATGTGGGTAGGATTAATGTTGCACCTTATTTGGCTTGAATGATTTTATTAAGATGGCTTTCTGACATATTAAAAGATGTTTTTTCTGCACTTCGATGTCTTCCTCATGAACCACATGCAGCTTAATGGGACAGATTTTTTAATTACCGTATTAAATGCACACAGTATGTTACAAGGGCTTTGACGGCTATCTGTGTGTGCCACAGCAGCAGAAGGGCAATTTGCTTAAGCATTGCTATTTTTGCAGGGGAAACTATCTACAAATCGGGCCGAGCAGCGGCGCACAGGGGGGGGGGGGGGTGACCCACCCAAATTCATAAAGTTAATCGAGGCGGAGGAACGTGCAGCAGCCGTGGTGGGTGCCCATGACAGGACGGCTACCCATGGGGGTGCTGATCCTGCAGCTGAAGCTAAGTAATGAAAAATCCGCGAGCTGTGTTGGAGTTATGTCATTTAATGTTTGTATCATGTAATAGAGTATGTAGTCGATGTGAATTCGGCTGAGGGTAATTTCAGGTTAGGGTTAGGGTAATTTCGTGTAGTATCTCTCGACAACATATAATGCAGTAGTGGTGGTGCTTCAAATAAGCCTGCGTTCTCATATCACCCTTCCCTCTCCCCTGCTGCTAATCACTTGTACGTTGTTTTCTATTTTGCAGATGAGGAGATGCATACAACTCAATGGTACCTGGTATGAGACGAGAACCAAGAGAAGGAGAGAGAGGAAGATCAGGGGCTTGTTCTTCATCTTGAAGAAATAGATGAAGAAGCTGTTGCGGGGGTGGGGGGGGGGGGGGAGGTGGCTGTTGTCAGTGGGGTTGGAGGGGAGGAGGAGGAGCAGGGGTTGGGGCTGCAGATAGAGGAGCATGTGTTTTTAGTGGGACAAGCAGGGGATTATTTTACCTGCGGCCAACACTCCCTTGGATGCATCCACCTTCCATGGGTTCACCGTCACAGATGCAGTGGAATCAAGTGGTGTGCAGCAACGCACCCCTAGCGCACAACCCCATATGTCGCCTCCACGGAGGTTGAGTCGGCAAAGCGAGCATGCTAACAGACAGGCTGTGGCAAACCTGGGAATGGTGGGACTGTCGAGGGAGAGCATCGATCAAGGTTGAGAGCTCCTCCGGGTTCTGGGAGGAATTTCTGACAACATCGCCACGCAATCTGCCCGACAATCGGCAGACATGTTGGAGCTGACTGCAGCGATGAGGGAAGTAAGCGAGTCTGTCAATGCCCTGGGGAAATTGATGGTCTCGCATTTTGGCACTGCATCCCCAAATGTCTTACCACCCAGACTGACAGCACCTGTGGGTGGGAAGGTAGAACTGTCTTCCGACTCAGAAGCCGGGACTTCCATACATGACAACAGCAGCACTCTGGATACCTTGCTGCATAATGTCCTGGTCCCAATGCGGGCAGGGGCAGTGGTAGAAGTACGGGGGGGAAATGTTCTGGGGTGAAGATGGAGGGGGGGTGGGGGGAAGGTGGGAAAGGCAGTGGGAGTCTTGGCCACAGGTAAAAGAGGTGCAGAGTGGGGGCTGATGTTTTATTGCTGTTTTTGTTCTTGCTGTTGATGTTGTAGTTCTTGTAGTTGTTCTTGTGTTATTGTTGCAAAAAATCTTAAATCGTTGAAGTAAAAAAATTATTTATTTATTGACTTTTATATTTTTCAAAGTTTACAACATTTTATAAAATTTTGTTAAACCTAACCATTCTTGTACTGTGTCTAACTTTTAGAAAATGAAGGGTAAAACTCAACAATGGAGTGGACAATAAAGGTGAAACGTAACTCTCACTGTTAAAGCAAAGCGTTGATTTATGAGCTGCTGATGTTCTCAAAATGCTCTCAAATTGTCCTCAAATGTCCTCAAATTTTCTCAAATAATCCACTTAAAGCCTTACATAACCTTAAAATCAAACTCTGAACTCACATAATGTCTGTATAAACTCAGCCTTCTCACATGTGGAATGGACTGCAGCTCCATTTTTAAAAATGGCATCCGTAGCACTGGATTCGATCAGATAATAACAGATGAGACTGCACTTTTCTCGGTGGTAAAATAGGCCAATGGTAAAAATGGTGGTATTAATGAATTTACCACTGGTGTAATTTTCGGTAGTATTTCAGTGTTGCACACTAATAACGTCATAAAAATGGCAAAAACATAGGATCGGTGGTATTTTTTAACACCGGTGGTATTTCAGTATTAAATTATGAAATTGGCGATATTTCAGTGGTAATCTGCGATGAGTTTACCACTGGTGGTATTTTCGGTGGTAAATGATCAAAATAACTGACAAAAATCCAGCCCAGGGAGTGGAACCCCTTTCTGTTAATGTAAATGTCAGAGTGGTGTTGTGGCGCCCTCAGGGCGACATGTGTGCAGTCAATAGCCCCCTGCACCCTGGGGAGCCTTGCAATGCGGACAAATCCAGCCTGCCGCTCCTTGCTTCTCTCTCGACATGGGGAAGGAGATGTAATCAACTCTTCTTTATAGAGGGCATCGGTCACTGCTGGATGGAGCAATGGACAGCAAACTGGGAAATATTCAAAATGTCTGCCGTTGGAGATTGGAATGAGCCAGTCACGTAAAGGTTCAGCGCGATGGTCACCTTTGTCTCGATGCTGAGAGCTGTCCTCAGCCTTGTCTGAGGCTGCAAATCTGCCCGCAAGGCAGGATGCCCTTCCTAAACCTCAGCCTTCGCACACATTGCTCATCGCTGAGCTGCAGGAAGGAAAACTGAGGTCGGTACACCCTGGCACGTTAGTGCATCCTTGGCCCATGTCTGTGCTGGGCCCCTCCGATGGCAGCTGGCTGATTCCCTTCCTCCTCATGCTCTTGATCTTCCTCAGCCTCTGGAGGCTGAAACTGGCAAGCCTCAGGCTCCTCGCCCACTACCTGGTGTGTTGGGTCAGCATACCTGACCCCTCCTCCTGACACCACCTCCTTCCTGCCCAGGCTCTCTGCGTTCAGGTCTGTGCCCATCTCCAGCTCCTTCTCCATGCTGGGCAGCCATGGCTGCTGCCACCCTTGCCCTCTGCCTCTCAGCCCGTTGCTGACGGCGCCGCCTTCTCCTGCATGCCTCCCTACCTCGCACAATCTGGACAAGGCGTTCCCCTGCCAACAGAGCTCAGCGCGTTTTCAGCCTGAACTGTCACTTAGAGGCCTCTGTGCAGAAATGAATGAGGCCCCCAGGCCACTGGTAGTGACTGAGAGTGTAAAACACCACTTTTTAGAAGTTGACAAAAGTCCTCAACAATTTTTGCAACTCCCAAAGCAGTTTGAACAACTCCACAAAGTCTTCAGCCACAAATACGGCAATTTGAACAAAACTCCGTTCTGCTCTGGCTGTATCGAGCAGCCTGGCTCCGTGCTCCAACACAAAGAGCTGTCGGGGGTACCGCCAGGAATCAGGTAGGCCTTTTTATGCTGAAGTTCGGGCGAGGAGCGGAGCAGCAGTGGTGCGCACTATGATTGCTGGTGGTAATATGTCCTTACTATACAGTATAAATGCACACGAGGCCCATACTTGAGAGAAGATCACTCTGTGACCAGTTACCTTTATTACCACGACCTCAAAAGCCAGATGGTGGGTGGAGCTTCCCCTTTTATACCGGAAAGTCCAGGTTAGGAGTGTCTCCTACAAGTTCGCCCCCTGTGGTCAGTGTTCTCAAGGTGTACAACTTAGGTCAGCTTATACATGGGTTACAATGACAGTTGAATACATGCCATCACCTCCCTCCCAAAGTCTTATTGGGATCACAGGTTAAGTCTCTCTGGTGGTTTACGCTCCCTTGTAGTGCACCTGAGTTGGGGCTCCGGTTGTTGGGAGCTGGCCTGAGTGTCTGCTTTTTGCGGTGCCTCAGGCCTGTCCGGATTGCCCACAGTGATTGGGCTCTCCTCCACTTGGTTCCGGTATTCGGTCACCTGTGGTGGAGTAAACTCTACGTCGTGTTCTTCCTCTGCTTCTTCTATGGGGTTGCTGAACCTCCTTTTTGTTTGATCCACGTGTTTGCGGCAGATTTGTCCATTGGTAAGTTTAATTACCAAAACCTATTCCCCTCTTTGACAATCACAGTGCCTGCATGCCATTTGGGCCCTGCAGTATAATTAAGGACAAAAACAGGTTCATTGACATCAATACATCGCGCCCTCGCATTCCTGCCATGGTAGTCACATCGTGACTGATGCCTGCTCTCAATCATTTCTTTCATAGTAGGGTGTATAAGGGATAACCTGGTTTTGAGCGTCCTTTTCATTAGCAGCTCTGCGGGTGGAACCCCTGTGAGCAAGTGTGGTCGGGATCTATTGGCCAACAGGAGGCGTGATAAGCGGCTTTGTAGGGAACCCCCTTGGATTCTGAGTATCCCGTTTGATTATCTGCACTGCTCGTTCCGCCTGGCCGTTTGAAGCTGGCTTGAACGGTGCCGTTCTGACATGGTTGATTCTATTGCCTGCCATGAAGTCCTGGAATTCAGTGCTTGTGAAGCAAGGGCCATTGTCGCTGACCAAGACAAACATTGCCCATAGACTTTCTACCGTGGCAGAGGATGTGCTTGAATTAAAAATGGCACACTCAATCCATTTGGAGTAGGCGTCCACTACAACCAAAACATTTTTCCCATGAAAGGACCTGCGTAGTCCACATGAATGCGTGACCATGACTTGGGCCAGGACCAGGGTCTAAGGGGGGCTTCCCTGGGTGCGTTGCCCAGCTGAGCACACGTGTTGCACTTGCGTACACAAAGTTCCAGGTCTGCATCTATCCCTGGCCACCAAACATGTGACCTGGCAATTGCCTTCATCATGACAATGCCCAGGTGCTCATTGTGAAGTTCTCTGATAAACACCTCTCTGCCCCTCTGGGGCATGACTTCTCGGTTTCCCCACAGTAGGCAATCGACTGAATCGAGAGATCATGCTTGCGCCCATGAAACGGTTTAAATTTCTCAGGGCATGCCCCGTACGTGGCTACCCAGTCCCCATTCAGGACACATTTCTTAACTAAAGACAGTAGCAGGTCTTTATTTGTCCAGACTTTAATCTGACGAGCTGTCACAGGTAAGTCTTCGCTTTCGAAAGCTTCAACAGCCATGACCATCTCAGCATCATGCTCAGTTGCCCCCTCAGTGGTGGCTCGTGGGAGCCTGCTGAGTGCATCGGTGCAGTTTTCAGTGCCCGGTCTGTGCCAAATTGTGTAGTCATAGGCGGCTAACGTAAGTGCCCACCTCTGTATACAGGCCAATGCATTCGCATTTATGGCCTTGTTGTCGGCCAAAAGGGACGTTAGGGGTTTGTGATCTGTCTCCAGCTCAAATTTCCTACTAAACAGGTACTGGTGCATTTTTATTTACTGCATATACACATGCTAGCACTTCCTTTTCTACCATCCCGTAGCCCCTTTCTGTCTGGGACAGACTTCTGGAGGCATAAGCTACCGGCTGTAACTGACCATTGGCATTCACATGCTGCAACACACACCCGACCCCACAGGACGATGCATCGCACGTAAAAACTAGTTTCTTACACGGGTCATATAACGTTAACAGTTTGTTGGAGCATAACAAATTGCGTGCTCTATCAAAAGCCCTTTCCTGGCTGTCCCCCCAGACCCAATCACGACCTTTGCGTAGGAGCACGTGTAGCGGCTCTAACAGCATGCTCAATTTAGGAAGAAAGTTGCTAAAATAGTTCAGGAGCCGCAGGAACGAACGCAGCTCCGTCGTGTTACGGGGTCTGGGTGCTCTCTGGATCGCTTAATTTTGGACGCAGTTGGTCTGATCCCATCTGCTGCTACCCTCCTCCCCAGGAATTCTACATCTGGAGCTAAGAAGATGCACTTCGTCTTTTTCAGTCGCAGCCCTACCCGATCCAGTCTGCGTAGCACCTCCTCCAGGTTGTGGAGGTGTTCTTCAGTCTCGCAACCCGTGATGAGGATGTCGTCTTGAAAAATCACCGTCCTTGGAATCGACTTGAGGAGGCTTTTCATATTTCGCTGAAAGATCGCGGCGGCCGAACGAATCCTGAATGGACATCTGTTATACTCAAACAACCCCTTGTGTGTCGTGATGGTGATCAGCTTCTTCGACTCACTCGCCAGCTCCTGGGTCATGTAAGCAGAGGTCAGGTCCAATTTTGAAAAAAGTTTACCACCGGATAGCGTCGCAAAGAGGTCCTCTGCTCTCAGTAGCGGGTACTGGTCTTGGAGTGACACCCGATTGATGGTGGCCTTGTAATCGCCACATATCCTGACCGACCCATCCGCCTTGAGCACCGGCACGATCGGGCTCACCCAGTCACTAAATTCGACTGGCGAAGTGATGCCTTCTCTCAGCAGGCGGTCCAATTCGCATTCTATCTTTTCCTGCATCACGTACGGCACCATTCTGGCCTTGTGGTATACTGGCCTGGTGTCCAGGTTTATGTGAATCACTATCTTGGTCCCCATGAAAGTGCCGATGCCGGGTTGAAATAATGAGTCAAATTAGTCCAGGACCTGTGAGCATAATACTCGCTCCACAGAAGAAATTGCATCGACATAGCCTCATTTCCAGTTCATGACAGCAAGCCAACTCCTCCCCAATATTGCAGGACCATCCCCCGGGACAATCCAGAGTGACAATCTGTTCTCCGAATCTTTGTCGGTCACGACTACCGTGGCACTGCCTAGCACCGGAATGATCTCCTTTGTATATGTCCGTAGCAGTGCGTCAATCGGCAATAATTTTGGCCTCCTGGCCTTGGACACCCACAACCTTTCGAACTGTTTGATACTCATCAGGGACTGACTGGCCCCCGTGTCCAGCTCCATTAGTACTGGGATGCCACTGAGGAGCACTTTCATCATTATTGTTGGCGTTCTGGTATATGAACTGTATATGTGCTCCACATGAACTCGCTGAACTTCAGCTTCCAGCGATTTCCCCCAGTATTCATTTGGTCACGTAGGGCTTACATCAGGCCCGTCCTCCTCATACATCAACCTGGCTTCCTGCACATACGTGCCAAGTGACCGCTGACATTGCAGTTTCTGCAGGTATATTGCTGATACCTGCAAGCTCTGGCTGGGTGTTTGCCTCCACACCTCCAGCATGAGCTAGAGGCCCCATTGTCGGAAACAAAAGGTCCATTACCCGTCGATCGTCTCTGACTGTCTCTGTAACTGTCCTTAAGCGCACCATTAACAGGTGTTGATGGCCCCATTACTGGCCGCATTGTCCATTGCGATGGCATGAATCGCCGTTCAGCTAGCCATTGTCTCTGTTGAATTCCCCCTTTGGGTTCAACTGCATGCTGGGCATGTCCAATTGCCCTTGTCTGCCTAGAGAACTGTGTGCCACGTTAACAATGTTGACTCCCTGTTCGTTTGCCGCATTTGAGCCAAGATTGTTGCCATAAATCATTCTGGTCTCTTCCTCCCCTGAGATAATTTTCTGGGCTATCATAGCCGCCACTTCCAAGGTCAAGTCTTTGGTCTCAATCAGTTTCCTGAAAACCCCAGCATGGTCGATGCCCTCAATAAAAAAGTCTCGCAGCATCTCCGCTCTGCATACATCTGGGAACTTACATAGGTTCGCCAGTCGCCTGAGATCTGCCACGAAGTCTAGAACGCTTTGCCCTTCTCGCCGCCGGTGCGTGTAAAACCGGTGTCTCGCCATGTGCATGCTGCTCGCCGGTTTAAGGTGTTCCCCGATCAACTTACTGAGTTCTTCGAATGTCTTGTCCGCCGGCTTCTTTAGTGCTAGAAGATCCTTCATCAGGGAGTACTTTCTGGATCCACAAACAGTCAGATGAGCCCTGCGTTTGTCGGCCGAATCCTGTCCCAACCATTCCGTCGTGACAAAACTTTGCTGTAGTCTCTCAATAAAGTCGTCCCAATCATCACCAACACAGTACCTCTCTTCTGTGCTGCTAGTGGCCATGCTCGCGTGGTTTAAATCTCAGTTTCTTGTCGCCAATAATATGTCCTTACTATACAGTATAAATGCACACAAGGCCCATACTTGAGAAAAGATCACTCTGTGACCTGTACCTTTATTACCAAGACCTCAAGAGGCAGACGGTGGGTGGAGCTTCCCCTTTTATACCGGAAAGTCCAGGTTAGAAGTGTCTTCCACAAGTTCGCCCCCTCTGGTCAGTGTTCTCAAGGTGTACAACTTGGGTCAGCTTATACATGGGTTACAATGACAGTTGAACACATGACACCACGGAAGACATCACCGCCATAACAAGAGCCTCGCTGAATTTCTGTTGCGGCGGCCATTTCAGCAAAAAACGGCAGCAGCTGGACTTCGCCGCATTGCCACAATCCAGCGGTAACGGCCTTTATTCGGGAGCTAAATTTCGGCCCCTTATCTCCTATTTTGAATACCTTTTGAGGATTGCGGTGCTTACTAGCACTGGGATTGCTTCAACCAGAAACCCTAAGCTAGGGGATTTCTATCGGAGTGGAGTCTCAAGTTACTAGATCTATACTTGCTAACTTGGAGAGATTGGGTGCAATCTACTTGCCACTGATTCCATCCCCTCCCCAGCCACCATGCTTAGCTGAACCAGACATTTCAGAACCTCAATATCTTGTTTGACCCTGAACTGAGCTTTTAACCCCATGTCTTCACCATCACAAAGACTTCCAGGGACTAATGCACGAAGCGATCGCTTCGCTGACTTGCCGCCAGTTCTGGATGCAAGTCCAATTTCTCAGCCTACATGCGTGACATCATCTATCGGTCAAAAATCAGGATATCGTATTAATTGGTACATTCAAAATGTGGTTCCATGCAAAACTATCCAGCAAGGCTATACTTTTATAATGAATAAATCACATTTTCAATAAGCCTGAAAAACACTTTCCAAATCTAAATGATTCTTAGTCCAGGTTTGAGTTTTCTTTCATCTGAATTGTTTTAAATATTTTACATACCATAAAAGCACAAAATATAGCACCCACCCAAGAAAATGGAGTGTAATAATCAAACTAGTATGAAAAATGTATGGGATTTCTAAGTGAGGAAAGTTCTTAACTGAATTATTTCAAACTTACATAAAATAGTCTCTGCAGTTGGATATTTCAAAAGTTACTACTTTATCGGAAGGAAATCAGCTCTAATACAAACAAGTTGTGTATCTCCCTTGTCAGAAAGAGAAGGCCCTAAAAATGTTAGAAGGTGTCATGCAATTTCTTAATCTTTCTGTTTCCATTCTCTTCTCTGTTTAACTTTATATGGGGCTGTGCCTCTACGCTTTCTCTGCTCTGCCATGAGAACAGATTGTAGGAGTGTAATGATACTCTGTAAAATCCTATTCATGCTTTCCACACTTCAATCCAAGGCTGAGGAGATGCTAGACCCCAAAAGCCACGATAGTATATATCTGCGCTCCTAACGAAGCTGTCACCAGAGGCTCCATCATTGTGGGCCCCACTGCAGTGTTAATCGAGCTGACCACTCACTCCATGGTTGACGGTATAGTCTCAATGCCATGCTGGACCATCCAACATGTACTTGAGCTTGGATCCCCATGCTCCCTGTCATTGTGCAGAAGCTTGGTGGCAGGCTGCCCAGTGCACTCAAAATGTCCTGGTCTATAGGGTTCAGTCTTTGAATGTTGGCTGTTTCCTGGAGATATTTGTGCCTTTGAGATCTTCATTTGTGTCTAATGCACCAGGGCTAAGTTGCAAGCTCTCCCTCTGGCAAGCTGCTTCCTGGGCTGTCTCATCCCTCTGCTCATGCACCATCGCATTAGTACTCGTCATGTCTCCCAGAGCAGACCCTTCTAGCCTATCCTCTACAGTATAAGTAGTGCCAGTCTCTGAGCAGCTGCTTGCTAAAGTGAGGTCATGTTATCTTGGGTGATGCTTTCTGCAGTTCCTCAGCATCTGGGCGCTCTTTATTTTCTTGATCTGAAAGGGATGAGGGAGACAAGGATTAGCATTTAGTTTGAAAGATAAGCAGGCAGATGAGTGGCTGCTGAAAGCATCTGCACTTTGTCTATAAAATTACGCAAAGGGGAGATTTCAGCAAGAAGGGACAGTGTAAGATAGCAAAGAACCCTGCAGGATGTGTCGTCCAACCACACCATGCTCCTGACGTGACCTATTCCCATGATCTGCATTACTCGATAAGAGAGCAGACCTGAATGGATGTTCACCCTAATTCCTATCCTCGCCTCCTCTCTATTATCAATCGGCAGCTTAGGCTGCAAGAATGTTAGAGATTGCTTAGTGAGATGTGTTTAGGATGCGCATGCCAAAGTCGAATAGTGGTGCTGATGTGTGAAGGGGGATGGGGCAAAGGTGTGAGAAGATGAAGGCAGTAAAAGTGAGGAGTATTGGAGCTGCAGAGTGTAGTATTAGGAGCAGAAGGAGGTGGATTGAATTCTATTGCAGTAAATGGAGGAGAGTGCTGGTAATCAGGGAAGGAAGGGTTGTGAATTCTGTGACTTTAGGTAGTACAGGTTTATACAGAGAGTGACATGAGATAGCAGTTAAGAGGCTTACCTTAGAAATCCTGGTCAGATCATTAAGCCTCTTCCTGTGTTGCAGCCATGTTTTGGGGGCAATGCTCCTGGTCTGACACACTCTGCCATCTGTACGTACTGTAATGGAACAACTTAGAGGGATACCTTGCTGTCAATTGGTGGGATGACGACATCACTCGTCCTGCTGATCGCCTGCAACAAGACTTCCAGTGCTGCATCCAAGAAGTGACGGGGCCATTAAAACTTCTCCTTGGCCTTCCATATCCTGAATTGCCATCGGTTGCCGACAGCCAAAGTGCACCTTACCCAGTTCACGTGTCAGTCTGTATTCAGTTGATCTCAGCAGCAATAAGTGAATTACAATTAGCCTCAGCACCCATGAGTTGAAGAAGTGAAAATTAGCATTGGTTTCCACTCCTGATTACTATCCAAAAGATAGTTATTGTGGGAAGTGTTCACTGAAGACAGGATTGGGCTTGGCTATGATGCCTTATAATGGTTATGCATCCAGCTAAAAATCAGTGTTAATGCTCACACATAAAGAATGATTATTTAGTTGAGGTACCAAAAGACAAAATGCACCCACTGAACCGTATCATAACAAGCAGTCAAGATTAGTGTTGCTATAAATGCTAATATGTTGAACAGCTGGTCTTACTTCATTGTTCGATGTCTCAACATCAACATTCTTCAATAGTTCTGCTAGTCTTCTTTTCTCATCGTCAGTCAGCAGCACCAGGTTCTTTGCTTCTTTTGCCAACTGCAAATATTAGTAATTAGTTATTAACAACTTGGGCTCATGATAAGAGGATAAGGGGTTATGGGGAGCGGGCAGGGAAGTGGAGCTGAGTCCATGATCAGATCAGCCATGATCTTATTGAATGGCGGAGCAGGCTCGAGGGGCCGTATGGCCTACTCCTGTTCCTATTTCTTATGTTCTTATGTTCTAGGATCAAAATATCCACTATTAACTTTAAAAAAATACAAAGGAAGCCAAGGACAACTACAAATGTGATGAAAGGGAACTTGGCCATAAGCAAAGAGTGCATTGAGCCATCAACACTTGATCCAACATCTATAAATATCACGATAATGAGGTACTGTTGCAGTCAACAACTATTCCACTTAAGATTGTGAGATAGAAATAATTTCACATACCTCAATGTTCTTCCTAACAAAATCTTTAACTTTGAACATTTGGTTCCTTATGTCTTTGTTTTGGACAGTTTTGGAGCTGTCATCTGAAGACAATTTAACTCCTTCAGCACTGCCTTGGTAGTCTGACAAGAAAACAAACAGTATATTGGCATTTATCAAACAGATTCCTGTCAACTGCTGAGCTGCTTCAGCTCAATGCATAAAATAATACATCACATCCTGCTTCAACCCTGACAGTCTGTCAATAAATTTCAGGTTTTGAATCAGGATTGCTGTAAACGGCACGGAAACAGCAAATGGGCAGATCTACAAGCCACTTAAAAATACATTGAGTGATTTCCGCCACAAAAAAGTGACTTCAAATTTCTACAAAATACATTTGGCCTCTATAAATGTAAAATGATCTCTGAAATTTGGCAGTGGAACACTCACCTTTAGTATGATCATCATTAAAAAAATAAATAAAATTTTAAACAGATCAAAATTTATATTTCATTCTTATATTTGGATCAGAAACGCCACACAAAGTGGAAAGATATATGAGTAAATTGGAATTCCTTACTTGCATCAAACACAGTAACAACTTTACATTATGCCTTTATTGTAGAAAAATGTCTCAAGGCATTTGGCAGAGATATTAAAGGACTCAGACAAAGAAGGAGATATTAGGAGAGGTAGCCAAAAATGTGATCAAAGAGATGGATATTAAAGAGGGCATTAAAGGAGAGAGAGATGGAAAGGTGCCAGGATTTAGGGAGGGAATTTCAGAGCATGGGGTCTAGACAGCCGAAGGCTCGCCACCAATAGTGGAATGAAGGGAGGGGAATTGCAGAAGAGGCCAGAATTGGAAGAACGGAGAGTTTGGGGAGGAAGTTACAAAGATAAGGAGTGGCAAGATCATGAAGCGATTTAAACACAATAGTGAGGCATTGGGAGATCAGACAGCAAGGAGAAGATGGGTGAGTAGAACTTTGTGCTGGATAGAATGACAACAGAGTTTTGGATGAACTGAAGTATACGGAGGGTAAACCTTGGGAGGCTGCCGAGGAGAGCATTGGAATAGTCAAGCATTGAGGTGACAAAGATATGTATGAGGAGTTTAGCAGCAGATTGACTGAGGTAGGGATGGAAGTGGGCAACATTACACAGGTGGAAGCAGACGGGATATGGCAATGAAAACTCAGTTCAGGGTTGAATAGGACGCTAAGGTTGTGAACAGTCTGAGACAGTGGCCAGGAAGGGTGATGGAATCAGCGACATGGGCACAGAGTTTGAGGCAGAGGCCAAAGATAATGGAGGAAATTGCAGCCCGTCCAATATTGCATGTTACATTCGAGTCTGATAGCACAGAAGCAGTGGAGAGGTTGAGAGAGGTGGTGGAGAAGTAGAGCTGGGTGTCGCATGCATACATATGAAAGCTGGCCCCACGTCTGATCTTATTGAATGGCGGAGCAGGCTCGAGGGGCCATATGGCCTACTCCTGTTCCTATTTCTTACATTCTTGTGTTCTTGTGATGTTGCTAAGTGGCAACATATAGATCAGAAAGAGGAAGATATTAAGGATAAGAACATAAGAACATAAGAACATAAGAAATAGGAACAGGATTAGGCCATATGGCCTTTCGAGCCTGCTCCGCCATTCAATAAGATCATGGCTGATCTGATCATGGACTCAGCTCCACTTCCCTGCCCGCTCCCCATAATCCCTTATCCTCTTCTCGTTTAAGAAAATGTCGATTTCTGTCTTAAATTTATTCAATGTCCCAGCTTCCACAACTCTCTGAGGCAGCAAATTCCACAGATTTACAACCCTCTGAGAGAAAAATTTCTCCTCATCTCTGTTTTAAATGGGCAGCCCCTTATTCCAAGATCATGCCCTCTAGTTTTAGTCTCCCCCATCAGTGGAAACATCCTCTCTGCATCCACCTTGTCAACCCCCCTCATAATCTTATACGTTTCGATAAGATCACCTCTCATTCTTCTGAATTCCAATGAGTAGAGGCCCATCCTACTCAATCTTTCCTCATGTCAACCCCCGCATCTCCGGAATCAACCAAGTGAATGAACCTTCTCTGAACTGCCTCCAAAGCAAGTACATCTTTTCGTAAATATGGAAACCAAAACTGCACACAGTGATCCAGATGTGGCCTCACCAATACCCTGTATAGCTGTAGCAAGACTTCCCCTTTGCAATAGAGGCCAAGATTCCATTGACCTTCCTGATCACTTGCTGTACCTGCATACTATCCTTTTCATGCACAAGTACCCCAGGTCCCGTTGTACTGCGGCACTTTGCAATCTTTCTCCATTTAAATAATAAATTGCTCTTTGATTTTTTTTTCTGCCAAAGTGCATGACCTCACACTTTCTAACATTATACTCCATCTGCCAAATTTTTGCCCTCTCACTTAGCCTGTCTATGTCCTTTTGCAGATTTTTTGTGTCCTCCACACATTGCTTTTCCACCCATCTTTGTATCGTCAGCAAACTTGGCTATGTTACACTCAGTCCCTTCTTCCAAGTCGTTAATATAGATTGTAAATAGTTGGGGTCCCAGCACTGATCCCTGCGGCACCCCACTAGTTACTGGTCGCCAATCAGAGAATGAACCATTTATCTCAATTCTCTGTTTTCTGTTAGTTAGCCAATCCTCTATCCATGCTAATATATTACCCCCAACCCCGTGAATTTTATCTTGTGCAGTAACCTGTTATCCATGTGGGTCTATAGAATTAATTGTATGGGGACAGGAAGAATAACCATTGATGGAGATTCTCCTGCTATGGCTGGATAGGTCAGAGTGGAACCAAACAAGGCCAGTCCAATGGAGGAGAGGCATTTAGAAGATGGTGTGGTCAACAGCGTCAAAGGCGGCAGCTAAGTTGAGGAAGGATAACGCGCTACAAACACAGAAACAGAAATATTTGCAAGCATGAGATTCAAACATGAAGTATTGGGAAAGTTGGCACAGTTTTGTGAGGCAACAACATGCTTAAGAAAAGAAAAGAGAGGTTGGAGATGGGACGGAGAGAGGGGTTGAGGAGGGTTTTTTGAAGAAGGGAGTGATGATCACAGTTTTGAAATGGAGTGGGACAACGCCGGAGAAGGAACCAGTCACATGTCAGCTAGTGTGGTAGGGAATTTGGATGATCAGAAGATTTAGTTGGAAGGGGGTCCCACGAGCAGAAGATGGAACTCATGGGGGTTTGGAGAGGGCATAACGAAGATAAAAGAGAAACCAGCGGAAGATGTGGATTGAAGGCTAAGAAGGGGCGGGGCAGCAGAAACAGCTGAATGGATGAATATTATCTTAGCAACAAAAAGGTCAATGAGCTCCTCACATTTACTATTGAAGGTGAGGATGTAGAGAGCACGGGAGAAGAGTTTAAAGAGACAGTTGGTAGTGGAGAAAAGAAGTAGGGGGTTATCGATATTCTCCGGGATCATAGAGTAGGAAACTGTTTTGGCAGACGAGAGAGAGACCCACTAGCGCTTGAACGCAAACAAAATCTAACGTCATTAGGACCTTCACTGGGAATATCTATGATCGGAGTGACTGCTGCCAACAAATTGGAAGCTACCGGAAGCCGCGCAGAAGTATTCTGTGCATAAATATCATGTCCCAAATTTGAAAAAGTAACATTCACCACAACAGACAGAGGAGCCGATAATGATAAACACAGTCCACGAGAGTGCAATAAAACTCTCAATCTGACAATATCCTAATATCACCTTCAAGTCACATTTCCTCATTAAATTGTACTGGAAGTTTGAGCACTTCATTCTGATAAACTAATCACACCGCTGCCACTTTCTCTCTTGTCTCACGTTCCTTCTCCACCCTTGTAGTGTATGTAGATACCTTTAGCAAATGACTCCACGGGGCAAGGTATGATACTGAAACTGTGTAGACCTGTCGTCCTTTATTTGACGCTCCTAGAGGACACCAAGCTGTGAGTTCCTTTTTATACTGGGTTACCTGCACACTTAGGTTTCCAGCAGCAGCACCCTCTGGTGTACAGGTAAGGTGTGTACAGTGTAAGGGTACATTCAGTGTTGCATAACAGTGTTACAGACATCACACATTAAACAGGCATGCATATACAACAACACTCCCCCCTAAGCATTTTTCATATCCTTATTGTCATGACCAGGGGAGGTGATCAGTGGTGGGCTATGGGAGGTTATAGTGAGGGTTGTGTGGTTGCCAGGTGTGACCCCTGTGCTTGAGGCTGGGCCTCATATGTTTCAACTCCCTCACACACAGACCAAGTGGGTGTCCCTGTTGTGGGATCCCTCAGGGGGGTAGCCACGGGAGCAGTGGGTGGTGTGTATACACTGTGATGTGGGTAGTTGTGGGGTGGTGGACAGGGCCACAGGACTGGGTGGGCTCCTTGTCCACCAATTGGGATGAGGGTCAGGTCATCCGATGCTTTGCCAGGGAAGCTGGAGGGTATTGGCCTCACGCTCCTAGTGTTGGCCTTGGTGGCCAGGGGTTGTAGGGCTGATCTGGTGCAGGTTGCCATTGGTGGTGGCTGGGCTGCCCATTGACCACTGTCCCTGTAGTGGATGTTCTCCCACTGTCTGTGTGTGTGTCCTGCAAGGGGCATCACATTCATTCTAAAGGTCCAGGCTACATGATCAGGTAGCCTGCTGGACCTGGGGGTCTCCCACAGGGGGATTCCATTGGCATCAGCATGGTCCCTGTAGGACCCAATGTCCTTTGGCAGTGTCCTACCAATATACATAACACTTTGGCTCTGATCACACATAGTCGAGCCTGCATTTTACATTCTAGCATTTGCATCACTTTTGGGTGTCCTGGTTTCAACAGACATGGTTAAATTAGGCATTTCACATTCTCTATCATTATTGTTAAGCATAATAACTTGTTCTTAACCTTACTGACACCTGCATTCATTTCATTAGTCACATTAGTTAAATCAGCATCACAATTCATGGTTACACTGCATACATTTTCATACTTGCACCCTTTAATTGCATCTTTAGCTTTAAAGTCCTTGTACTCAAATAGTTGAAACTGTCCCTTTTAATTTTTTTGGTTACCGATCTCCTTTAAGGGAGCCTCCCAATCCGATTGGCTGCTCGGTGCCACGTGTCACTCCTCCAATGCTGCCCTTCGTGGTATGGCTGCGGCCATTTTGAATACAGGTTCTGCTCCTCGTGGCGTGACAGCCATCTTCTGGCTCTTCTGTAGGTAGGCTGTGGTGCTCTTTTCTTCCACAGGTTCGACCCTGGATGTCGGGAATCCCTTTTTTTCGACGCTGTTCACCTCTTGGAGTCCTGCCCCGGCCTGGAAAGTGGAGTTTGGATCCTCGGTCTTGGAGATTTCGCCGTGT
Source organism: Pristiophorus japonicus (assembly GCF_044704955.1). Lineage (NCBI taxonomy): Eukaryota > Metazoa > Chordata > Chondrichthyes > Pristiophoridae > Pristiophorus > Pristiophorus japonicus. The sequence goes on along the minus strand of NC_091980.1, from coordinate 193,866,138 downwards.
TATTGTGGAGTTGTCGCCGCGCCGTCGAGCTGGACAATGGAACCTCCAGATGCAGCGATGGATCCATGTTCGAGGTCGATTGCCGGGGACCAGAGGCCGTCGCCATTTCGCCTGATGTGGACCGGGTTCATCCAATTCCTGCCCAGCAGCGTGGGACCGTCGCCGGCTACAATCCACAGGAGGAGTTTGTTCAACACGCCGCCCTGGGAGACCTGGACATCCGCGCTGCCAACGATTTGGATTTTACCTTTGTTGTAGGTGTGGAACTGCGCCTGGACAGGAGACAGTTTTGGTCGATTGGCGGGATTTATCCAAAGTTTTTCAAAGGTCGTTTGGCTCATCACAGACTGGCTCGACCGTGTCAATTTCCATGGAGACTGGGACCCCGTCGATGTCCACTTCCATCATCCATGGAGAACTTTCGGTAGAGCAGGTATAGATTCTATACTCTTCCAGGGTTTGAGCAACTTCACCATCATCTGTGTTGAAGCCCGGGTGATCAGCCAACTCATCAAAGACCAGTGAGTACAGCTTTTTCTGCACATTCTTTGGAGGTGCCCTTTCTCTTTGCAGCCTTTGCATGCATAGTCTTTGTAGCAGCACTGGTGGGCCCTGTGGTTTCCTCCACAGCGTCAGCACGGGGCCCATCCGGTTTGCCCCATGTGGCGGACTCAGGGTTGCTGGACTCAGGGCAGTCTTCCTGCCTTTCGAAGTATCCATGTGGTGCACTGTGCTTGCCGGTTTAGAGTCCTGGGTCAGTATTTGTTTGGAGTCGCCTGCTGAAACCATGTAGGGCTGGCTCATTTGGATTGCTTTCTGCAGGGTGACTGTGATGTCAGCAGAGAGCAACTTGTGCAGGAGGCCTTCGTGGCCGATTCCAATTACGAATATGTTCCTTAGGGCTTCATTTAGGTGGTCTCCAAAATCACACGGAGCAACTAGTCTTCTTAGATGTACAGCATACTTAGCAATTTCTTGGCCCTCAGATCGCCTGGCTGTGAGGATGCTTTCTTTCAGTTTTAGTTGTTCCTGTATGAGTGTTACAAGTTCCTCATAGCTCTTGGTGGTTGTCTTTGCTGGGGCTAGCAAGTCCTTGACGAGACAATGTATGAAGGGCCCACAACTGCTAAGCAGGATGGCCCTGCGCTTGTTCAGTCATGTAGCCGGTGTGTTCCCATCTAGGTCATTGGCTATAAAGAAATGTTCCAATCTTTCCATAAAAGTGTCCCAATCTTCCCCCTCTGTAAAATGCTGAAAGTTGCTGAGATTAGATCTGTTGAGCGTGTAGTTCGTGACCTCGTATCCTCGTCGTCAGTTGTAGTGTATGTAGATACCTTTAGCAAATGACTCCATGAGATAGGGTATGATACTGAAACTGTGTAGACATGTCGTCCTTTATTTTGCAGCTCCTCGAGTGAGGACAGCAAGCTGTGAGCTCCTTTTTATACTAGGTTATCTGCGGTGTGCAGGTAACCCTTAGGTCTCCAGCAGCAGCACCCTCAGGTGTACAGGTAAGGTGTGTAAAGTATAAGGGTAAATTCACACAGTAAACAGGCATGCATATACAACAGCCCTCCCTCTCATTTTCCTCTCCAATCTCTTTGTCTAGTGTTCCTCTTTCTATCTCTCTGCACTGTCTCTATTTTCTTTCTCAATGATCCTTTTCCCAGCTGATTAAACCCCAACATCCTGCACCTGCATTCTGTTCACCAGCCGTGTGCTCAAACACAACAGAGGACCTAATAGAGACAAACACACACCACGAGAGTGCAATAAAACTCACAACCTGACAACATCCCAGACACGTTACAGACCTCACAATATCTGAAAGTTCCATCTCTCACCTATTTCTCTCCTGTTTTTGGAAGTCCGGTGAGAACCAAAAAACCACTGGGGAACTGCGTATGCACAACTACTTTATTTAGTTGGCAGCAGTCGCGTCCATTTATGATTTTGCACATTCTGGATTACAAAATTCCTCCACTATAGGAAGAGAACTGGTACAGCTCTTCAGCACCCCTAATAGCCAGTTACAGCAGCAGTATTGCTAAACACCTGGATGCAGGTTGCTTTATGGAGCATGACACAGGAAAATGTGAAAACAACTATTGCCCCTTTTTATAGCCCTGTCAGCACCTCCAGCAAGGCAGTATTTGCTCAGGGGACGGGGCACTACTGCCTCTTGGGAAATTACCCGGGAGGTTTGAGAGGCGCTGCCTCACGGTTAGCGCCCTCGGCCACCGCGCAATCGGTGATGATGTCATCGGCATGCTCGACCACCCCGCGCTGACCCTTTAACGCCCCGCAGGCGAAATTGCCCAACAGACCGCGAGGCTGGTGTGGGCGGATGTCAACACCAGCTTCGCATGTCACGGGTCGCGAAGCTGGCGGGTATCTGCTCTCGGAGCACTCCCTAAAGGGAAGGGCGCCAACGCCCCGGGCCGCAATCTTTTTTTGGCGGCTGACTCTCAGGTCAGCTCGGCGATGGCAGCCCTAGCGTTGTCCGGGCCGCCATTGTGCAGCCCGGCACTCCGGCCCCAGTCGCGACCCAATAGGTTGTGCGTGGTTTCCTTTCTGGGGTGGTAATGACAATTCTGTGGCAGGAACGGGACTTCCACGCCGGACGCTAAAAGTCCAGGCCCCGGAAGGTTTCCGCCCCCCATCGGGTAATTTTGCCCGAAAAGAGATAGTACCACGGCCAGTGCAAGTACATTAATGAACTTGCTAGGATGGCAATAATGTAATGATGTTATATGTTCTGAATGTCTGGATAGTAATTGATTTACTGTTTTGCAAGGTAGCAGGTGCTCCACTGAAAACTGAACTGTTGTTCTGTCAGGATCCTGCAGGTTACACTGTTGGTTTTTACAATGAGTTTAAGAGTAAAGGTACATTTCTCAAATGGATTAAAATTGCAATGCATAGCTGCCATAGAGTGACCATAGTTTGGAAGTACAAATGGGTATTTCTCCCAGTCTCATTCTGCCATTCATGAAGTAAGATGTTACAATTAGAGGTAATTTTTTATATATGGACAAGCCAGCAGCTCACAATAAAGAGGGAAGCTCGCCATCTATCTCACATTTAAAAATTCAACGACTAAGATATATTTTTAAGTTAACTATCTATACAGCTGTATTAAAAAAAACATCAGCATTCAAAATGCTATGCAGTTTGGTTATAATTACTGAGCCTGAAAGAGTCCATTGGCTTTCAAGAAAAGGAAAGTGAATTCTTTCAAATCCCAAAATATGTTTTATATATTTTCATGCATCAATGCCAAGGCTACTGACCTGCAGACTTATGATCTTATTAACATAGCTTTGCAACAACAATGCATTTATATAGCACCTTTAACGTAGGAAAACATCCCAAGGCGCCTCACAGTAGCACTGTCAGATAAATACGGACGGCGAATGAAAGAAGAAAACATTAGGAATCTTGGTCAAAGAGGTTGGCTTTAAGGAGCGTTTTAAAAGGAAAAATACAGAGATGACTAGGCGAAGAGGTTTGAGAGAATTCCAGAGCTTAGGGTCTAGGCGACAGAAGGCACATGTGTCAATGGTGGGGCTAAGGAGGCGGGATCAGAGTCGGGAGGGAGGTGATTGGGGCCCAGCGAAGGTGCGAGTTCGGGGCCAGGGGCCCAGGGGCAGCATGGGCCAGTCCACACTGTGATACGTGTGCACACTAGATCCATGGAGCAGAGCTGGTCTCCAGTTGTCTTGGGTAATCCTTGCCACTGGGCCAAGACCTAGCTCTGTCAAGCCCGTGTGGTGGCTGGTGTGCAACGAGCACCACACGTTAAAAAAATCCACGCACAGGCATCTTCCACCCCTTCAGGTTGTAGTTTGGGTCCTTCATTGAAACACCTGTGAACTCGTCCTTTTTTTGCCGTGGAAGCAAGTCATCCTCGTTTCGAGGGACCGTTTATGATGATGATGATAAGGAATCGGGGATGCACAAGAGGCCAAAGTTGGAGAAACAGAGTTTTTGGTGGGGTGCAGGACTGGAGGAGGTTATAGGGATAGAGAAGCGCAAAGCCATGGAAGGATTTGAACACAAGGATAAACATAGAAACATAGAAACAGAGAAACAGAGAAACAGAGAAACATAGAAAATAGGTGCAGGAGTAGGCCATTCGGCCCTTCGAGCCTGCACCGCCATTCGATAAGATCATGGCTGATCTTTCCCTCAGTACCCCTTTCCTGCTTTCTCTCCATACCCCTTGATCCCTTTAGCCGTAAGGGCCATATCTAACGCCCTCTTGAATATATCCAATGAACTGGCATCAACAACTCTCTGCGGCAGGGAATTCCACAGGTTAACAACTCTGAGTGAAGAAGTTTTTTCTCAACTCAGTCCTAAATGGCCTACCCCTTATCCTAAGCCTGCGTCTCCTGGTTCTGGACTTCCCCAACATCGGAAACAATCTACCCACATCGAACCTGTCCCGTCCCGTCAGAATCTTGCATGTTTCTATGAGATCCCCTCTCATCCTTCTAAACTCCAATGTATAAAGGCCCAGTTGATCCAGTCTCTCCTCATATGTCAGTCCTGCCATCCTGGGAATCAGTCTGGTGAACCTTCGCTGCACTCCCTCAATAGCAAGAATGTCCTTCCTCAGATTAGGAGACCAAAATTGAACACAATATTCCAGGTGAGGCCTCACCAAGGCCCTGTACAATTGCAGTAAGACCTCCCTGCTCCAAAACTCAAATCCCCTAGCTATGAAGGCCAACTTACCATTTGCCTTCTTCACCGCCTGCTGTACCTGTATGCCAACTTTCAATGACTGATGAACCATGACACCCAGGTCTCGTTGCACCTCCCCTTTTCCTAATCTGCCACCATTCAGATAATATTCGGTCTTCGCATTTTTGCCCCTAAAGTGGATAACGTCACATTTATCCACATTATACTGCATCTGCCATGCATTTGCCCACTCATCTAACCTGTCTAAATCACCCTGCAGCCTCTTAGCGTCCCCCTCACAGCTCACATCGCCACCCAGTTTAGTGTCATCTGCAAACTTGGAGATATCACACTCAATTCCTTCATCCAAATCATTGATGTATATTGTAAAGAGCTGGGGTCCCAGCACTGAGCCCTGTAGCACTTCACTAGTCACTGCCTGCCATTCTGAAAAGGACCCGTTTATCCTGACTCTCTGCTTCCTGTCTTCCAAACAGTTCTCTATCCACATCAGTATATTACCCCCAATACCATGTGCTTTGATTTTGCACACCAATCTCTTGCATGGGACCTTGTCAAAAGCCTTTTGAAAGTCCAAATACACCACATGCACTGGTTCTCCCTTGTCCACTCTACTCGTTACATCCTCAAAAAATTCCAGAAGATTTGTCAAGCATTATTTCCCCTTCATGAATCCATGCTGACTTGGACTGATCCTGTCACTGCTTTCCAAATGCGCTGCTATTTCATCCTTAATAATAGATTCCACAATATTCCCCACCACTGATATCAGGCTAACCGGTCTATAATTACCCGCTTTCTCTCTCCCTCCTTTTTTAAAAAGTGGTGTTACATGAGCTACCCTCCAGTCCATACGAACTGATCCAGAGTCGATAGACTGTTGAAAAATGATCACCAATGCATCCACTATTTCGAGGGCCATTTCCTTAAGTAGTCTGGGATGCAGACTATCAGGCCCCGGGGATTTATCGGCCTTCAATCCCATCAAGTTCCCGAACACAATTTCCCACCTAATAAGGATATCCTTCAGTTCCTCCTTCTCACTAGACCCTCGGTCCCCTAGTACTTTCGGAAGGTTATTTGTGTCTTCCTGCGTGAAGACAGAGCCAAAGTATTTGTTCAATTGGTCTGCCATTTCTTTGTTCCCTATTATAAATTTACCTGAATCCGACTGCAAGGGAACTACGTTTGTCTTCACTTATCTTTTTCTCTTCACATATCTATAGAAGCTTTTGCATTCAGTTTTTGTGTTCCCGGCAAGCTTCTTCTCGTACTCTATTTTCCCCCTCTTAATTAAACCCTTTGTCCTCCTCTGCTGAATTCTAAATTTCTCCCAGTCCTCAGGTTTGCTGCTTTTTCTGGCCAATTTATATGCCTCTTTCTTGGATTTAACACTATCCTTAATTTCCCTTGTTAGCCACAGTTGAGCCACCTTCCCCATTTCATTTTTACTCCAGACAGGGATGTACAATTGCTGAAGTTCATCCATGTGATCTTTAAATGTTTGCCATTGCCTATCCACCGTCAACCCTTTAAGTATCATTTGCCAGTCTATTCTAGCCAATTCACGCCGCAAACCATCGAAGTTACCTTTCCTTAAGTTCAGGACCCTAGTTTCTGAATTAACTGTGTCACTCTCCATCCTAATAAAGAATTCTACATGTTATGGTCACTCTTCCCCAAGGGGTCTCGCACAACAAGATTGCCAATTAGTACTTTCTCATTACACATCATCCAGTCTAGAATGGCCAGCTCTCTGGTTGGTTCCTCGACATATTGGTCGAGAAAACCATCCCTAATACACTCCAGGAAATCCTCCTCCACCGCATTGCTACCAGTTTGGTTAGCCCAATCAATATGTAGATTAAAGTCACCCATGATAACTGCTGTACCTTTTATTGCATGCATCCCTAATTTCTTGTTTGATGCTATCCCCAACCTCACTATGACTGTTTGGTGGTCTGTACACAACTCCCACTAGCGTTTTCTGCCCCTTGGTATTCTGCAGCTCCACCCATACTGATTCCACATCATCCAAGCTAATGTCCTTTCTTACCATTGCATTAATTTCCTCTTTAACCAGCAATGCCACCCTGCCTCCTTTTCCTTTCTGTCGATCCTTCCTAAATGCTGAATACCCCTGGATGTTGAGTTCCCAGCCTTGGTCACCCTGGAGCCATGTCTCCGTGATGCCAATTACATCATATCCTTTAACTGCTATCTGCGCAGTTGAGGTACAGAGCCTTCGGGCTTGTCTTTCTAACACACTTTGCCCCTTTAGAATTTTGCTGTAATGTGGCCCTTTTTGCTTTTTGCCTTAGGTTTCTCTGCCCTCCACTTTTACTTTTCTTCTTTCTATCTTTTGCTTCTGCCCCATTCTATTTCCCTGTCTCCCTGCATCGGTTCCCATCCCCCTGCCATATTAGTTTAACTCCTCCACAACAGCACCAGCAAACACTCCCCCTAGGACATTGGTTCTGTTCCTGCCCAGGTGCAGACCGTCTGGTTTGTACTGGTCCCACCTCCCCCAGAATCTGTTTCAATGTCCCAGGAATTTGAATCCCTCCCTGCTGCACCACTCCTCAAGCCACGTATTCATCTGAGCTATCCTGCAATTCCTACTCTGACTCGCACGTGGCACTGGTAGCAATCCTGATATTACTACTTTTGAGGTCCTACTTTTTAATTTAGCTCCTAGCTCCCTAAATTTGTCTTGTAGGACCTCATCCCTTTTTTTACTGATACCTATATGCACCACGACAACTGGCTGTTCCCCCTCCCTTTTAAAACATTTTAAATCGAGGCATTGATGGACTGGGAATACAGGGATGACAGGTGCGCAGGACCTGGTGCAGAATAGGATATGAGCAACAGAATTTTTGAATGAGGTCAAGTTTATCGAGGGTGGCAGATGGCAAGACCGCCAGAGTATTGGAATAGTCGAATCTGGAAGTAACAAGAGATATATTCAGTAGAGTGCTCTTTGTCGAACCAAGGTCATTTGTCAATCAATGTTTCTTTGGATTAATGACACTCTTGAATAAGATTGGTAATAGAATTTGGCCAACAGAAAAGTGATTTGGGATCATTCTTGTGTAACTACCCACCCTTGTGAATGAATGCAATCCATTGATTCAGCTTCATGTCCCTAATGACCTTCCTGGCCTCACTAATGCTTTCTCATAATCTACCTTTGCAGGAGCTTCTGAACACATTAAGGAGAGTTTCATTACCATTTTAAGAACCTTCTGCTGTCACTAACAGTTCTCCTTCCCTTTGCAGTTACCCTAACAGAGTGCTGCTCAGTAGATGAGTGGTTAACAAGTTCTATCTTCAGGCTGCTTATCACTTCAGCTACAGTGGCAAGAAAATCATGAGCCGCATTAGCTGTCATCAACTTCACCATATCGGCAGTCACACAAACCCACAGGCTTTGTGGGTGAAAATATTCTTGTAGCAGAGAGTCTTGGCCTGATTACTTGTAGCACAGATGCCATCAGTACCTCTAAGTTGGCAGTCACCTTCGTCATGAACCACCCTTTTGCCCAAGATTATTAACAGCTGCCATCTTAATCTCAACCCCTTGGAACTAATCATGGATACTGTCGTGTATGTACTTTTGGGATCACTAGCCACGAGATGGCGTCACTGTTGGAAGCCACTGGGCTGCACGCATGTGTGTGCAGCCAAAGTATAAAAGGCCAGCCATTTTGTTTTTTAGTCACTTTGGGCCTTAATAAAGCAGAGCTAAGATCATACCTCTTGGAGTTAAACAGTACACAGTCTAACAGTTATTGCATACACAACATTTGGCGACGAGGCAACAAGAACCTTTGCATGCAAAAATGAGCACAATTGGATTGTTGGAGCAATTCATGGAAGAAGATTGGGCAGACTTTGTGAGCCGTTTGAGCCAGTTCTTTGTGGCCAACAAAATGGAGGAGGTCGGCGACGCAGATCGGCACCGGGTGGTGTTCCCCATGGTTTGCGGTCCAAAAATTTATGGTCTGAAAAAGAATCTACTCCTGCCTGTGAGTCCAGCAGAGAAGATATATGAAGAATTGTGTACACTGGTACAGGACCACCTTAAGCCAGGCGAAGGCATCATCACCTCGAGATACAGATTTTACACGCACGTCTGCGCAGAGAGCCAGAATGCGGCGGAATGCGTTGCCAACCTGAGACGTCTAGCGGGACCATGTAAGTTCGGGGCTGTGTTAGCAGACATGCTGCGGGGCTTCTTTGTAATCGGCATCAACCAAGAGGTGATCCTGCGTAAACTATTGGCGGTGGAGACGTTGGACTTGATCATGATCGCTCAGTCATACATGACGATGGCTCGAAGTCTAAAGCAGATATCAGTGAAAAATTGAAACTCGGCAAGTACTGTAAATATGTTTGATTCGGCGTTCGGCAGAGCGGCACATGGCAGGGCCTACCCGACTGCGTACGCGAAACCTGTGGCTGCCCAAAGTCCGCCAGCGGGAATGAATCCGATTTCTCCGTGTTGGTGTTGTGGGGGAAATCACTGGCACCAGCAGTGCCGATTTAGGAAATATAGTTGCAAAGGCTGTCTGAGAGTGGGGCATCTCCAGCGCAATTGTCCGCAGATGAGCAAGCGTGCTGCGACACACCACGTGGAGGATGATGGTCAGCCTAGCGCGGATCCGGATACGCAATCCGAGATACCAGAGGAGGAAGTGTATGGACTGTACTTGTTCCTAACTAAGAGCAAACCGATAATGATCAACATGAAATTTAATGGGGTGCTGGTATCGATGGAATTGGACACAGGGGCGAGTCAATCGATAATGAGCCAGAGGGCATTCGACAAGCTGTGGGATGCGAAGGCTGTAAGGCCCAGGCTCCAGTCAATGCCAAGTTGCGCACGTACACCAAAGAACTCATAACGGTGATTGGCAGTGCCACAATTAAATTGTCGTATGACGGTGCTGTTCACGAGTTACCGCTATGGATTATCCCAGGCAATGGCCCAACGCTGTTCGGCAGGAACTGGCTTAAAAAAACCAGATGCGATTGGAACGACATCAAGGCGTTGTCGTCGGAGAAAGATACATGTGCCCAAGTACTGAGCAAGTTCCCCTTGCTGTTCGAACCAGGCACCGGCAACTTCACGGGAGCCAAGGCGCAGATTCATGTGGACTCGGATGCAAAGCCCATCCATCATAAAGCTCGGCAGCTCCGTATATGATGAGGGAGAAGGTCAAAATCGAACTGGACAGACTCCAGCGTGAAGGGATCATATCACTGGCTGAATTTAATGAATGGGCCAGCCCCATTGTTCCTGTGCTGAAAAGTGATGGCACAGTCAGAATCTGTGGAGACTACAAGGCCACGAAACAGGATCAGTACCCATTACCGAAGGCTGATAACTTGTTTGCAATGCTAACCGGGGGGAAATCGTTCACCAAACTGGACGTGACATCGGCCTGCATGTCACAGGAGCTGGTCAAGACGTCAGAGACTTATATGCATTAACACGATTAAAGGATTGTTTATTTATCACAGGTGCCCCTTTGGAATTCGCTCAGCTGCAGCAATATTTCAGAGGAACATGAAGAGTCTACTGAAGTCCGTTCCCAGAACTGTCGTATTCCAAGATGACATCCTGATCACAGGTCGTGACTCCGAGGAACATCTGAACAACCTGGAAGAGGTTCTACATCGTCTGGACAAAGTGGGACTCAGATTGAAATGCTCGAAGTGTGTCTTCATGGCACCAAAGGTCAAATTCCTGGGGAGAAAAATTGTTGCTGACAGCATCAGGCCCACGGACGCGAAAACCAAGGCCATCAAGAATGCACCCAAGCCGCAGAATATGACGGAGCTGCATTCGTTCCTGGGTCTACTCAACTACTTCGATAACTTCCTACCTAAATTGGGCACCTTATTAGAACCACTGCACATGCTGTTAAGAAAAGGCGACAACTGGATGTGGGGTGCATCTCAAGACAGAGCTTTTGAGAAAGCCACTAATCTACTTTGCTCTAATAAGCTGCTGGTACATTATGACCAATGTAAACATTTAGTATTGACCTGTGATGCTTCGTCATATGGAATTGGTTGCATACTCCAACAAGCTAATGAGTCGGGTAAACTTTAACCAATCGTGTATGCTTCAAAAAGTTTGTCTAAAGCGAAAAGAGCCTACAGCATGGTAGAGAAAGAAGCACTAGCCTGTGTGTATGGGGTTAAAAAGATGCATCAGTACCTATTTGGTCTTCAGTTTGAACTGGAGACAGATCACAAGCTGCTCATTTCATTGTTCTCTGAAAACAAAGGTATCAATACCAATGCTTCATCCCACATCCAGAGGTGGGCGCTGACATTATCCGCTTATAATTATGTCATTCTCCATAGACCTGGCAACGAGAATTGTGCCGATGCTTTGAGCCATCTGCCATTGCCCACTTCGGAGGTTAAAACACCACAACCGGCAGACCTATTGTTAGTTATGGATGTTTTTGAGGGTGAAGGAACCCCTGTCACGGCTCAACAAGTTAAGACCTGGACCAGCCAGGACCCTATTTTATCGGTGGTGAAGAGTTGCATCCTCAAAGGTGATTGGTTTGTTGTACCCAAGCAAATGTGCGAGGAGACCAAACCTTGCATTCGTCGCAAAGACGAACTGTCTATTCAGTCAGATTGTATACTGTGGGGCAATCGTGTTATTACGCCCAAAAAAGAGAGAGAGAAATTTGTACGTGAGCTACATAGCACACATCCCAGCATTGTAATGATGAAAGCCATCGCCAGGGCTCATGTATGGTGGTCAGAAATTGACTGAGCTGGAATCATGTGTGCATCAGTGCAACACTTTCACGCAGCTCAGCAAAGCACCAGCGGAATCGCCGCTGAGTCTGTGGTCGTGGCCGTCCAAACCATGGTCCAAGATGCACATAGACTTTGCAGGTCTCTTCCTGGGGAAGATGTTTTTAGTTGTGTGGATGCATATTCGAAGTGGATAGAGTGTATAATCATGTCATCCAGCACATCCACAGCTATCATTGAGAATCTCAGTGTCATGTTCGCGACACATGGTCTGCCTGACATCGTTGTTAGCGACAACGGATCGTGATTCACCAGTCAGGAGTTTCAAGAGTTCATGAAACTCAATGGTATCAAACATGTAAGGTCAGCACCGTTCAAACATGCATCCAATGGGCAAGCAGAATGTGCTGCCCAAATCATAAAGCAGAGTATGAAGCGAGTAACCCAAGGGTCACTGCAGATCCGCCTGTCATGCATATTGCTTAGTTACAGGACAAGACCACACACACTTACCGGGGTCTCTTCTGCTGAACTAATGATGAAGAGAGGTCTTAACACCAAGCTATCTCTTGTACACCCTGACTTGAATAATCATGTTGAACATAGAAGACAAAGTCAGCAAGGGTATCACGATTGCGCAGCTGAGTCACGTGATATTTTTGTAAATTACCCTGTATATGTTCTGAATTATGGTCAGGGTCCCAAGTGGATTGCTGGTACTGTCATGGCCAAAGAGGGCAACAGAGTATTTATTGTCAAGCTCAAAAATGGGCAAACATGCAGGAAACATATGGATCAGACAAAGCTGCGGCACACAGACGAACTGGAACAGTCGGAGGAAGAGACAATCGACGACCAACCAACCTACCCCCAGTCATCAGAGGACTCAGTGGTCATCAGTGAATCGGGACTTTCAATCACTGACATGTTCAATGAAAATGGACTTTCAATCCCTGACATGGCCATTGCCACTCCCACCAGGTCAGCCACCTAGCCACCAGTCACAACAGACTCTGAACACTCACACAAGACTGGAGTTGAACTGAGACGGTCAATCCGGGAGCGTAAAACACCGGACCATCTCAATTTGTAAAAGACTGTGTAAATATCTCAGAGGGGGGTATTGTCATGCATGTACTTTTGGGATCACTAGCCACTAGATGGCGTCACTGTTGGAGGCCATTGGGCTGCACACATGTGTGTGCAGCCCAAGTATAAAAGGCCAGCCATTTTGTATATTAATCATTTTGGGCCTTAATAAAGCAGAGCCATGGTCATACCTCTTGGAGTTAAACAGTACTCGGTCTAACAGTTATTGCATACACAACAGTACCAATCAGGATTTTTATTAAAAATGCAAAATATTGAATATTTAATTTCTACTTGCCCAATCATGCATACTTCCCCAATTCTCTCTTTTCCTCCCATTACGCTGGTTTAGTAAATTAATAAAATTCATCAAACAAAGGCAGACAAGTCTGGGTAAAAGGCAACCTAAGAATGTGAATCCATGCTCATCTGGTTGGTAGTCAAGAACTAACTGCCTTATCAGCTAAATTAATGTATAATGCTAGCACTGGAAAAACACTTAACATGTTGGTCCCACGATTATTACTACTTTTTGAGTTAATCTGAAGAAAAATAAGATTTGTGAAACAGAAACAGTGCTCTATGGTTCTGTAATTCATTTTTCTACTACCATTGAAATAAAGAATTTTGAATTCTGCAAACTAATAGAAAATAAAACTACAGTGAAAACTTTTTTTTTTCCAAAGATCACATAGTTAGATAAGGCTCCCCGATACCAGTCCAAGGATATATTAATTCTATAAACTTACAACTTTATTACGAGGCTTTTTTTTAAAGTGAGTTCTGAAAGTAGCAGTTAGTGATTATTTCAGTAAACAACTCGGGAGGGAAATTAGGGGTTTATCAGTGTTCTACTGCCATCTGTTGTTAAAGATAAAAGGTAATGCATATGATTATATATAAATAGCAAATGGTCTTTGATTAAGGCAATACTGGTTACCTGATCAATTCTCGATATTATGCAATTAAGAAATAGATTACACCATTTTAAGATAAATCGAAAATTAAACATATTGAAGTACAAGAGTAGCTATCAAATTTTATTCATGTGTTCACATAATGTGGATATTGCTGGCAAGGTGACCTTTGTTATCTTTTATTATCCTGAGGTTGTGGCATTGGGCTGCCTTCTTAAACTGTTGCAGTGCTTATGATGGTGTTTCCATAATGGTGTTAAGTAGGAAATTACAGGACTTTGACCCAATAATAAGAAGGAACAGTAATTTATACCCAAGTTCGAATGGTGTAAAAGAACAAAAAAATAAAGGGCCGGATTTTACAGTTAGCAGCAAAGTGTCAGTGCTCACCGCTGACCTCAAAGAAATCTGCCTACAAAGATCTGGCAATCTCTGTGGAATCTATTTTACTATACCAAACGTTAGTTTGGTTCTAGCGCCAACTCTAGGGGATCTCCAGTATCCAGCAACAGTGATATCATCAAACAGGCTAACCAGCAACGTTCCCTCTAAGATGTGTGACTGCATAGCTCTCAGCTGATCCCACGCAGCCCGAGACCAGCTTTTCTCATGTTAAATTAAACCATAAATTAAACCCCTCAAAAATTAGGGGAAACATTTCTAAATAGCCAATCACATTGAAGAATTCCCACAGACAACAAACCAGGAAGTAAAATGCACTGATTATCCTGTACTTCTTACAACTTTTACATAGAGTAAAATAAAGATTGGAACATGCATATGGGATTAGGTTATGAGCTGAAATACAGGTTGAACTTCTCTTATCCGGGATTCTCTTATCAGGCACCACCACTCATCCGGCACCATTCCCGGCCGCCGGGTGGCGCATACACAGAATGGGTTTTTTGTACTCACCTGAAGACAGAGACTCCTTCCTCGGTCTGATTCTGAAGGCACTGATTGCCTAAGCGGCCTTGAGGGTGGGTATTCAAGTTGGTGGGAGGGGGGGGGGGGGGCGGGGGGGGAGAAGAGAGGTTCAACCTGTACTATTAATAATTATATTTTGAATTAAATTATAAATAAAAGCGCTATAAAAGTTTGTCTTTAATAAATATGTTTAAAACCCCCGGCTAGTTTTTCGCTTTGCCGAGCTTGGCTGCTATCTTTCTCCTCAATACTGGGAACTCCTGCAACCACAGAGCCACAATAGCTCCGCTTACGCTGGACGGGCTTGCTCGTAACGCAATCCCAGCTCAGCACACAGATTGCACTGAGTCCCATCGACCTGCCTCCAGCACCGGGGTCGGGCCAGCAGGATGCGTCCTGGGCTCGCCGCTCCTCCCCTCTGCCATCGCCGCTCCCTCTGGGGTTGGGCCGGCGGGCCGCGTCCTCGGGCTGACTGCTCCTCCCTTCTCCCTTCCCCCCGTTCCCATTGGCGCTCCCTCTGGGGTCGGGCCGGTGGGCCGTGACCTTGGGCTGGCCGCTCCTCCCCTCCCCTCCCCGCTGCCCTCAGCACTCTGTCAAACAAAAAGAAAAGACTTCTTCATTACTTTCAATGAGTCTTGGAGATCGTGGGGGAGGGGGGGCAGGGTGCGGGCAGTGGATCGCGGGGTCGGGGATATCTGTATCGGGGCTGGCTTGCTGGGGCCGGGGGCTGGCAGTTGTAAAAGACGGTAGAACACATGACCTCCCCTCGTCCCGCAAAATCCCTTACCCGGCACAGACCAGGTTCCGAGGGTGTCAGATAAGGAGGTTCAACCTGTACCATAAACAAACATTAAAAAAATGAATCTTCATAATGGAAAAATTTACATTCCACAAATATAAAATTAGCTTTTCAGGGCCAGAGAGGTTGTTCAGCAGTAGCTATTGCTTAGTATGCCATTAAAAATCCAGTTACATCTCATTAAAAATGCTTCACTTTTTCAGGGTTTTTTAACAATGATGTTACAGCATAAAAGGGGAAGTTCTCATCAGATCAGTGATTGCCATCTACGGGGACTTCAACAGCGGCCCTGGGGAGCAGCAGAGAATCAGTGACAGCAACTTCTAGATTTCTGCATTTAACTGCGCATGTACAGACGCTAGAAATTGTTGGCAATTTCACAGAATAATGGCGGCAAACACCGACAATTTCAGCGTCATTACAATCGCAAAATACGAGCCAAAGATGAGCATTTATATAGTGCTTTTCACAATCTCATGACGTCCAAAAGCGCTTTACAGCCAATTAAGTACTTTTTTGTACAGTACTCACTGTTGTAATGTAGGTGTATGATTTGCAATAGAATCTAGAGGTAATGGTATTACCATGATACTGCTACTTTTGCCCTTTCAACGGTAAAGGTTACAAGGCTGGATGGTGCTGTCAAAGAAAGCTTGATGAGTTGCAGCATCAATAGACAATACATAATACAGACTCAGCACAACGGTAGTGGAGTTCAATAGAGTTTTTGTCTTAGATGGCTTCAAACTTCCAGCAAAGTGATGAGCAGTACACATTCCCTATTTGAGTACTTAGCTTTTGTCCTGTTCTTGTGGTCATGAATGGCCTAGTTAAGTCCCTGGCCAATGGAGACCCCAACGATGTTGATGATGGAGACTCAGCAATGGTGGTACATTTGAAGGCTGGGAGGTGGTGGCTGAGATTTTCCTTATTGGAGATAGTCATTACCTGGCACTTTGTTTGCACAAATGTTACACCATTTGTTCGTCCAAGTCCGGATTTTGTCTAAGTCCTGGTTTAGGGCAGCATAAGCTGCTTCATTTTTGGGGGTGCACACTGTGTAATAGTCAACCAACAGCCTCCTATTCCTGACTGTATGATGGAGGGGAGATCATTGATGAATCAGCTGCAGATTGCTGGGCCAAGAACACTGCTCTGATAAATTCATTTAGTAATGTCCTGGAGCTACAACCATCTTACTGTGCGATTCTAGCCACTGGAGGTTTTCTCCCATCTGCTACATTGATATCAGTTTTGCTCATAGTGCCATAGTCAGTCAAATGCTACCTCAGGGCACTTATTCACTCAGCTCTCCTCTGGATTTAATGTCTGATTAAGACCATGATGCGATCGGAACGGAATCAGTGAGCAGGTGCCACAATGTCCTCCAATCATTGTGTCAAAGATTGGCATAATTTCAGAAATGAAGTAAGCAAGTTGCATTCTACTTTCAGCAAGGTGCTACTATGGCAGATCAGAATACATACTGTGGATGGGTTGTTTTAATATTTTATGCATGAGGTAGAGTAAAACATGTGAACTCCTGCAAGCAGATTCTGGCAGTCTTTGGGATTGCAGAACATGAACAGTGAGCCTCTGGACATGCAAGTTTCATACATAGAGATGGATGTTAACACTAATAACAAGAGAAAGAATTATTCAGATGACACACCGTGCAGCTTGTTAAACTCCGTGCACATTTGATTTAATGGGGCAAGACTGCAACAAAAGTTTACTTTATTTTAGGATTACTTCACTTGTTGCCAGTTTCAAATTTTGGCCATGTTGTTTGGAAAGTACTCAGTGGAGTTCAGACATTTTCTCCGTTAGGAAGGAAGAAAGGTAGGTAAAGAGGAGGAATAAATTACTCCACGGCACCTCATGGAGGTCAAATCAAGCAAGACAGTGATGAGAGATTTGGGAGAAGGGACCAAGAGCATCACTTTCATTAACACAAAGGTTTTTCAGACATTATAGAATTTTTTCTTCTGATAAAACAGGATCAAGCCAGAAGTTTGGAGAGTTCATGTGTTATTAGATTTGATCTTTGTGATTTCTGGAAGCATGATATTCTTGGAAGATTTATATTAAGATACCAATGAACACGTCAAAGATTTTATATTGTCGAATGCCCAAATGACCGGCAAGTGAACGAGAACGAGAAGCTGCATTATCTAGAGCTTTTCTGCTTCTGTTCTATGCAGAGTTCATAGTTTAATGAAAAAAAATATTTGTAGCATTCAGCTTTTGACTAATATCTTAGCAACTCTTCTGCTGCTGTAATCATTGGGCCAGATTTTGCTGTAAAAATAACATTGGGGCTAATGGTGCTCACTCTTGTGTGTAAATGGTGCAGCAACTTTAGGCGAGGGGCAGATATGCAGTTAAACTAAAAAATCCAAAGGTTGCTGTCCGAATTGCACCGCTCTGCCATTAGCTTCGTGAAAACGGCATCTCACTCTCTACATCACTGAAATGCACTGAATGGCATGAAGTTGCAGTATTTCTGCGGTAGGTATGAACTGAAGTCACCACAGAAAGTTAAGTCAAATCATTTGAAGTATAAAGGCTAGATTTTCGGATTTCAGCGAAAACTAGTTTTTCACTAAAATTACCGTTTTTGCTGCGCTACCGTTTTTAGGCCGAACTTTCGGCCTTTACGACTGCGCCAGGGCATCGGTAAAGTCAGCTTTGCACAAAGATTCACGGCGCAAACCGTGAGTTTCAGCAACTTTAATCCGGATCCGGTAGCGCTGCGAGAGAGGCCTTGGGAGGAGGGAAAACAAAACAAAAAAAATTACAAAAACATTCACAAAACCTTTATCCACTAAATCGCTGAAATAGAATTTAAAAATACAAAATTGAACTTACTTTTTTGCAGGTCTTCATTCTTACCACTGCTGGCAGGGCTGCACCACAGGTTTGACCCTGCTGGTATTCTGGGTCCGGAGAGAGCTGAAAATACGACGATAACGCAATCCGCGGCGTTGCACATCGTTTCACGTCGGCGCTCCTCTCCCCTGCGGTATGTGGAAGCGCCGCCGCAAAAAGGTGCCCGAAGATCCCGCCGACCGGGTTTTTGCCACAGAGGATCAAATTGCAGCGAAAACCCGGTTACAAAGTCGACGAAAATCCAGTCCAATGTACCCTTTTAAAAAAAATACTTGCATTTAGATAGAGCCTTTCATGACTACTGGACATCTCGAGGCGTTTTACAGCCAATGAAGTACTTTTGGAGTGCAATCACTGTTGTAATGTTTTGCTCAGCAATTTCCCACAAACAGTAATGTGATACCAGATAATCTGGTTTTGTTATGTTGATTGAGGGATAAATGTTGGCCAGGACACTCCCCTGCTCTTCTTCGAAATAGTGCCATGGGATCTTTTACGTGCACCTGAAAGAGCAGATGGGGCCTTGGTTTAACATCTCATCCGAAAGACGGCACCTCCGATAGTGCAGCACTCCCTCAGCACTGCACTGGAGTGTCAGCTGTGATATATTCACAGAGCACAGCACACACAGCTTCTTAACATGGCAGGCTGCTCTCTCGGAAGTCTCCGGAAATCTCTGCCTGTATCTGTTTATTTTAATCCTGCACTTGCAGTACACAATACATCCACATCCAGTGTGGAGCTACAAACATTACAAGCTTACCGACATTACACTTCTCCCTCCTTAATGAAGAAGCTATCATAACAAACATCATACATAATCTTCATGTTTATACATAACACAGGATATAAACTAATTTTTTTTCCATATTTACAAATTTAACTTTACCACTTGTTTTCTGTTTCGAAGAGGATACCTTTGCTCTCGAACAGAACCTTCCAAATCTGGTGTTGAATCTAAACTCGTTCGAGGCTCATCCTGAGGAACGTTTTCCTCCATGGAATTTCCTTGATTTTCATTTGAACTCACTCTAACTTCAGGCTCTTTGTTTTCCTGACTCGGACTCAGACTTTCATTCTGATTCTCTCCTGGATTTGTTTCCAGTACATTGGATTTAGGATTTGCTACTGGTGTATGAAAACTATCTGATGAGTCAGAAATAATTGAATTATTCCCACCTTCAACTCCTTCCATGTCTGTAGGTAAAATATCAATATGAACAAACCTAACCTGTCCATTATCAAACATCTTTACCAAATATGTGCGAGGACCACATATCTTCACCACTCTTCCTGGTAACCACTTTAACCATTTATGGTGATGGTTCTTCACTCTCAACCTTCTGGTTTAATTTCACACTTCTCTCTTTTACTCTACCTTTATCATGATTCTCTTTCTGTCTTAATGGTGTCTCTTCTACACACTGTGCCAAATTTGGCTTTAACAACGAGAATCTGGTTCGTGGCTGTCGTTTGAGAAACAACTCTGCTGGTGTTCTACCAGTAGTTGTATGAGGAGTATTTCGATATGTAATCAAAAAATTAGCCAATTTGTGATCCAATGACAACTGTCGTTTCCTTGGATTAGGATCTATCATTTGTTTTATGAGGGCATGTTTTACAATTTGTACAGTGCGCTCTGCTGTACCATTCGAAGCAGGATGGTATGGTGGAACCTTGGTATGTTTCACGCCATTTTTGCTCATGAATTGTGCAAATTCTTCTGAACGAAATTGTGGTCCATTATCCGAAACAATTTTTTCAGGGAGGCCAAATGAAGAAAATAATTTTCGTAAAATGTCCAATATTTTACTTGTTGTTATTTTCCACATTGAAAACACCTCAACCCACTTCGAATGGCTATCAATCACAATGAACAATTGTTGTCCTTCTAACTCAGCAAAATCAATATGTAGCCTTTGCCACATCCTGGGAGGCTATTTCTATGGCTGTAATGGTACTGGTGGTGGTTGCTTGCTTACCGATTGACATGTTGTACACTGATTCACGATGTATTCTATATCTTTATCAAGACCTGGCCACCATAAATAACTGCGTGTAAAACTCTTGGTCAAGCACATTCCCAGGTGCTGGTCATGGAGGTCTCCTAATAATTTGGACCTGAATTTATTTGGTATAACCACTCTTGCACCCCACATGATACAATCTTTATCGACTGATAATTCATTCCTACGAATGAAGAAGGGATGTGTATCTTTGTCTGTTACCTGGTTTAGCCATCCATTTGCAATATACTCATACACCTTTGACATCACTGGGTCACGTTTGGTTGCTCTACCAATCTCTTCAGCTGTGACTGGCAGTTCATCAATGTATGAAAAATAAAACACTTCTTCCCTATCGGGTGTAACTTGTGATGGGGAAGGCAATCTAGACATTGCATCAGCATTACTGTGATCAGCTGATCGTCTGTCTTCAATATCATATGTATATGCTGACAAAATCAAAGCCCATCTCTGCATTCGGGCTGCAGCTAATATAGGAACTGGGGACTTTGGATGGAGGATTGCTGTTAAGGGCTTATGGTCCGTAACAATGGTAAACTTACGACCATACAAGTATTTGTGAAACTTCTTGACCCCAAAAATTAATGCCAAAGCTTCCCTTTCAATTTGCGCATAATTACTCTCACTGGCACTGAGAGTGCATGAAGCAAAAGCAATTGGTCTCTCCTCCCCATTACTTAATACATGAGAGATTACTGCCCCAACTCTATACGGAGAGGCATGACATGCTAGCTTAATCTCCTTAGATATGTCATAGTGAACTAACATGGTGCTCTCTACCAATTTGCTTTTACGCTCCTTGCATGTTGTATCGCATTCTTTTGACCACTTCCAATGGACCTGTTTTTTCAAAAGTTCATTCAGTAGATGTAATACTGTAGGCAAATTTGGTAGGAACTTCCCATAATAGTTCAAAAGACCCAAGAATGAACGAAGTTCAGTGACATTCCTGATTGCCTCCAGTTTTTCCTTGGTCGGATGTAAACCACCTTTGTCTACTCTGTACCCTAAGTACTCCACTGAGTTTTTAAATAACTCACACTTACGAGCAGACACTCGTACTCTGTGCTTCTCTAGCCGTTTGAGGACTTCATTCAAAATGTTATTATGAATTTGCCTATTTGGTGCTGAAATTAGTATGTCATCCAAATAACATACTACCCCTTCAATACCTTGCAAAATCTGGTTCATCACCCCTTGGAATATGGCAGGGGCGGAAGACACTCCAAATGGTAGCCTATTAAATTGATATAGGCTGAGATGAGTATTTATAGTCAAACATGACTTGGACTCCTCATCTAGTTCAAGCTGTAAGTAGGCATTCGGAAGATCCAGTTTTGAGAAGATCTGACCACCTGTCAGTGCTGTGAACAAATCTTCTATATTCAGCAATGTATTTGGGACATTACCCTCTAGAACCTGGTTTACGGTTATCTTATAATCCCCACACAATCTTACCTTACCATCAGACTTCGGTACAACAACAATGGGTGTAGCCCAATTACATCGATCTATCTTACAAATATGTTCTCAGTCTCTAGTCTTTTTAGTTCTTGCTCAACTTTCTCCTTGAGTGCATATGATACAGAACGTGGCTTGTAGTAAACCGGTCTAGCGTCCTTCTGTACCCTGACACTCGCCTTGAAGCCTTGGATCAGACTGCCCGTTTCGCAGAACACCTTCTGATACTGCTTGATAGCCTCATCCGTTGATGAAAATCTCGCTTCCACACAGAAAATCTTACTCCAATCCAGCTTCAGTGAGCTCAACCAATTTCTTTCTAGTAAGGCAGACTTGTCTCCTTTCACTATTATTAGAGGCAAGTTCTGAACTTGAACTTTATATTTCACCGGTACGGTGATACGACCTACTACAGGAATTTTCTCTCCCGAGTAGCCTCGCAGCTCTATCTCCAGTTGAAAATCACGCAATTTGTCGAGGTACAGTGACTCCAGTACTACACTCACGGATGCACCCGTGTCTATTTCCATTGGTATCTTGAATCCTGCAACATCTATGTGGATTTTGATGCTTTCCATATCGCTGTCTGTTAACCTCGTGCTCCTGATGACGTGTAACTCTTAACATCTCCTCATCCTGTTGTTGTTCTTCCATGCTATGTAGTCTCTTTGGATTTCTACTCATAGCTCTGAACGCTGGACTCATAGCTTTAAAAACTGGTTTACCCTTCAGTCGGCATGCCTTCGCAAGATGCCCAGTCTTTCTGCAGAAGAAACACTCTGCCTTCATGTATGGACAACGTTGAGCAATGTGTTGTCCCAGGCACCTATAGCACGACTTCGACGCTCTGTTAGAATTTCCAGTTTCTGAGACTTTCGGCCATGCCTGTCTTTTACCTTGAACCTGCAGGTGATTTACCTCGGTTGACTGACGACCGTAATCATTATTTAATTCTCGGGAATATTGTTCGGCCATGCTCATTGACCTCGCTGTCTGACAAGCAATCTCAAAAGTCAAGACATCCGTTGTCAATAACTTCCTTCTGATCGCACATTTTTCACCCCACAAACAAAACGATCCCGTAATGCTCGGTTTTGAATGTTTCCAAAATCGATAGCCTTTTTAATGCTATAATGTAATCAGTGATACCTTCATCAGTCTTTTGATTCCGAATCCCAAAACGATTGCTTTCAGCAATTTCTAACGGTTTGGGGTTATAGTGCTGCTCCAGCTTCATTAAAATCTCTTTAAGCGTTGTGTCCTTTGGCTCGTAAGGCACAAGCAGATTTACAAGAGTGTCATATAATGCTGGACCTGCCTCCGATAAGAAGATCGCTTTCTTATGTTCCAACACAGCCCGGTTCTTACTGCATTGTCTGGAACTTCGATGATGTTATTTGCAGTGAAATACATTTCCAGCCGATCCACATATCCTTTAAAACGTTCCTGGTCAAGTCTATATTCCCCCAAATATCCCAATACACCTGCCATTTTAATCTCTAGCTGTTCACACCATGTGCTGTATTTTACCTCGGGTTTTGTAGCTTTTTTCCAAAGACAGAAACTTCCAAAGTCTCTCTGTTGGCTGGCTGAATCCTTCACCAACAAAAATTAAGCTTTAAAATCATCCGAAAAATCCCATCCTTGTCGCCAAATGTGATATATTCACAGAGCACAGCACACACATGGCAGGCTGCTCTCTCGGAAATCTCCGGAAATCTCTGCCTGGATCTGATTATTTTAACCCTGCACTTGCAGTACACAATACGTCCACATCCACAGTGTGGAGCTACAAATATTACAAGCTTACCGACATTACATCAGCCTAGATTTATGTGCTCAAGTCTGCATGATAAGTATTAATTACTGGCAATCAACCACTCTGGCATTAAAAATTGACTGTTACAAATGTGGAGTCTCATTCCTTCAGTTTTTAATTGTTATTGGAGATTTAACAACATTCAAATTGAAAAAAAAATTATTTATGCTTTTACTTTTAATTTCTGTTGCTTTTTTTTCTCTCTCTTTCTTTCCATTTCTGTACCTGATTTGACATTGAATTCACCCACTCCAATTTACACTTCCTTCTCAGTCCTTGCACTATTAATCTCACAATCGTTCAATCTGATTGGTTAAGCAGATACGCAGTTGCTTGCCGGGTTCACTCAGATCCCAGATGCCCGGTTTCCCCTACTGCGCCGTTTTCAGTTCGCACTTTCAGCAAAATTCTAAATGTGCAAGGGTAAGTCTCATTAATGGCAGAGGCGGTTAGATGCTCCGCTCGAGCAAATTATGCCTCATTATCTAGTTACAGGTCAGACCACCTGGCCATATTGTTTCATTGCTAAAGAGGATGAGTTCCAACATAGAGTAGGCATTCTTATTCATACCAGTGTTCTGCAAGGCTGCAGGCTGTATTCAGTTTAGGACCAGAAATATATTTTCCCTGCAGCCTTTACAAAAACATTACAATATTCCATTATTTTGCCAAAGTGACAAACCTTCTTGAGGATTCACGGTTAAAAAAATCCCATCTGACAGTGTTGTGGACTTATCAGCATTGAAGACAACACATCATTGTCTTCAACCTGTGCAATTTTGATTCCCCACTGTAGTGATACAGTGACTGCTTGTAACTTAAAATGATGAATTACTTTGTTGAAAATGGTGACATCACGAGGAAAATGTATACACTTCTGAACCAACTCATCATCACCACAGGCAGTCCCTCGTGTCGAGGATGACTTGCTTCGATGCCAAAAAGGGATGAGTTCTCAGGTGTTTCAATGAAGGACCTAATATTTCAGGTCCCGAACTGCATATGGAAGGGTGGAAGATGTCTGTGCGTGGATTTTTTGAACGTGTGGTGGTCGTTGCACACCAGCCACCACGCGGGCTTGACAGAGCTATGTCTTGGTCCACTGGCAAGGATTAACCAAGACGACGGGAGACCAGCTCTGCTGCACAGACCTAGTGTGCGCACATATCGCAGTGTGGGCTAGCCCGTGCTGCCCCTGGGCCCTCGCCTCTTCTAAGCCCTGAACTTACGCCTCTCCTGGCCCCCAATCACGTCACTCCATGATCTCTCGCCACTCCTGCTCCCCGCCCCGAAAGATGGGGAAAATGAAGGAATGAATGTACCAGGCGATGAGTTGTCTAACCCACCATTCTTAAAGGAGCCACTAGAGGGAGTGGAGGACTCCCGGACAAATAATAATAAAAAACGGGAAATTACTTGGGGCTTTTTCTTTGAGCAGCCTCGAGTGAATCAGCTACATTCTGAGTCAGAGACGAGAGTGCTTCCAACTGAGAACCAAGCTAAGCATAGCACAAGTAGAGTATGGGTGGGAAGGGTAGTTGGAGAAAGCATGGCAGTAGAGTGGAGAGAGAGTAGGCAAGGGGAGGGAAAGCATGGCGGCAGACTGCAAATGGATCAGGGCTCAACAAAAAAGGACCTAGATTTCAACAGTGCTGAAATATAAACAAAATACGAAGAAATTCTTACCTAAAAATTGGATGAATGGTTAGCAAAAAGAATGCCTACCCATTTATGGTAACTGGAAGTTGCTGCTTTTTACCTTTATTAAAGTCAGTTGCTCAGCCAGACAACTGTTGATTATATTCATATTTGTCAGAGTAAATAGGAAATAATGCTGTAAAGGTCCCACTGTAATAAGAAGGTTTTATACACTTACTAAATTCTTACCTTGGTCTCTTTCACTGTTACCTCCATCATATTCCTCCATAGGGAGCTGGGTGTGGAATATAGATGTAACCTCCAGATCTTCACCTGATGTAGATAAAGCAAAAGGAAAGATAATGTGTTCATGGTCACAGCTGAATATTTTAAAATATACACAGAAGTTAGAAATTATATAGTTATACACTAGTGTGGTTTCACTTTGTTACAGTTTGCTTTTTGTTTTGTGTATTTTAACTACAAAGCAATAATGAGCCTAGTGATCACTCTTCATAATCTTTCCAATTACTGATCCATTCAGGCAAGGTACAGATGTGTGATTTAATAGATCTGCTTCAAACACTTTTGAACCACCATCAAGAATTCTAAAATATTTGGAAAAAAAACAAATATTCATCACAAATTGCGTGTTCTCAAAAATTTGTAATGTAATTATATGTTGTCAAAGAACAAGTAGCTAAACATGGAGCATAAAAACCGGCATAGACCAAATGGCCTGTTTCTGCGATGTAAAATTCTATGTAAAATGTTTGGCAATATGTGTTTGTATTTAAACAAGTATTGTCATGTCATTTCTGATTGAACTGTACCAAGCATATTAAAATTTTTTTTAATGCTGTGGCATACAACTGCTGACAGTTTCACATCCATCCCACTTTATACAGACACACATAATCAACACACATTTTTGGCAATGGGGGAAAAAAAATAAACTTACCCATAAACTCCCATTTCCAACCTCTGTTAATCCCCTCCCCCATACAAAGTCAATTGTTTTGCTCCAGACTTATGTTTCTCTTGTTAGTAGACAAGTCTACACCCATCCATGACAATGTAACACAGGGACAACTCCAGCTTCTTCAGCTTCTCCCTTTCGACTTTATCATAATTTTAAATACCTCTATTAAATTTCACCTTAACCAACTCTGCTCTAAGCAGAACAATCCCAGCTTCTCTAGATTCTCCAGATTACTGAAACTACTATTTCCTGATACCATTCTAGTAAATCTCCTTGACACCCTCTCCAAGACCTTGACATCCTTTCTAAAGTGCGGTGCCCAGAATTGAACATTTAGCATAACTTCTTTGCTGTTGTACTCCATTCCTCTATTTATAAAGCCAAGGCTCCCATATGCTTTTTTAACAGCTTGGGTTTTGATTAACTGACTTGGAGTCGGACATGAATTTCCCAGAATTTTACTTAAATTGGCCTCAGTGGGGTGCCGCAGGGCTCAGTGTTGGGACCACAGCTATTTACAATATACATTAATGATTTAGATGAAGGAATTGAGTGTAATATCGGCAAGTTTGCAGATGGCACTAAGCTGGGTGGTGGTGTGAGCTGTGAGGACGCTAAGAGGCTGCAGGGTGACTTGGACAGATTAGGTGAGTGGGCAAATGCATGACAGATGCAGTATAATGTGGATAAATGTGAGGTTATCTACTTTGGTGGCAAAAACATGAAGGCAGAATATTATCTGAATGGCGGCAGATTAGGAAAAGGGCAGGTGCAACGAGGCCTGGGTGTCAAGGTACATCAGTCATTGAAGGTTGGCATGCAGGTACAGCAGGTGGTGAAGGCGGCAAATGGCATGTTGGCCTTCATAGCTAGGGGATTTGAGTATAGGGGCAGGGAGGTCTTACTGCAGCTGAACAGGGCCTTGGTGAGGCCTCACCTGGAAAATTGTGTTCCGTTTTGGTCTCCTAATCTGAGGAAGGACATTCTTGCTATTGAGGGAGTGCAGCGAAGGTTCACCAGACTGATTCCCGGGATGGCGGGACTGACATATGAGGAGAGACTGGATCGACTGGGGCCTGTATTCACTGGAGTTTAGAAGAATGAGCGGGGATCTCATAGAAACATATAAAATTCTATCGGGACTGGACAGGTTAGATGCAGGAAGAATGTTCCCGATGTTGGGGAAGTCCAGAACCAGGGGTCACAGTCAAAGGATAAGGGGTAAGCCATTTAGGACTGAGATGAGGAGAAACTTCTTCACTCAGAGAGTTGTTAACCTGTGAAATTCTCTTCCGCAGAGTTGTTGATGGCAGTTCGTTAGATATATTCAAGAGGAAGTTGGATATGGCCCTTACGGCTAAAGGGATCAAGGGGTATGGAGAGAAAGCAGGAAAGGGATACTGAGGGAATGATCAGCCATGATCTTATTGAATGATGGTGCAGGCTCGAAGGGACGAATGGCCTACTCCTGCACCTATTTTTCTATGTTTCTATGTTTCCCTCTTCCAGCAGATTGTGTGACAATGGTGTACATGGCTGTTCTATGTTTGGATGGGCGGGTTTGATGAATTGGATGATATTTTTGTATTCTTTTTTATGAGAGTTCATGAGGACAGACAACTCCAATTCGTGGAAATAAACATCAGTGTTTCACTGTGCCATACTGACTCCTGTAAAGATTTTCAGATTACAAGTTTGCTTCAAACTACAACTTAAACTTTATAAGAGCATAAGAATGCAAAAATAGGAGCAGGAGTAGGCCATACGGCCCCTCGAGCCTGCTCCACCATTTAATACGATCATGGATGAACCAATCCTGGACTCAGGTCCACTCCCCTGCCCATTCCCCATAACCCCTCATTCCGTTATCGTTTAAGAAACTGTCTATTTCTGTCTTAAATTTATTTAATGTCCCAGCTTCCACAGCTCTCTGAGGAGCGAATTCCACAGATTTACAACCCTCAGAGAAGAAATGTCTCCTCATCTCAGTTTTAAATGGGCGATCCCTTATTCTAAGATTATGCCCTCTAGTTCTAGTCTCCCCTATCAGTGGAAACATCCTCTCTGCATCCACCTTGTCAAGCCCCCTCATAATCTTATACGTTTCGATAAGATCACCTCTCATTCTTCTGTATTCCAATGAGGCCCAATCTACCCAACCTTTCCTCACAAGTCAACCCCCTCATCTCCGGAATCAACCTAATGAACCTTCTCTGAACTGTCTCCAAAACAAGTACAGGTATATCCTTTCGTAAATATGGAAACCAAAACTGAACGCAGTATTCCAGGTGTGGCCTCTCCAATACCTTGTATAACTGTAGCAAGACTTCCCTGCTTTTATACTCCATCCCCTTTGCAATAAAGCTCAAGATTCCATTGGCCTTCCACATCACTTGCTGTACCTGCATACTAACCTTTTGTGTTTCATGCACAAGTACCCCCAGGTCCCGCTGTACTGCAGCACTTTGCAATCTTTCTCCATTTAAATAATAGAAACATAGAAACATAGAAAATAGGTGCAGGAGTAGGCCATTCGGCCCTTCAAGCTTGCACCACCATTCAATAAGATCATAGCTGATCATTCCTTCAGTACCCCTTTCCTGCTTTCTCTCCATATCCCTTGATCCCCTTAACCGTAAGGGCCATATCTAACTCCCTCTTGAATATATCCAGTGAACTGGCATCAACAACTCTCTGCGGCAGGGAATTCCACAGGTTAACAACTCTGAGTGAATAACTTGCTCTTTGATTTTTTTTCTGCCAAAGTGCATGACCTTGCACTCTCCAACATTATACTCCATCTGCCAAATTTTTGCCCACTGTCTATGTCCTTTTGCAGATTTTTTGTGTCCTCCTCACACATTGCTTTTCCTCCCATCTTTGTATCATCAGCAAAATTGGCTACTTTACAATCGGTCCCTTCTTCCAAGTCGTTAAAATAGATTGTAAATAGTTGGGGTCCCAGCACTGATCCATGCAGCATCCAACTAGTTACTGATTGCCAACCCAGAATGAATCATTTATCCTGACTCTCTGTTTTCTGTTAGTTAGCCAATCCTCTATCCATGCTAATATATTATCCCCAATCCAGTGAACTTTTATCTTGTGCGGTAACCTTTTATGTGGCACCTTGTCAAATGCCTTCTGGAAGTCCAAATACACCACATCCACTGGTAGGAACATAGGAACTGCTTGATGAAAAAAAGATCAAGATACATCTAAGTTCACCTTCTACCATCCAGCTACTCGCCTGGTACAATGACAATGGAGATGTTCACTAATTATAGCAATCAATCTTTATCAACTAATCTACAACAGATATGTGGAAGAGCCAGTATTGGAGAGTTTTGGAACCATAGGTCCAAAACCACCTGTTCCTCCCAAGCATGCTATACATACCAAGGGGCCGAAATTGCCCCTTTCTTTCAGGTCTCTGGCTGCCTGAAAGCAACGGCCACGGGTCGGTGCGGAATAGCTGCAGAGTCTCCACTGAAGGGCCGCCATTTTGAAAATTGCAGGTTTGGAGTGGGACCATTCCGCCCGTTTTCCCATCGTGGCGTGCACGCGCCGATCACATACCAACTGGCGGGGACCCCTTCCCAAAATTGCCCCTCCGGAAATTGCCCCTTTCCTGGAATTGCCCCGCGGGAGCGGCCCCACTGCCCGTCGGTGCCACTGACAGCTTTTGCTGTTGGTGCACTCTGTGGCTTGGCGGCACAGCCGCCCTTAAAGGGGAGGTGGCGCTGCCGGCGACGCCGTGTTATTTTTTTTGTTGGACGACTGCCAGGTTGGGCTGACAATTATGGCACGGGTCCGGCTGGGTTCCCAACAGGCACCTCTCTTGGGTGCCAGGCAGCTGGCCCGGCCGAAACCCTCCCTGGTGGCCCAGTGTTTGCCACTAACTAGTGGCTGCAGAGTTTGCAGCGGCCCTCTCCTTTAACTGAAGGGAAGAGACGTTGAGGCCTGGCAGCATCGGTCACTCCACCCCGCACCAACTTCAGCCCCGCTAATGATGGCCACTCAGCCCCGCCCCCACTTCCGCCCAGCTGCAAAAAAAACCCCAAAGTGCTGAATTTCTACGGAATGGCCGCCCCGTGCATTGGGGGGCCAAAACACTTCGAAAACGGCAGGTGCGCCTTGTGTGTTTTGGGAGGTGGCCAATTTCGGCCCCCATATTTCAAATTAATCACGCAACTCGGGAACCATGTCTGTGAACGTGAGATAGAAGTTGAATGGCCTTAGACTGGGTGTTGTGTAATGAGAGAGGATTAATTAGCAATCTCATTGTGCGAGGCCCCTTGGGGAAGAGTGACCATAATATGGTGGAATTCTGCATTAGGATGGAGAATGAAACAGTAATTTCAGAGACCATGGTCCAGAACTTAAAGAAGGGTAACTTTGAAGGTATGAGGCGAGAATTGGCTAGGATAGATTGGCGAATGATACTTAGGGGGTTGACTGTGGATGGGCAATGGCAGACATTTAGAGACCGCATGGATGAAGTACAACAATTGTACATTCCTGTCTGGCGTAAAAATAAAAAGGGGAAGGTGGCTCAACCGTGGCTATCTAGGGAAATCAGGGATAGTATTAAAGCCAAGGAAGTGGCATACAAATTGGCCAGAAATAGCAGCGAACCTGGGGACTGGGCGAAATTTAGAACTCAGCAGAGGAGGACAAAGGGTTTGATTAGGACAGGGAAAATGGAGTACGAGAAGAAGCTTGCAGGGAACATTAAGGCGGATTGCAAAAGTTTCTATAGGTATGTAAAGAGAAAAAGGTTGGTGAAGACAAACGTAGGTCCACTGCAGTCAGAATCAGGGGAAGTCATAACGGGGAACAAAGAAATGGCGGACCAATTGAACAAATACTTTGGTTCGGTATTCACTAAGGAGGATACAAACAACCTTCCGGATATAAAAGGGGTCAGAGGGTCTAGTAAGGAGGGGGAACTGAGGGAAATCTTTATTAGTCGGGAAATTGTTTTGGGGAAATTGATGGGATTGAAGGCCGATAAATCCCCAGGGCCTGATGGATTGCATCCTAGAGTACTTAAGGAGGTGGCCTTGGAAATAGCGGATGCATTGACAGTCATTTTCCAACATTCCATTGACTCTGGATCAGTTCCTATGGAGTGGAGGGTAGCCAATGTAACCCCACTTTTTAAAAAAGGAGGGAGAGAGAAAACAGGGAATTATAGACCGGTCAGCCTGACCTCAGTAGTGGGTAAAATGATGGAATCAATTATTAAGGATGTCATAGCAGTGCATCTGGAAAATGGTGACATGATAGGTCCAAGTCAGCATGGATTTGTGAAAGGGAAATCATGCTTGACAAATCTTCTGGAATTTTTTGAGGATGTTTCCAGTAAAGTGGACAAAGGAGAACCAGTTGATGTGGTATATTTGGACTTTCAGAAGGCTTTCGACAAGGTCCCACACAAGAGATTAATGTGCAAAGTTAAAGCACATGGGATTGGGGGTAGTGTGCTGATGTGGATTGAGAACTGGTTGTCAGACAGGAAGCAAAGAGTAGGAGTAAACGGGTACTTTTCAGAATGGCAGGCAGTGACTAGTGGAGTGCCGCAAGGTTCTGTGCTGGGGCCCCAGCTGTTTACATTGTACATTAATGATTTAGACGAGGGGATTAAATGCAGTATCTCCAAATTTGCAGATGATACTAAGTTGGGTGGCAGTGTGAGCTGCGAGGAGGATGCTGTGAGGCTGCAGAGCGACTTGGATAGGTTAGGTGAGTGGGCAAATGCATGGCAGATGAAGTATAATGTGGATAAATGTGAGGTTATCCACTTTGGTGGTAAAAACAGAGAGACAGACTATTATCTGAATGGTGACAGATTAGGAAAAGGGAAGGTGCAACGAGACCTGGGTGTCATGGTACATCAGTCATTGAAGGTTGGCATGCAGGTACAGCAGGCGGTTAAGAAAGCAAATGGCATGTTGGCCTTCATAGCGAGGGGATTTGAATACAGGGGCAGGGAGGTGTTGCTACAGTTGTACAGGGCCTTGGTGAGGCCACACCTGGAGTATTGTGTACAGTTTTGGTCTCCTAACTTGAGGAAGGACATTCTTGCTATTGAGGGAGTGCAGCGAAGGTTCACCAGACTGATTCCCGGGATGGCGGGACTGACCTATCAAGAAAGATTGGATCAACTGGGCTTGTATTCACTGGAGTTCAGAAGAATGAGAGGGGATCTCATAGAAACGTTTAAAATTCTGACGGGTTTAGACAGGTTAGATGCAGAAAGAATGTTCCCAATGTTGGGGAAGTCCAGAACCAGGGGTCACAGTCTGAGGATAAGGGGTAAGCCATTTAGGACCGAGATGAGGAGAAACTTCTTCACCCAGAGAGTGGTGAACCTGTGGAATTCTCTACCACAGAAAGTAGTTGAGGCCAATTCACTAAATATATTCAAAAGGGAGTTAGATGAAGTCCTTACTACTCGGGGGATCAAGGGTTATGGCGAGAAAGCAGGAAGGGGGTACTGAAGTTTCATGTTCAGCCATGAACTCATTGAATGGCGGTGCAGGCTAGAAGGGCTGAATGGCCTACTCCTGCACCTATTTTCTATGTTTCTATGTTTCTATGTTTCTATGCACCTCATTAATGCACATGAAAAGTACAGGCAACTCTCGATTATCCGTACACGGATCTAACAGAGAACCCGCTGCAACGGCACTTTTAAAAACTGTAATAGTGTCCCGTGTACAGCTGCACCGAGATGGACATTTCGCTGTTTTTCTAATCTCAGCACCGGAAAACAAGCTGATCCCAACTGCAACAGAAAGCAATGCAAAGCTCCTGTCCAAACTACTCATTTTTGGTCCTTAACGCGTACTTACACACGATCATTAAACCCCCCCCCCCCACACATAGTCCTGCGCTGACCACTTACTGCACCGTCTCCTGTTTGCGCAAAAGTGAGTAACTGCAGCCCTGGGTGCAATTAATTATTTATTGAATGTTCCCACTCCAGAGTTTAAAAATATCCACTTCCAACACAACAAGGTTCACCGTATCCTTGCACACGTTTTTACCTTTCTCTCCATGTCAAATTTGGGACCCAAACATTCTCGCCAAGTACGTGCATTCGCCCCAACAGCAAAATCGTTTACCCGGAACAGCCCGATCCCCGAGGGACCCAGATAATTGAGAGTTGCCTGTATAATAAAAATTCCCACCTCACAGCTGATCATTTTCCTAAGGCAGATGCTGTTGCTGACTGCAATGTCAGCACAGATTTAGCTTTCTACAGGTTGCAAGTGTTTCCAGTAAAGTCGGCATCCACCACAACATCATTGGTAGAACCTCTCTCACCACTGACAGATTGCTTCTGTCATTTTTACTCGACCTGCCACCTATTCCATCAGCATGGGTGTCATTTATACTGTTTCACCTTGGTCCTCAGAATCAGACCACGTTGAGCCCCTACACCAGCAGCGCCACCAACCTTCTCCTCAACCACCTAATGCTGCACAGAACAGCGGGCATCAGCACAGGGCTGCACTGCGCTGAAGGCGATACCCCAAACACAGGGTTACAGGCAGAGGATGAACTTCCACATGATGGAGCTGCAGTGCCAAAGGGGGTTCAGGCTATCACGCCAGGTCATCGCAGACATTTGCACATTGCTGGAGCAAGACCTGCAGCCCAGAGGAGCAGGTGGTCATACCTCACCAGTGGCTGTCAAAGTCACCAGCGCCCTCAAATTCTTTGCCTCAGGCTCCTTTCAGGGATCTTCAGCAGACATTTGCGGCATCTCGCAGTCAGCCACCCACAGATGCATTACACAGGTCACCGATGCCCTCTTTGACAGGTCAGCTAATTATATCAACTTTGCCACTGATGAAGCCAGTGCTACTCAGCAGG
This sequence comes from Pristiophorus japonicus, assembly GCF_044704955.1. Lineage (NCBI taxonomy): Eukaryota > Metazoa > Chordata > Chondrichthyes > Pristiophoridae > Pristiophorus > Pristiophorus japonicus. The sequence goes on along the minus strand of NC_091980.1, from coordinate 193,832,195 downwards.
CATTGGTTTTGCCACTCTGGCAGGCATCCCACGGGTACAGGGTGTCATAGACTGCATGCATGTGTCCATCAGGGCACCCCATCACCCAGAAATGTTTGTCAACTGTAAGGGCTTCCACTCCCTCAATGTGCAGCTCGTCTGGAACCATAGGAAGATCATCATGCATGTGTGCGCCAAATTCCCTGGCAACTGCTATGACTCTTTCGTCCTGCACCAGTCCACCCTCCCTCAGCTCTTCGCTTCTCCAAACAAACATTCCGACTGTTGCTTGGAGACAAGGGCTATCCACTGAAGACGTGGCTGTTGACACCCTTGAGGAGGCCAAGTACTGAGGCTAAGGAGAGATATAATGAAGGCCACATTTCCACCAGATGTGTCATAGAGCAAACAATAGCATGCTCAAAATGCACTTCAGATGCCTTGACAGGCCTGGAGGAGCCCTTTAGTACGCACCAGCCAGGGTCTCGAGAATCACTGTGGTCTGCTGCGCCCTGCACAACATAGCGCAGCAAAGCTTAACACTGCAGGAGGAGCAAGACACAGTGCACAGCTGCTACAGAGGAGGAGGAGCATCAGCTAGAAGACAAGGAGGAAGAGGAGGAGCAGGAGGAACATGCGGTCCATATCCCACCAGCACATGAGCACATTGCTGCCCGGGAGGCCAGAGATGGCCTCATCATGGACAGAATTACTTAACTTTACGCATTACACCCATATGGCTGTCACATGTTGCACCAGGTTGGCACGACCCCACAGTAACACCATAAAGCATCCCCACATTGACCAAGCCATTCCTTTCACACAGACCATATTGCTTGAGGTAATGTTATGTCTCACCATTCACTCTACCTCACTAAGCCACTTCCAAAGGTGCACACAAATTTGTGCATGAACGGAAAGTGGTGAAAATATTTTTTTTTTTATCTGTGACATCACAGGAACGGAAACTTTTAATAAAATAAGTGGCTAGCCTTGTGAATCTCCTCGTGTTTAATCTTTCTCTTACGCATGCTTCTACAAAGTGCTACCTCTGTGGCTTCAGCAGAGGTAGAAGCAGCTTGCTCACTTCCCTGCTACGACTGCATAGACACTTTTGGTGGACATCCTCGGGGTTTTGGAGCCTATGATAGTCCCGCCAAAGTCTGCTCCTCCTGCTACTGTGCAGGGCAATCTTGGCCATCGTGATTCAAGGAGACATCTGGGACACTGACTGGGTGGGGGGGGCGGGCAATGGAGGAGAAGCGTGAGCGCTTTGAGAGGAGCCTTCACTTGCATGTCCTCTCTCACTATCATCCCTCTCATGGGCCACCCACACTTTCCTGCTAACAAGGAGCTGGAAAGCACCTTGCTGCACAGCAGTGGGCCATGAGGACCCACAACTACACTGACATCCCTCCTGGACAGGAAGTCTGAGCTTCTGCCATCTAATCTGTGTAGATAGCCATCTATTCTCCCACAGATAGCCATCCACAAGATCCTGCAAATCCCCTGGGAGGGTAACCATCAGAGTGGAGTCCCAAGGGATCCCACAATCCCTTGGGAGCATCTGTACATAAGGAGGCCTCACAGGCTGGAGAGGCACTCTGGAGCCCAATAATAAAGGACTATGGTCACACTTTGCTTTGAGCTTAAAGTATCTAGTAATATTATTTATTCAATACATAACAATTGGCGACGAGATACAGATGACGAATCCCACAGCAACGATGCAGAGAACAGTGGGCATCCTGGAGAAATTTTTGGAGGGAGATGACTGTGAAACCTTCGTGGAGCAACTCGCCCAATACTTCGTGGCCAACGAGCTGGAAGGAGAAGGGAACGCTGCCAAATGAAGGGCGATCCTCCTCACCGCTTGCGGGGCACCAACGTATGGCCTCATTAAAAATCTGCTTGCTCCAGCGAAACCCACAGAGAAGTCGTATGATGATTTGTGCACACTGGTCCAGGAGCATCTAAACTTGAAGGAAAGCGTTCTGATGGCAAGGTACCAGTTCTACACGTACAAGAGGTCTGAAGGCCAGGAAGTGGCGAGCTACACCGCCGAGCTAAGATGCCTTGCAGGACATTGCGAATTTGAAGGACACTTGAAGCACATGGTCAGGGACTTCTTTGTACGTGGCATTGGCCATGAAGTAATAGTTCGCAAATTTTTGACTGTAGAGACCCCAACCTTGAGTAAAGCCACAGCGATAGCCCAGCCGTTCATCGCCACCAGTGACAATACCAAACAAATCTCTCAGAACACGAGTGCTGCTGCAAGTACTGTGAACAAAGTAATGTCGTTTTCGAGTCGTAATGTACAGGGCAGGCCTCACATGCCTGCAGCTGCATGTCCGCAGATGTCTCAGAGTCCACCATCAAGGTGATGAATGCAAGGCCATTAACAGCTTGTTGGCGCTGTAGGGGTGATCATTGTTTCCATTCATGCCGCTTCAAAGGATACGTTTGCAAGGGTTGTGGATCAATGGGACACCTCTAATGTATGTGCAGGCGAGCTGCAAACCCTGCTAATCCTGCAAACCACCATGGTGGAGAGGAGGACAGATCCATGGTGGATCACGATGAACCAGAGGCTCAGACCGAGGAGGCAGAGATATATGGGGTGCACATATTTACCACAAAATGTCCCCCGATAATGCTGAAGGTTGAATTAAATGGACTCCCGGTGTCCATGGAGCTGGACACGGGTACGAGCCAGTGCATAATGAGCAAAAAGATTTGACAAATTGTGGTACAGCAAGGCCTCAAGACCAGTCCTGATTCCCATTCATACTAAACTGAGAACGTACACAAAGGAACTGATTCCCGTAATCGGCAGTGCTACTGTAAACGTCTCCTACGATGGAGCGGTGCACGAGTTACCACTCTGGGTGGTACCGGGCAATGGCCCCAAGCTGCTCGGCAGGAGCTGGCTGGGGAAGACACGCTGGAACTGGGACGACATCCGAGCACTCTCATCCGTCGACGACACTTCATGTGCCCAGGTCCTAAACAAGTTTCCCTTGCTGTTCGAACCAGGCATTTGGAAGTTTCAAGGAGCAAAAGTGCAGATCCACCTGATTCCAGGGGTGCGACCCATTCATCACAAGGTGAGAGCAGTACCGTACATGATGAGAGGGTGGAGATCGAGCTGGACCGGCTGCAACGAGAGGGCATCATTTCGCCGATCGAATTCAACGAGTGGACCAGTCTGATTGTTCCAGTCCTCAAGGAAGACGGCACCGTCAGAATCTATGGTGATTACAAAGTAACTATCAATCATTTCTCCCTGCAGGATCAATACCCACTACCAAAGGCAGACGACCTATTTGCGATGCTGGCGGGAGGAAAAACGTTCACGAAGCTGGACTTGACCTTGACCTACATGACGCAGGAGCTGGAGGAATCATCGAAGGGCCTCATCTGCATCAACACGCACAAAGGTCTCTTCATTTACAACAGATGCCTGTTTGGGATTCGATCAGCCGCGGCGATATTCCAGACAAACATGGAAAGCTTACTGAAGTCGGTTCCGCGCACTGTGGTCTTCAAGGATGACATCTTGGTTACAGGTCGGGACACCGTCGAGCATCTGCAGAACTTGGAGGAGGTTCTTAGTCGGCTTAATCGCGTGGGGTTCAGGTTAAAACGCTCAAAGTGCGTATTCCTGGTGCCTGAAGTGGAGCTCCTGAGGAGAAGAATCACAGCGGACATCACCAGGCCCACCGATTCAAAGACGGAGGCAATCAAGAACGCAACGAGACCACAGAACGTGACGGAGCTGCGGTCATTTCTAGGACCCCTGAACTACTTTGGTAACTGCTTATCAGATTTTAGCACACTGTTAGAACCACTGCACTCTTTACTGCGTAAAGGAGATGAATGGGCATGGGATAAAAGCCAAGAAAATGCCTTTGTAAAAGCTAGAAAACTGTTATGCTCAAACAAATTGCTTGTGTTGTATGATCCATGTAAGCGTTTGGTACTAGCATGTGATGTATCGTCATTCGGTGTCAGGTGTGTATTGCAACAAGCTAATGAATCTGGGAAATTGCAACCGGTTGCTTATGCATCCAGAAGTCTGTCTAAGGCTGAGAGGGCCTACAGCATGATCGAAAAAGAAGCATTAGCGTGTGTTTATGGGGTAAAGAAAATGCATCAATATCTGTTTGGGCTCAAATTTGAATTGAAAACTGACCATTAGCCACTGATATCCCTGTTTTCTGAAAGTAAGGGGATAAATACGAATGCATCGGCCCGCATCCAGAGATGGGCGCTCACGTTGTCCGCATACAACTACGCCATCAGCCACAGGCCAGGCACAGAAAACTGTGCCGATGCTCTCGCTAGGCTACCAGTGCCCACCACCGGGGTGGAGGTGGCACAGCCTGCAGATTTAGTTATGGAAGCATTCGAGAGTGAGCAATCACCTGTTACAGCCCGACAGATTAGAAACTGGACGAGCCAGGACCCCTTACTGTCCTCAGTAAAAAAAAAAACTGCGTGCTCCTTGGGAGTTGGTCTAGTGTCTCGTTAGAAATGCAGGAAGAAATAAAGCCGTACCAGCGGCGCAAAGATGAAATGTCTATACAGGCAGACTGCCTTCTGTGGGGTAATCGGGTAGTGGTACCCAAAAAGGGCAGGGACACTTTCATTAGTGATCTCCACAGTACTCACCCAGGCATCGTAATGATGAAAGCGATAGTCAGATCCCACGTGTGGTGGCCAGTATCGATGCAGGCTTAGAGTCCTGCGTGCACAGTTAAGCAATGCACCCAGGAAGGCGCCACTAATTTTATGGTCTTGGCCCTCCAAACCATGGTCTAGGGTCCATGTCGACTATGCAGACCCGTTCTTGGGAAAAATGTTCCTAGTAGTTGTAGATGCGTACTCCAAATGGATTGAATGTGAGATAATGTCGGCAAGCATGTCCGCTGCCACCATTGAAAGCCTGCGGGCCATGTTTGCCACACACGGCCTGCCTGACGTCCTTGTGAGTGACAATGGGCCGTGCTTCACCAATTCCGAGTTCAAAGAGTTCATGACCCGTAATGGGATCAAACATGTCACATTTGCCCCGTTTAAACCAGCGTCCAATGGTCAGGCAGAGAGAGCAGTGCAAACAATCAAGCAGAGCTTGAAGAGGGTAGGTAACTGAAGGCTCACTGCAGACTCGCCTATCCCAAGTCCTGCTTAGTTACCGCACAAGACCCCACTTACTCACTGGGGTTCCCCCCACTGAACTGCTCATGAAAAGGGCACTTAAGACAAGGCTCTCGTTGGTCCACCCTGATCTACACGAATAGGTAGAGAGCAGGCAGCTTCAACAGAATACATATCATGATCGCGCAAATGTGTCACGCGAAATCGAGATTAATGATCCTGTATTTGTATTGAATTATGGACAAGGTCCCAAGTGGCTTCCCAACGCTGTCATGGCCAAAGAGGGGAGTAATGTGTTTCGGGTCAAACTTTCACATTGTTCGCGTGCCTGACACAAGACTCCCAAAGCAAGCGCTCGACCCAGAACTCCTACACAGCAAGTGAGCCCAAGGACACCCTCAACGCCTCCTTGATTAAAATGCAACATCCACACGGACACCTAGGAGTCCCTGGCCAAAGGCCGTCCTAGGTGGAGGTGCATCCGGGAAGGTGCTGAGCACCTCGAGTCTCGTCGTCGAGAACATGCAGAAAACATGCGCTGTCAGCGGAAGGAGTGTGCGGCAAACTAGTCCCACCCACCCTTTCCCTCAACGATTGTCTGTCCCACCTGTGACAGAGACTGTAATTCCTTCATTGGACTGTTCAGTCACCTAAGAACTCACTTTTAGAGTGGAACCAAGTCTTCCTCGATTTCGAGGGACTGCCTATGATGATGACAGATAGCCATCCATTGTCCATAGAGACCATGTGCTCCTGTGAGTGGTTGCTCCATGTAGATGGCCATCCGACCCATGGAAGAGGCCACAGTCGCCATCGCCTGTGACACGGTGGTGCTTATGTTGGAGATGGACTCCTCCATTCTCTGAAAATTTGCAGTCATCACAGTTGCAAAACCTGTCAAAGGCTTCGGCACTTCTTGCTGCACTTTCAGGAACGTCCTCTTTCTGGATGGTCCCCAAGGCTCAGCATCTGCATGCAGGAGTCTCACTGCTGCCCCTGTCTGCACCATCTGGTCTTGCTCATTTGTGATTTGTGAGACATCAGGTGACAATAGCACTACATCTCATGTGGGACCCACCGAGGTGTAATTATCTGCACTGGTGTTGGGTGCACTCATGTCCTGAGAGGTTGGAGGCTCTTCCTCCTGGACAGTGGTGGGAGTCTCTTGATAGACCTGTGGGAGAGTAAAGAGATGAGTTCGATATGTCAAATGAAGAATGGGTACAGATACCATTATGCACATGATGACCATTCAATGGCTGCTGACTTCGATCCCATCTGAGTGACTGTTGTATGCCATGCAGCTGTATGATATGAAATTCTGTCACCAGGTTGCTGAAATGTCCCCCTCTCTCCATCTCCCACCTCCAGCTGCTCGCGACGTCAGACTCTTCCAAGTAGTCTCTTCTGCTGATGTTAGGGTGGCCAATAATGGAGGGCCACCTCCGGTTCACTCCCTCTCCCTCTTATTGTGGGCTCTCTTTTCCTGCAAGGAGGGAAAGAAGACAAGGTTGAGTGAGAGTGATGGAATGAGTGTAAGGAATGGATGGATTACATCTTTAGAGGGTGACTATGATGGAGTGGATGGAAATGCCAAGTGGTCTCCTTGTGTGTTGTTAGTTGGTCTGATTGCATTAGGATGAGGGTGACTCGTCAGATGGGGATGTGATAATGTAGATAGAGAGGGATGGGTGGATGTGCAAGGCATGCTGGTGTGAGTAAGGACATGCAGGAGCAGTGTTGGGAAGGCAGAGTGAGGGGGATGTGATGAGAGGCACGGCAGGATGAAGTTGAGTGTGGCTTTGTACTCACCTTTCCTGATCTAATGAGATCATTGAAATGTTTGCAGCACTGCACACAGGTCCTCCTGACCACATCCCTGTTGTTGACCTCCTCTGCTATTTGGAGCCAGACTCATTTTGTCCCCTGGGGAGATCTCTTCCGTCCATTAAAAAGGAAGAGGACCTCCCTGCATTCTCTCACTCCCTCCATCAGCAATTGGACGGAATCATCGGTGAACCTGGTTACAGCCCTCTGTCTCAGTGCAGTCATGTTCGGCACACTTTGTAGCAGTCCAATTGTGCAGTGTTCTGTCTGTACACTCCTAGATGAAGCTGCAAATATCCTGGCTGAAAACGTGTAATTGATGATATCATCAGATCCGTACCATTTAATAGGGCTGAGTAACATGCAGGGCGGCCTTAATAGGCCCCATGAACATAGAGTCAATCTCAAGAGCAGCATGGTATGAAGAACAGGGTCGTGACCCAAGACGGCAACCACGGCACCTGACCCGCCTAGGTGCAGAAAATTCCAGCCATGGTTTCGCTGATTCATTTTGAATTTACCCCCTTCTAGTGAAGACTGTGTCCTCTGATACTACTGTCCTAGACAAGTGAAATAGTTTGTCATGATGTTAGGCAAGACGAGATCGGGCACTACTGTAATGCCCTATGGAAAAATAGCTTCTGGTGCTCACTGTCAATGCACACACATTAATAATGGCTATTTGGATAAGGAGCACCATGGAACTGTAACCAGCAAGGAGTCAACAATTTCAAGAGAAGATGGGTAAAATTGCCAGAAAGAAAAACATTTATAAAATGTCTCAAGCAGCAAGACAAACCAAGCCATACAAATTCCTCAATTTATAAATTTGCTTCTCGACCTTATTTGAATTTCACTGTATGTTAGAATTCGGCCTAATTGTATGTTTGTACTTAAAGGCTGATGTAAATAGATTTCACATAATAAGGGTTCAGCTCATGTTATGTCAAATTGTCAATAGATGCCAAATTGTTCTAAGCATGAAAAAATATCAAAGATTTGCCAATGTATCACATTCCCGCTAACCTGTGCTTTAATACCAAAGAATACTTGGAACTAGGATGTAGTGCAGTTGCAATAATTCCATTAGTTTCTTCACATTATTTTGTACAATTAACCAGCATCAGGGTTTCCTTCCACTCACCATTTCGAGTTGGTGAAAGAGCTAAGAATCTCATTGTATTTTCTGCCACCTCAGGGCATTCCACAAATCCCTCAGGGTTTGCACTCTGAAACAAAGAAAATAATTTCTTAATTTCTGACCTTAGCTGGAATTTTCTGATTTTAACATACCATTTTACAGTTAGACTTACATCACAGTGTGTGATTTCAAACATAAATGGAGTGTTCTCATTTGTCAGCTTTATCAATAGTAGTTCTTGTTTCTTTCAACAAAATTCTACCATTCTTCTCCTATGATCACAGATCCTTCAAGAGTATCTCACCAGCAAATCTTTCAAAAATCAGACTGTTACAAAGACTATAATTACCTCTAATATCCTCGTTTCACCAATGATATAATTGGTAATATTGCATTGCACGAATCACCAACCCTGACAATAACTATTTGCATTCATACAAAGCCTTCAATGTGGAAAAATGTCCCAAGACATTTCACAGAGGCACAATCAGAAAAAATGAACACTGAGCAAAATAAAGAGATAATAGGAAGGGTGGGCTTACAGTTTAAATGATTTTAATTAATACAATTGATATTGAAACACCCCAAGATAATTTCTACTAAAGTAACTCTATTCTAACTATTTCAAGCTAATAGCTCCCATATTCAAAAATCAACACAGGGATATGACACAAAGAATGATTATAACTACCTTATTTTTCAAAATAAGCATTCTCGTGGCAGAACACATTCTGATTTGTGAGTTCAAGTTCACAAGACATTAAAAGGAGCACTTCAAGGTCATAAAAAACTAATGGAACACTGGGTCTTATGGCAACATCTTTATGCTATAAAAGCTGAAATGTAATGGTAAATCTCTTTCAGACCACAATTTTAGCAGCGTGTGCAGTTTTAGGCTCCACACTATTTGAAGAATGTTGAGGCAATTTAGAGGGCACAACACAGATTCAAAGATATGAAGAACTACAAATATGAAGACAGATTTGAAAAATTGGGTCTTGTCTTATTAGAATAGATTAAATTGGATAGGTGGATAAAGGAAAAGGGGTTGAAGGCATATGGGAAGAGGGTGGATAAATGTGATTAGAACTATTTCCTTATGTGGAAGATAAATGCCGACACAGACTGATTGGGCAAAATTACCTTTTTCCATGTTGTACCCATTATTTCTATGTATTTCTTTGAAATTTAACTCCTAGTGTACTCTCCACCTTTGGAAGAAGATCAGGGCTCTGAGGAAGAACCCATGACTTATTTGGATAAATTACTAGAATTAGGCAAGGTAGAAAATAAATTAGAATATTTTTAGAATATAATGAAGCATCCCATCTCGTATAGCTCCAAGCATTTTAGCAAGAGGTCAGGTGCTGGCGGGGATGGAGTTTCGTCTCTGTGAACCAAACGAGCTGGGCATGAGAATCAGGTACCTAGTTTAAAGGGTGCAGTTGCTCAGTCACCAAAATACCACAGTAACTGATAGCATTGAAAGGCTGGTGAGGCAGTCAGATTTAGGGAGGCCTATACATAGATAGGGAGAGTCTATTCATTCCAAGAGAACAATAACAGCTTGTGAGACAAAGATGGAGGTTGAGGTGATTAGGACACTATGTAAAACAACTCATCTTGAGTTGCTAACGCGATATCAGCTTGGTGTGATAATTAATGACTAAGAGTTAAGGACAGAGAGACCTACGTGAAGAACAAAGCAGTCAAATAGTATAAAGGCTGGGCATACTTCCCCCAAAGGTTAGAGCTCTCGGGACAGTCAGAAGTCTATAGCCTAGAAAGCAGCCCATGGAGGTCAAGCCTGATCACCTTGAAATTCGCGGGGATATCAGGTTGTATTAATTGCTTTATTTAATGTAATATTGTAAAATAGTTGTACAAGTAATATTGTTATTAGTGAATATATTAAAATTGTTGTTTAAAATCACTCGGGCCCAAATCACGCAGAAGTTTTTTGTTGAAGGACTGAAAACCCTACATTGCGACAGTAACTACGGGAAGAAATCCACTTACAGATTTCAATTAAATTTCATCATGAAATGTGCAATTTTATTTGACAGCCCAATGTGCCAGTACTGAGGCACAAAATCTATCAACTGAAGAAAATGGTATAGATAACTAAGCAACAATGAAATACTTTCTGAAAAATTAAGGAACTGTCACAGGACTATTTTTAGAACTGCAAACAACAAATAACACTGATCTATAGCAGTGAAAAAAATAAAAGGCCTAAAACTTATTTGGACTGTGTGGTGGTGAACAGCCAGGCTAATACCAACAACAGCAGAAGAAATGATGTAAAGGTGCAGTTCAGAATGAGTTTTCTTATACAACAGAATGAAAAAAGATCAACTGATCAGGATTCTAATACCATGGTACAAACTTCTTAAAAAGCCACTGTCCTTACCTCACCACCCTCAGCATAATGGGAATATCCTATTTGTATCCCAAAGTTGAACAAGTGAAGAAAAATTAGAATTTAAATGATTAATACTATATTTCCTGGCTTTACAATTGTGCATTATTTGTACTTAGCAACAGCAATAAAAACTTTACATGGAATTGTTTCCCCAGAACTTACTTTTTCTGCAACAGAGATTCCAGTGTTCACATTCCTGCTGCTTGCTTTCTTCTGAGTCTCTTTCTTAATCCTTTCCTACCAAATGATCAGGACTTATTGCTTAGTAAAAGGGTACTATACATTTTCATAATCTGTATTGAATGAACAAACTTCGCATTACACTAAACTTTAGTATATGTATCCCTACTTTAGTCTTCTATTGCCTTTGGGTTTTTTCCAGTTCTGTCACATATTCCAGGTTTTTTTTTTCTTCACTTTTTCTTCTCTGATTGTTCTACCTTCACTCTTCTCCCTAATCACACTTTACGGGCTACATTTTCATCATCATTTGCCTGGCCAGTAAACTGGTGGAGCAAATCGCCCACCTGTTGTAGAAACTGCATCATTTTTGGGCAGGTCCTACAACAGTCAGATGGTCCAGTCTGCCACGTTACCACCCAGGCAGTGAAGATGAAAGTGTATACATAGTTTCTTGCATCATGTTTCTTTCATTTAATGTGCTGCTGCTCATTACTATCTGAGACTTTGATACATTCTGTTCCTTAATTTCCAACCTTGCATTTTGTTTCCATGTCCTTGTTTATGTTCTTTCTTTTCTTGGTTTAAAGTTTACTCATTTATTTCTACTTTTTGTTTCTTCTCAATTCAACTTCAACTTCAACTTTTTCTATTTATTTCAGTTTTATATGCCAATTCTTTTGACTTTTTCCAAGCTTATCTCATAATTTTTCTTGTTTGATACCTTTTTCTATCCTTTCATTCCCATTTCCTTCTTGTATAATTAAAGTAATTACCCAGATTTAGCTTTCTCTGTTCCAAATCTATGTTGAAATATTCCTTTTCACATAATTCTCCAAAACTTTCTTGCTCTCGTTATTCATTTTCACTATCACCTCACATCAGCTGCCTCAAACTTACCAACCAAACAATTTCTCCAAATAAGGAAAATCACTGTGATTTTGTTTTACCTTCCAGTTCAAAATCCAAATTGTTATAACCTAGGCATAAGCACAATAGGGAGAACAGACACACAAAACAATTGAGAGGTCAAGTTTAGACAGGGGGAATAGAGATTAAAAGGAGTGAGAATTGGTTCACAGGGAATAAAGATCAATAATGATAAAACTGAGAGAGAGTAATTCACAAACTACAGTCTATAAAAATAAAAAGACATTACTATCTGGATAGTAAGACATGAGATTTAATTACACAATCACAGATCTCAGTGGGGAAACAACACTCAAAAGTGGCATAGATATAAAGATATAACTACAATAGTGTGGCCCTAATTCTCATTTTAAAACAATGGGCCCAAGTTTCCACAAGAAAAAAAAACGGGCGCCCCTTTTTCGCGCCTAAAAAAATCCTCGGTATTCTCCACCTACTTACAGGTCCTCTGAAACTCGACGCAGTCAGCACGAGCTGTGGGGGGGGCGGAGCCAGGTCCCGGCGCTGAAAACAGTGCCGGGAGCTCTGCACATGCGCGCTACAGTCGGCACGCAAGTGCAGTAGCTCCAGGCGCCGAACTGTGTGGGAGGGGCCCGAAGCACGCAGCCCCTAGCTCTGGCCGAATGGCCTCACTGGGGCTGCGTGAATAAGGCTCATCCCACGGCCAGCTCCTGCTCCCCCCCCCCCCCCCGCCGACCAGACCCGACCCGACACCCGCCCCCACCCGACACCCGCTCTCCCCCCCTCTCTCCCTCCCCCTCCCTCTCTCTCCCTCCCTCCCTCTCTCCCCCTCCCTCCCCCTCTCTCCCTCTCTCCCTCCCTCTCTCTCCCTCCCTCCCCCTCTCTCCCTCCCTCCCCCTCCCTCCTCTCCCTCCCCCTCTCTCTCTCTCCCTCCCCCTCTCTCTCTCTCCCTCCCCCTCTCTCTCTCTCCCTCCCTCCCCCTCTCTCTCTCTCCCTCCCTCCCCCTCTCTCTCTCTCCCTCCCTCCCCCTCTCTCTCTCTCCCTCCCTCCCCCTCTCTCTCTCTCCCTCCCTCCCCCTCTCTCTCTCTCCCTCCCTCCCCCTCTCTCTCTCTCTCTCTCTCCCTCCCTCCCCCTCTCTCTCTCTCCCTCCCTCCCCCTCTCTCTCTCTCCCTCCCTCCCCCTCTCTCTCTCTCCCTCCCTCCCCCTCTCCCTCTCTCTCTCTCCCTCCCTCCCCCTCTCTCTCTCTCCCTCCCTCCCCCTCTCTCTCTCCCTCCCTCCCCCTCTCTCTCTCTCTCTCCCTCCCCCTCTCTCTCTCTCTCTCCCTCCCTCCCTCTCTCTCTCTCTCTCTCCCTCCCTCCCCCTCTCTCTCTCTCCCTCCCTCCCCCTCTCTCTCTCTCCCTCCCTCCCCCTCTCTCTCTCTCCCTCCCTCCCCCTCTCTCTCTCTCCCTCCCTCCCCCCCTCCCGCTCAGCGACACGAACAGCTTTCTCTCCCCCCCCCCCCCACCCCCACCCCCTCCCCTCCCCTCCCGCTCAGCGGCACGAACGGCTGCAGAATTCTCCCTGGCTGAAGCACTTTCACACAGGTAGGAAGATGGTTTATTTAATCTTTTCTTGGCTTATAAATGTTTATTCAGGTTGGATTTATTTGTATAATATTTGTAGAAGTATAAATAAGGATTTATTTTCAAATTTAATGAGTTCCCTTCCCCCCCGCTCCCCCCCACCTCATTCTGGACGCCTAATTTGTAACCTGTGCCTGATTTTTTAATGTGTAGAACAGGTTTTTTCAGTTCTACAAAAATCTTCACTGGCTCCATTCTACTTTAGTTTGGAGTACATTTTCACTGTGGAAACTTTCAAATCAGGCGTCAGTGGCCGGACACGCCTCCTTTTGAAGAAAAAATTCTGTTCTAAAGTAGAACTGTTCTACCTGACTAGAACTGCAGAAAAAAAAATGTGGAGAATTGCGATTTCTAAAATAGTCCGTTCTCCACCAGTTGCTCCTAAAAATCAGGCGCGAATCATGTGGAAACTTGGGCCCAATGACACATAGGTTTTGTGACAGCTGCTAGAATACCCATAATAGTTTCAAGAATTACTCAAACACCAAAGAAAAGAGCAACAATATCGTGGGAACGCCATCACCTTCAAATCACATGCCATCCTGACTTGGACAAATGCTGCCATTCCTTCATTATCCCTGGGTGAAAATCTTGCAATTCCCTAATTAACACCATCATGCGACCATCGCCACTACAAGGATTGCAGCGGTTCAACGAGAAAGCTCAACACCACTTTCTCAAGGCAAGCAAGAATGGGCAAATAAATGCCGCCTTGCCAGCATTACCCACATCCCAAGAACAAAAAATTAGGAATGATCAAACACACAGGATGGATATTGAAAATCAAAACCAGAAACAATCAAATTTGATGATCTAGAAATTAAAGGATGCTGTAATCCTTGAGTCAGGTTTCATCATCAACTCCACCTGTAAAATCACCAGCACCGATTCCGACCAGAGAATTCAAAGACATTAAAGCATGACATTTTAGTACGTGACTTTTGTGAGTTTTAATTTCAATGACCAGCGTTCATTTTTCTTTCAACTTCAATTTTTAGAGGAGGTAACCAGGAGGGTCGATGAGGGTAGTGCATTTGATATAGTGTATATGGATTTTAGTAAGACTTTTGATAAGGTCCCACATGGCAGACTGGTCACGAAAGTAAAAGTCCATGGGATTCAAGGCAAAGTGGCAAGTTGGATCCAAAATTGGCTCAGAGGCAGGAAGCAAAGGGTAATGGTTGATGGATGTTTTTGTGACTGGAAGGATGTTTCTAGTGGGGTTCCGCAGGGCTCAGTACTAGGTCCCTTGCTTCTATATATCAATGATTTAGACTTGAATGTAGGGCGTATGATTAAGAAGTTTGCAGATGATACAAAAAATGGCTGTGTGTTGATAATGAAGAAGAAAGCTGTAGCTGCAGGATGATATCTGTCATGTATTCAACTGTCATTGTAATCCATGTATAAACTGACCTAAGTTGTACACCGTGAGAACACTGACCACTAAGTGGTGAACTTGTGGGAGACACTCCTAACCTGGACTTTCAGGTATAAAAGGGGAAGCTCCACCCACCTTCATCACTTCAGTGCTGGCAAATAAAGGTTACTGGTCACAGAGTGACCTTCTCTCTAGTATGGGCCTCGTGTGCATTTGTACTGTATAGTAAGGACATATTAATATCAATGAACTGTTCAGGTGGGCAGAACAGTAGCAAATGGAATTCAATCCAGAGAAGTATGAGGTAATGCATTTGGCGAGGGCTAACCATGCAAGGGAATACACATTAAATGATAGGACACAGAGAAATGTAGAGGAACAAAGGGACCTTGGAGTGCATGTCCACAGATCCCCGAAGGTAGCAAGCCAGGTAGATAAGGTGGTTAAGAAGGCATACGGAATACTTGCCTTTATTAGCCAAGGCACAGAATACAAGAGCAGGGAGGTTATGCTTGAATTGTACAAAACATTAGTTAGGGCACAGCTAGAGTACTGTGTGCAGTTCTGGTCACCATATTTCAGGAAAGGTGTGATTGCACTGGAGAGGATACAGAGGATATTTACGAGGATGTTGCCTGGGCTGGAAAATTTTAGCTATGAGGAAAGATTGGATAGGCTGGGGTTGTTTTCTTTGAAACAGAGGAGGCTGAGGGGAGACCTTATTGATGTGTATAAAATTATGAGGAGCTTAGATAGAGTGGATAGGAAGGACATATTTCCCTTAGCAGAGCGGGTCAACAACTAGGAGCACTGATTTAAAATAATTGGTAGGAGGTTTAGAGGGGATTTGAGGGGAATTTTTTTCACCTAGAGGGTGAAAGGAGTCTGGAACTCACTGCCTGATAGGGTGGTAGAGGCAGAAACCCTCACCACTTTTAAAGAGTGCTTGCATATGCAATTGAAGTGCCATAACTTGCAGGGTTACGGACCTAGAGCTGGAAAGTGGGATTAGGCTGGATAGCTCTTTGTCAGTCGGCGCATAAACAATGGGCCGAAATGGCCTCCTTCCATGCCGTAAATGTCTATGATTCTATGATTCAGAAATGGTTACATATTAGAAATTGTTATAGAAAGCATGAATATGTAGATGCCAACTTCAATGCAATGTTTGCCTGTTAGCAAAAAATTGCTGTTCACATTTACCATGACAGAAGATACAGCAGTAATTACTTTTCATTTGTCAAAGCAACTTTTTGAGGGATTCAGCTCAACCAAATAAAACTGCATAATTAGAAAAATTATTCCATTAAAAACTTAAATTGCATTAGCATGTTGCAGCGATTGTTGACCTGATATTAAGTGAACACATAAAAGAGGACCAAAAATATTACAAGCATTTCTTGATGCTGTTTTACCTCAAGTTCTTCCCAAAGTTTTTTCCTTAGCTCTTCTCCTTGCTTCTTCACTTGCCTTTCTTTTTCCTGCTTCATAACCAAAATCTTATCCAATCTTTCCATTTTCACGATTGCTTCTTCAAGTTGGGAGTCTTCAGCTTTATCATCCAATTCTTCTTGCTTATAACTGTCTAGTATTTATTAAAGGATCATTTTTACATTACAATAATTTCTTAGGATTTAAAAGTAATATAATCTTATTTACTCGCTGTGCAATGTCTATTTATTTTAAAACAATTGTTAATTAAATAGTATAAACAAAAAAAACTGAATCAGGTCTATAGAGCTAGTTTACTGTATGTCATTTACTATCAGTAAACCACCAGATCCTGCTGTGTATTTCATGTTAGATTTGTTTTTAAATCTGTAAAAATCCTTTTTAAAGTTAATAGTAAGTGCATAGTTGGTGGAACATACTACAAATGTTGATACTGGGGATACCCTTTCCATTGGGATTCTATCATTTTGCTTTCTACATCTCTACATTATGGAAGTGCAATGGGACCCAGCACAGCAAGATATGGAGGTAGGTGTGCAATATCCAACTTAGCATAATCTTAAAACTTTCCCTCAAATGGTATTCAAGTCCCTTTCTCGGGGAACAGATGCCTGTTCTTTATCAATGAAGAGAAAAGCAGAGATAAAGTTTTAATTTTATTTTTGTCTTTTGGTCTAGATTGCAGTACGCAGCATTTCTTCCGAGATATTTACGAGGAGGGTGTGGGACAGCACCATAACCCGAGCGTAACGTGGCAAGGCCAGACACATGGATGTCCTGTCGAATTTAATGGCAGGACCTCATTAAAAAATGTCTTCCGTTTCCCACCCAGCAGCTGGCCAAACTGACTGTCGGGCAGGAAATCCAGCGCCTGAAGGCCGCAGCTGGGAACCCTCACAGTCGGTCTCTGGCAAACGGGAGGGGAGCAGGCTGCAGATCAAGGCTTGGGGGGATGAGGGGAGTCTCTGCAATCATGACAGGGGCTAGAAACAGGCCGCAATCAGTAGAAGGGATGCTGAAGGCTTTCTTGTGGGGCTTGGGGGGGGAGGGGGTGGTGCGGGGGGGTACTCCTACTCCTCGTGGCCCACAAGGAGTGCTGTAATGGCACTTACCTTCTCAAGCCAGCAGTTCCTGCTTTCATTTCGCTGCTGGGTTTCCAGAGCCCTGGGAAATCCATGCAGCAGCAGTCATTTTAAATCAGGCTCCTAATTGCACTGTGGGGCTCTGATTTAAATATGTTAATGAAGTGTACTGCTTTTCCAAGACGGGCACTCGCACGCAACCCGCAGCCGTAAAATTGGTGGCTGGCGGGTACGCGGTAGATTAGAGTTATGTGTTTTAGAATTTAACCCTCCCCGCCGCTTCTCCAATCCTCCTCCCCCCCTGTCATGTTGGGTTTAATATAGAGACCATTGTATTTTAAATATTGAAAATTCAGTCTGAACACAATTAAGAAATTGGTTTGTATAAAATGTTAATGCTGAAGTAACATGAGGGCCCTGAAACAAAAACAGTAAGTACTTTTTGCAGTTCCACTCACATCTACCATGATAATGTGTACTTCAAATTTATTGATAACAAGAAAAGCAATTTACAAGCATGGTTCATGCATATTTAAAAAGGGACAGAAGTTATTATTGATTCTCATACATAAACATACAAGCAATGGATTTCAAGAGATCTGGAAGCTGCCTGATTTTTTGCTAGAAATACTTCACAGAAGAGAAGAATCATTTTTATTTGTTAGCAATAAGCTTAATCACTTAGTTAATGTTCTCTGTACAGAAACCTGATTCGTATCTTCATATAATCATCACATATAGATGTTCAGAAGCCATTATTTTGGTTGCAAGATCAGATATTTTTGTGTAATATATAATTAGTGAAAAATTGAATTTTCACTTGAGGCACTTTTATATTACTGTGGTACCATGGACTCCCATGATAAATCGCGTGGTTTGCCTAGTTCTAGTGCCAGTGGTGACATAGGTCTCTGGATCTACTGTCAGAACTACTAATTCTGTGGATATAAAAAGCCTGAAGACTTCAAATGAGAGGATGGGGATAAGATGTTTTGGCAATTCTTTCCCAGTATTCTTTTGAGGTACTGCAATTGGTAACGATCCACAAAGGCTGTGGTGATTCATGTGGATTCTGTTAGTAAAAAAGAGCAGTTTCACGCTGTAATTGTCAAGGAAATGGCCAAATATTACCATGTTAACAGGATCTCAATAGGAGTTTCAATGTTTCTTAAGTGGTAGACTGTCTAAACAATTGGTAACGAAATGAGAATTCATTGCAGGTACTTTATTTGGACACATGCACGCACACTAATGCGAATTTCTCCATTTCTTTTACCAGTCATTCAAAAGAACCTAAGTTAACTGTCAAGTTAGTGACAGTTTTGTGACTACACCACAAATTGAGTTTAGACTGTTTGAAGTAATTTCATGCAGAACATTTGTAGCAGGCAAGGGTGGATATCAACCTAGATTAGGTTTCTTCACAACATAAATAAAATAAAGCAAACACCAGTAAATTGATTAAATTATGTTCAATTTCCAGTATTGAAAAAATATTCCTACCAGACTCTTTTTTCAATGGATTTGTCTGATCTGGGGTAGATAAGTGATCCTCTGCGTCCTCTTCTGAATCTGCTGGAGTAGAAAGAATTCCTGAAAGAGACAGGCATGAAGACAATGTAGATGATCTTAACTGTATTTTTTTTTATAACTGTACCACATAGTTCTAATAATTACATTGTGTTCATAGGTTGTCTTTACTCTTTTTACTCAAGATATATTTGGGCTTCCATGTTTCAGATTAGGCTTGTAGTGGAGCACTAGCTTCCCAGATCCCAGGGAAAGTGTTTTGGCTTGCCTACATATCCAATTAAATTCATAGAGTGCTCAGGATTAAACAGAAAAAATGTCTTTAGTTTATTTCAGTTACTGCTTGAATCACATGATCCGTCTCCTCTTCGGTAGGTGGCAGACTATCATAACAGTAGATATTACATTTTTTAACCGAAATATATTTATTATATCGTAATAGAACAAGCGAATAGTAGCAGTAACAAAATATATTTTTACCTTAAGCCTAGCTTGACCATCATATAATGAAAAATAATAGTTTACATCTTTGCTGTGCTAAATTATTATATAAATAATATTATTACTTTTATATATGTAAACTTGTATTTACTCTGTACAGCCACCAGAGGGCTCATCCCCTGGAGTCCCAAAGGATCCCATAATCTCTTGGGAGCACAGGTATTTAAGGAGGCCTCACAGGTTGGAGAGGCACTCTGGAGACCTGCAATAAAAGACCAAGGTCACACTTTACTTTGAGCTCACAGTGTTCAGTCTGACTCTTTCTCCATACATAACAACTGGCGAAGAGATACAGATAGCAAACCCAAAGATGCAGAGAACAGTGGGCATCCTGGAGAAATTGTCGGAGGGAGATGATTGGGAAACTTTGATGGAGCAACTGGACCAATACTTCGTGGCCAACGAGCTAGATGGGGAAGAGAACGCTGCCAAACAAAGGGCGATCCTCCTCACCATCTGTGGGGCGCCAACGTATGGCCTCATGAAGAATTTGCTCAATCCAGCGAAACCCACAGAGAAATCGTATGACGATTTGTGCACACTGATCTGAGAACATTTGAACCCGAAGGAAAGCATTCTGATGGCGAGGTACCGGTTCTACACCTACAAAAGGTCTGAAGGCCAGGAAGTGGCGAGTTATGTCGCCGAGATAAGAGGCCTTGCAGGACTTTGCGAATTTCAAGGACATTTGGAGCACATGCTCAGTAACTTTTTCGTACTTGGCATTAGCCACGAAACCATACTTCGCAAACTTTTGACTGTAGAGACCCCAACCTTGAGTAAGGCCATAGCGATAGCCCAGGCGTTCATTGCCACCAGTGACAATACGAAGCAAATCTCTCAGCACACAAATGCTGCTGCAAGTACTGTGAACAAAGTGATGTAGTTTTTGAATTATAATGTACAAGGCAGGTCACACATACCTGCAGCTGCACATCCGCAGATGTCTCAGAGTCCACCATCAAGGGTGGTGAATGCAAGGCCATTAACACCTTGTTGGCGCTGCGGGGGTGATCATTGTTTCCATTCATGCCGATTCAAAGGGTATGTTTGCAAGGGCTGTGGGACAATGGGACACCTCCGAGTGTGCAGGCAAGCTGCTAATCCTGTTAAACCTGCAAACCACCACGTTGCAGAGGAGGACAGATCCACAGAGGATCACAACGAACCAGAACCTCAGACCGAGGAGTCAGAGGTACATGGGGTGTACACATTCACCACGAATTGTCCCCCGATAATGCTGAAGGTTGAACTAAATGGACTCCCGGTGTCAATGGAGCTGGACACGGGCGCGAGCTAGTCCATCATGGGCAAAAAGACTTTCGAAAGGTTGTGGTGCAACAAGACCTCAAGGCCAGTCTTAACTCCAGTTCGCACGAAACTAAAAACTTACACAAAAGAACTGATTCCTGTAATTGGCAGTGCTACCGTGAAGGTTTCCTACGATGGAGCGGTGCACAAGCTACCACTCTGGGTGGTACCAGGCGGTGGTCCCACACTGCTCAGCAGGAGCTGGCTGGGAAAGATACGCTGGAACTGGGATGACGTCCGAGCGCTATCGCCTGCTGACGATACTTCATGCGCCCAGGTCGTAAACAAATTTCCTTCGCTGTTCAAACCAGGCATCGGGAAATTCCAAGGAGCAAAAGTGCAGATCCACCTCATTCCGGGGGCGCGACCCATCCATCACAAGGCGAGAGCAGTACCATACATGATGAGAGAAAGGGTACAGATGGAGCTAGACTGGCTGCAAAGAGAGGGCATCATTTCACCGATCGAGTTCAAGGAGTAGGCCAGTCCGATCGTTCCCTGTCTTCAAGGGAGACAGTACCGTCAGAATCTGTGGCGATTACAAAGTAACTATCAATCGTTTCTCCCTGCAGGACCAATACCCACTACCAAAGGCGGATGACCTCTTTGCAATGCTGGCGGGAAGAAAGACGTTCACGAAGCTGGATCTGACTTCAGCCTACATGACGCAGGAACTGGAGAAATCATCGAAGGCCCTCACCTGCATCAACACGCACAAAGATCTTTTTGTTTAAAACAAATACCCGTTTGGAATACGGTCAGCGGCGGCGATATTCCAGAGAAACAGGGAAAGTTTACTGAAGTCGGTCCCGTGCACCGTGGTCTTCCAGGATGGCATCTTGGTCACAGGTCGGAACACAGTCGAGCATCTGCAGAACCTGGAGGAGGTTCTTAGTCGACTCAACCCCCGTGTGGGGCTCAGGTTAAAGCGCTCGAAGTGCATTTTCCTGGCGCCTGAAGTGGAGTTTTTGGGAAGGAGGATTGAGGCAGGCGGCATCAGGCCCACCAACGCGAAGACTGAGGCAATCGAGAACGCACTGAGGCCACAGAACGTGACAGAGCTGCAGTCATTGCTGGGATTCCTGAACTACTTTGGTAACTTCTTACTGGGTCTCAGCACACTGTTAGAACGACTGCATGTCTTACTACGTAAAGCGGACGAATGGGTTTGGGGCAAAAGCCAAGTAAATGCCTTTGTAAAAGCGAGAAAATTGTTATGCTCAAACAAATTGCTTGTGTTGTATGATTCATGTAAGCGTTTGGTACTAGCATGAGATGCGTCGTCAGGTGTGTATTGCAACAAGCTAATGATTTCGGGAAACTGTAACCGGTTGCTTATGCATCCAGGAGTCTGTCTAAGGCTGAGAGAGTCTCCAACATGATTGAGAAAGAAGCGTTAGCTGTTTGCATCAATACCTGTTTGGGCTAAAATTCGAATTGGAAACTGACCATAAGCCACTTATATCCCTGTTTTCCGAGAGTAAAGGGATAAATACCAATACATCGGCCCGCATCAAGAGATGGGCACTCACATTGTCCGCATACAACTACGCCATCCACCACAGGCTAGGCACAGAAAACTGCACCGATGCTCTCAGTAGGCTGCCATTGCCCACCACGGGGATGGAAATGGCGCAGCCCGCAAATCTAGCCATGGTTATGGAAGCTTTCGAGAGTGAGCAATCACCCGTCACTGCCCGGCAGATCAAAACCTGGACAAGCTGGGACCCCTTATTGGGCCCAAGTTTCCACACGATAAAAAACGGGCGCCCCTCCGAGCTGGGCGCCCGTTTTTTGCGCCTAAAAATAAACTCGCAATTCTGGAGCGTTCTGCAGCTCCTTGTCTGCCTGACGCGGCGCCCAGGGGGGCGGAGCCTACACTCGCGCCGATTTTGTAAGTGGGAGGGGGCGGGTACTATTTAAATTAGTTTTTTTCCTGCCGGCAACGCTGCGCGTGCGCGTTGGAGCGTTCGCGCATGCTCAGTGTGAAAAAAACATTGGCACTCGGCCATTTTTGTAGTTCTTTGTAGCTGTTTAATTTTTGAACATTTTTTAATAAAAGCACATTGCCATCAGCACTTGCAGCCTTCTCACTGTCTCCTTCCCCTGCCCCCCGCGGGAACGAAACGGCTGCAGCACTCTCCGTGCCTGAAGCACTTTCACACAGGTAGGAAGATGGTTTATTTAATCTTTTCTTTGCTTATAAATGTTTATTCAGGTTGGATTTATTTGTATAATATTTGTAGAAGTATAAATAAGGATTTATTGTAGAATTTAATGACTTCCCTTCCCCTCCCCTCCCCCCCCCACCTCGTTCTGGACGCCTAATTTGTAACCTGCGCCTGATTTTTTAATGTGTAGAACAGGTTTTTTCAGTTCTACAAAAATCTTCACTTGCTCCATTCTAAGTTAGTTTGGAGTACGTTTTCACTGTGGAAACTTTCAAATCAGGCGTCAGTGGCCGGACACGCCCCCTTTTGAAGAAAAAATTCTGTTCCAAAGTAGAACTGTTCTACCTGACCAGAACTGCAGAAAAAAAAATGTGGAGAATTGCGATTTCTAAGATAGTCCATTCTCTACCAGTTGCTCCTAAAAATCAGGCACAAATCATGTGGAAACTTGTGCCCTTAATCTCTAGTCAAAAGCTGTGTGCTTCACAGGAGCTGGTCCAGTGTCCCAGTGGAAATGCAGGAGGAGATAAAGCTGTTCAAGCGGCGCAAAGATGAAATGTCTATACAGGCAGACTGCCTTCTGTGGGGCAATCGAGCAGAGACACCTTCATCAATGACCTCCACAGCACCCACCCAGGCATTGTAATGATGAAAGCGATAGCCAGATCTCATGTGTGGTGGCCCGGTATCGATGCGAACTTAGAGTCCTGCGTTCACAGATGTAATACATGCTCGCAGTTAAGCAATGTACCCAGGGAGACGCCGCTAAATCTATGCAGGCCCGTTCATGGATAAAATGTTCCTTGTGGTTGTAGACACGTATTCCAAGTGGATTGAATGTAAGATAATGTCGGCTAGCACGTCCGCTGCTGCTACTGAAAGCCTGCGAGCCATGTTTGCCACTCACAGCTTATCTGCTGTCCTGTTGAGCGACAACGGGCCATGTTTTACCAGTGCTGAGTTCAAAGAATTCATGACCCGCAATGGGATCAAACATGTTACATCTGCCCCATTTAAACCAGCGTCCAATCATCAGGCAGAGAGAGCAGGGCAAACCATCAAGCAAGGCTTGAAGAGTGTAACTGAAGGCTCACTGCAGACTCGCATATCCTGAGTCCTGCTTATCTACCGCATGAGACCACACTCACTCACTGGGATCCCACTTGCTGAACTGCTCATGAAAAGAGCACTTAAGACAAAGCTCTCATTAGTTCATCCTGATCTACAGGAACAGGTAGAGAGCAGGCGGCTTCAACAAAGTGCATACCATGATAGCGCAAATGTGTCATGCGAGATTGAAATCAATGATCCTGTATTTGTATTGAATTATGGACAAGGTCCCAAGTGGCTTCCCGGCACTGTTGTGGCCAAAGAGGGGAGCACGGTGTTTCGGGTCAATCTTTCAAATGGACTCATTCACCAGAAACTCTTGGACCAAATCAAACTCAGAGTAACGGACTATCCTGAGCAACCCACCTTGGACCCTGTCTTTTTTGATCCTCCAACATACACACCAGTGGCAACCGACACCACGGTTGACCACAAAGCAGAACCCATCATCCACAGCAGCCCAGCAGGGCCCAACACATCAGACAGCCCAGCAAGGCCAGCTGCACAGCAGTCCAACGAGGGCCCAACAAATGATTCAACAACACCAGCTTTCACACCGAGACGATCAACCATGGCAAGAAGGGCCCCAGATCAACTCACATTGTAAATATTGACTTTGGCGGGGTGGGGGGGGGGGGGCGCGGGGAGTGTTGTTATATATGTAAATTTGTATTTACTTTGTACAGCCACCAGAGGGCTCATCCCCTGAAGTCCCAAGGGATCCCATAATCCCTTGGGAGATCAGGTATTTTAGGAGGCCTCACAGGTTGGAGAGGCACTCTGGAGACCTGCAATAAAAGACTAAGGTCACACTTTACTTTGAGCTCGCAGTGTTCAGTCTGACTCTTTCTCCATACATAACAATTACGTAGCAGTTCTTTTCTATGAAAGCTGTCTAGCCTGATCATCTCTACAGGCCAGTCAGCTTCACTGATTAAAACAGTTTGGGCTGAGAAATAGTTTGGAAAATAAAGTGACCAGGACCAAATAGATCAAATTGAAAAGAAGCTACAATTCAACACATTCGAATAAACCCCACAAGATGGTTGTATTTGAATTAAATGCCTTTACACCTATGGTGGATATTATGTACAAACTAAAATCCAACAATTGTTGTCAAATTAAGCAGGGATCTAATTTCCGAGTTAAATTATTTTATAACCCCTTATGTAATGAAATAAGCCAATATTAGGGGCCGATTTTCATCAAGGCTTCCGCCTACCCAAGTGCCGCCCAAGTGCCGCCAATGGCCGCCGAGGTACCGGACGGTACTTTGGGCGGGATATTCATCGCCGAGGTCCCTCAAGGGTCGGCAGGCGGCAAATGGACGACATACACCACCAATCTGGGCGGCAGCAGGCGGAAGGTCTCATTCTCGGCGACAGAGGCGCTTGCCATCCAAGTGCCGCCGAGGATGGAGTCGGGCCCACGGAGGGTCGAAGAGCTGGAAAAAAAATGCTGCAATAAAAAGTTAAAAAACTATCGGAACAGGGGACCGCATGCAGGTATGTCGCTGTGGAAATTTTTTTTTAAATGTTCACTTACCTTTTTTTCAGGTTCTTCATACTCACCGTCGAGGACAGGCCAGCCTCCACGCAGCGGTCCACCCCAGTTCTGCTGTCGACTCCCACCCACAGGAATCTGGGAGCTCAGCAGGCGGGAGGTCAGTTCCACCCCTCAGCCGTCCGCTGATGTCAGCGGGCGGCTCTCCCCTCCTGCCCGCTCCAGACCATCTCGAAAGTGGCATTGGGCGGATCAAGAAGAGCAATGTCGGTGGCAGTCGGCGGCAGCGGGCAGTGAGTGATGAATTTCAACCCCATAGAAGAGTTACAGCACAGAAGGAGGACATTCGGCCATCGTACCCGTGCCATGCTAAATCTTGGCCAAAAATGCTTCATATTAGTCATAAGAATTTTCAGTACTACGGTGTTATTTTAACTACCGTCAGATGATGATGGAATTGGGCCCCAATGGCATGAGACCATCTGAAAGGAGCTGACACAGACAGATGGTGCATAGGAAGTTCTCCATAGAAGCATAGAAATGGGCAGACAACTGCAAGAACTGGCAGAGGGGAGGAGTATGATGGTAGTGTTTTGAGGGCATCAACTACTTCCCTGGTTGCAGTAATCAACCAATTAGTTTAAAGAAAAATGATTCTATGATGGTATGCAGATTGCAACATTAAAACTATTAATTTCTCTTCAGACAGACAATTAAGAAAACTATCCAGCAGCAATGTGTGTTTTGTTTCATATAAGAAATAGGCAATCTCTCGCATACACTGTTACCAACCACAGGACAGACTCAAGGCAGACAGCACTTGTCTGCATTCCAAATATAAATTATGATATGTAGAAAGGTGAAGGGAGGGGAAACTGATGCATGTTTACAAATTAATCTGGAATTCATTGTGGGGCTTGAGCAAGTAGTGATCATTTTGGCATGAGGCAAAGCCTTATCCTAAACTGTGAAACTTCCAATTAATTACTGCCATGATATTATCACTATATGAAATTTTTCTATGTTCAGTTGCCATCTGTAATATTATTAAATTTGTAACAGCAGTTTAGGATGCAGAGCAGATGAACAAAAGGCTCCAAAATTGAACTGAACTGTACCTAAGGATTTTGCCCATAGAATAGAATCATAGACATTTACAGCACGGAAGGAGGCCACTTTGGCCTATCGTGTCCGTGCTGGCCGACCCAGAGCTATCCATCCTAATCCTACTTTCCAGCTCTTGGTCCATAGCCCTTTAGGTTACAGCACTTCAAGTGCACATCAAAGTACTTTTTAAATGTGGTGAGGGTTTCTGCCTCTGATTCCATTGGCTTTCCTGATCACTCGCTGTACCTGCATACTATCCTTTTGTGTTTCATGCACAAGTACCCCCAGGTCCCACTGTCCTGATGCACTTTGCAATCTTTCTCCATTTAAATAATAACTTGCTCTTCGATTTTTTTTCTGCCAAAATGCATGACCTCGCACTTTCCAACATTATACTCCATCTGCCAAATTTTTGCCCACTCACTTAGCCTGTCTATGTCCTTTTTTTTGTGTCCCCCTCACACATTGTTTTTCCTCCCATCTTTGTATCGTCAGCAAACTTGGCTACGTTACACTCAGTCCCTTCTTCCAAGTCGTTAATATAGATTGTAAATAGTTGGGGTCCCAGCACTGATCCCTGCGGCACCCCACTAGTTACTGGTTGCCAACCAGAGAATGAACCATTTATCCTGACTCTCTGTTTTATGTTAGTTAGCCAATCCTCTATCCATGTGAATATATTACCCTCAACCCAGTGAACTTTTATCTTGTGCAGTAACCTTTTATGTGGTACCTTGTCAAATGCCTTCCGGAAGTCCAAATACACCACATCCACTGGTTCCCCTTTATCTACCCTGTTTGTTACATCCTCAAAGAATTCCAGCAAATTTGTCAAACATGACTTCCCCTTCATAAATCCATGCTGACTCTGCCTGACCGACTTTTGCTTTTCCAAATGTCCTGCTACTGCTTCTTTAATAATGGACTCCAACATTTTCCCAACCACAGATGTTAGGCTAACTGGTCTATAGTTTCCTGCTTTTTGTCTGCCTCCGTTTTTAAATAGGGGCGTCACATTTGCAGTTTTCCAATCTGCTGGGTCCTCCCCAGAATCCAGGGAATTTTGGTAAATTACAACCAATGCATCCACAATCCCTGCCCTACTTCTCTTAAGACCCTAGGATGCAAGCCATCAGATCCAGGGGATTTATCTGCCTTTAGTCCCATTATCTTACTGAGTACCACCTCCTTAGTGATTGTGATATTTTTAAGTTCCTCCCGGAGCCCCCCCGCCCCCGCCCCCTATAGCCCCTTGACTATCCACTGTTAGAATATTGGTAGTGTCCTCTACCATAAAGACTGATACAAAATATTTGTTCAGAGTTTCTGCCATCTCCATGTTCCCTATTACTAATTCCCCGGTCTCATCCTCTGAGGGACCAACATTTACTTAAGTCACTCTTTTCCTTTTTATATACCTATAGAAACTCTTGCTATCTGTATTTATATTTTGTGCTACTTTACTTTCATCGTCTATCTTCCCTTTCCTAATCATTATTTTAGTCATTCTTTGCTGGCTTTTAAAAGCTTCCCAGTCCTCTGTCCTCCCACTAGTTTTGGCCACTTTGTATGCCCTTGCTTTTAATTGGATACCGTCCTTTATTTCTTTGGTTAGCCACAGATGGCTATCTTTTCTCTTACCCCCTTTCCTCCTCACTGGAATATATTTTTCTTGAGAGTTGTGAAATATCTCCTTAAATGTACACCACTGTTCATCAACCGTCCTACATTTTAATCTATTTTCCCAGTCCACTTTAGCCAATTCTGCCCTCATACCTTCATAGTCTCCTTTATTTACACAGAAACATAGAAAATAGGTGCAGGAGTAGCCTGCACCACCATTCAATATGATCATGGCTGATCATGCACTTCAGTACCCCATTCCTGCTGTCTCTCCATACCCCTTGATCCCTTTAGCCATAATGGCCACATCTAACTCCCTTTTGAATATATCTAACGAACTGGCCTCAACAACTTTCTGTGGTAGCGAATTCCACATGCTCACAACTCTCTGAGTGAAGAAGTTTCTCCTCAACTCGGTCCTAAATGGCTTACCGCTTATCCTTAGACTGTGATCCCTGGTTCTGGACTTCCCCAACATCGGGAACATTCTTCCTGCATCTAACCTGTCCAATCCCATCAGAATTTTATATGTTTCTATGAGATCCCCTCTCATTCTTCTAAATTCCAGTGACTATAAGCCTAGTCGATCCAGTTTTTCTTCATATGTCAGTCCTGTCATCCCGGGTATCAGTCTGGTGAATCTTCGCTGCACTCCCTCAATCGCAAGAATAGTCTTCTCAGATTAGGAGACCAAAACTGTACACAATATTCAAGGTGTGGCCTCACCAAGGCCCTGTACAACTGTAGTAAGACCTACCTGCTCCTATACTCAAATCCCTTCGCTATGGAGGCTAACATGCCATTTGCCTTCTTCACCGCCTGCTGTACTTGCATGCCAACTTTCAATGACTGATGTACCATGGCACCCAGGTCTCATTGCACCTCCCCTTTTCCTAATCTGTCACCATTCAGATAATAATCTGCCTTCCTGTTTTTACCACCAAAGTGGATAACTTCACATTTATCTACATTATACTGCATCTGCCATGTATTTGCCCACTCACCTAACCTGTCCAAGTCACCCTGCAGCCTCTTAGCATCCTCCTCAAAGCTCACACTGCCACCCAGCTTAGTGTCATCTGCAAACTTGGAGATATTACATTCAATTTCTTCGTCCAAATCATTAATGTATATTGCAAATAGCTGGGGTTCCAGCAGTGAACCTTGCGGTACCCCACTAGTCACTGCCTGCCATTCTGAAAAGGACCCATTTAATCCTACTCTTTGCTTCCTGTCTGCCGACCAGTTCTCTATCCACGTCAATACTTTATCCCCAATACCATGTGCTTTAATTTGAACACTAATCTCTTGTGTGGGACCTTGTCAAAAGCCTTTTAAAAGTCTAAATACAACACAACCACTGGCTCCCCTTTCTCCACTCTACTAGTTACATTCTCAAAACATTCTAGAAGATTTGTCAAGCAGGATTTCCCTTTCATAAATCCATGCTGACTTGGACCAATCCTGTCACTGCTTTCCAAATGCGCTGCTATTACATCTTTAATAATTGATTCCAACATTTTCCCCAGCACCGATGTCAGGCTGACCGGTCTATAATTCCCTGTTTTCTCTCTCCCTCCTTTTTTCAAAAGTGGGGTTACATTAGCTCCCCTCCAGTCCATAGGAACTGATCCAGAGTCTATAGAATGTTGGAAAATGACCACTATTTCTAGGGTCATTTCCTTAAGTACACTGGGATGCAGACTATCAGTCCCTGGGGATTTATCGGCCTTCAATCCCATCAATTTTCTTAACACAATTTGCTGACTAATAAGGATTTCCTTTAGTTCCTCTTTCTCGCTAGACCCTCGGTCCCCTAGTATTTCCGGAAGGTTATTTGTGTCTTCCTTAGTGAAGACAGAACCAAAGTATTTGTTCAATTGGTCTGCCATTTCTTTGTTCCCCATTATAAATTCACCTGATTCTGACCGTAAGGGAGCTACATTTGTCTTCACTAATCGTTTTCTCTTCACATATCTGTAGAAGCTTTAGCAGTCAGTTTTTATGTTCCCTGCAAGCTTACTCTCATATTCTATTTTCCCCCTCTTAATTAAACCCTTTATCCTCCTCTGCTGAATTCTAAATTTCTCCCAGTCCTCAGGTTTGCTGCTTTTTTTGGCCAATTTATATGCCTCTTCCTTGGATTTAACACTATCGCTAATTTCCCTTGTAAGCCACGGTTGAGCCACCTTCCCCATTTTATTTTTACTCCAGACAAGGATGTACAATTGTTGAAGTTCATCCATGTGATCTTTAAATGTCTACCATTGCCTATCCACCGTCAACCCTTTAAGTATCATTCGCCAGTCTATCTTAGCCAAATCACGTCTCATACCATCGTAGTTACCTTTCTTTAAGTTCAGGACTCTAGTCTCTGAATTAACTGTGTCACTCTACATCTTAATGAAGAATTCTATCATATTATGGTCCCTCTTCTCCAAGGGGCCTCGCACAACAAGATTGCTAATTAATCCTCTCTCATTACACAATACCCAGTCTAGGATGGCCAGCTCTCACATTGGTTCCTCGACATATTGGTCCAGAAAACCATCCCTTATACACTCCAGGAAATCTTCCTCCACTGTATTGCTACCAGTTTGTTTAGCCCAATCTATATGTAGATTAAAGTCACCCATGATAACTGCTGTACCTTTATTGCACGCATCCCTAATTTGCCATCCCCAATCTCACTATGACTGTTTGGTGGTCTGTACACAACTCCCACGAGCGTTTTCTGCCCTTTGGTGTTCCGCAGCTCTACCAATACAAATTCCACCTCATCCAAGCTAATGTCCTTCTTTACTATTGTGTTAATCTCCTCTTTAACCAGCAATGCTACCCCACCTCCTTTTCCTTTCAGTCTATCTTTCCTGAATATGAATACCCTTGGATGTTGAGTTCCCAGCTTTAGTCACCCTGGAGCAATGTCTCCGTAATCCCAATTACATCATATCTGTTAACAGCTATCTGCACAGTTAATTCATCCACCTTATTACGAATGCTCCTCGCATTGAGACACAGGGCCTTCAGGCTTGTTTTTTTAACACTCTTTGTCCTTTTCGAATTATGTTGAAATGTGGCCCTTTTTGATTTTTACCTTTGATTTTTCTGCCCTCCACTTTTACTTTTCTCCTTTATACCTTTTACTTCTGACCCCATTTTACTTCCCTCTGTCTCCCTGCATAGGTTCCCATCTGCCTGCCCTATTAGTTTAAATCCTCCCCAACAGCACTAGCAAACATTCCCCCTAGGACATTGGTTCTGGTCCTGCCCGTTCGGTTTGTACTGGTCCCACCTCCCCCAGAACCAGTTCCAATGTCCCAGGAATTTGAATCCCTCCCTTGCACCATTCCTCAAGCCACATATTCATCTTAACGATCCTGCTATTTCTACTCTGAGTAGCACGTGGCACTGGTAGCAATCCTGAGATTACTACCTTTTTAATTTAACTCCTAGCTCCCTAAATTCAACTTGTAGGACCTCATCCCGCTTTTTACCAATATCGTTGGTACCTATATGCACCACGACAACTGGCTGTTTACCCTCCCCCTCCAGAATGCCCTGCAGCCGCTCCAAGACATCCTTGACCCTTGCACCAGTGAGGCAACATACCATCCTGGAGTCTCGATTGCGGCCGCAGAAACGCCTATCTATTCCCCTTACAATAGAATCTCCTACCACTATATCTCTCCCACTCTTTTACCTGCCTTCCTGTGCAACAGAGCCACCCATGGTGCCATGAACTTGGCTGTTGTTGCCTTCCCTTGATTTGCCATCTCCCCCAACAGTACCCAAGGTGGTATATCTGTTTTGGAGGAAGATGACCGAAGGGGACCCCTATACTTTCTTCCTTCCACTGCTCTTCCTGATGGTCACCCATTCCCTATCTGCCTGTGTAACCTTTACCTGCGGTGTGACCAACTCACTAAATGTGCCATTCACAACATCCTCAGCATGGCGGATGCTCCAGAGTGAATCCATGCGCAGCTCCAGTGCCGCAATGCGGTCTGTCAGGAGCTGCAGCTGGATACACTTCCTGCACACATAGTAGTCAGGGACACTGGAAGCGTCCCCGACTTCCCACATAGCACAGGAGGAGCAAGACACGGGTCTGCGCTCTCCTGCCATGATTTAACCCTTAAATTACTTATTAGGCAACAGTGACAAGATTTCTTACTACTAAGAAAAAGAAACAAGATAAGGAAAAAGAAAACTACTCACCAATCAACCAGCCAATCACTTACCCTCTTGACTGTGATGTCACACTTTGATTACTTTTTACTTCTTTCTTACTTTTGACCCTGCTGCAGCTCGCCACTCCTCCCCGACTGCCGCTGCTCCTCGTTGTCGCTGGGCCTTTCTCGGATCTCCAGAACTCACGGATCTCCCGAACTCACGGATCTCTCGGATCTCCCAAACTCTCGGAATCTCCCGAACTCACGGACCTCCTGAACTCACGGACCTCCCGAACTCACGGACCGCTCGAACCTCTTATTTAAATGTGCAACACCGAAATACCACTGAAAATTACCACCAGAGGTAAATTCATCAATACCACCAATTTTTACCACAGGCCTAAATTACCACTGAGAAAAGTGCAGTCTTATCTGATCTTCGTTGATCAAATCCAGTGCTACCGACGCCATTTTAAACAACGGACTTCAGTCCAGTCCACATGAGAGAAGGCTGAGTTTTACACAGACATCTTTGTGTGAGTTCAAAGTTAAATTTTAAGGTTATTTGAGGATTTAGTGGATTATTTGAGTAAATTGGAGGACATTTTATGGATATTTAAGAAATTTGGAGGACATTTGAGGACATTTTGAGAACATTTGCCAGACATTTAAAAAAATGGAGCCTAAAATATCTCTGCCAATATTGCTGACTACTTATATGATGCAGAATAGAGCTCGAAGAAGGTTTATTCTAGAGCCTGTCCCTGCAGTGTCCCATGTCCCTACAGTGCCCATGTCCCCACCGTGTCCCCATGTCCCCACAGTGTCCCCACCGTGTACTCATGTCCCCACCATGTCCCCAGTGTCCCTGTGTCTCCACCGTGTCCCCACAGTGTCTCCATGTCCTCACCGTGTCCCCACAGTGTCCCCACAGTGTCTCCATGTCCCCACAGTGTCCCCATATCCCCACAGTGTCCCCGTGTCCCCACCGTATCCTCACCATGTCCCCAGCGTGTTCTCACCGTGTCCCCACAGTGTCTCCATGTCCCCACAGTGTCCCTATATCCCCACCGTGTCCCCATATCCTCACCGTGTCCCCACATCCCCACAGTGTCCCCACCGTGTCCCCATGTTCCTGTGTCCCCATATCTCCATATCCCTACAGTGTCCCACAGTACCCCCGTGTCCCCACAGGTGCAAGATTTTGAGGACATTTGCTGGGCAAGATATGCATAAATATCGCAATCTTGCCCTAGCAAATGTCCTCGCTCCCGAGATGCGGAAGATCTGAAAAGCCGCATTGCGCGCTGAAAACTGGCTTTTCCGATGCATTCCTGGGTCTGAGAAACTTTGTACGGGCCTGGGACGAGGAATTTCTACCCCAGCGTCTGGGTAGCATTTGACAGAGTGTGGCTTCAAGGAGCCCTAGTAAAACTGAAGTCAATGGGAATCAGGGGGAAAATTCGCCACTGGCTGGAGTCATACCTAGCACAAAGGAAAATGGTTGTGGTGGTCAATCATCACAGCCCCAGGACATCGCTGCAGGAGTTCCTCAGGGCAGTGTCCGAGGCCCAAACAGCTTCAGCTGCTTCATCAATGCCCTTCCCTGCATAATAAGGTCAGAAGTGGAGATGTTCGCTGATGACTGCAGTGTTCAGTGCCATTTGCAATTCCTCAGATAAT
The DNA here is from genome assembly GCF_044704955.1 of Pristiophorus japonicus. Taxonomy (NCBI): domain Eukaryota; kingdom Metazoa; phylum Chordata; class Chondrichthyes; family Pristiophoridae; genus Pristiophorus; species Pristiophorus japonicus. The sequence continues at coordinate 193,798,338 of NC_091980.1, read as the reverse complement.
GGAGCAGTCCATACCCCCCTGCAGCAAGATCTGGACAACATTCAGGCTTGGGCTGATAAGTGGCAAGTAACATTCACGCCACACAAGTGTAGGCAATGACTATCTTCAACAAGCGAGAGTCTAACCACCACCCCTCGACATTCAACGGCATTACCATCGCCGAATCCCTCACCACCAACATCCTGAGGGTCACCATTGATCATAAACGTAACTGGATCAGCCACATAAATACTGTGGCAACAAGAGCAGGTTACAGATGGGTATTCTGCAGCAAGTGTCTCATCTCCTGACTCCCCAAAGCCTTTCCACAATCTACAAGGCACAATTCAGGAGTGTGATGGAACACTCTGCACTTGCCTGGATGAGTACAGCTCCAACAACACTCAAGAGGCTCAACACCATCCAGGACAAAGCAGCCCACTGCCTGTTCAGTTGGATGTAAAAGATTCTACGGCACTATTCAAAGGAAAACAGGGAGGTCAGCTAGTGTCCTGGCCAACATTGAACCATAAAAACAGTTTAACTGGTGATTCATCTCATTCGCTGTTTGTCGGACCTTGTTGAGTGCAAATGGGCTACCATATTTTCCGATACTGCATTGACGACAATTCAAAAAAATAATTCAATGGACATGAAATGCTTTAGGATGTCCTGAGGATGTGGAAATGCACAATATAATTAATTGCAAGTGCTTTTCCTGCTCTTCCATTTAAAAGGCAACTTTTCAGAAACCCGCATTTTCCTTAAAAAGCCAATATGCTGTCCAACAAAGAGTGAAGAGGCAGCACAACTTTAAGCAGCCGTAGCTGTGGCTCAAGTGACAGAGTCAGTTCGGTTTAATCAGCAATAAGATTGAAAATTCAAGTCAATTTTTTATTATTTTGAGACTTCAGAAAAGCAGATTATATTTTTCACAAAACAGCTTCTCAAATTCACTAGAAAAGGTTCTATTGTAAAATTTCTGGCAGACACTTAACATCTGTCATCTTTAATAACTCAAATCAGAAAGACAGTCTGTGAACTCAAACCTCTGGTCTACAATACTATTTGGAGGCAAGTTGCAGTCTAGCTGAACCCTTACAAAGTCATGGCAACCAGCAAGTTATTTCTTTTCAATAAGGGTTCACTGTATCAGAAGCTAAGCTCCTGTGGGGACTATAACACAACCTTTATTAGGATCAGGAAAGAACTTCATTGTACGAGATGCTGGAGATTGGGTAGTGCATTGGCTTAGCATTGTACCCTTTTATCTCTGGAATTTCAACACAAACTGCTGTTTTCATTCCCTCTGTTGACTGCATGAAACCTATATAAAGGTAATTTGGCATTGACTACTTGGCATCCAGCAGAGTGAAGAGACTTACCTCGTACCCAAGTCGGAGTGGATGCAGGCCGACAGCACAAAATTACCCCATTTCAGCATTATATTAGCAATCTCACTCAGAAGTCTTGAAAGATGCGAGGTGGGAAATGGGGAAAAAAATTACACTAGTGCTGCAGGAGATAGTCTTCTAAAATTGAGTCAGAGTAGAGAGCTTTACTCTGTAGCTGGTCATACTATATTAGTCTTCAATGCCAGCACTGAAGTAGGAAATTATTCGATTCACCAATGTTGACATCCTTTGCCCCGATAAGAGAATTTTTTTTTTAATGGTTGGCTCATCATCTTGGTGGGATAAAATTATTTTTTACCTGGGTAAAAGCCTTTGGTGTTTTTCACTGATATCTGATGTCTGGGCAGAGCATACGTACTCTATTTGTTACTTTAGCATGACTTTTGCTTGGAAGATAGCATCGTTTCTGTTTCATCAACACGTATTTGTAGCTTTTCTTGATGAACATACTTGGGTATGGCAAACTGGCCTTCACAGTAAACAATGGGGACGAAATTGCCCTGCGGGAGCGGTAGCCTTCCAGGGCTGGGACTTTTAGCGCCCGGGCTACAAAACGTGGCAATTTCACCCCCAATATGTGAATTGCGCTAAAACTTTTCTGTAAAATCTACAATAATTATCTTGTAATTTCCACTATGAGAAGCTGTAACATTTGACCTGGTTCCTAGCGCAATCATCTGAACTGCATCCCAATCTTGAGACCAATGGTAGGACATGTTACAGTTTGCCAAAGCTGGCATTCAAATAATCACCTCTCATTATCACGAATGTAGTGGTGAGGCAAGACAGAATTGCGCTGTCCTACAGAAGACCATGGATAGAAGAGCAAATGGTTCTGAACCAGTAGAGAATAAAAGGATAAACAATTGTAGACGTACAGATCCACTGTTTTGGAGCGGGGGGGGGGGGGGGGGGGACTGGTGGGTGGGGGGGGGCTGGTGGATGTACAAAAGGCCAACGTCAGAGGAACAAAGAATTCTGAAGGGGGGTTGTAGGGCTGGAGGAAGTTATAACAATACGGAGGGCGAGGCCATGATGCGAATTAAACAGAAGAATGAGAATTTTAAACGTGAGACATTGAGGGACCGAGAGCAAATGTAGATCAGCAAGTGAGCATGACTTGATGCACAATGGACAGCATGGTTTTAGATGACCTGAAGTTTACAGAACATAGAGAATGGCAGGCTGCCCCTCAGCAGCAGATAGGTAGAGACAGGCAATGTTACAGAGATGAAAATAGGTGGTCTCAATGCTGGAGATGATATGGAGTTGGAAGGTCAGTCCAGGGTTGAATAAGACAAAGAAAGAAATCCAGTTCATCAATAAATAAGTGTAAATGAATCATGCAAAGCTATTGGGAGACATACAGAAGAGAAAGGAGGCAAAAAAGAGACACACTAGGGGGGAGAAATTCATTATAGCCGAGGAATGGGCGGTAACTTTTAAAACATTTGAGATTTAGCACCAGGCGCGAATGAATCTCGCTGAATGCAAACTTACGTCTCATTGTTCAAAGAAAGAATTGGAGCACTAAACCAATCACTAATGGCCTAGCTCAGTGGCGTTATACTCAAAACGCTAAGCAATAGCAGGTGCAGTCGAATCGCAAGTCATCATTGCCACAGGCTCGTTCCAATTCTTAAAGTGGAGGTTCATTGATGCTGCAGAACCTCATTCTAGCTTAATATGTTGCGAGAATAAAAATGTCACTAATTTTTAGTATCCACAACACTCCGGAGACTAAACAACCTTTAAATGATTGTACAACTGTTGAATTCAATGTCAAACTGACAAGGAAGCAGTGAAACAGCACTAACCTGATAGCTGCAACTCATTACTCATGATCCCTTAAAGTAGTGCCCCTGGAGCCGGCATCCGGCTGCTTGGTGCCCCCTGTCCCTGTCGCTGTCGGGGAGGAATGCTAAGGCAGGGGATGACAATTAATTTTGCAGATCGGGCGCCCCGTAAGCGTTGCACGCTAATTCGTAGCGGCGGCACTATGGGGGGGGATGGGCCGAATTTGCCGTGCATTGTTGGATTTGCCTCACCGCAACGCTACTACCTCATCCCCCCGTTAGCACGCCCCCACCAGGCGCTAACTGGAGGCACTAAGCTAAACTACTAAATGTTTCCCCCAATATTTTTTCTCCATGACCAATACCATCAAAGATCAATGTATAATATATTTACTGTCTATAAGCTTACTGTATATCACACTGGCCCAGAAATTCCTCTCGAGGTATTCCTCCCAACTGGAAAATTTTTACGAAAGTACCTGGTGGTCTCGGAGGCTCCCTGGATTGCAGTGGGGAGGCCTTCTCTTCCCGCGCTGCGAAGCGTGCTCCCGTCCGGAGGGTTCCCACGCAGAAGATGCAGTCACGTGTAACTGCTCAGCCAATCAGGTAAGTATTTCACAGGTTCCCATTAATAGCACTGAGACTCACGTATCTACTAGCTCTCAGTGCTATTAATATGAACAAAACCAAACACACAAAATAATAAAAAATAAAAAACAGACCACGCATATTTAAAATTAATTGAAATTAAAGTTATTATGCCTTATACAAATAAAATATTTTCCCGATTTTTAAAAAAGTTTTTTAAATTATGGTTAAAAATAAACTTACCGTAGTGGGGAGAGTTTTTAACAATAATATATGTGTTTATAATTTTATTTTAACATGTTTTTGTATGTTTTAAAACACTTGCGTCTGTAAAAGTAGGTTATGCACCTGCTTTTATCAGGTGCAAGATTTTTGAGGACATTTGCTGGGCAAGATATGGGTAAATAGCCCAAACTTGCCCAAACAAATGTCCTTGCTTCCGACATGCACGAGATCTGTCAAGCTCCAGCTTGACAGATCGGAAAAGCCGGTTTTCAGCGCATGCCTTCCCAGGTCCGTAGACACTCTGTACCGGCCCGGGACGTCGGAATTTCTGGAGCATTATAAAATAGTACCTTCTGCATTACATGATAGAACACCACGACATATAAAGCAGCACATCTTCCAACTCAATTAGCTTGTAAAATTATATAGAATAAATATGAAAGTATGAAATGAGAATAGATTGCTTGTTCCCTCAATCTGTAAAATACAATGTGCATGATCATGGAATCTTCAGAACCAGTTTACAAAAGCCACAGGTAAAGATGATATTTTGGACATTTCTTCCTGATCCTTACTTATATTAAAATTAATGAAGCAAAGTAGACTGCAGTTATAAAAAATCTGTCAATAAAGATTGTTAAAATTCTAAAATATCACTGTATTGTAGTTATGATACCTGATTTGTCTGAAATCTGCAGTTCCAGTATAATGGAATTGATACGTTCCCGTGGCGATAACTGAGACTCATACTGTCTTCCAGTATCTGCATTGTCAGTACCCAAGGTGTTCACTCCATCATGTTCACTAAAGATTTCAAGTTCACTGTCCAAATTCTCAAAGCTAGAATTAGTTGAGGAATCCATAGAGTTAATATGGCTATCCAAAGGATCAGACCTTTCCTGCAATCAGAAAAAGATGCAATCAGAATGCATTTCTCAAAATGAGTGGCTTTGATATACTCAAATTGAACTTTTTCTAATCTGCCACACATAATGTAATACACTAATTACAAAGCCATTCATCAGCAGAGTAGTACACCCTGGCCCAAGAGTGCCCTAAGTGGAGGAAGTGCATCCGAGAGGGCGCTGAGCACCTCGAGTCTCATCGCTGAGAGCATGCAGGAATCAAGCGCAAACAGCGGAAAGAGCGTGCGGCGAACCAGTCCCACCCACCCCTTCCCTCAACGACTATCTATCCCACCTGTGGCAGAGTCTGTGGCTCTCGTATTGGACTGTTCAGCCACCAAAGAACTCACTTCAGGAGTGGAAGCAAGTTTTCCTCGATTCTGAGGGACTGCCTATGATGACATTGGTATCATTTTAATTCCTCTGTGAATACAAGAGTCGTCACCTTTAGCCCCACCTAGTCTAAAATACGAAAGAGGACGACATAGGGCAGGATAGAATGTGGAATCAAGTTCTGATGTTTGTTTTCCCAATAAAAATTCATTCAGAAAGATAGTTGACTTTAAAAAAAAAAAGGTCGTAATTTTACCGGCGCTGATAAGATGGAATCAGAGCCAGGGTGGGATCGGAGGCGGGTCAGGAGTCAAAATAGAAATGATTGACAGCGGGCCTACTTTCAACCTGCCTCCACACTAGGCTGCCATGTGTCGGGTCTGTCAGCACTTAACAGACCCGACAGCAAGCGAGAGGGGAGGCAATTTAGATCAAGAGATAGTCAAAAGCCAAATAAACACCATTTTGTCCTGTACTTATCATTTTTCCAGTTTTCTCACGAGGTTCACAGTGCTCAGGGCTCACACCAAGTAAATAGGTCAGGTGTTCCATCAGTATCCATTCTTCTGAATAGTTGACAGCTGCAAATATGGTATAAAGCTACCATTTCACAGCTGTTCACTTTCTAATCTTAGAAACTGAAGCCTTCAGGATTTGGAAGACATATTATGCAGGTTGGAAGTGTTTAGAATAAACAATCAATCAACTGACACCTCGTTGGAACAATCTCTCTCACCATTGACAGATCGCTTCTGTCATCTCAACCTCACCTGCCATCTATTCCATCAGCATCACTGTCCTTGAAACAAATTTCACCTTGGTCCTCAGAATCCCAGCACGATCAGCCCCAACACCAACATCACCAGGCACACCAGCAGTGCCGACAACACCACCAACCTTCTCCGCAATCAATTGATGCTGCACAGGACACAGGGCATTAGCACCTGACCACATTGCTGCCCGGGAGGCCAGGGATGGCCTCACCATGGCCACATTTACAATGATAGCTTGTTGGAACCACCCCACACTAGCACCATAAAGCATCCCTGCAATGTCCAAGCCATTCCTTTCATATTCAGCACCATTGTGGGGGGGAACCCCGCAATGTCTCACCATTCACTGCAAGCCACTTCCAAAGGTGCACACAAATCTGTCAATGAACATCTCCATTTCTGACCTTACGATACAGGGAAGGTCATTGATGAAGCAGCTGAAGATGGTTGGGCCTAAGACACTGCCCTGAGGAACGTCTACAGTGATGTCGTGAGGCTGAGATGATTAGCCTCCAATAACCACAACCATTTTCCTCTGTGCTAGGTATGACTCCAGTCAGTGGAGAGTTTTCCCTCAATTCCCACTGACTTCAATTTTACTAGGGCTCCTTGATGCCACACTCAGTCAAATGCAGTCACTCTCACCTCACCTCTGGAATTCAGCTCTTTGGTCCATGTTTGGAGCAAGGCTGTAATGAGATCTGGAACAGAGTAGTCCTGGCGGAACCCAAACTGAGCATCAGTGAGCAAGTGTCGCTTGATTGCAATGTCGATTAAACCTTCCATCACTTTGCAGATGATGGAGAGTAGACTGATGGGGCAGTAATTGGCTGGATTGGATTTGTCCTGCATTTTGTGGACAGGACATACCTGGGAAATTTTCCACATTGTTAGGTAGATGCCAGTAGATGTAGTTTCTTGATATCACATGGAGGGAATCGAATTGGCTGAAGACTGGATTCTGTAATGATGGGGACCTCAGGGGGAGGCCAAGGATCTCAGGAGGAGGCTGATATGGGTCATCCACTCAGCACTTCTGGCTGAGGATGATTACAAACGCTTCAGCCTTGTCTTTTGCATTCGAGTGCTGGGTTCCCAGATCCCTTTGCTCTTCGACCCCATTTAGATTCTTATTTTCCAAGTAATGGCGTGGAAATCCCAGCCTCCCCGGGTCCATACTGAGTATCTACGAACCCGGGAAGGCACCGCAAAAGCCGGTTTTCAGCGCACAATAAGCATTCGCTGAAAACCAGCTTTTCCAATCTGACAAGCTGTATGGGGCTTGACAGATCTCATGCATATTGGGCGCGAGGACATTTGCAAGGGCAAGATTGCGGGATTTACGCATATCTTGCCCAGCAAATGTCCTCAAAATTCTTGCGCCTGATAAAAGCAGGTGTATAGCCTTACTTTACAGCTGTAAGAGTTTAAAAACATACAAAAATATAATAAAATTAAATTTAAAAAACATATATTATTTTTTAAAACTCTGCCCACTACATTACATTCATTTTTAACCATAATTTAAAAAAGTTTTTAAAAATTCAGGAAAAAAAGTTCTCTAATTTTAATTGTGAAGGGTATTTCTTTATTTTTTATTATATGTGTTTACTGTGTTTTTGTTCTCATTAATAGCAATGAGAACTCGTAGATAGAGAGTTCTCATTGCTATTAATGAGAAAGCTGTGAAATACTGTACCTAATTGGCTGAGCAGTCACACATGACTGCACATTCTGCGTGCGAACCAGGAGGACGGGAACGTGCTTCGCAGCGCGAGAAGAGAAAGTCTGCCCAACGGAATCCCATGCTCCACCCGGACCACCAGGAAAATTCGGAGAAATGTTTCAGGTCGGAGGCAATTGCTCGTGGGAAGCCTCTGACCGCAATTTCAGCCTTAATATGTTACTGCCTTATTTTTCTTACCAAAATGTAATACCTCACACTTATCCATGTTGAAATTCATTCGCCAATTATGCCCGTTTATTAATGTTTTTCGATAATTTGTTACAGTTCATCTCTGTATTGATTGTACCCCCCAACTTGGAATTATCCGCAAATTTAGAAATTTTGGATTCCAAAGTCTAAATCATTAATATAAATTGTGAGCAACAGTGGTCCCAGCACTGATCCTTGTGGGACACAACTTCCTACCTTCTGCCCCTCTGAATAGCTACCCTTTAACCCTACTCTCTACTTTCTGTCTTGCAGCCAGCTAGCTAACCATTCTACTGCCTGTTCCCTGACTTTGTATATTCTTTAGTGATACCCTATCGAAGGCCTTTTGGAAATTTAGATATATTACATCTACTAGATTAAACTGGTCTACTCTCTTTGTTACCTCATTCACAAAACCATTACCTACTAAATCGCTGAAAAAGAATTAAAAAATAAAAACTTTAACTTACCTTTTTTGCAGGTCTTCATACTTACCGCTGTTGGCAGGGCTGCACCGCAGGTTTGACCCTGTCAGTGTTGTGGGTGCAGAATACAGGTGCCGAGAGCGCCAAAAATCAATCACAAACACTATTTGCGATGTTACACATCAACGCTTCTCTCCCCAGCGGTACGTGGAAGCGCCACCGCAAAAAGGTACTTCAAAGATCCCGCTGACCGCGGAGGGTCAAATCATGGCGAAAACCCGGTCACAAAATCATCAAAATTCTAGCCCAAATGATTAACATGTTTCAATTACTTTCCTCTGTCCTCTATTTTAATGGAAGGCATTAACTCAATTATTTTACATAGGTTAAAATAACAGGTTAAAAACAGACAGAGGAAAGAAAGACTTACAGTTATATAGCGCCTTTCACAACCATCGGCCGTCTCGAAGCGCTTTATAGTCAATGAATGAATATTGGCCAGGAATGTAATACAAATATGTTAAGCATTTGTCTGCTACTACCATCCGACAGTAAATTCTGGCTGTGTGTGTTAGAACTTGTTTGAAAGGCACAGTAAATTGATCAGCACATAAAAGGAAATGTTGCATGTAACCCTTCATGAGAACTCTGTTTTGACAGTTTTGTTCTGATACAGACAACCTTATTCCTGCTGAAGTTAATTAAAAATAAAAGTTGCACATTTAAATAGCTCAATCAGTACGCCTTGAATTTATGCAACCCCATACCTGCCTCTGAGCTGCCATGGGGTTTAGGAAAGGGATTGATGAAATAATGAGCAAGTTTTAGTTTGTGTGAGTAAAATACGTTGCTGTTTAGGATTATTATAACCGTGTGTTGTAAAAGGTTTCAGTTTACAAATTAACATGATGCAATTAGGGACAGATTTACTTAAAGTTGTAGTAAAGCCCAGGCAGCTATTTTTGTTTTCATATATAAAATCCATAATTCTTCCAGGAGAAATGATTTTTGGATTGAAAAGTAGAATAACTGTCAGCTCCACAACAACATGAAATAAATTGTCATAAATCAAAATTTTCTGGTTTGTTCCAAAGTTCCCTGGGAAAATAAACTTAATTCCTCCAGCACTCAGATCTCCCTTCACTAATTTCTAAACCGATCAATGCTGCAAACTGCACTTTTGTGGTGCATTTGGACTTTCAAAAGGCTTTTGACAAGGTCCCACACAAGAGATTAGTGTGCAAAATTAAGGCACATGGTATTGCGAGTAATGTATTGACATGGATAGAAAATTGATTGGCAAGACAGGAAGCAAAGAGTGGGAATAAACGGGTCCTTTTCAGAATGGCAGGCAGTGACTAGTGGGGTGCCGCAGGGTTCAATGCTGGGACCCCAGCTATTTACAATATACATTAATGATTTAGACGAAGGAATTGAATGTAATATCTCCAAATTTGCAGTTGACACTAAGCTGGGTGGCAGAGCGAGGAAGAAGCTAGGAGGCTGCAGGGGGACTTGGACAGGTTAGGTGAATATACTGCATCTGCCATGCATTTGCCCAATGTCGATAATTGTGAGGTTATCCACTTTGGTGGCAAAAACAGGAAGGCAGATTATCTGAATCGTGATAGATTAGTAAAAGAGAAGTTGCAATGAGACCTGGGTGTCATGGTACATCAGTCATTGAAGGTAGGCATGCAGGTACAGCAGGCAGTAAAGAAAGCAAATGGCATGCTGGCCTTCATAGCGAGGGGATTTGAGTATTGGAGCAGGGAGGTCTTACTGCAGTTGTACACGGCCTTGGTGGGTATTGTGTGCAGATTTGGTCTTCTAATCTGAGGAAGGACATTCTTGCTATTGAGGGAGTGCAGCGAAGGTTCACCAGATTGATTCCCGGGATGGCAGGACTGACATATGAAGAAAGACTGGATCGACTAGGCTTATATTCACTGGAATTTAGAAGAATGAGAGGGGATCTCATAGAAACATATAAAATTCTGACTGGATTGGACAGGTTAGATGCAGGAAGAATGTTCCCGATGTTGGGGAAGTCCAGAACCAAGGGTCACAGTCTAAGGATAAGGGGTAAGCCATTTAGGACCGAGATGAGGAGAAACTTCTTCACTCAGAGAATTGTGAACCTGTGGAATTCTCTACCACAGAAAGTTGCTGAGGAAAGTTCGTTAGATATATTCAAAAGGGAGTTAGATGTAGCCCTTATGGCTAAAGGAATCAAGGGATATGGAGAGAAAGCAGGAATGGGGTACTGAAGTTGCATGATCAGCCATGATCATATTGAATGGTGGTGCAGGCTCGAAGGGCCGAATGGCCTACTCCTGCACCTATTTTCTATGTTTCTATGTTTAGATCTTTTTCTTCTGCATTAAAAACGATGAAATGTTAGGTATACCTGCAGATTAAATTGTCAGCCCCCGTCACAATGGATTTTCAGTCTAATTTATTGTCTTCACAGGCCAATATTTATGTTTGTCAGCTTTTTTGGGGATGTCAACTTTTTTGAAGCTATCAGGTCAGTTTTTGCCAGTTTTCTAGATTGGGATGAAAGACTTCCAATATTGCCCCCTTCTCCCTCCACACCTTTTGACCCACGTGTGACCTTCTTCACTTCCTGCACTTCCTGATCACCTCTTCCCAACAAGCACCCTTGTGCTCTGTACTCTGTCACTCAATCATTTGCTACACTTTTGTTGAAGTGTTCTCCCTCTACCTCTACTGAAACTCCTGTCCCCTCCAGCTGTGGGGCTGAAATTGCGATCGGAGGCTTCCTTCGGGCAATTGCCTCCGACCTGAAACATTTCTCTGAATTTACCTAGTGGTCCGGGAGGAGCGTGGGATTCCGTTGGGGAGGCCTTCTCTTCCCGCGTTGCGAAGCGCGCTCCCGTCCTCCTAGTTCCCTTGCAGAAGATGTAGTCACGTGTGACTGCTCAGCCAATCAGTACAGTGTTCCACAGCTTTCTCATTAGTAGCAATGAGTACTCTGTATCTACGAGTTCTCATTGCTATTAATGAGAAAAAAAAACAAACACACTAAACACCATAATAAAAAATAAAAATAAAAAACACACCTCACATAATTAAAATTAAAGTTAATAAATATCTTATTGAAAAAAAACATTTGAGTTTTTTTTTTAAAACATTTTTTAATTATGGTTAAAAATAAATGTAGGGTTTTTTTAAATAATGTGTTTTTTAAATTTAATTTTATTATATTTTTGTATGTTTTTAAACTCTTACGCCTGTAAAAGTAGGTTATACGTCTGCTTTTATCAGGCACAAGAATTTTGAGGACATTTGCTGGGCAAGATATGGGTGAATACCGCAATCTTGCCCTTGCAAATGTCCTTGCACCCGATATGTGTTGGATCTATCAAGCTCCAGCTTGACAGATCGGAAAAGCCGGTTTTCAGCGCATGCGCATTGTGCGCAGAAAACCAGCTTTTGTGATGCCTCCCCGGGTCCGTAGACACTCAGTATGGACCCGGGGAGGCCGGGATTTCCAGCCCACAGCCTCTTTCTGCATCAAGCTGAGCATCCTCTACCATAGAAGAAAGAAAGAGTTACAGTTACATAGCGCCTTTCACGACCACCGGACATCTCAAAGTGCTTTACAGCCAATGAAGTACTTTTTCAAGTGTAGGCACTGTTGTAATGTAGGAAACGCGGCAGCCAATTTGTGCACAGCAAGCTCCCACAAACAGCCATGTGATAATGACCAGATAATCTGTTTTTGTTATGTTGATCGAGGGATAAATATTACCCAGGACATGGGGACAACTCCCCTGCTCTTCATTGAAATAGTGCCATGGGATCTTTTATGTCCACCTGTGAGAGCAGACGAGGCCTTGATTTAACAAGGCATCCAGAAGACGGCACCTCTGACAGGGCAGCACTCCCTCAGCATTGAACTGGAGTGTCAGCCTAGCTTTATGTGCTCACGTTCCTGGAGTGGGAACTTGAGCTACATATAGCTCTCAGACATTTCGAGAATCTTGTGCAGGACAATCAGCGTGTCCTTAGACAGACAACCTGATAGCCATCTGTTATGTCAACAGTAGAAGCACAACTTGTTCTTTGTTCCTCTGTTAAGATGCAATATTGCTAGTTCACTTGTGCCTGAGCCATAGCGTGAAACCTAGATTTATGTGCTCAAGTCCCTGGAGTGGGACTTGAACCCACAACCTTCTGACTCAAGAGCCGAGTGTGCTACTCACTGAGCCACAGCACTCACCAGAGGCTCTACCTTAGTAACCAACCTAACTGGCCTCATTCACATTTTCTGCCACCTCATTCCCACAGAGCCAGTCTTCTAAACCTCTACATTTCTGACCCCAACCTCTATGACTCTTGCAATTACATGTTGGCCATTCTCCACATTACCCTGCAAAATGTTCCACCACTCACAAACTATGATCTTTGCCATCTCTAGTTTGCCACTTGAGATGACAGTACCATCTCTTGCCAATTTTTTCCAGACTGTCTCACTACCCTTCAACACCCTCACTCCCCCTCGAATTCCGTATGGTCTCCCATCTCCACTCGTCTCCTGGTGTGCAGCCACCGCTGCAGGCGCAATCAGCAGACCATCAGCTCGAATGGCCATGCTGTTCATTTGGCTTTGCTGTTCTTGACAGCTATAATTGGACCATCTTCAATTGTCAGAGCAGCAAGAACTCCTAATTGCTTTGCTCCACCACTGATCCCTTCTTAGACACACCCCACCTCCACCCTTTCCAACTTCACCCAAGACTCAAAAAGAAAGGAGTATCGGAACTTGCGTGTCCAAAATCAAGGCCATCCACATTGTGGCCTCCTCTGGCAATCTTCCCACCCACTCTCATTCACCCAATCTTTCATCTCCCTCCATTAATCTTTTTATTTTCTGCAGCTTCCCCTCTATCACCCCTTCAAGCAAGTCATCTCCTCCGATGGGCCCTCTAACATCTCATCCAAAAGACAGGACCTCTGACAGTGTGTAGCACTCCCTCAGCACTGCACTTTAGTGTCAGCCTCAATTATGTGCTCATGTCTCTGGAGTGGGGCATGAATCCATGATCTTCTGAGTCAGAGGCAAGAGTGCTATCACTGAGCCAAATATCCCTTTCCTCATTATAAACATGTTCAGCATGTCAAAATGCAATAAAAGTGCAAGTTGTTATTCTTATTCTTGTGATCGCCACTATGTTAAGAGCAGCATTACTGTCATGACGGCATCACTCGCAAGAAATGCAGTGAGATTTCCAAAATAGGATAATATTGTCACGATGTAAATTATACTATCATATTATATATTTGTAAAGAGAGAAAACATTTACCAGTTTTCTAGCAAGCAACAATACCGCTTAATGTAAATCTTCAGTGGTTTAAATAGTGTTAATATTTTTAATTCTGTTTACCAACTTTAAAAAAATAACCACTGTAACTCATATAATTATGTATTTTATTCTTTGATTTTTTTTTTAAATCATGGGACTACAAACTTGGTGCCCAAATAGGGGCATGAGTTCGGGGCCAGGAGTCCAGGGGCAGCACGGGCCAGCCCACACTGTGATATATGTGCGCACTAGGTCCGTGCAGTAGAGCTGGTCTCCAGTCGTCTTGGCTAATCCTTGCCACTGGACCAAGACCTAGCTCTGACAAGCCCATGTGGTGGCTGGTGTACAACGGCCACCACACGTTAAAAAAATCCACGCACAGGCATCTTCCACCCTTCAAGATTTAGTTCGGGACCTGGAATTATAGGTCCTTCATTGAAACATCTGTGAACTTTTTGATGTGAAATGCAAGTCATCCTCGATTCAAGGGACTGCCTATGATGATGATGACCCAAATAGAGTCAGCTTTCATTCTTGTGAGGGGCTGTAAAATAGTTTCATCAGTTTATTTAACTAAAAAAAGAGAAACATTTATTACTATGAGAGTCGGCGAGAGGCGGGAGCAGCGTGACTGAGGCCTATAAAGGCCCAGCGGGTGTTCCTGAGGCGGCGGTCGGCGAGAGGCAGGAGCAGCGTGACTGAGGCCTATAAAGGCCCAGTGGGTGTTCCTGAGGCGGCAGCAGTCGGCAAGAGGCGGGAGCAGCATGAGTGAGGCCTATAAAGGCCCAGCGGGTACTCCTGAGGCGGCAGCAGTCGGCAAGAGGCGGGAGCAGCGTGAGTGAGATAGAAAAGGCCCAGCTTGTGCAGCTGCAGCGGGGACAGAAGGCAAAAAAGAAGTAGAAAGAAATCGAAAAGTGACGTCACAGCCATGTGATTGGCTGGTGATTGATAAAGTAGCTTTTCTTTTTCTTTTCTATTTCAGTAAGTAACCTTTAGCATTGTTGTTGCCAAATTAAGTTAATCTAAGGGTTAAGTCATGGCAGGACAGCTCGGACACGTGATATGCTCCTCCTGTACTATGTGGGAAATCAGGGACGCCTCCGGTGTCCCTGACGACTACGTGTGCGGGAAGTGTATCCGCTTCCAACTCCTGACGAACTGCGTTGCGGAACTGGGGCTGCGGGTGGATTCACTCTGGAGCATGCACAATGCTGAGAATGATGTGAATAGCACATTTAGTGAGTTGGTGTTACTGCAGGTAAAGAGTACACAGCCAGATAGGGAATGGAAGACCAACAGGAAGAGCAGCGCAAGGAAGGTAGCGCAAGGGTCCCCTGCGGTCATCCCCCTGCAAAACAGATACACTGCTTTGGATACTGTTGAGGGGGATGACTCATCAGGGAAGAGCAGCAGCAGCCAGGTTCATGGCACCGTGGCTGGCTCTGCTGCATAAGAGGGCAGAAAAAAGAGTGGGAGAGCAATAGTGGTAGGGGATTCAATTGTAAGGGGAATATATAGGCGTTTCTGCGGCCGCAACCGAGACTCCAGGATGGTATGTTGCCTCCCTGGTGTAAGGGTCAAGCAAGGATGTCTCGGAGCGGGTGCAGGACATTCTGGAAAGGGAGGGTAAACAGCCAGTTGTCGTGGTGCATATAGTACCAAATATAAAGGTAAAAAACAAGATGAGGTCCTACGAGACGAATTTAGGGAGCTAGGAGTTAAATTAAAAAGTAGGGCCTCAAAAGTAGTAATCTCAGGATTGCTACCATTGCCACGTACCAGTCAGATTAGGAATCACAGGATAGCTTATATGAATACGTGACTTGAGCAATGGTGCAGAAGGGAGGGATTCAAATTCCTGGGACATTGGAACCGGTTCTGGGGGAGGTGGGACCAGTACAAGCCAGACGGTCTGCACCTGGGCAGGACCGGAAGCAATTCCTAGGGGGAGTGTTTGCTAGTGCTGTTTGGGAGGAGTTAAACTATTATGGCAGTGGGGTGGGAACCTATGCAGGGAGTCAGAGGGGAATAAAATGGAGACAGAAGCAAAAGATAGAAAGGAGAATAGTAAAAGTGGAGGGCAGAGAAACCCAAGGCAAAAAACAAAAAGGGCCACTTTACAGCAGAATTCTAAAGGGTCAAAGTGTGTTAAAAAGACAAGCCTGAAGGCTCTGTGCCTCAATGCGAGGAGTATTCGGAATAGGTGGACGAATTAACTGCGCAGATAGCAGTTAACGGGTATGATGTGATTGGCATCACGGAGACATGGCTCCAGGGTGACCAAGGCTGGGAACTCAACATCCAGGGGTATTCAGCATTTAGGAAGGATAGAATAAAAGGAAAAGAAGGCGGGGTGGCGTTGCTGGTTAAAGAGAAAATTAATGCAATTGTAAGGAAGGACATTAGCTTGGATGATGTGGAATCGGTATGGGTAGAGTTATGGAATACCAAAGGGCAGAAAACGCGAGTGGGAGTTGTGTACAGGCCACCAAATAGTAGTAGTGAGGTTGGGGACAGCATCAAACAAGAAAGAAGGGATGTGTGCAATAAAGGTACAGCAGTGATCATGGGCGACTTTAATCTAAATATTGATTGGGCTAACCTAACTGGTAGTAATGCGGTGGACGAGGATTTCCTGGAGTGTATTAGGGATGGTTTTCTAGACCAATATGTCGAGGAACCAACCAGGGAGCTGGCCATCCTAGACTGGGTGATGTGTAATGAGAAGGGACTAATTAGCAATCTTGTTGTGTGAGGCCCCTTGGGGAAGAGTGACCATAATATGGTAGAATTCTTTATTAAGATGGAGAGTGGCAAAGTTAATTCAGAAACTAGGGTCCTGAACTTAAGGAAAGGTAACTTTGATGGTATGAGGCGCGAATTGGCTAGATTAGACTGGCAAATGATACTTAAAGGGTTGACGGTGGATAGGCAATGGCAAACCTTTAAAGATCATATGAACGAACTTCAACAATTGTACATCCCTGTCTGGAGTAAAAATAAAACGGGGAAGGTGGCTCAACCGTGGCTAACAAGGGAAATTAAGGATAGTGTTAAATCCAAGGAAGAGGCATACAAATTAGCCAGAAAAAGTAGCAAGCCGGAGGACTGGGAGAAATTTAGAATACAGCAGAGGAGGACAAAGGGTTCAATTAAGAGAGGGAAAATAGAGTACGAGAGGAAGCTTGCCGGAAACATAAAAAAATGACTGCAAAAGCTTCAATAGATATGTGAAGAGAAAAAGATTAGTGAAGACAAACATTGGTCCCTTGCAGTCGGATTCTGGTGAATTTATAATGGGGAACAAAGAAATGGCAGACCAATTCAACAAGTACTTTGGTTCTGTCTTCGCAAAGGAAGACACAAATAACCTTCCTGATGTACTAGGGGTCCGAAGGTCTTGTGAGAAGGAGAAACTAAAAGATATCCTTATTAGGCGGGAAATTGTGTTAGGGAAATTGACGGGATTGAAGGTCGATAAATCCCCAGGGCCTGATAGTCTGCATCCCAGAGTACTTAAGGAAGTGGCCCTAGAAATAGTGGATGCATTGGTGATCATTTTCCAACAGTCTATCGACTCTGGATCAGTTCCTATGGACTGGAGGGTTGCTAATGTAACACCACTTTTTAAAAAAGGAGGGAGAGAGAAAACGGGAAATTATAGACCGGTTAGCCTGACATCAGTAATGGGGAAAATGTTGGAATCAATCATTAAGGATGAAATAGCAGCACATTTGGAAAGCAGTGATAGGATTGGTCCAAGTCAGCATGGATTTATGAAGGGGAAATCATGCTTGACAAATCTTCTGGAATTTTTGGAGGATGTAACTAGTAGAGTGGACAGGGGAGAACCAGTGAATGTGGTGTATTGGGACTTTCAAAAGGCTTTTGACAAGGTCCCACACAAGAGATTAGTGTGCAGAATCAAAGCACATGGTATTGGGGGTAATGTACTGGCGTGGATAGAGAACTGGTTGGCAGACAGGAAGCAGAGAGTCGGGATTAACGGGTCCTTTTCCAAATGGCAGGCAGTGAATAATGGAGTGCCGCAGGGCTCAGTGCTGGGGCCCCAGCTCTTTATAATATATATTAATGATTTGGATGATGGAATTGAGTGTAATATCTCCAAGTTTGCAGATGACACTAAACTGGGTGGCGGTGTGAGCTGTGAGGAGGACGCTAAGAGGCTGCAGGGTGATTTAGACAGGTTAGGCAAGTGGCCAAATACATGGCAGATGCAGTATAATGTGGATAAATGTGAGGTTATCCACTTTGGGGGCAAAAACACGAAGGCAGAATATTACCTGAATGGCGGCAGATTAGGAAAAGGGGAGGTGCAGTGAAACCTGGGTGTCATGATTCTTCAGTCATTGAAGGTTGGCATAGAGGTACAGCAGGCGGTGAAGAAGGCAAATAATATGTTGGCCTTCATAGCAAGGGGATTTGAGTACAGGAGCAGGGAAGACTTATTGCAGTTGTATATGGCCTTGGTGAGGCCCCACCTGGAATATTGTGTTAGTTTTGTTCTCCTAATCTGAGGAAGAACGTTCTTGCTATTGAGGAAGTGCAGCGGAGGTTCACCAGACTGATTCCTGGGATGGCAGGACTGACATATGAGGAGAGACTGGATCAACTGGGCCTGTATTCACTGGAGTTTAGAAGGATGAGAGGGGATCTCATTGAAACATATAAAATTTCGACAGGACTGGACAGGTTAGATGCAGGAAGAATGTTCCCGATGTTGGAGAAGTCGAGAACAAGGGACATAGTCTTAGGATAAGGGGTAAGCCATTTAGGACTGAGATGAGGAGGAGCTTCTTCATTCAGAGAGTTGTTAACCTGTTGAATTCCCTACCGCAGAGAGTTGTTGATGCCAGTTCATTGGATATATTCAAGAGGGAGTTAGATATGGCCCTTGCGGCTAAAGGGATCAAGGGGTATGGAGAGAAAGCAGAAACGGGGTACTGAAGGAATGATCAGCCATGATCTTATTGAATGGTGGTGCAGGCTCAAAGGGCCGGATGGCCTACTCCTGCACCTATTTTCTATGTTTCTATGTTTCTAAAAGAAAGAAATTCTGCTGAAGAACTATTTACCCATATATGTCTAACACCCAAAGTCCACATGCACTTCAAACATATACTGACAATTTTACCAAATACTTCAAAGTAATTTAGCCTTCATAACTTTTCTAAATAAACAAATCCATTCAATATTTGAACACTGTTAAATTCACTACCAGGAGACTTGAGAAACCCTACCAATTCAATCAAAGGCAGTATCTCGCAGCTCCAGAGAACCTTCCGACTTGGAATGAGAGCTCTCTCCTCCCCGAGCCTTCCCCCATCAATACATTCTCTATTTGGTTTTTGAAAACAATATTTAGAGCAATGGTCAAATTATTAGTTGAATGTTTATAAATTCAGATGATGAGATTGTCTGAAATAATAATTCAGAAAGAGGGAAAAAAGTTGGTTTTCAAACAGCATGTATTTTACCTGGAATAAATTCGGTTCAGGAGTTAAAACCGCCATGGCTCCTGAGGAGTGCACACTCAATCTTCGCCTGTCTGGTGAGGGACCACTTGCCATTCGGCTCCCAGGGCGTGTTCGAGAACCAGATGCTGGGCGTGAAATCTCGTCAAGCTGGCCTCTGACAATGTCCATTATAATCTAAAATAATGCAAGGTTTAAATTTAATTAGTTTTCATGAAGATGTCAGAGTATCACAGTGAATAACAATATAAAACATGAGAATGAATAAATGAAGATCCTACCACTATTTCAATGTTGGTCATGTGAATCTCAAAGTGCAACGTGGAATCTTTATATATTTTTTTTAAATTGCACAACAAAGTATAACTAGAACAGTACTGCTGGTGATTGCCAGAAGCACAAAGAGAGCTGTAGAAATCATACTGGGATACTAAAAATAAAGCAGAGATTTCACACAGCCCAATACACACTCCAGCTACAAAGGTCCAGTAAGTCATGGTGAACTCTGTTTTTTCACTTTCTGCCTTCAAGGGTTAGAGATCAACAGGCAGGAGCTGTGTGTGAAGTGATATTGCAATGCACCTCATGTACTAGAATCTCTTGTGGTCCTGCTCCAATCATAATAGGCCAGATTTTGCTGTGAGCAGTAAATGTTAGATTTGCATTTGTCCATAGACTTTCCATGGGGTTTTTCACAGCAAATTGCTGTGAGCGGGACTTCCAAACCACGAATTGTCCTCTACAGGGCAAGCTACTGTGCATCTCCTTAACCAATCAGATTAAAGAATCGTTAATGAGCAGCGCAGTGTGAACCAGCATGTGTGAGTTAGAATAGTGAATTCAATGTCAAATCAGGTACAGAAAGTGAAATAGAGGGAAAGAAAGAGTGGATTAAGAGAGAGAGATCAAAAAGACAGACAGAAAAAGATTTTTTTTTTAAATCTCCAACAATAATTAAAATCTGAAGGAATGAGACTCCACATCAATTTACATCAGCTTACAATTTTTTATTATATGAACTGTTACAAGTCCCAGAAAAGATCTGAATTAACTAACAACTCATAAATGGAGCTCTTGAAGAAAATACTTTCTGAAATACTGAATCTATAGAATTCTATTTTTTTTAGAATAATAAAGCTTCCGATCCATTGAATGTAAGATGGATTTAGAAAATCTCTGAATGTAGCTTGAGTGTTTTGTACATCATCAGGATCAGAAGATAAATTAAAGTTTCACTGCAATATTAACACCCCACCCCCGAATCTTTTCTTCTGCTCTCTAGAATGCAGTGAATTTGGCAAACTCTGGTACTAACCCACGTGGCCATTCTTCTTGTGAGAGTGCAGACAATTGAGGTATCACAGCCAAGCGCCGATCCAGTTATTACCTGACATTCATACAAGCCCTATTCACCACGGGGTCACTAGATAACAATGAGTAGGAATGTAAGCTGATTTCTTTCTCCTCCATACTTTTTTCTAAATTCATACTCGGGATGCATCATGCAGCAGCCGCTGAGAAGGCCGACATTTATTGACCAGCTCGAGTTTCCCTGACAAGGTGGAGGTGTGTCTTCATTGCAGTCCGTGCCGTGTAGGTGCTCACACAATATTGTTTGGTAGGGAGTTCCATAATTCCACCCAACGATGATGAAGGAATGGCGGCAATATATATATGGGAGGAAAATTTGGAGATGATGGTGTTCCCGTGCACCTGCTGCCCTTCTCCTTCGAGGTGGTGGAGGTCATGGGTTTGGGATGTGCTGCTAACAAAGCCTTGGCAATAGCTGCAGTGCATCCTGTACATAGCACGCACTGCAGCCTACAGTGCGCTGATGGTGGAGCAAGTGAATACTTAAGCCAATGGATGGGGTGCAGGTCAAGCAGACTGCTTTATGTTGAATATGTTGAGCTTCTTCAGTGCTGTTGCAGATGAACCCATCCGCACAAGTGGAGAGTATTCCATCACACTCCTGATTTGAGACTTGTAGATGGTGGAAAGGGTTTGAGGAGTCAGGATGTGAGTCACTCACCACAGAATACCCAGCCTCTGACCTGGCATTCCGTGCTGAGGCCAGCTCACTCAGTTGAAGATATTGCTGAACCTGTACCTCTGCTGTTCTAAGTGGCTCAGGGGTCTGAAGCATTGTTAAAGATTGAGAGCTAGAATTTCATTACCATTTTTCGGTGATATTTCTTCGTTTTGGATGGAAAACCACCTGGTGGGAAATTCATGGAAGTGTTCCGCCGGCGGTTTTGAAATACTGCTGTGGAGCGGACCGCCGACATGCAACATTCGAAAAACCGCTTCCACCCGAGTTTGGTCACAGCGATGGATTAAAAAAACACCAGAAAAAAAACAGTCGGAGCAACCCTTGGAACGGCGGTAGGCATGAAACCCTGCAAAAAAGGTAACTTAAAGGTTTTTTTAAATTCTTTTGCAGTGATTCAGTAGAAAAGGGTCTTGTGACTGTTTCGCGATTTTTTATTTTTTGTTTTTAGGAATAATATTTTTGAGTTTAGCCCCTCCCTAGGCCCAACTCGCAGCGATTAAAGTTGCCGAGGATCGCGTTTTCCGCCGCGAATCCTCGTACAACACCGGTTTTTCCTACCAGGAGGATTTCTTTCAATTTTTTCATGAATTTTCAGTCGTTCTTAATAGCGGAGTCATAGCGGTTTTTTGGGCGGCAAACCAGTGGTGGCGGTTTTTGATCAAATTCCAGCCCTTTACCTTTTAAACCTACACCCGGTGTGAGCACAGAATGCACGGGCAGTGAGCACACGCTGTGTGGGCACAGTTCAAGCGGGCAGTGGGCACAGTGTAGGCAGGTGGTGGGGACATTTCACATGGACAATAGGCACACACAGTGTAAGCACAGTTCACGTGGGTGGCGGGCACCGTTCACAGCTGGCAGTGGGCACGGTTTACAGCTGGCGGTGGGCACACCCAGTGTAATCACAGTTCATGGGGGCGGCGGGCACAGTTCACACAGGTGGCGGGCATGGTTCACAGTGGGCGGCGGGCACAGTTCACAGCAGGCAAGGGGACAGTTCACATGGGTAGCGTACAAAGTTCACGTGGGCGGGGTAGGGGGACAGTTCACAGGGGCAGCGTACATAGTTCACGCGGGCGGCAGGCACAGTTCATGTGGGCAATGAGCACACCCAGTGTGAGCAGTTTACACAGGCAGTGAGCACACCCAGTGTGAGCAGTGTACACGGGCAGCGAGCACACCCAGTGTGAGCAGTGTACACAGACAGTGAGCACACCCAGAGTGAGTAGTTTACACGGGCAGTGAGCACAGTTTACTCGGGCAGTAAGCACGCCAGGGTGAGCAGTGTACATGGGCAGTGAGAACACCCAATGTGAGCAGTGTACACGGGAAGTGAGCACACCCAGTATGAACCGTGTACTCGGCCAGCGAGCACACCCAGTGTGAGCAGTGTACACGGGCAGCGAGCACACCCAGTGTGAGCAGTGTACACGGGCAGCGAGCACACACAGTGTGAACAGTGTACACGGGCAGTGAGCACACCCAGTGTGAGCAGTGTACACGGGCAGCGAGCACACACAGCGTGAGCAGTGTACACAGCGAGCACGCCCAGTGTGAGCGGTGTACACGGGCAGTGAGCACACCCAGTGTGAGCAGTGTACATGGGCAGTGAGCACACACAGCGTGAGCAGTGTACACAGTCAGTGAGCACACCCAGTGTGAACAGTGTACATGGGCAGTGAGCACACCCAGTGTGAGCAGTGTACACGGGCAGCGAGCACACACAGCGTGAGCAGTGTACACAGCGAGCACGCCCAGTGTGAGCAGTGTACACGGGCAGTGAGTACACCCAGTGTGAGCAGTGTACACAGGCAGTGAGCACACCCAATGTGAGCATTATATACGGGTAGTCAGCACACCCAGTGTGAGCAGTGTACACGGGCAGCAAGCACAACCAGTGAGAGCAGTGTACACGGGCAGTGAGCACACCCAGTGTGAGCAGTGTACAGTGTGAGCAGTGTACATAGGCAGTGAGCACACCCAGTGTGAGTAGTTTACATGGGCAGTGAGCACACCCAGTGTGAGCAGTGTACACGGGCAGTGAGCACACCCAGTGTGAGCAGTGTACATCGGCAGTGAGCACAGTGTATACGGGCAGTGAACACACCTAGTGTGAGCAGTTTACACGGGCAGTGAGCACAGTTTACATGCGCAGTGAGCACAGTGTACATGGGCTGTAAGCACACCTAGTGTGAGCAGTGTACAGTGTGAGCAGTGTACATAGGCAGTGAGCACACCCAGTGTGAGTAGTTTACACGGGCAGTGAGCACACCCAGTGTGAGCAGTGTACACGGGCAGTGAGCACACCCAGTGTGAGCACTGTACATCGGCAGTGAGCACAGTGTACATGGGCAGTGAACACATCCAGTGTGAGCAGTGTACACGGGCAGTGAGCACACCTAGTGTGAGCAGTTTACACGGGCAGTGAGCACAGTTTACACGGGCATTGAGCACAGTTTACACACGCAGTGAGCATAGTTTACACGGGCATTGAGCACAGTTTACACGCGCAGTGAGCACAGTTTACACGGGCAGTGACTAGACCCAGTGTGAGCAGTGTACACGGGCAGCGAGCACAGTTTACACGGGCAGCAAGCACACCCAGTGTGAGCAGTGTACACGGGCAGCGAGCACAGTTTACACGGGCAGCAAGCACACCCAGTGTGAGCAGTGTACACGGGCAGTGAGCAAACCCAATGTGAACAGTGTCATGTATCCCACACTACTGTACATAACTGTATCTTACCATGCTATACATGACTGTAACCAGAGATGACCTGTAACCACAAGCTTACCTTACCACCAGGGATGCGCTTGCAAGAGACACTGGATACCTGTCCCAGACAGGTATATAAGGACAGGTCTCAGGCAAGTGAGGCATCGAGAGCTGTGTAATAAAGGTGCAGGTCCTGAGTGACCTTGACTTCGGCATGTGTCTCGTGTGAGTCTGTACTGCAGGGACAGGACTTTACAGTGGCGACGAGTTACGGGATTACAGAATCCACAGAATGGCGACCAACGGCTCAGATGAAAAATACAATGCTGGAGATAATTGGGAGGACTTTATAGAAAGGCTCCAGCAAAGCTTCGTAACCAAAGACTGGTTAGGCGATGATAAGGCAGACAAGAGAAGAGCCCATCTCTTGACCAGCTGTGGCTTGAAAACATACGCCTTAATGAAGGACCTGCTGGCACCCGAGAAACTAGCAAGCAAGTCGTGTGAAGAGTTGAGCACACTGGTAAGAGACCACCTGAAGCCAGTGAGCAGCCTACACATGGCGAGACACAGGTTCTACAACTACAGACGCTGTGTGGGCCAGAGCATACCCGACTTCGTGGCGGAACTTCGGAGGTTGGCTAGCTTATGTGAGTTCTTCGATGAACTAAGGATAGAAGTACTGAGAGACTTTTTTATTGAAGTAATAGGCCATGCAGGCATATTCCGAAAGCTCATAGAGACCAAGAACTTGACCCTAGAGGCAGCAGCACTGGTTGCACAAACATTCTTGGCAGGAGAAGAAGAAACGAGGTTGATCTACACTGCGGGTACGACAACTAATGAAACATCTGAACAAGGGGTTCACAGCGTGAAACAAGCCGCTATCCCCACACACAGACAAAGGCAGGAGAGCAGGCCCTCAACAGCAGGCAGTGGCACCAGAAGCCATCAAGGGCCACATGAATGGCCGTTCACACCTCATCAACCCACAATGCGAGCAATCAACTAAAAATTGAGAGAAGCTCAAGAGAGATCAGCCAGACGCAGCTCATCCTTTGGAAACAATGGAAGCGGTCTGTGCTGGAGATGTGGGGGAAGGCACTCATCAAGAGGGTGTCGATTTCAGCATGCTGTTTGCAGAAATTGCGACTATAAAGGGCATCTGGCCCACATGTGCAGAAAAACAGCAGCTCAGCTGGTATACGAATCAGAGGGGTCGGAAAGTGGACCAGAAGACGGTAGAGACAGTACCCGGGACACCGAGGTACAGCGGGTTAACACGATCAATGGCCACTGCTCTTACAACAAGACGCCTCCAATAATGATGAGGGTTCTACTCAACGGGATACCCGTCAACATGGAGCTGGATACGGGAGCGAGTCAATCTCTCATGAGCGCTCAACAATTTGAACAGCTGTGGCCGCACAAAAGAGATAGACCAAAACTCACAAGGGTCGACACCAAACTAAGGACCTATACCAAAGAAATCGTCACAGTCCTTGGCAGCGCCATGCTCTCAGTCACACACAACGGGACGGTGAACAGACTTCCCCTGTGGATTGTCCCTGGAGATCTCCCAGAACTGCTGGGGAGAAGCTGGCTGGCAAAATTAAACTGGAAATGGGATGATGTTCACGCCATGTCGTCAGAGGAACCTCCTGCTCAACAGTTCTAAGTCGATTTGAACATCTCTTTCAGCCAGGTGTGGGCACTTTCAAAGGGGCCAAAGTCAAAATCTACATCACACAGGATGCTAGACCGGTCCATCACAAGGCTAGAGCTGTGCCCTATGTGATGAGGGAAAAAATTGAACATAAACTGGACAGGCTTCTGCGGGAAGGCATTATCTCACCCATGAAATTTAGCGACTGGGCAAATCCCATCGTCCCAGTCATGAAGCCTGATGGATCTGTACGAATCTGTGGGGACTACAAATCTACCATAAACAGAGTCTCCCTACAGGACCAGTACCTGCTGCCCAGAGCGGAGGACTTATTTGGCACAGACCAGGCACAGACAACTGTGCCAACGCGCTTAGCAGGCTACCCCTGGCGACCATGGAAAGGTCTGACGAACAGGACTGTGAGATAGTCATGGCAATCAATGCCTTTGAGTCCACAGGTTCGCCCATGACGGCTCGCCAAATCAGAGCCTGGACGACCAGCGAGGCAAAGCGGCATTTGTCCGGGAGCTCCACCGCGAGCACCCGGGGATCGTTCTCATGAAGGCCATAGCCAGATCCCATGTCTGCTGGCCTGGCATTGACGCGGACTTGGAGCTCTGCGTCCGACGGTGCACCATTTGTGCCCAACTCAGTAATGCCCCCAGGGAGGCCCACTGAGCCCCTGGCCCACCAAACCGTGGTCGCGGGTGCACATAGACTATGCGGGCCCATTCATGGGCAAAATGTTCCTCGTAGTTGTAGGTGCATTTTCAAAGTGGATCGAATGCACCATTTTAAACTCGAGCACCACCTCCACCACTGTGGAGAGCCTTGGAACCATGTTCGCAACGCACGGAATTCCTGACATATTGGTCAGTGATAATGGTCCGTGCTTCACCAGCGCAGAATTTCAAGATTTTATGAGTGACCACGGCATAAATCACGTTAAGACGGCACTGTTCAAGCCGGCCTCCAACGGCCAGGCGGAGCGAGCAGTGCAGATCATTAAACAAGGCATGCTCAAAATCCAAGGTCCCACGCTGCAGGGCCGCCTGTCGCAACTGCTGCTGACATACAGATCTCGTTCGCATTCATTGACCGGAGTTCCCCCCGCGCAACTATTGATGAAACGGACCTTAAAGACAAGGCTCTCATTAATCCTCCCAGAAATCGTTGAGGCAAAGCGCCGTAAGCTAACCGAGTACCATGATCGAAATTCGAGGGAGAGGTGGAATGAGATAGGGGACAAAGTGTTTGTGCTAAACTATGGCAGGGGTCCCAAATGGCTTGCAGGGACAGTAACAGGCAAGGAAGGAAACAGGCTACTGATGGTACAAATGGACAATGGCCAAACCTGCCGGAGGCATGTAGACCAAGTCAAAAATAGATTTACCAACAACACTGCTGAACCAGAGGCAGACTACAATATGGAACTCACACCACACCTGGTGGACAGACAGAGGGAACAACCTGAGGAAAGGGAAATCCCACAGACAGCCCAGGCGAGACACCAACAATCATACTGAACGAAATAGACAGCCCAGGCGAGATATCAGCAATCACACCGAAAGAAAAACAGGCATCAAGGCAAACAACTGAACCACAACTAAGACGCTCCACGCAAGAGCGTAGACCACCTGATAGACTGAACCTATAAAGACAGTGAGACCTTGGGGGAGGGTGATGTCATGTATCTCACACTACTGTACATGACTGTAACTAGAGATGACCTGTAACCACAAGCTTACCTCACCACCAGGGTTGCACTTGCAGGAGACACTGGATACCTGTCCCAGACAGGTATATAACGACAGGTCTCGGGCAAGTGAGGCATTCGAGAGCTGTGTAATAAAGGTGCAGGTCCTGAGTGACCTTGACTTCAGCATGTGCCTCGTGTGAGTCTGTACTGCAGGGACAGGACTTTACAAACAGTGTACATGGGCAGTGAGCACAGTGTACACGGGCAGCGAGCACACCCAGTGTGAGCAGTGTACACGGGCAGCGAGCACACCCACTGTGAGCAGTGTACACGGGCAGCGAGCACACCCAGTGTGAGCAGTGTACAGGGGCAGTGAGCATACCCAGTGTGAGCAGTGTACACGGGCAGTGAGCACGGGCAACGAGCACACCCAGTGTGAGCAGTGTACACGGGCAGTGAGTGCCGGCGCTGCCATAGCAACGGCTCTTGGAGACGCTGCTGCGGCGGGCCGAGGGTCGGAGCCTCATTTTATCCCTCACACCAAACCTGGTCGCAGGCTCTCTCAAACCATTCGGGCCGCGGACACAACCTCAGCAACAATTTAAGAACAAAAACCAGTTACCAAGCGGCTGAGTGAAGCGGCGCTCCGGCTGCCAAAGACGCTCAGCTCCCGGATGTGGTTGCTATTCAAAGCAACGGCAACTTTATTTGTTGTTTTGTGCTATTGGTCCAGAGGATGCACTGAGCTCACTGGCTGCTGCAAACATCACCACTGGCAGCAGCTCCAAACATCACCACTGGCAACAGCTTCAAACATCAGCACTGGCAGCAGCTCCAAACATCACCACTGGCTGCTCCATCACCACTAGATGTTGCTTCAAACATTATCACTGGCTGCAGCTCCAAACATACTCATCAAGTCTCACTGATTCCAATTTTAAAATCCCACTTATTTTGATGTTCTTCGCTGTTAAGAATAAGCATGCTTCAGTGAGTTTGTGAATGTTAAACTCTTTTATGATCAATGTTGCTCTAAACAATTCCCCATATTGGTCAGTAACTGAAGATGATAGTGTGGCGGCTGTTAAAATTCTAGTTCTTAATTTTTGCTTCATACATTTCCTGTTCCCAACAAAATATTATACCTTGTAAAGCATATCTTCAAATGCTTCCATCGTCTTGCCTCACCCCACCTATCTCTACAATCGCCTCCAGCTTTACATCCCCTCCAGCAGCCTGCAGTCCTCTGCCTTTAATCCATCCCCCTGAAGACAGAACCACCACGGCCCTATCTTGGGAACTCCCTACCCACAGCCTTTGACCTCTCCAGCTCATTATCCATTTTTTTTAACTTCTCAAAATCTATCTTTTCAACCAAATTTTTGAACTCCCCTCTTAATCTCTCTCAGTGGTTTAACATTCATTTTCAAGCTCACTGTGAAATCCTTTGGATATTTTCTATGTTAAACGTGTTGTATAAGTGCAGATTGTTGTTGTAGCTCAATGAAGAGAAAGGCCACAAGCTGTATCTTTACTTGCACTGGTAATGACAAGATATGTCAGAGTCAGGATGGTGTATGACTGGGAGAGGAACATGTAGGTTTTGGTGTTCTTATGCACCTGCTTCACTTGTCCTTCTAGCTGGTAGAGGTTGCAGGTTTGGGAGGTGCTGCCGAAGAAGCCTTGTCGAACTGCTGCAGAGCATCTTGTAGATGGTACACACTGCAGCCACAGTACGTAGGTGGTGGAGGAAGTAAATATTTAAGCTAGTGGATGGGGTGTAATCAAGCTGTTTGCTTTTCCTGGATGGTGTCAAGCTTCTTGAGTGTTGTTGCAGCTTCACCCATCCAGGCAAGTGGAGAGTATTCCATCACACTCCTGACGTGCCTTGTTGATAGTAGGAGAGACTTTGGGTAGTCAGGAGGTGATTCACTCACAGCAAAGTACCCATCCTCTAACCTGTTCTAGTCTCGACAGCATTTATTTGGCTGTTCCAGTTGAGCTTCTAGTCAGTGGTGACCCTGAGGGTGTTGATAATAGAGGACTTGGAGATGGTAATACAATTGAATGTCAAGAGGAGGTGGTTAGGCTTTCTCTTGTTGGAGATGGTCATTGCCAGGCACTTATATAGCGTGAATGTTACTTGTCACATTAGCTGAAGCCTGGATCTTGTCTAGCTCTTGTTGCATGTTTGCGACATTTACTTCATTGAGTTGACCATTTACATCATAATTTTTTTAAAATTAAAAACATTTTGCATGAACATAAGTAATTTAGCTCAGTATAAGCCTGCGGAGTAACTTTCACTTCTCATCCAAGCTGTGCAAATTTTTATCTCATATTAAATACTCCACCTTACAACACCTCCCAAATCCACGACCTCCATCAGCGAGAAGGATAATGTTATGTATTTATGTAAACCTCACCAATATGTAAGACTTGCCACCAGGGGGCACACCTGTGGGAGACCTAAGGGTCACCTGTGCACCCTGGGCAAGCAGGTAGAAAAGGTAATTTACCATGCTGCTTCCTCACTCTGAAGTCACATTAAAGAGACCAAGGTCACAACAGTTTAAGCTTGCAATACAGTCTTGTGGAGTTATTCTGAACATAACAATTGGCGACGAGTAACGGATCACGAACTTTCACGCGGTAATGGCTGCCATTAGTATTCTTGAGAGATTTGTTGAGGGTGATGATTGGGAAGCCTTTGTTGAGCGTCTCGAGCAGTACTTCGTGGCCAACGAACTGGACAAGGCAGAGATGGCGGTCAAGCGCAGGGCGATTCTCCTCACCATATGTGGGCCTTCGATATATGGCCTCCTCAAAAATCTGCTGGCACTGGACAAACCAACGGACAAGACTTACACAGAGCTGTGCATGCTGGTTCTGGAACACCTCAAGCCGAAGGAGAGCATCTTAATGGCCAGGTATTGCTTTTACACACACCATCGCTCCGAGTGCCAGAACGTGGCGAGCTTTGTCGCCGACCTAAGACACCTTGCGGGACAGTGAGAATTTGCCGGATCTTTGGGGGAAATGTTGCGGGACTTTTTCATGCTTGGAATCGGCCACGAGGTCATTCTTCGCAAACTGCTGTCTGCCGAATCCCGAGATCTGAGCAAGGCCATCAGATAGCCCAGGCTTTCATATCCACGATCGACAACACGAAACAGATATCTTCACAGAATCGAAGCTCACCGGAAAGTACTGTGCATAAAATAATGCTTTCAACAGGCAGAACTGTACATGGCAGGGCCTACACGACCGCTGAGGCCAGACCTAGGCCTAGGGTGACTCAGAATCCATCATGGGGTGTGAATACGTATCCATTAACACCATGTTGGCGCTGCGGGGGCAGTCATAGAGCCCATCAATGTGTGCAAGGGCTGTGGAACAATGGGGCACCTCCAGCGAATGTGCAAACGACCTGTGACTCACCACGTGGCAGAGTCAGGAGAGGACGGCCGATCCAGCAAGGATCACACTGAACAAGCAGGAGAGGCAACTCAACCTGAGGATGAAGAGGAAGTATATGAGATACACAACTTGACCACCAAAAGCCCTCCTATAATATTAAAAGTTAAACTCAACAGCACTCCAGTCTCCATGGAATTGGACATGGGGGCGAGTCAATCAATAATGAGCCGAAGGCATTCGAGAGGCTGTGGGACGACAGAGCACAACTACCCAAGCTGATCCCGATTCAGGCAAAACTGCACATTTACACCAAGGAACTGATACCTGTTATTGGTAGTGCGGACTTAAGAATATCCCATGAGGGAGCAGTGCACGATTTACCACTGTGGATTGTTTCAGGTGATGGGCCAGAAGGTGGATGGGGAAGATTCAATGGAACTGGGAAGACCGCTGTGTACCTTCTCCGGCGAACGACATCTACTTTGCACAAAGGCTGAGTAAGCCCCCACCTTCAGCTGAACCAGGCATCAAAGTGCAGATCCATTAGCAGATCCCCGAGGCACAGGCCGCTCATCACGACCACGAGGAGGTAAACATCAACCGATGAGCGACACAGGTGCGGTACCCCACCACCCAAAGCCGACGACCTCTACGCGACGATGGAAGAGGCTCCAGGTCGACCAAGCAGAGTGGGACTCCAGCCGAAATGATCCGAATGCGTCTTCCTGATGCCAGAGGCAAAATCCCTGGGGAGGAAGATCGCGGCAGTCAGCATCACGGACACGGACGAGAGTGCGTCCAGCTCATGGGACGAAGGTGCATCCAGACCACGGGACGAAAGTGCGTCCAGACCATGGGACGAGAGAGCATCCAGACCACGGAATGAAAGAGCATCCAGACCACGAGACGAGAGTGCGTCCAGACCACAGGAAGTAAGTGCGTCCAGACCACGGGATGAGAGAGCGTCCAGTCCACGGGATGTCGCCGCAACGAAACAGAGGCATGCGTTGCTCAACAAAGAAAATGACTAGGTTTGGGGCAAAGGTAAAGGGGCGGCAGCTGAGAAGGCCAGGAATCCACCACGTTCCAATAAGTTGTTTGCACTGTGTAACCCATGTGAGCGCTCTTTCGCGGCCAAGGATGCATTATCATATGGGGTCGGGGGCACCTTACCACAAGCCAAAGTAGCGGGTGAACACTAACCAGTCGTATATGTATCTGACAAAGTACTTGTAGCAAGTGATGTGTTACCACACGGGGTCGGGCATGTTGTACAACAAGCCAAAGTAGCGGGCGAACCCCAACCAATTGTATATGTATCTAACAAAGTATTTGTAGCAAGTGATGTGTTATCACACGGGGTCGCGCATGTTGCACAGCAAGCTCAAGTAGCAGACGAGCGCCAACTGGTTATACATGTATCCAATAAGTTAACCAAGGCTATAGCCTGCATTCACAGGACAAAAGAGACATACCAAAGAGTGTCCCAATATTTGCTCAAGTCAGACAAGCTGCCATTCTCACAGTTTTTGGAGTTCAGAGGCACGATTATCAATGCTTTGTTTTGAATATGTCTAAGTGTCTGTGCACTGTAACATGATCCGCCATGGGCCAGACACTGAGAATGGCGCTGATGCTCTCAGTTGGCTACCGTTGTCCACCACCGGGATGGAAACGGCGCAGCTCGCAGACCTACTCGTTATTAAGGAAGTGCTAGAGAGCGAGGGGTCAACCATAACGGTTCCCCAGTTTAGGACCTGGAACAGCCAGGATCCCATGTTACCGTCTGCTAACGGCGAACCGTTAGACGGGATGTTGCAGCTTATCCGTCGCAAAGACAAATTACTCATCCCATCAGATTGGCCCCTATGGGGCAACCCTACAACGTTGCAAAGAAAGACAGGGAAGCTATGCACAGTCGGTGGTCCAGGGCCTCCATACCATGGCCCAGGATCCACGGGGACCACACGGCCTCCTGCCACTACTGAAAGTCTGGCAATCCTTGGCTCGCCAGACTTTGGGGTCAGCGACAATAGTCCGGAGCGGGCAGCCCAAATCATAAAGCCAAGCACCACACATGTCACGGCTATCCCGGGTGCTACGCAGTCACCGGACAGAATCACTCAGAACCGAGCCTTCCGTATGCTATCAGCAGAGAATGTACCATGATAGCACTGCTCCTCCACGCGACATCAGAATCAATTATGTAGACCATGTTCTAGGCCCCAGATGGGCTGCTAGCACTGTATTAGCCAAAGAGGGGAATGGAGTGTTTGTGATGAAAATCGAGTGTTTGTTGTGAAACCACGTAATGGGCAAACGCAGAAAGCATTTGGACCAGACCAAGCTGCGAACTACAGATAACCAGGAAGCACTGTGAAAGGACCTGGCCCCTAGCAGTCCAGTAATACAATCGACCTCGCTGTCAACCACAAGGATGACCCTACCATGCCCGTCAGTCCGATCAGACCAGCCATGCGGCCGTGCAGCAATAATCCGACCAACTCACCCATGCCAGGACTTCAACTCAGACAATCGACCTGGGAACGCAGAGCGGCAGATCACCTCAACCTGTAAATAACTTGTACATAAGACTTTGCGGGGGAGTGATGTTATGTACGTATGTAAACCTCACCAATATGTAAGACTTGCCACCAGGGGGCACACCTGTGGGAGACCTAAGTGTCATCTGTGCACC
This sequence comes from Pristiophorus japonicus, assembly GCF_044704955.1. Lineage (NCBI taxonomy): Eukaryota > Metazoa > Chordata > Chondrichthyes > Pristiophoridae > Pristiophorus > Pristiophorus japonicus. The sequence goes on along the minus strand of NC_091980.1, from coordinate 193,764,883 downwards.
CTGGGCAAGCAGATATGAAAGGTAATCTACCATGCTGCTTCCTCACTCTGGAGTCACATTAAAGAGACCAAAGTCACAACAATTTGAGCTTACAATGCAGTCTTGTGGAGTTATTCTGAACATAACAGATAAGGCCAGTAGGCACATTGGAAAACCATTACCTCCAAGTTCCCCTCCAATTCACACACCATCTCAACATGGACATATATTGTTGTTCCTTCATCATCACTGGGTAAAAATCCTGGAATTTCCTACATAATAGCACTGTGGGAATATCTTCACCACAAGGATTGCAACGGTTCAAAAAAAGACCAACACCACCTTCTCAAGAGCACCTACAAATGGACAACAAATGATGGCCTTGCTAGCGATGCTTATATCCCAAGAATTACTAAATGGTTTTTTTAGGATTTGTAATAATCCAATAATGAGTGATACAGAAAACAAAAATTAGATTTATTCTGGAGAAAAACAACTTTATATGCAGCATCTCATGGTTGGATTACAAACGCACTGATTTTTCCAGTCTGGATTTAACCAGTTGCTTCATTGAAGCATTGACATTTAAACATAAGAACATAAGAATTATGAGCAGGAGTAGGCCATACGGCTCCATGAGTCTGCTCCACCATTCAATAAGATCATGGCTGATCTTCAACGTCACCTCCACTTTCTTGCCCTATACCAATATCCCTTGATTCGCCTGGAGTCCAAAAATGTATCTATTTTAGCTTTAAATGTATTCAACAACTGAGCATCCACAGCACTTTGGGGCAGAGAATTCCAAAGATTCACAACCCTCTGAGAGAAGAAATTCCTCCTCATATCAGTCTTAAAAGGCCAGCCCTTTATCCAGAGACTATGCCCCCTAGTTCTAGACTCTCCAGCCAGGGGAAACAATTTCTCGGCATCTACCCTGTCAATCTCCCTCAGAATCTTATATGTTTCAACGAGATCACCTCTCATTCTTCTAAACTCCAGAGAGTATAGGCCCAATTTACTCAATCTTGCCCTATAGGACATTCCTTTCATCCCAGGAATCAATCTAGTGAACCTTTGTTGCAGTCTCTACATCAAGTATATCCTTCCTTAAATAAGGAGACCAAAACTGTGCACTCCAGGTATGGTCTCACCAGAGCCCTGTACAATTGCACCAAGACTTCCTTACTCTTGTACTCCAACCATAGAATCATAGAAGCATAGCAGACCATTTGGCCCGCTGAGTCCGTGCCGACTCTCTGCAAGAGCACTTCAGCTACTTCCAATCCCCCACCCTTTCTCCATAGTCCTGCAATTTATTTTCCTTCAAGTACTTATCTAATTCTCTTTTGAAAGCCACAATTGAATCTGCCTCCACCACCCTTTCAGGCTGTGCATTCCAGATCATCTCCACTCGCTGCATAAAAAACATTTTCCTCATGTCAGCCTTTGGATCTTCTGCCAATCACCTGCGTCCTCTGGTTCTAGACCCTTCCGCCAATGGGAACAGTTTTTCTCTATCTACTCTGTCTAAACCACCTCATGATTTTGAATACCTCTATCAAATTTCCTCTCAACCTTCTCTGCTCTAAGGGGAACAACCCTCGCCTCTCCAGTCTATCCACATAACAAAAGTCCCTCATTATTGTGTCTGTAAGCACTCTAGTAATGGCTTCACAAGATAAGGTATTGTACTTGAACTGTTGTGACCTTAGTCCATTTATTACAGCTCCTGAGTGAGGGTACAGTATGGTGAGCTCCCTTTTATACTTGCTTACCTATAGTGTACAGGTGACCCCTAGGTCTCCACCATTTGCACCCTCTGGTGGTACAGGCATAGTGTATACAGTGTGAAGATACATCCAGTGGTCTTATGTAACTGTACATTGAGTGTACAGAGTATATACTTATGTTATACATACACAACATCATTCCCCCCTAAGTCTTATGCCACTAGCCTTTTCACTGTGTGCTCTAGCCCTAGACTTGAGTGCCCAAAGCCCTTGCACCTAGTCTGTGCTTTGGCTTGACTCTCTCCCTGTAGACCCCCAAGTCCTTATTGCCATGACATTGGGAAATGGTCAGCAGTGGACGGCTGGAGGTTGCAGTGGGGGTTGAGTGGGTTCTGGGTGTGATCCATGTGTCCATGGCTACATACATCCATTCCCCCCCCCCACCCCCCCCCCCCATATATAGACCATGTGTGTGACTCAACACCTGCATGTGCATATATGTACAGAAGGGAAGAACCAAAAAAAAGAAATAGGATTAGTTACATCACTGTTTGGGTTTAGCAATAGTGGAACAAGTACATTTTACAGGTAAAATGTAAAATACGTGGTATCACAGTCTTGCCCCTGGGGTGTAGGTGCAGGTGGGTGAGGATGCTAGTTCCAGAGTAACCGGACCATATCCAGGTTGTCTGATGGCCGGCGCTGGGCCCCCTGCCAGCTGGGTGGCCTCGGATCGCTCATCTGGCTAAGTCTCAAGGCCTTTGCCGTTGCCTAGTGGTGGGCAGAGCCACAGGAATGTGTGGCCTCCCTGTCCTCCTTTGAGGGCTGCAGTGTCTCCCTGCTGCCCTTCAGTGGTAGTGGGAGCCTGGTCATCCCAGGTCCCATTGAGAGGGCTGGAGGGTGCTAGCCTCTTGCTCACGGTACTGGCCCTGGTGACCAGAGAGGTCGAGCCGATCTGGGACAGGGTACCTGTGGTGGTACTTTTGCCATCCACTCATCGCTGGCCCTGCAGTAGGTATGCTCCCTCTGTATGTGGCCACGCTCCCAGGGGCATTACATTGGTTCTGGAGACGCAGGCTACATGATCGGGTAGCCCGCTGGACCTGGGTGCTTCCGACGGGAGGTTGCCCTTGGCTTTGTTGGCATACATGTAGAACCCAGCATCGCACATCATCTCTTCATTTACAGTCATAGTACATTGGCTCCGACCACAATCACCCGACTCGACACTGTTAGTTGCATTTACATATTCGCATTTGTCAATTACATCTTTTCCATGTGTACTACCGGCATCGCTGTACAAAGTTACATTTACATACTTGCATTTCTCAATTCCATCTTTTACATGTGTATTATCGGCATTGCTGTACAGAGAATGGAACTGTCCCTTTAATTGTGATGGGTTGCCGTACTCCTTTAAGAGGGCCTTGCAATCTTTACCCCAATCCGGTTCGCTCCTCGGCATCACGTGTTGCTCCCTCAATTCTGCTCCTTGTGGTCTGGCCGCCGCCATCTTTACTTCAGGCGCTTCACCTCGTGGTGCGGGCGCTATCTTCTTTCCCTCCACGAGGGAGGCTGCGGTGATCCTTTTCTCCCTAGGTTCTGCCACGGAAACAGGGAAGTTACCTTCTGCGCCAATTTTCTTCCTCTGGAGTCCTGCCACTGGAGCCTGGAAGGTGAGGTCGGGCATTTGGGCTGGATCATCTCGCAATTGGGTTGAGCGGTCTGGTTCGTCTCCACGCAGTCGAGTTGGACGGTTGGATTTTCAAGTGTTGTGCTGGATCCAAATTTGGGGCTGCATAGGACGTCAATCACCGGGCCTTGGAGGTTTTCCCGGCTCCAACAGATTTGGATTTGTTTCATCCATCTTCTTCCTAGCAGCGTTGGACCATCACCAGCAACGATCCACAAAGGTAAATTGTGCATCGCTCTGTCATGGGACACCTGGACATCCACGCTGCCAACAACTGGGATGGTGTCGTTTGTGTAGGTGAGCAGCTTCACTTGGATCAGGATCATTTTTGGTCTTTCGCTTGGACTGTCCCAGAGTTTCTCAAAGGCCGCCTAATTCATCAGCGATTAGCTCGCCCCTGTGTTGACCTCCATCGAGACTGGAACACCATTGATTTCAACTTCCATTTTCAACGGAGAACTCTCGGTGGAACAGGCAAACACTCCGTACATCTCTTCATGGGGCTGAGCTGCCTCCTGGACTCTCTCTTCCTCTTCATCAGCGCTGGAGTCCAGATGATCGACCAACTTTTCAACGACTCGGTAAGTAAGATTTCTCTTGCACATTCGCTGGAGGTGGCCTTTCGTGTTACAGCCTTTGCAAGTATAGTCTTTGTAGCAGCACCACCATGTGGCAGACTCAGGGTTGCGAGACTCGGGTTTCTGTTCTCTCTACCCTGGGATAGCTCGCTTGCAGCAGCCTTGCCTCTGAAAAGTGCCAGTCGGTTCACAGTACTTGCCTGGGGGTGAGTCATCATCCACTTGGAATCATAGGCCGAGGCCATGAACGCCTGGCTGACGTTAATTGCTTTCTGCAGGGTGACCGTGGTGTCCGCAGAAAATAGCCTGTGGAGAAGGCCCGCGTGGCCGATTCCAATAACGAAGATGTCCCGCTGCGCTTCGGTGAGGTGGTCGCCTAAATCACACGGTGCAGCCAATCGTCTGAGGTCTGCAGCATATTTTGCGATTTCTTGGCCTTCGGGCCGCCGATGTGTATAGAACTGGTGTCTGGCTGTGAGGATGCTCTCTTTAGGTTTGAGCTATTCCTGTATCATCGTTATGAGCTCCGCATACGTTTTGGTTGTTGTCTTCTCTGGGGCTAGCAAGTTCCTGACAAGGCCATAAACGGTGGGTCCACAACTGCTGAGCAGGATAGCTCTGCGCTTATCAGCCAGCGAGGTCGGTGTGTCTCCCGCCAGGTCGTTCGCAATGAAAAAGTGTTTGAGCCTTTCCACAAAGGCCTCCCAATCTTCCCCATCGATGAATTGTTGAAAGTTGCCAAAGTTAGCCATTTTTCATGTGGAAATTCGTAATCTCGTCGCCAGTTATTGTGTCTGTAAGCACTCTAGTAATGACTCCACGAGATAAGGTATTGTATTTGAACTGTTGTGACCTTAGTCCATTTATTGCAGCTCCTGAGTGAGGGTACAGTATGGTGAGCCCCCATTTAGACTTGGTTACCTGTCATGTACAGGTGACTCCTAGGTCTCCACCAGCTGCACTCTCTGGTGGTACAGGCATAGTGTATACAGTGTGATGATACATCCAGTGGTCTTATGTAACTGTACATTGATGTGTACAGGGTATATACTTATGTTATACATATACAACACTCATCCCTGGAACCATTCTTCTAAATCTTTTCTGCACCCTCTCTAAAGCCTTCACATCTATCCCAAAATGGGACACAATACTCCAGTTTTAGCTGAACCAGTGTTTTATAAAGATTCATCATAACTTCCTTGCTTTTGTACTCTATGCCTCTATTTATAAAGCCCAGGATTACGCATGCTTTTTTAACCGCTTTCTCAACCTGTCCTGCCACCTTCAATGATTTGTGCACATACACCCCCAGGTGTTCCTGCACCTGCTCTAGAATTGTACCTTTTAGTTTATATTGCCTCTCCTCGTTCATCCTACCAAAATGTATCACTTCACACTTTTCTGCGTTAAACTTCATCTGCCACTTTTCCGCCCATTCCACCAGCCTGTTTATGTCCTCTTGAAGTCTATCCCTATCCTCATCACTGTTCACTATACTTCCAAGTTTTGTGTCATCCACAAATTTTGAAATAGTGCCCTGTACACCTAAGTCCAAATCATTAATATATATCAAGAAAAGCAGTGGTCCTCGTACCAACCTCTGGGAAACACCACTGTATACCTTCCTCCAGTACAAAAAACAACCGTTCACCACGACTCTCTGTTTCCTGTCACTTAGCCAATTTTGTATCCCTCTAGCAATAAAGGATAACATGCCATTTGCCTTCCTAATTGCTTGCTGTAGCTACATGTTAACTTTCTTTTTCTTGTATGAGGGCACCTAAATCTCTCAGAATACCAACATTTAATAGTTTCTCACCATTTAAAAAATATTCTGTTTTTCTATTCTTCCTACCAAAGTGAATAACCTCACATTTCCCCACATTATACTCCATCTGCCACCTTATTGCCCACTAACTTAACCTGTCTATATCCCTTTGCAGGCTCATTGCATCCTCCTCACATCTTACCTTTCCACTTAGCTTTGTATCATCAGCAAACTTGGATACATTGCACTCGGTCCCTTCATCTAAGTCATTAAAATAGATTGTAAATAGCTGAGGTCCAAGCACTGATCCTTGCAGCATTCCACTAGTTATAGCCTGCCAATCTGAAAATGACCCGTTTATCTCTACTTTCTGTTTTCTGTCTGTTATCCATACATTACCCCCAACCCCATGTGCCCTTATCTTGTTCAACAACCTTTTAAGTGGCACTTAATCGATGCCTTTTGGAAATCCAAATATACTACATCCACTCGTTCCCCTTTATCTACCCTGCTAGTTACATCCTCAAAAAGTTCTAATAAATTTGTTAAACTCAATTTACCTTTCATAAAACCATGTTGACTCTGCCTAATCATATTATGATTTTCTAAGTACCCTGTTACCACTTCCTTAAAATAGATTCCAGCATTTTCCCGACGACTGATGTTAGGCTAACTGATCTATAGTTCCATGTTTTCTCCCTCCCTCCATTCTTGAATAGCAGGGTTACATTTGCTACCTTCCAATCCGCTGGGACCGTTCCTGAATCTAGGGAATTTTGATCACAACCAATTCATCCACTATCTCTGTAGCCACCTCTTTTAGAACCCTAGGGATGTAGGCCATCAGGTCCAGGGGATTTGTTGGCTTTTAGTCCCATTATTTCCTCAAGTACTTTTTCTCTATTGATGTTAATTACTTTCAGTTCCTCACTCTCTATTTCCCCACTATTTTTGGTATACTTTTTGTGTCTTCTACTGTGAAGACAGATATAAAATATTTGTTTAAAGTCTCTGCCATTTCCTTGTTCCCCGATATAATTTTATCCTGTCTCAGTCTCTAAGGGACCAATGCTTACTTTTACATACTTGTTTGCAGCAGCTCATACAATCTGTTTTTATATTTCTTGCTAAATTACTCTCATATTCTATTTTCTTCCTTTTTATTAATTTTTTGGTCATCCTTTGTTGGCTTCTAAAGCTCAGCCAATCCTCAGGCTTTCTACTATTCTTTGCAACACTATAAGCCTCTTTTAATCTAATACTATTCTTAACTTCTTTAGTTAGCCACAGATGGATCACACTTCCCGTTGAGTTTTTGTTTATATAGCAACATCTCTAGATGTCAAAACGCATTGTGACACCAAGGGGTGGTGCTCCACTGGCTGAGCTCCAGGCTGACACCGAACTCTAGACCATGATCTGTACATCATCATCTGCTCCTATTAGCCTCAGGCCAGCAATTAGCGCAGCTTAAGATTGAACAATTGCACAGTGATTTTCTCAAGTATTAGAAGATTGGTGGTTTTGAGTTTCTCTGGTCAAATTGACATACACAAAATAAGTTCTTCAGTTTTGTTTTCTTTTCTAGTAGGACTCTGGAACTCTTTACAAACATTGACTAGACTTCTATTGCAATAGTGAAGTATGCTCCTTAATGTCTTTCTGATTTTGGTTGCTTGGTTTATCACCCGTAAACGGTCATCTGTTTAAGCTTGAAAAGTTCCTCCTTGGCGAAGCGGGACCATCTCTTACATTAGCCACTGTTTTTTGCCATTGCCGTTCTACTCCACCTGTCTACCTCCATCTTCTTTTAAGATGCTCCTTATAACCGACCTCTCTGACCAAGCCCTTTCCTAATGTGTCCTTCTTTGGCTTGGTATAAATTTTCTTTCTGATTACGCTCCTGTCAAGCGCCATGGGACATTTTATTACTTTAAAGGTGCACTATAAATGCGATAAAAACAGAAAATGCTGGAAATACTCAGCAGGTCTCCAGCATCTATGGAGAGAGAAACAAAGTTAATATTTCAGGTTGATGACTCTTCGTCAGAATTAGAAAAAGTTAGAGATGTAACATGTTTTTTAGCAAGCGTAGGGGCTGGCAAAGGGGGAAGGGGAGGAAAGAACAAAAGGGAAGGTCTGTGATAGGATGGAAGGCAGAAGAGATTAAGGGACAAAAGGGATGATGGTGCAAGGCAAAAGGAAATGGTAATGAGGCAAGTTAAGAAACAAAAGGTGAGTCTAGATAGGGTGTAAATGGAAATGGCAGAATCATCAACAGCTGCCACGGGAAAGAGAGAGAAATACAGAAAAAAAGAGAAAAAATAAAATAGGGGCAAAGGTTATGGTCTGAAATTGTTGAATTTGATGTTGAGTTCAGAGGCTTTAAAGTGCCTAACCAAAAGATGAGGTGCAGTTCCTCGAACTTACGTTGCGCTTCATTGGAACAGTATAAGAGGTCGAGAATGGAGAGATCAAAGTGGGAGTGGAGCAGAGAATTAAAATGACAAGCGACCGGAAGCTCGGGGTCACACTTACAGACTGAACCGAGGTGTGCTGCAAAGCGGTCACCCAATCTGCGTTTGGTCTCCCCAATGTAGAGGAGACGGCATTGTGAGCAATAAATACAGTATACCAAATTAAAATAAGTACAGATAAATTGCTGTTTCACCTGGAAGGACTGTTTGGCGACCAGAATAGTGGGAAGGAAGGAGGTAAAAAGGGTAGGTGTTCCATCTCCTGCGTTTACATGGGAAGGTACCGTGGGAAGGCAAGAGGGTGTTGGGGGTAATTGAGGAGTGGACCAGGGTGTCATGGAGGGAGCGGTCCCGTCGTAATGCTGAAAGGGGAGGGGAGGGAAAGATGTGTTTGGTGGTGGAATCACACTGGATGTTCTGTTGAACGTGGAGGCTGATGGGGTGAAAGATGAGTACAAGGGGAACCCTGTCGTGGTTCTGGGATAGAGGCAAAGGGGTGAGTGCAGAAGTGCGGGAAATAAAACAAACATGGTCGAGGGCCATGTCAACCACGGTAGAGGGAAATCCTCAGTTGAGGAAGAAGGAAGACATATCAGAAGCACTAGTATGGAAGGTGGCGTTGTCAGAATAGATGTGATGGAGATGGAGAAACTGGGAGAATAGAATGGAGTCCTTAGAGGAAGCAAGGTAGGAGGAAGTGTAGACCTGGTTGCTGTGGGAGTCAGTGAGCTTACAGTGGACATTTGTCAATAGTCTATCTCCAGAAATGGAGACAGAGAAGTCGAGAAAGGGAAGGGAAGTGTCGGAGATGGACCATGTGAAGACGAGGGAATAGTAAAAATTTTAAGCCATGTTGATGAAATTTTCGAGTTCAGGGCGAGAGCAGGAAATGGTATCGATACAGTCATCAATGTACCAGAAAAAGAGGTGAGGGTTTCAGATTTCCAGCATCCACAGTATTTGCTTCTCTATAAATGCAAATTGTTGTTTACTTTCTTCTACCAACTTAATCATCTGCTCTGAATCTTAGCCAACTCCCAGGCTTTGACATTTACTGGTCTCGTCAAAAAACAAACTCCGTATCTTCCAACAGAGTGCGCTCAAACATCCCTCTATGTAGTTGGAGGATCTCAGTGTTGCAAACTACATGCAGTGCAGTTGTCACCTGCAGATCAGACAGGAAAAAGAGGAGCATTGAGCTTCAGAGCAACAGAGTGAGAAAGAGAGGTTAAGAGGCAGATATACGCAACACATTCTCAGAGTCAGAAACAACAAGGATTCAGAGGACGACAGAAATAATGACAAAGAACAATGGGGGAAAAAAGGAAGTTAAAAAACTTGAACAGAAGAAAAATAACTGAGAAGGAAAGGGCTGGGAAAAGAGAAGTAACACGAGGGTAAACAATAAGTTATTACTTTATAAGAATTTTAAAATTCATGGAAAGACCACGTTTAATGTAATGAATAGAAAGAGTCCACCTTTGTAAAGGAAAATATGCATTTACCAGATGTGTACACACAATCTTGAGCACCTCGAGTCTCAACGCTGAGAGCATGCAGAAATCAAGCGCAGACAGCGGAAGGAGCGTGCGGCAAACCAGTCCTACCCACCCCTTCCCTCAGCGGCTATCTGTCCCACCTGTGACAGAGTCTGTGGCTCTCGTATTGGACTGTTCAGCCACCAAAAAATTCACTTCAGGAGTGGAAGCAAGTCTTCCTCGATTCCGAGGGACTGCCTATGATGATGATGATGATGATGATGACACATAATCATTAAATCAGTAAAAGAATCTCATCATATTTTCCGTTAGAACTGCCCAAAACATTTTAAATTTAATATAAACCAAAAAGCAATTAATAATGGAAAAGTTAATATTATTTTCACAATCACTATTCTAGATTTTGTTTGATACCGCTTCTGAGAAATACATTGGGACATTTTACTATTTTAAAGGCGCTGTATAAATGCAAGTTAGAAACATAGAAAATAGGTGCAGGAGTAGGCCATCCGGCCCTTCGAACCTGCACCACCATTCAATAAGATCATGGCTGATCATTCCTTCAGTACCCCATTCCTGCTTTCTCTCCAGACCCCTTAATCCCTTTAGCCGCAAGGGCCAAATCTAACTCCCTCTTGAATATATCCAATGAACTGGCATCAACAACTCTCTGCGGTAGGGAATTCCAAAGGTTAACAACTCTCTGAGTGAAGAAGTTCCTCCTCATCTCAGTCCTAAATGGCTTACCACTTATCCTAAGACTATGTCCCCTGGTTCTGGACTTCCCCAACATCGGGAACATTCTTCCTGCATCTACCCTGTCCAGTCCCGTCAGAATTTTATATGTTTCAATGAGATCCCCTCTCATCCTTCCAAACTCCAGTGAATACAGGCCCAGTCGATCCAGTCTCTCCTCATATGTCAGTCCTGCCATCCCAGGAATCAGTTTGGTGAACCTTCGCTGCACTCCCTCAATAGCAAGAACGTCCTTCCTCAGATTATGAGACCAAAACTGAACACAATATTCCAAGTGGGGCCTCACCAAGGCCCTGTACAACTGCAGTAAGACTTCCTTGCTCCTGTACTCAAATCCCCTTGCTATGAAGGCCAACATACCATTTGCCTTCTTCACCGCCTGCTGTACCTGTATGCCAACTTTCAATGACTGATGAATCATGACACCCAGGTCTCGCTGCACCTCCCCTTTTCCTAATATGCCGCCATTCAGATAATATTCTGCCTTCGTGTTTTTGCCCCCAAAGTGGATAACCTCACATTTATCCACATTATATTGCATCTGCCATGTATTTGCCCAAGTTGTTGTTGCAGAGCCATACAGACACCCCTCCAACCTTCAGCATGATTACTAAAATGCTATATATTGCCCTAGTATTGTCAGCGCTGCAGTTAGTTGATAGCTAAGGCTTCCAGTAACTTCCAAACTATTTAATTCAAATCTTTCTTGAATCGACTGTGTGTCAGAATTTCATGGTAGATATGTTTGGGTACAGATAAAATATGAACTTTAAAATGACCCATTTATTTCAACCTCCAACATCACCCATACGCATCCAAAATGGGCAGGTTGCGGCACACAACAACAAAAAGGGAATCTCGATCAGGGAGTACTGATTGTACTTCATTGGCTGTAAAGGACTTTGAGACATCCGGTGGTCGTAAAAGGCGCTATATAAATCCAAGTCTTTCTTTCTTTCTTTCTTTCTTTCTTTCACTGCAGGACTCAAGGCATTGGAACCATTGTTTGAGTATCCCAATAGTCTGTTTGATGAGGCTCCTGGAGGTGGCATGGCTCTCATTATATGTGTGCTGAGCACGAGTGTTGGGGTTGTGGAGGGGTGTCATCAACCAGGTGGCGAGTGCATAACCCTTGTCCCCGAGCAGCCATCCACGAGCTCCTTGTGGTGGTTGGAAGAGTGCTGGGACAGTGGTCTGTCGCAGGATGAATGAATCGTGGGTTCTGCCAGGATAGCGGACATTGATGGCGAGGATGAACTGCCTGTGATCGCACAATAACTGAACACTCTGCGAGTTGGAGCTTTTGTGGCTACGGAAAACCTTTGCTTTGTGATTAGGTGCCCGCAGTGCTACGTGGGTGCAGCCAATGGCACCCTGATCCATGGGGAAGCCCGCTATCATTGTAATTCCACATGTGCATTCCTGCTGCATCTCTATGGACATGGTTTATGGGATGTAGTCCCTTCTCCTGCTGTACAGGTATCATAGAATGATAGAAATTTACAGCCGAAAGGAGGACATTTCAGCCCATCGTGTCCACACCAGCCGACAAAGAGCTATCCAGCCTAATCCCACTTTCCAGCTCTTGGTCCGTAGCCTTGTGGGTTAGGGCACTTCAAGTGCATATCCAAGTACTTTTTAAATGTGGTGAGGGTTTCTGTCTACCATCCTTTCAAGCAATGAGTTCCAGATCCCCACCACTCTCTGGGTGAAAGAATTTCCCCTCAAATCCCCTCTAAACCTCCTACCAATTATTTTAAATCTATGCCCACTGGTTGTTCACCCCTCTGCGAAAGGAAATAGGTCCTTCCTATCCACTCTATCTGGGCCCCTGTTAATTTTATACACCTCAATAAGGTCTCCCCTCAGCCTCCTCTGTTCCAAAGAAAATAAACCCAGCCTATCCAATCTTTCCTCATAGCTAAATTCTCCAGTCCAGGCAACATCCTCGTAAATCTCCTCTGTACCCTCTCTCGTGCAATCATGTCTTTCCTGTAATGTGGATACCAGAATTGCACGCAATACTCAAGCTGTGGCCCAACTAGTGTTTTATACATTTCAAAGATAACCTCCCTGCTCTTGTTTTCTATATCTTGGCTAATAAATATAAGCTTCCGTATGCTTTCTTAACCACCTTATCTATCTGGCCTGCTACCTTGAGGGATCTGTGGATATGCACGCCCAGATCCCTTTGCTCCTCTACACTTCTATGTCCTAGTTCGGGGAGTCGAACGGCCTATAAAGGCCTGAGAGTTCGAGGAGGCGGCCACAGGAGCGGGAGTTCGGGGAGTCGAGCGGCCTATAAAGGCCTGAGAGTTCGAGGAGGCAGCCACGGGAGCGGGAGTTTGGGGGAGTCGAGCGGCCTATAAAGGCCCAAGAGTTCGAGGAGGCGGCCACAGGAGCGGGAGTTCGGGGAGTCGAGCTGCCTATAAAGGCCCGAGAGTTCGAGAAGGCAGCCACAGGAGCGGGAGTTCGGGGAGTTGAGCGACCTATAAAGGCCCGAGAGTTCGAGGAGGCTAGCTGGTGCAGCTGCAGGGGCAGAAGGCAAACAAAGAAGTAGAAAGAAATCAAAAGGTGACATCACAGCCAAGCGGGTAAGTGATTGGCTGGTGGATTGGTGAGTATTTAATCTTTTTTACTTCTTTTTATTTCGTTATCAGTAGGTAACCTTTGACATTGTTGCCAAATTAAGTAATCTAAGGGTTAAGTCATGGCAGGAGAGCCCAGACACGCTTCATGCTCCTCCTGTGCTATGTGGGAACTCAGGGACATTTCCATTGTCCCTGGTGACTCCATGTGCAGGAAGTGTATCCTGCTGCAGCACCTGACAGGCCGCATTGCGGCACTGGAGCTGCGGGTAGAGGATGCCGTGAATAGCACATTTAGTGAGTTGGTCTTACCGCAGGTAAAGGTTACACAGACAGATAGGGAATGGGAGACAGAAAGAGCAGTGGAAGGAAAATAGTGCAGGGATCCACTGCGCAGTCATCCCCCTCCAAAACAGATACATCACTTTGGGTACTGTTGGGGGGATGACTCATCAAGGGAGGGCAGCAGCAGCCAAATTCATGGCACCGTGGGTGGTTCTGCTGCACAGAAGGGAATGAAAAAGAATGGGAGAGCTATAGTGGTAGGGGATTCTATTGTAAGGAGAATAGATAGAAGTTTCTGTGGCCGCAATTGGGACTCCAGGATGGTATGTTGCCTCCCTGGTGCAAGGGTCAAGGATGTCACGGAGCGGCTGCAGGACATTTTAGAGGGGGAGGGTGAACAGCCAGTTGTCGTGGTGCATATAGGTACCAACGATATAGGTAAAAAGCAGGATGAGGTCCTACAAGCTGAATTTAGGGAGCTAGGAGTTAAATTAAAAAGTAGGACCTCAAAGGTAGTAATCTCAGGATTGCTACCAGTGCCACGTGCTAGTCAGGGCAGGAATCGCAGGATAGCTCAGATGAATACGTAGCTTGAGGAGTGGTGCAGAAAGGAGGGATTCAAATTCCTGGGACATTGGAACCGGTTCTGGGGCAGGTGGGACCAGTACAAACTGGACAGTTTGCACCTGGGCAGGACCGAAACCAATGTCCTAGGGGGAGTGTTTGCTAGTGCTGTTGGGGAGGGTTTACACTAATATGGCAGGGGGATGAGAACCGATGCACAGAGACAGAGGGAAGTAGAATGGGGGCAGAAGCAAAAGATAGAAAGAAGAAAAGTAAAAGTGGATGGCAGAGAAACCCAAGGCAAAAAGCAAAAAGGGCCACATTACAGCAAAATTCTAAAAGGGCAAAGTGCGTTAAAAAGATAAGCCTGAAGGCTCTGTGCCTCAATGCGAGGAGTATTCGGAATAAGGTGGACGAATTAACTGTGCAGGCAGCAATTAACGAATATGATATAATTGGCATCACGGAGACATGGCTCCAGGGTGACCAAAGCTGGGAACTCAACATCCAGGGGTACTCAATATTCAGGAAGGATAAACAGAAAGGAAAAGGAGGTGGGGTAGCGTTGCTGGTTAAAGAGGAAATTAACGCAATAGTAAGGAAGGACATTAGCTTGGGTGATATGGAATCAGTATGGGTGGAGCTGCAGAATAACAAAGGGCAGAAAACGCTAGTGGGAGTTGTGTACAGACCACTAAACAGTAGTAGTAAGGTCGTGGACAGCATCAAACAAGAAATTAGGGATGCGTGCAATAAAGGTACAGCAGTTATCATGGGTGACTTTAATCTACATATAGATTGGGCTAACCAAACTGGTAGCAATACAGTGGAGGAGGATTTCCTGGAGTGCATTAAGGATGATTTTCTAGACCAATATGTCAAGGAACCAACTAGAGGGCAGGCCATCCTAGATTGGGTGATGTGTAATGAGAAAGGACTAATTAGCAAACTTGTTGTGCGAGGCCCCTTGGGGAAGAGTGACCATAATATAGTAGAATTCTTTATTAAGATGGAGAGTGACACAGTTAATTCAGAGACTAGAGTCCTGAACATAGGGAAAGGTAACTTCAATGGTATGAGACGTGAATCGGCTAGAATAGACTGGCGAATGATACTTAAAGGGTTGACGGTGGCTAGGCAATGGCAAACATTTAACGATCACATGGATGAACTTCAACAATTGTACATCCCTGTCTGGAGTAAAAATAAAACGGGGAAGGTGGCTCAACCGTGGCTAACAAGGGAAATCAAGGATAGTGTTAAATCCAAGGAAGAGGCATATAAATTGGCCAGAAAAAGCAGCAAACCTAAGGACTGGGAAAAATTTAGAATTCAGCAGAGGAGGACAAAGGGTTTATAAGAACATAAGAACATAAGAATTAGGAACAGGAGTAGGCCAGCTAGCCCCTCGAGCCTGCTCCGCCATTCAATAAGATCATGGCTGATCTGGTCGTGGACTCAGCTCCACTTACCCGCCCTCTCCCCGTAACCCTTAATTCCCTTATTGCTTAAAAATCTATCTATCTTTGACTTGAAAACATTCAATGAGCCAGCCTCAACTGCTTCCTTGGGCAGAGAATTCCACAGATTCACAACCCTCTGGGAGAAGAAATTCTTTCTCACCTCGGTTTTAAATTGGCTCCTCCGTATTTTGAGGCTGTGCCCCTTAGTTCTAGTCTCCCCCACCAATGGAAACAACCTCTCTGCCTCTATCTTGTCTATCCCTTTCATGATTTTAAATGTTTCTATAAGATCACCCCTCATCCTTCTGAACTCCAAGGAGTAAAGACCCAGTCTACTCAATCTATCATCATAAGTTAACCCCCTCATTTCTAGAATCAGCCTAGTGAATCGTCTCTGTACCCCTTCCAAAGCTAGTATATCCTTCCTTAAGTAAGGTGACCAAAACTGCACGCAGTACTCCAGGTGCGGCCTTACCAATACCTTATACAGTTGCAGCAACACCTCCCTGCTTTTGTACACCATCCCTTTCTCAATGAAGGCCAACATTCCATTTGCCTTCCTGATTACCTGCTGCACCTGCAAACTAATTTTTTGGGATTCATGCACAAGGAACCAATGGTAGTCCTGCACAGTTGGAGCTGAGCTGCAGTGAGGAGAGGAGCTACCAACTTTTGCTCCTGCCTGGAAAGCCCTGAGAACAGCCCAGGAAGAGAAGGAAGGAAGGAAGGGGCTTCACCACCAACTTTCACCCAGAGGGAGAGGAGGAAAAAGCAGAAAACTTTCAACAACTTTTATCATTTCTGCAAAGAGTTGGAGAGAGGGGGAAAGACCAACAACAAACATCCAGTGTGGAAGGAGGGAGACTCTACCATTTCTACAGGTGGGTGTGGGTGCATTTCCCGAAAAGACTTTGTTGTATCGGTGGGGCGAGGAAAGAAGACCACTGAGGGCCGGAACATCGCGGGGGGTGTGTGTGTGTGGAAGTGTGCGTGGGGGCCTTGCTTACAACTAGGCCCCCCCCACAATTGAACCCCCCCCCCCCAATTGCCTAGCCTGGGATAGCTGGAGCTACCAGGCTGAAGATTCTTTAAACACCTAATTAAACATCGTTGGGAGTGTGTGCCTGGTTGGCTCTAGCTGCCCCAGGTGAAGACATCTTCTCCCCTCACCTGAAGACCACCCCAAAGACTATTTGTGTTTTGCCATCTGGGGATTGCACCCACCCACAGCTGCGAGGGGAGACCTGCCCTCGCAGTTCCCCCCCCTTCCCACCCCCCCTCTCTCTTTCTCTGTTACTCTCTGTTTCTCCCCTCTCTCTCTGAGAGCCCTTCCTTCCAAATTACAAAAAAAAAAACAATTGAGACAACTGAGCAGAGGGAGCAAGGCCCCTCCCCAATTGCCAACTAGGGGAGAGGTGTGCCTCGTTAAGAGCTCCTCTGCTCAGTCTATATACGAGGCCAATAAAGACCATTAAGGCCTGTGACTTTGGGGTGGGTGTAGCCCTTAAAGGGACCCCGTGATGGTGACCCCATCCACGCCGGTGGCGGGGCCAGCAAGGACATATGCGCAGGCGGTGTCCACATCCACGGCACCTCCTGCGCCACCCGCTGCCCTGCCACCTTTTCGACTAATCACGAAAAAACACGGGGTCAAGAGCTACACTCACCCCACAATGACCATCGAGTAGTGCATGCGGGCGATGGCTGGGGTAGTCGGCCCCTCGGCCATTGTCGCAGCCTCCAAGATGTCTGGGAAGGCCGTGTTCTTCCTGGGGTCGGAGCGGGTGGTGTCACTGGCCCTCGAAAAGGGGCTCACGGTGGGCGGGACGTTCCTGCCGGTGGACCCTCTCGAGGCCACTGCGCAGAGGGTCATCGTGTCAAACGTCTCGCCCTTTGTTCCCGCTGAGCTCCTCCTCCCTCACCTACACCAACTGGGGGAGGTAAGGTCAGGGATCAACCCCATACCGCTCGGCCTCAGGGAGAACAGCCTGCACCATGTGTTCTCCTTCCGCCGCCAGCTCTTTGTCCGGCTGGCGCGGGAGGACACGACGGAAGGGCACTTCAATGTGGTGCACGAGGGGACTGCCTACCGCGTCTTCTGGACGTCGGACGGCGTGCGGTGCCATGCCTGCAGGGAGGTGGGGCACGTTCGCAAGAACTGCCCCGCCTCCAAGGCCGACAAACCACCGAGGGCGGCCAAGGCTGGCGCCGTCGCCACCCCTCCCCCTAGTAGCGTCCGCGTGCCGGGAGCTGTGGGTGCGCGGGCATCGCCGGGGGCCTTTGCTTTCGCGGCCTCTGGCGGGGGGGAGGGAGAGAGTCCGATCGGAAAGAAGGCGCGGGGGAAGGCGAAACATCCCGAGGCGGGTCCCCTCGGTGCGACAGACAGCTTGAACACCGCGCTCAGCCCAACCCAGTCACCGGCGAGCGCGGGGTGCCCTGAGCCCGTGCCTGAGCCCTTGACCAATACCACAGAGGGGCTCGGGCGCGGGCAAGAAAAGGAAAAGGGGGGGGTGGAGCGGGAGGCCTCGGCAGACATGGAGGTCTCCTTGCCTCCGCGCGCCCCCAGGAACAAAAGGAGGCGCGGCTCCGATGAGGCGGAGGGGGAACAACATCCCTCCACGGAGGAGTCGGTGCCCGCCGCGTGTCCCGCGTCCCCAACCAGCGCCCCCAAGCTGCGCTGTAGGCGAGAGGAGTCTGTCCCCGGGGAGGGTGAGACAGTCGAGGCTGCCCAGCCTCTTCCTCCCGGGGATGGCGTGGAAGATCTGACTGTCGTGGGGGGCGTGGGGCCAGCGGAGGAATGCATTGCCGCCGGGCCGGGCGTCCCGGGGACTGAGGCGGGCGGGGCCGAAAAGGCCGAACCTGAGCCCGCCCAGCTATTAATCAACTTCCCCCGGGAGTCCCTCGACCCGGCAGAAAATGAAATTCAGGATTTTAATGACACTGTAAATGCTGGGCCGGCGGGTGGCAGCGGGGAGGGGGAGGAACACCCACCCTCGCCCCTTACTTTGGAGCTGGAGCACTTGGGGAGCCTGGGGATTTCCTATGGCCGGGTCTCTCCTTGTTCCCCGGTTCCTGGGGCGGAGGGGGAACCCCTTCCGCTGTCGTTTCCCGACCCAGCACCGTTTTTAAAAGAGCCCAGTGGGGACTCCTCTGCCGACGATCCTGGGAGTGGGATCGGGGCAGAGCCAGGGCCGGTTGGAGCGGCCGGGTCATTTGCCGTACCTTGTGCGGTCGATGGGCCGGCTGCTGGCGGCCACCTCCCGGAGGAGGACGGGGACTCGGTGGGTGACGCGGGAGAAGAACTAGAGACCACCGCCAGGGAGGCAGTGGATCTGCTCGCGGCCGCCGCTGAGGCCCTCCTCATTCCTGCAAAGGAACTCCGGGACTTTTTGGCCCGACTGGCCCTGGAAAAATGGTCCGAGCCAGAGCTGATCAAGGGGTCCGTCCGCGCCGCCGCTAAAACCTTGGCCGCGGGCGGGCCCTTGACAAAGGAGCAACACCTTGAGCTGCGCGAGCTCGAGGGACTCCTCGCTGGGCTGCGGAGGGAGCTGAGTTCAACAAAAGACTCCGCTCCCTCCCCCACAATAGGTTAAGGTAGAGGTTGCACTATGCTTTTGCCACGAAGATAACCATAGCCAGCCTCAACATCAACGGCGGCAGAGGGGCACGCCGTAGATTTGACAATTTTTCGCTCCTGCGGGAGGAGAAATATGCGGTGTGCTTCCTGCAAGAAACCCACACCGGTCCGGGAGACGAAGCCACATGGCTCCTGGAATGGCAAGGAGAGGTCCGCATGAGCCACCTCACCGCCATTTCTAGTGGGGTGGCCATCTTGCTGGGCCCGCATTTTCAGCCGGAGATCTTGGGGGTCGAGGAGCCCGTGCCAGGCCGCTTGCTGCACGTAACGGTTCGCCTGGGGGACGTGCCGCTCCATCTCGTGAACGTGTACGCCCCTCAGCCCGGCCCGCAGCAAACGCGCTTCTTTGAAGAGGTGTCCGCTCTTCTTGGCTCCGTCGACGTCGGCGACTGCATTGTCCTCGGGGGGGATTTTAACTGCACCCTCGAGGCGAGGGACAGCTCCGGTGCCCCGCAGTGCATGACGGCGATGGAGAAGTTGAGGGACCTGGTCGGGTCCTTCAACTTGGTGGACGTCTGGCGAAATCTCCACCCCGACTCCAGCGCCTTTACTTGGGTGAGGCCTGGAGTAGGATGGTCTAGAGTCGACCGCCTTTACGTGTCTCGGGCGTACGTTTCCTGCGTCCCGGCGGCCTCCATGCGGCCGGTGCCGTGTTCGGACCACCACCTGGTGTGGGCGGAGCTCGCTTCGCTCCGCGCGAGGACGGGGTCCGCGTACTGGCACTTTAACAACCGGCTGCTGGAGGACGTGCGGTTCCAGGACTCGTTCCGTCGATTCTGGTCCGACTGGAGAAGGAAGCAGGGGGGCTTCCCCTCCTTGAGGCTATGGTGGGACGTGGGCAAGGCTCACGTCCGCGTCTTCTGTCAAGAGTACGCGAGGGGGTCGACCAAGAGGCGGGCGGCCAGAGTCGGGCGCCTAGACAAAGAGGTGCTCGACCTGGAAGCCCGTCTCGGTCAAGTCGTCCAGGACCCGGCCCTGCGGACGGTGTACGAAGCGAAGAAGGCCGCGCTGAAGGACCTGCAGCTCGTTGGGTCCCGAGGCGCGTTCGTGAGGTCGCGGATCCGGTTCCTGCAGAATCTGGACCGCGGCTCCCCCTCCTTCTACTCGCTGGAAAAAAGGCAGAGTGTCCGTAAGCAGCTCTTGATGCTGCTGGCCGACAACGGCTCTCTCGTCTCGGATCCGGAGGGCGTCAACAACAGGGCCCGTGAATATTATGGGGCTCTGTTCTCTCCGGATCCGTCCAGCGAGGAAGCGCGTAGAGTTTTGTGGGAGGACCTGCCGAAGGTCAGCCCGGAGGGCGCCGAAAATCTGGAAGCTCCGCTAAGCCTGGCGGAGCTGACCGGTGCCCTCGACCGGCTCTCGAGGGGAAAATCCCCGGGGCTGGACGGGCTGACCGTGGAGTTCCACAGGGCGTTCTGGGACGTCCTGGGGAGCGACTACGCGCGGGTCCTGGGGGAAAGTCTGGCGACCGGGGAGATGCCCCTCTCTTGGCGCAGGGCAGTCATCGTCCTGCTGCCTAAGAAGGGCGATCTCCGCCTCCTTAAGAACTGGCGCCCGGTCTCCCTCCTCAGCACGGACTACAAAATCTTCGCCAGGGCGATGTCTGCTCGCCTTGGTGCCGTGCTGGACCACATGATCCACCCCGACCAGTCCTACACTGTCCCGGGCCGGACAATCCACGATAACATCCATCTGGTCCGGGACCTCATCCATTGTTCCCAGGAGGCTGGTCTGTCGGTCACCTTCCTATCCCTCGACCAAGAGAAGGCGTTCGACAGGGTGGATCACGACTATCTGCTCGGAACTCTGCGCGCTTTCGGGTTCGGGACGCATTTCGTCGCCCGGATCCGACTTTTGTACGCCGCTGCGGAGTGTCTGATTAAGGTTAACGGGTCCTTGACGGCGCCCCTTCGCTTTAGGAGAGGGGTGCGGCAGGGATGCCCCATGTCCGGCCAGTTAAACGCCGTTTGCGTGGAGCCTTTCCTGCGCCTCTTGCGGACGAGGTTGACGGGACTGGCTTTGCAAGGGCCGGGCGTGGGGGTCGTCCTCTCGGCTTACGCCGATGACGTGCTCCTCGCGGTAGAGGATCCCGCTGACCTGCGGAGGATGCGTGAGTGCCAGGAGATTTACTCGGCCGCATCCTCCGCCAGGATCAACTGGGAGAAATGTTCCGGACTCCTGGTGGGTCAGTGGCGGGTGAACTCCCTGCCGGAGGAGCTCAGGCCTTTTGCCTGGAGCACGACCCATCTCCTCTATCTGGGAGTCTACCTTAGCCCCGACGAGGGAGCCTGGCCGACGAACTGGCAGGAGCTGGAGGCCAAGGTCGCCGCTCGTCTAGGGCGCTGGACAAGACTGCTCCGAGTGCTGTCCTACAGGGGTTGAGCGCTAGTCATAAACCAGCTGGTGGCCGCAATGTTGTGGTACCGGCTGGTCACTTTGACCCCTCCCCCTGCGTTTGTCGCCAAGATACAGAAGAAGCTGGTGGACTTCTTCTGGAACAACAGGAAGCACTGGGTCTCTGCTGCGGTCTTGAGTCTCCCGCTTGAGGAGGGCGGTCAGTCGTTGGTGTGCGTCAGCGCCCAGCTCGCGACTTTCCGTCTTCAGACCCTGCAGAGATACCTTTACGTCGAGCCCCCTCCTAGGTGGTGTGCTCTGGCGACGTATTTCTTCCGCCAGCAGCGCGACCTCAATTACGACACGCAGCTCCTGTTTGTGAACTTGGGGGGTGTCAGGACCGCCCTCCGGGAGCTGCCTGTCTTTTACAGGGAACTCATCAGGGTCTGGAACAAAGTCTCCACCAAGCGCAGCTCTCCGCCGGCTGGAGTGGCGGCTGTCCTGCAGGAACCGCTGCTCGGGAATCCGTACCTCCACGACCGAGGTTTTATGTGGCGGTCGGAAGAGAGGGCTGTGGCTGGTGAGGTGACCAGGGTCAGGGACCTGCTCGATGGTGGAGGAGCGGGCTGGATGGTGCCAGACACGCTGGCGCGGCGCCTAAATTCAGCCGACGTCCGCCACGCGGCCGAAGCCATCGAGTCGCTAAAAACAGCTTTGGGCCCTGACTCTGTTAGGTGCATCGAGGAGGCTCAGGCACGTGGGGAGATCCCGTCCGAACTGACCCCCGTCCGGATGGAATTCCTCATCGGCGCCAAACCCCGGAACCTCCCTCGGGGGCCGGCGCCTCACAACTTGAGCCGCCTCGGGGAAATCCCCTCCGTGCCTTTCAGTTCCGCGCGGAGGGGTTTCCTGTACGGGTTGCTCCTGCACACTCTCAACTTTGCCATCCTCGCCGGCCGTCCGGACACGCCATGGCGTACCATCTTGCCGTCCGGAGGAGGCGGGGGTCCCCGATGGAGGGCACTCTATGCAGGGGTCCTCCCACTATTCATCGGGGACTTGGCCTGGAGGGTGATGCACGGAGCAGTGCGATGCAACAAATTTTTAAGCCGGTTCACGGACTCCCAGGCCGCCTGCAATTTCTGCGGTCTGGAAGAGTCCGTGTTCCATTTTTTTATGGAATGCACAAGGTTGCAGCCCCTGTTTTATTATTTGAAGGGGCTGCTCCTGAAATTCTGGCTGCACTTCAGTCCCACTCTCCTGATCTTTGGGCACCCTGTGCGGAGGGGAGCGGGTAGGTCCGAAGGCCTCCTCGTAGACTGCTCCTGGGCACGGCCAAGGGTGCCATCAGCCGGTCCAGGCAGCGGGCGGTCGAGGGGGTCATTCAACCTGACTGCCTGCCTCTCTTCCGCTCTTACATCCGGTCCAGGGTGTCTTTGGAGATGGAGCACGCGGTGTCCACCGGTACGCTCACGGCCTTCCGCGAGAGGTGGGCACCGGAGGGACTGGAGTGCATCATCACGCCCGGCAACCAAATTTTAATTTGATTTTACGTTTTAAAGTTTAATTTGTTTTAATTGCCGGTGCTTTTAGTGTTCCCCTTCTCTTTTATAGGGGGCACTGGGGAAAAATTGTGATTTTAGTGCCCAAAAAAAAAACATAAAACAAAGAAAAATACAAAAAAAAAAAGGAAAAAAAGGGCCTTGTAAATGTCTGGTGTGTCACCCAGTTCGGGTGGCACGGTTTAATGTTTTGTTTTACAGATAAACTCCAAAAAGAGTTTCATGCACAAGGAACCAATGGTAGAGCAGTGGAGGCGTGTCCTATTCAATTGGAGCCCTGCTGCTGAGAGAGGAGCAGCTACCAACCTTAGCTCCTGTTTGGAAGGCCTGGAGTGAGCCCTGAGACCAGCCCAGGAAGAGGAGGAAAGGGCTAGCTTGCTACCCATTCAACATCCGGAGGGAGAGCAGGAGCACAGAAACAATTTAACATTTAATACAACTACAGAGAGTTGGAGAGAGGGGGAAAAAACAACAACCTGTGTGGAAGGAGGGAGAGTCTACAACATTCTACAGGTGGGTGTTGGTGCATTTCCCCGTAAAGACTTTGCTGTATCGGTGGGGGGAGGAAAGAAGACCACTGAGGGCCGGAACATCGCGGGGGGTGTGTGTGGGTGGAAGTGTGTGTGGGGGCCTTGCTTACAACTAGGCCCCACACACAATTGACCCACCCTCCCAATTGCCTAGCCTGGGATAGCTGGAGCTACCAGGCTGAAGATTTTATTTACCACCTCTTTAAACATCGTTAGGAGTGTGTGCCTGGTGGCTCTAGCTGCCCCAGGTGAAGACATCTTCTCCCCTCACCCGAAGACCACCCCAAAGACTATTGTGTGTTTTGCCATCTGGGGATTGCACCCACCCACAGCTGCGAGGGGAGACCTGCCCTCGCAGTCCCCCCCTTCCCACCCCGCTCTATCTTTCTCTATTACTCTCTGTTTCTCCCCTCTCTCTCTGAGAGCCCTTTTTCTCCCAAATTAATTGAGAAAAAACAATTGAGACAACTGAGCAGAGGGAGCAAGGCCCCTCCCCAATTGCCAACTAGGGGAGAGGTGTGCCTCGTTAAGAGCTCCTCTGCTCAGTCTTACTATAAGAGGCCAATTAAGACCATTAAGGCCTGTGACTTTGGGGTGGGTGTAGCCCTTAAAGGGACCCTGTGATGGCGACCCCATCCACGCCGGTGGCAGGGCCAGCGAAGACATATGCGCAGGTGGCAACCGCTTCCACGGCACCTCCTGCGCCACCCGCTGCCCTGCCACCATTCAGACTTATTACAAAAAAACACGGGGTCAAGAGCTACACTCACCCCACAATGAGCATCGAGGAGTGCGTGCGGGCGATGGCTGGGGTAGTCGGCCCCTCGGCCATTGTCGCAGCCTCCAAGATGTCTGGAAAGGCCGTGTTCTTCCTGGGGTTGGAGAGGGCGGTGTCCCTGGCCCTTGAAAAGGGGCTCACGGTGGGCAGGACGTTCCTGCCGGTGGACCCTCTCGAGGCCACTGCGCAGAGGGTCATCATTTCAAACGTCCCGCCCTTTGTTCCCGCTGAGCTCCTCCTCCCTCACCTACACCAACTGGGGGAGGTAAGGTCGGGGATCAACCCCATACCGCTCGGCCTCAGGGAGAACAGCCTGCGCCACGTGTTCTCCTTCCGCCGCCAGCTCTTTGTCCGGCTGGCGCGGGAGGAGACGACGGAGGGAAGTTTCAATGTGGTGCATGAGGGGACTGCCTACCGCGTCTTCTGGACGTCGGACGGCGTGCGGTGCCATGCCTGTAGGGAGGTGGGGCATGTTCGTAAGAACTGCCCCGCCTCCAAGGCCGCCAAACCACCGAGGGCGGCCAAGGCTGGCGCCGCCGCCACCCCTCCCCCTAGTTGCGTCCGCGTGCCGGGAGCCGTAGGTGCGCGGGCATCGTCGGGGGCCTTTGTTTTCACGGCCTCCGGCGGGGGGGAGGGAGAGCGTCCGATCGAAAAGAAGGCGCGGAAGAAGACGAGACATCTAGAGGCGGGTCCCCTCAGTGCGCCGGAAAGTTTGACCACCGCGCTCAGCCCAACCCAGTCACCGGCGAGCGCGGGGTGCCCTGAGCCCGTGCCCGAGCCCTTGACCAATACCGCAGAGGGGCTCGGGCGAGGGCAAGATAAGGAAAAGGGGGGGGGCGGAGCGGGAGACCTCGGCAGACATGGAGGTCTCCCTGCCTCAGCGCACCTCCAGCAACAAAAGGAGGCGCCGCTCCGTTGAGGCGGAGGGGGAACATCATCCCTCCGCGGAGGAGGCGGTGCCCGCCGCGTGTCCCGCGTCCCCCACCAGCGCCCCCAAGCAGCGCCGTAGGCGGGAGGAGTCTGTCCCCGGGGAGGGTGAGACAGTCGAGGCTGCCCAGCCTCTGCTTCCCGGGGATGGCGTGGAAGATCTGCCTGTCGTGGGGGGCATGGGGACCGCGGAGGAATGCATTGCCGCCGGGCCGGGCGTCCCGGGGACTGAGGCGGGCGGGGCCGAAAAGACCGAACCTGAGCACGCCCAGCCAATACCCAACTTCCCCCGGGAGTCGCTCGACCCGGCAGAAAATGAAATGAATGGTTTTTATGACACTGTAGATGCTGGGCCGGGGGGTGCCAACGGGGAGGGGGAGGAACACCCACCCTCGCCCCCTACTTTGGAGCTGGAGCACTTGGGGAGCCTGGGGATTTCCTATGGCCGGGTCTCTCCTTGTTCCCCGGTTCCTGGGGTGGAGGGGGAACCCCTTCCGCTGTCATTTCCCGACCCAGCACCATTTTTAAAAGAGCCCAGTGGGGACTCCTCTGCCGACGATCCTGGGGGTGGGATCGGGGCAGAGCCAGGGCCGGTTGGAGCGGCCGGGTCATTTGCCGTACCATGTGCGGTCGATGGGCCGGCTGCTGGCGGCCACCTCCCGGAGGAGGACGGGGACTCGGTGGGGGACGCGGGTGAAAATCTAGAGACCACCGCCAGCGAGGCGGTGGATCTGCTCGCGGCCGCCGCCGAGACCATCCTCATTCCTGCAAAGGAACTCCGGGACTTTTTGGCCCAGAGCCGGGGTCGCTGCAACCAAGCCCGACTGGCCCTGGAAAATGGTCCGAGCCAGAGCTGATCAAGGGGTCCGTCCGCGCCGCCGTTAAAACCTTGGCCGCGGGCGGGCCCTTGACAAAGGCGCAACACCTTGAGCTGCGCGAGCTCGAGGGACTCCTCGCTGGGCTGCGGAGGGAGTGGAGTTCAACAAAAGACTCCACTCCCTCCCCCACAATAGGTTAAGGTAGAGGGTGCACTATGCTTTTGCCATGAAGATAACCATAGCCAGCCTCAACATCAACGGCGGCAGAGGGGCACGCCGTAGATTTGACAATTTTTCGCTCCTGCGGGAGGGGAAATATGCGGTGTGCTTCCTGCAAAAAACACACACCGTTCCTGGAGACGAAGCCACGTGGCTCCTGGAATGGCAAGGAGTGGTCCGCATGAGCCACCTCACCGCCATTTCTAGTGGGGTGGCCATCTTGCTGGGCCCGCATTTTCAGCCGGAGATCTTGGGGGTCGAGGAGCCCGTGCCAGGCCGCTTGCTGCACGTAACGGTTCACCTGGGGGATGTGCCGCTCCATCTCGTGAACGTGTACGCCCCTCAGCCCGGCCCGCAGCAAACGCGCTTCTTTGAAGAGGTGTCCGCTCTTCTTGGCTCCGTCGACGTCGGCGACTGCATTGTCCTCGGGGGGGATTTTAACTGCACCCTCGAGACGAGGGACCGCTCCGGTGCCCCGCAGTGCATGACGGCGATGGAGAAGTTGAGGGACCTGGTCGGGTCCTTCGACTTGGTGGACGTCTGGCGAAATCTCCACCCCGACTCCAGCGCCTTTACTTGGGTGAGGCCTGGAGCAGGATGGTCCAGAGTCGACCGCCTTTACGTGTCTCGGGCGTACATTTCCTGTGTCCCGGCGGCCTCCATGCGGCCGGTGCCGTGTTCGGACCACCACCTGATGTGGGCGGAGCTCGCTTCGCTCCGCGCGAGGACGGGGTCCGCGTACTGGCACTTTAACAACCGGCTGCTGGAGGACGTGCGGTTTCAGGACTCGTTCCGTCGATTCTGGTCCGACTGGAGAAGGAAGCAGGGGGGCTTCCCCTCCTTGAGGCTATGGTGGGACGTGGGCAAGGCTCACGTTCGCGTCTTCTGTCAAGAGTACGCGAGGGGGTCGACCAAGAGGCGGGCGGCCAGAGTCGGGCGCCTAGAAAAAGAGGTGCTCGACCTGGAATCCAGTCTCGGTCAAGTTGTCCAGGACCCGGCCCTGCGGATGGTGTACGAAGCGAAGAAGGCCGCGCTGAAGGACCTGCAGGTCATCGGGTCCCGAGGTGCGTTCGTGAGGTCGCGGATCCGGTTCCTGCGGGATCTGGACCGCGGCTCCCCCTTCTTCTACTCGCTGGAAAAAAGGCAGAGTGTCCGTAAGCAGCTCTTGACGCTGCTGGCCGACGACGGCTCTCTCGTCTCGGATCCGGAGGGCGTCAACAACAGGGCCCGTGAATATTACAGGGCTCTGTTCTCTCCGGATCCGTCCAGCGAGGAAGCGCGTAGAGTTTTGTGGGAGGACCTGCCGAAGGTCAGCCTGGAGGGCGCCGAAAATCTGGAAGCTCCGCTAAGCCTGGTGGAGCTGACCGGTGCCCTCGACCGGCTCTCGAGGGGAAAATCCCCGGGGCTGGACGGGCTGACCGTGGAGTTCCACAGGGCGTTCTGGGACGTCCTGGGGGGCGACTACGCGCGGGTCCTGGGGGAAAGTCTGGCGACCGGGGAGATGCCCCTCTCTTGGCGCAGGGCAGTCACCGTCCTGCTGCCTAAGAAGGGCGATCTCCGCCTCCTTAAGAACTGGCGCCCGGTCTCCTTCCTCAGCACGGACTACAAAATCTTCGCCAGGGCGATGTCTGCTCGCCTTGGTGCCGTGCTGGACCACATGATCCACCCCGACCAGTCCTACACGGTCCCGGGCCGGACAATCCATGATAACATCCATCTGGTCTGGGACCTCATCCATTGTTCCCAGGAGGCTGGTCTGTCGGTCGCCTTCCTATCCCTCGACCAAGAGAAGGCGTTCGACAGGGTGGATCACGACTATCTGCTCGGAACTCTGCGCACTTTCGGGTTCGGGACGCATTTCGTCGCCCGGATCCGACTTTTGTACGCCGCCGCAGAGTGTCTGTTTAAGGTTAACGGGTCCTTGACGGCGCCCCTTCGCTTTAGGAGAGGGGTGCGCCAGGGATGCCCCATGTCCGGCCAGTTATACGCCGTTTGCGTGGAGCCTTTCCTGCGCCTCTTGCGGACGAGGTTGACGGGACTGGCTCTGCAAGGGCCGGGCGTGGGGGTCGTCCTCTCGGCTTACGCCGATGACGTGCTCCTCGCGGTAGAGGATCCCGCTGACCTGCGGAGGATGCGTGAGTGCCAGGAGATTTACTCGGCCGCGTCCTCCGCCAGGATCAACTGGGAGAAATGTTCCGGACTCCTGGTGGGTCAGTGGCGGGTGGACTCCCTGCCGGAGGAGCTCAGGCCTTTTGCCTGGAGCACGACCCATCTCCTCTATCTGGGAGTCTACCTTAGCCCCGACGAGGGAGCCTGGCCGGCGAACTGGCAGGAGCTGGAGGCCAAGGTCGCCGCTCGCCTAGGGCGCTGGACAGGACTGCTCCGAGTGCTGTCCTACAGGGGTCGAGCGCTAGTCATAAACCAGCTGGTGGCCGCAATGTTGTGGTACCGGCTGGTCACTTTGACCCCTCCCCCTGCGTTTGTCGCCAAGATACAGAAGAAGCTGGTGGACTTCTTCTGGAACAACAGGAAGCACTGGGTCTCTGCTGCGGTCTTGAGTCTCCCGCTTGAGGAGGGCGGTCAGTCGTTGGTGTGCGTCAGCGCCCAGCTCGCGACTTTCCGTCTTCAGACCCTGCAGAGATACATTTACGTCGAGGCCCCTCCTAGGTGGTGTGCTCTGGCGACGTATTTCTTCCGCCAGCAGCGCGACCTCAATTATGACACGCAGCTCCTGTTTGTGAACTTGGGGGGTGTCAGGACCGCCCTCCGGGAGCTGCCTGTCTTTTACAGGGAACTCATCAGGGTCTGGAACAAAGTCTCCACCAAGCGCAGCTCTCCGCCGGCTGGAGTGGCGGCCGTCCTGCAGGAGCCGCTGCTCGGGAATCCGTACCTCCACGACCGAGGTTTTATGTGGCGGTCGGAAGAGAGGGCTGTGGCTGGTGAGGTGACCAGGGTCAGGGACCTGCTCGATGGCGGAGGAGCGGGCTGGATGGTGCCAGACACGTTGGCGCGGCGCCTAAATTCTGCCAACGTCCGCCACGCGGCCGATGCCATCGAGTCGCTAAAAACAGCTCTGGGCCCTGACTCCGTTAGGTGCATCGAGGAGGCTCAAGCACGTGGGGAGATCCCGTCCGAACTGACCCCCGTCCGGACGGAATTCCTCATCGGCGCCAAACCCCGGAACCTCCCTCGGGGGCCGGCGCCTCACAACTTGAGCCGCCTCGGGGAAATCCCCTCCGTGCCTTTCAGTTCCGCGCGGAGGGGTTTCCTGTACGTGCTGCTCCTGCACACTCTCAACTTTGCCATCCTCGCCTGCCGTCCGGACACGCCATGGCGTACCATCCTGCCGTCCAGAGGAGGCGGGGGTCCCCGATGGAGGGCACTCTACGCAGGGGTCCTCCCACTATTCATCGGGGACTTGGCCTGGAGGGTGGTGCACGGAGCAGTGCCGTGCAATAAATTTTTAAGCCGCTTCACGGACTCCCAGGCCGCCTGCAATTTCTGCGGTCTGGAGGAGTCCGTGTTCCATGTTTTTATTGAGTGCACAAGGTTGCAGCCCCTGTTCCATTATTTGAAGGGGCTGCTCCTGAAATTCTGGCTGCACTTCAGTCCCACTCTCCTGATCTTTGGGCACCCTGTGCGGAGGGGAGCGGGTAGGTCCGAAGGCCTCCTCGTAGGACTGCTCCTGGGCACGGCCAAGGGTGCCATCAGCCGGTCCAGGCAGCGGGCGGTCGAGGGGGTCGTTCAACCTGACTGCCTGCCTCTCTTCCGCTCTTACATCCGGTCCAGGGTGTCCTTGGAGATGGAGCACGCGGTGTCCACCGGTACGCTTGCGGCCTTCCGCGAGAGGTGGGCACCGGAGGGACTGGAGTGCATCATCACGCCCGGCAACCAAATTTTAATTTGATTTTACGTTTTAAAGTTTAATTTGTTTTAATTGCCGGTGCTTTTAGTGTCCCCCTTCCCTTTTATAGGGGGCACTGGGAAAATTGTGATTTTAGTGCCCAAAAAAAAAACAAAAAAAAGAAAGAAAAACACACAAAAAAAAAAACCAAAAAAAGGAAGAAAAAGGGCCTTGTAAATGTCTGGTGTGTCACCCAGTCGGGTGGCACGGTTTAATGTTTTTTGTTTTGCAGATAAACTCCAAAAAGAGTTTCATGCACAAGGAACCAATGGTAGAGCAGTGGAGGCGTGGCCTATTCAATTGGAGCCCTGCTGCTGAGAGAGGAGCAGCTACCAACCTTAGCTCCTGTTTGGAAGGCCTGGAGTGAGCCCTGAGACCAGCCCAGGAAGAGGAGGAAAGGGCTAGCTTGCTACCCATTCAACATCCGGAGGGAGAGGTGGAGCACAGAAACAATTTTAACATTTATTACAACTACAGAGAGTTGGAGAGAGGGGGAAAAAACAACAACCTGTGTGGAAGGAGGGAGAGTCTACAACATTCTACAGGTGGGTGTTGGTGCATTTCCCCGTAAAGACTTTGCTGTATCGGTGGGGGGAGGAAAGAAGACCACTGAGGGCCGGAACATCGCGGGGGGTGTGTGTGTGTGTGGAAGTGTGTGTGGGGGCCTTGCTTACAACTAGGCCTCACATACAATTGAACCCCCCCCCAATTGCCTAGCCTGGGATAGCTGGAGCTACCAGGCTGAAGATTTTATTTTACCACCTCTTTAAACATCGTTAGGAGTATGTGCCTGGTAGCTCTAGCTGCCCCAGGTGAAGACATCTTCTCCCCTCACCCGAAGACCACCCCAAAGACTATTGTGTGTTTTGCCATCTGGGGATTGCACCCACCCACAGCTGCGAGGGGAGACCTGCCCTCGCAGTTCCCCCCCCCCCCCTTCCCACCCCCCTCTCCCACCTCCCTCTCACTTTCTCTGTTATTCTCTGTTTCTCCCCTCTCTCTCTGAGAGCCCTTTTTCTCCCAAATCAATTGAGAAAAAACAATTGAGACAACTGAGCAGAGGGAGCAAGGCCCCTCCCCAATTGCCAACTAGAGGAGAGGTGTGCCTCGTTAAGAGCTCCTCTGCTCAGTCTTACTATAAGAGGCCAATTAAGACCATTAAGGCCTGTGACTTTGGGGTGGGTGTAGCCCTTAAAGGGACCCCGTGATGGCGACCCCATCCACGCCGGTGGCAGGGCCAGCGAAGACATATGCGCAGGTGGCAACCGCTTCCACGGCACCTCCTGCGCCACCCGCTGCCCTGCCACCTTTCAGACTTATCACAAAAAAACACGGGGTCAAGAGCTACACTCACCCCACAATGAGCATCGAGGAGTGCGTGCGGGCGATGGCTGGGGTAGTCGGCCCCTCGGCCATTGTCGCAGCCTCCAAGATGTCTGGGAAGGCCGTGTTCTTCCTGGGGTCGGAGCGGGCGGTGTCCCTGGCCCTTGAAAAGGGGCTCACGGTGGGCGGGACGTTCCTGCCGGTGGACCCTCTCGAGGCCACCGCGCAGAGGGTCATCATTTCAAACGTCCCGCCCTTTGTTCCCGCTGAGCTCCTCCTCCCTCACCTACACCAACTGGGGGAGGTAAGGTCGGGGATCAACCCCATACCGCTCGGCCTCAGGGAGAACAGCCTGCGCCACGTGTTCTCCTTCCGCCGCCAGCTCTTTGTCCGGCTGGCGCGGGAGGAGACGACGGAGGGAAGTTTCAATGTGGTGCACGAGGGGACTGCCTACCGCGTCTTCTGGACGTCGGACGGCGTGCGGTGCCATGCCTGTAGGGAGGTGGGGCATGTTCGTAAGAACTGCCCCGCCTCCAAGGCCGCCAAACCACCGAGGGCGGCCAAGGCTGGCGCCACCGCCACCCCTCCCCCTAGTTGCGTCCGCGTGCCGGGAGCCGTAGGTGCGCGGGCATCGTCGGGGGCCTTTGTTTTCACGGCCTCCGGCGGGGGGGAGGGAGAGCGTCCGATCGAAAAGAAGGCGCGGAAGAAGACGAGACATCTAGAGGCGGGTCCCCTCAGTGCGCCGGAAAGTTTGACCACCGCGCTCAGCCCAACCCAGTCACCGGCGAGCGCGGGGTGCCCTGAGCCCGTGCCCGAGCCCTTGACCAATACCGCAGAGGGGCTCGGGCGAGGGCAAGATAAGGAAAAGGGGGGGGCGGAGCGGGAGGCCTCGGCAGACATGGAGGTCTCCCTGCCTCAGCGCACCTCCAGCAACAAAAGGAGGCGCCGCTCCGTTGAGGCGGAGGGGGAACAACATCCCTCCGCGGAGGAGGCGGTGCCCGCCGCGTGTCCCGCGTCCCCCACCAGCGCCCCCAAGCAGCGCCGTAGGCGGGAGGAGTCTGTCCCCGGGGAGGGTGAGACAGTCGAGGCTGCCCAGCCTCTGCCTCCCGGGGATGGCGTGGAGGATCTGCCTGTCGTGGGGGGCGTGGGGATCGCGGAGGAAAGCATTGCCGCCGGGCCGGGCGTCCCGGGGACTGAGGCGGGCGGGGCCGAAAAGGCCGAACCTGAGCCCGCCCAGCCAATATCGAACTTCCCCCGGTGTTTGCTCGACCCGGCAGAAACACAAATGAACAAATTTAATGAAACTGTACATGCTGGGCCGGGGGGTGGCAGCGGGGAGGGGGAGGAACACCCACCCTCGCCCCTTACTTTGGAGCTGGAGCACTTGGGGAGCCTGGGGATTTCCTATGGCCGGGTCTCTCCTTGTTCCCCGGTTCCTGGGGCGGAGGGGGAACCCCTTCCGCTGTCATTTCCCGACCCAGCACCATTTTTAAAAGAGCCCAGTGGGGACTCCTCTGCCGACGATCCTGGGGGTGGGATCGGGGCAGAGCCAGGGCCGGTTGGAGCGGCCGGTTCATTTGCCGTACCTTGTGCGGTCGATGGGCCGGCTGCTGGCGGCCACCTCCCGGAGGAGGACGGGGACTCGGTGGGGGACGCGGGGGAAAATCTAGAGACCACCGCCAGCGAGGCGGTGGATCTGCTCGCGGCCGCCGCCGACACCATCCTCATTCCTGCAAAGGAACTCCGGGACTTTTTGGCCCAGAGCCGGGGTCGCTGCAACCAAGCCCGACTGGCCCTGGAAAAATGGTCCGAGCCAGAGCTGATCAAGGGGTCCGTCGGCGCCGCCGCTAAAACCTTGGCCGCGGGCGGGCCCTTGACAAAGGCGCAACACCTTGAGCTGCGCGAGCTCGAGGGACTCCTCGCTGGGCTGCGGAGGGAGTGGAGTTCAACAAAAGACTCCGCTCTCTCCCCCACAATAGGTTAAGGTAGAAGTTGCACAATGCTTTTGCCATGAAGATAACCATAGCCAGCCTCAACATCAACGGCGGCAGAGGGGCACGCCGTAGATTTGACAATTTTTCGCTCCTGCGGGAGGGGAAATATGCAGTGTGCTTCCTGCAAGAAACCCACACCGTTCCGGGAGACGAAGCCACGTGGCTACTGGAATGGCAAGGAGAGGTCCGCATGAGCCACCTCACCGCCATTTCTAGTGGGGTGGCCATCTTGCTGGGCCCGCATTTTCAGCCGGAGATCTTGGGGGTCGAGGAGCCCGAGCCAGGCCGCTTGCTGCACGTAACGGTTCGCCTGGAGGACGTGCCGCTCCATCTCGTGAACGTGTACGCCCCTCAGCCCGGCCCGCAGCAAACGCGCTTCTTTGAAGAGGTGTCCGCTCTTCTTGGCTCCGTCGACGTCGGCGACTGCATTGTCCTTGGGGGGGATTTTAACTGCACCCTCAAGGCGAGGGACCGCTCCGGTGCCCCGCAGTGCATGACGGCGATGGAGAAGTTGAGGGACCTGGTCGGGTCCTTCGACTTGGTGGACGTCTGGCGAAATCTCCACCCCGACTCCAGCGCCTTTACTTGGGTGAGGCCTGGAGTAGGATGGTCCAGAGTCGACCGCCTTTACGTGTCTCGGGCGTACATTTCCTGCGTCCCGGCGGCCTCCATGCGGCCGGTGCCGTGTTCGGACCACCACCTGGTGTGGGCGGAGCTCGCTTCGCTCCGCGCGAGGATGGGGTCCGCGTACTGGCACTTTAACAACCGGCTGCTGGAGGACGTGCGGTTCCAGGACTCGTTCCGTCGATTCTGGTCCGACTGGAGAAGGAAGCAGGGGGGCTTCCCCTCCTTGAGGCTATGGTGGGACGTGGGCAAGGCTCACGTCCGCGTCTTCTGTCAAGAGTACGCGAGGGGGTCGACCAAGAGGCGGGCGGCCAGAGTCGGGCGCCTAGAAAAAGAGGTGCTCGACCTGGAAGCCCGTCTCGGTCAAGTCGTCCAGGACCCGGCCCTGCTGACGGTGTACGAAGCGAAGAAGGCCGCGCTGAAGGACCTGCAGCTCGTCGGGTCCCGAGGCGCGTTCGTGAGGTCGCGGATCCGGTTCCTGCGGGATCTGGACCGCAGCTCCCCCTTCTTCTACTCGCTGGAAAAAAGGCAGAGTGTCCGTAAGCAGCTCTTGACGCTGCTGGCCGACGACGGCTCTCTCGTCTCGGATCCGGAGGGCGTCAACAACAGGGCCCGTGAATATTATGGGGCTCTGTTCTCTCCGGATCCGTCCAGCGAGGAAGCGCGTAGAGTTTTGTGGGAGGACCTGCCGAAGGTCAGCCTGGAGGGCGCCGAAAATCTGGAAGCTCCGCTAAGCCTGGCGGAGCTGACTGGTGCCCTCGACCGGCTCTCGAGGGGAAAATCCCCGGGGCTGGACGGGCTGACCGTGGAGTTCCACAGGGCGTTCTGGGACGTCCTGGGGAGCGACTACGCGTGGGTCCTGGGGGAAAGTCTGGCGACCGGGGAGATGCCCCTCTCTTGGCGCAGGGCAGTCATCGTCCTGCTGCCTAAGAAGGGCGATCTCTGCCTCCTTAAGAACATCGCCCGGTCTCCCTCCTCAGCACGGACTACAAAATCTTCGCCAGGGCGATGTCTGCTCGCCTTGGTGCCGTGCTGGACCACATGAACCACCCCGACCAGTCCTACACGGTCCCGGGCCGGACAATCCACGATAACATCCATCTGGTCCGGGACCTCATCCATTGTTCCCAGGAGGCTGGTCTGTCGGTCGCCTTCCTATCCCTCGACCAAGAGAAGGCGTTCGACAGGGTGGATCACGACTATCTGCTCGGAACTCTGCGCGCTTTCGGGTTCGGGACGCATTTCGTCGCCCGGATCCGACTTTTGTACGCCGCCGCGGAGTGTCTGATTAAGGTTAACGGGTCCTTGACGGCGCCCCTTCGCTTTAGGAGAGGGGTGCGCCAGGGATGCCCCATGTCCGGCCAGTTATACGCCGTTTGCGTGGAGCCTTTTCTGCGCCTCTTGCGGACGAGGTTGACGGGACTGGCTTTGCAAGGGCCGGGCGTGGGGGTCGTCCTCTCGGCTTACGCCGATGACGTGCTCCTCGCGGTAGAGGATCCCGCTGACCTGCGGAGGATGCGTGAGTGCCAGGAGATTTACTCGACCGCATCCTCCGCCAGGATCAACTGGGAGAAATGTTCCGGACTCCTGGTGGGTCAGTGGCGGATGGACTCCCTGCCGGAGGAGCTCAGGCCTTTTGCCTGGAGCACGACCCATCTCCTCTATCTGGGAGTCTACCTTAGCCCCGACGAGGGAGCCTGGCCGGCGAACTGGCAGGAGCTGGAGGCCAAGGTCGCCGCTCGCCTAGGGCGCTGGACAGGACTGCTCCGAGTGCTGTCCTACAGGGGTCGAGCGCTAGTCATAAACCAGCTGGTGGCCGCAATGTTGTGGTACCGGCTGGTCACTTTGACCCCTCCCCCTGCGTTTGTCGCCAAGATACAGAAGAAGCTGGTGGACTTCTTCTGGAACAACAGGAAGCACTGGGTCTCTGCTGCGGTCTTGAGTCTCCCGCTTGAGGAGGGCGGTCAGTCGTTGGTGTGCGTCAGCGCCCAGCTCGCGACTTTCCGTCTTCAGACCCTGCAGAGATACCTTTACGTCGAGCCCCCTCCTAGGTGGTGTGCTCTGGCGACGTATTTCTTCCGCCAGCAGCGCGACCTCAATTATGACACGCAGCTCCTGTTTGTGAACTTGGGGGGTGTCAGGACCGCCCTCCGGGAGCTGCTTGTCTTTTACAAGGAACTCATCAGGGTCTGGAACAAAGTCTCCACCAAGCGCAGCTCTCCGCCGGCTGGAGTGGCGGCCGTCCTGCAGGAGCCGCTGCTCGGGAATCCGTACCTCCACGACCGAGGTTTTATGTGGCGGTCGGAAGAGAGGTCTGTGGCTGGTGAGGTGACCAGGGTCAGGGACCTGCTCGATGGCGGAGGAGCGGGCTGGATGGCACCAGACACGCTGGCGCGGCGCCTAAATTCTGCCAACGTCCGCCACGCGGCCAATGCCATCGAGTCGCTAAAAACAGCTCTGGGCCCTGACTCCGTTAGGTGCATCGAGGAGGCTCAAGCACGTGGGGAGATCCCGTCCGAACTGACCCCCGTCCGGACGGAATTCCTCATCGGCGCCAAACCCCGGAACCTCCCTCGGGGGCCGGCGCCTCACAACTTGAGCCACCTCGGGGAAATCCCCTCCGTGCCTTTCAGTTCCGCGCGGAGGGGTTTCCTGTACGGGTTGCTCCTGCACACTCTCAACTTTGCCATCCTCGCCGGCCGTCCGGACACGCCATGTCGTACCATCTTGCCGTCCGGAGGAGGCGGGGGTCCCCGATGGAGGGCACTCTACGCAGGGGTCCTCCCACTATTCATCGGGGACTTGGCCTGGAGGGTGGTGCACGGAGCAGTGCCATGCAACAAATTTTTAAGCCGGTTCACGGACTCCTAGGCCGCCTGCAATTTCTGCGGTCTGGAAGAGTCCGTGTTCCATGTTTTTATGGAATGCACAAGGTTGCAGCCCCTGTTTTATTATTTGAAGGGGCTGCTCCTGAAATTCTGGCTGCACTTCAGTTCCACTCTCCTGATCTTTGGGCACCCTGTGCGGAGGGGAGCGGGTAGGTCCGAGGGCCTCCTCGTAGGACTGCTTCTGGGCACGGCCACGGGTGCCATCAGCCGGTCCAGGCAGCGGGCGGTCGAGGGGGTCGTTCAACCTGACTGCCTGCCTCTCTTCCGCTCTTACATCCGGTCCAGGGTGTCCTTGGAGATGGAGCACGCGGTGTCCACCGGTACGCTCGCGGCCTTCCGCGAGAGGTGGGCACCGGAGGGACTGGAGTGCATCATCACGCCCGGCAACCAAATTTTAATTTGATTTTACGTTTTAAAGTTTAATTTGTTTTAATTGCCGGTGCTTTTAGTGTCCCCCTTCCCTTTATAGGGGGCACTGGGGAAAAATTGTGATTTTAGTGCCCAAAAAAAAAAAAAGAAAAACACAAAAAAAAAGGAAAAAAAGGGCCTTGTAAATGTCTGGTGTGTCACCCAGTTCGGGTGGCACGGTTTAATGTTTTGTTTTACAGATAAACTCTAAAAGAGTTTCATGCACAAGGACCCCCAGGTCCCTCTGCTCCACAGCATGTTGTAATTTCTCCCCATTCAAATAATATTCCATTTTACTGTTTTTTTCCCAAGGTGGATGACCTCACACTTTCCGACATTGTATTCCATCTGCCTAACCTTAGCCCGTTCGCTTAACCTATCCAAATCTCCTTGTAGCCTCTCTGAGTCCTCTACACAACCCGCTTTCCCACTAATCTTAGTGTCATCTGCAAATTTTGTTGCACTACACTCTGTCCCCTCCTCTAGGTCATCTATGTATATTGTAAACTGTATATTGTGGTCCCAGCACTGATCCCTGTGGCACACCACGAACCACTGATTTCCAACCGGAAAAGGACCCATTTATCCCGACTCTCTGCTTTCTGTTCGCCAGCCAATTCTCTATCCATGCTAATACATTTCCTCTGACTCCGCGTACCTTTATCTTCTGCAGTAACCTTTTGTGTGGCACCTTATCGAATGCCTTTTGGAAATCTAAATACACCACATCCATCGGTACACCTCTATCCACCATGCTCGTTATATCCTCAAAGAATTCCAGTAAGTTAGTTAAACATGATTTCCCTTTCATGAATCCATGCTGCATCTGCTTGATTGCACTATTCCTATCCAGATGTCCCGCTATTTCTTCCTTAATGATAGTTTCAAGCATTTTCCCCACTACAGATGTTAAGCTAACCGGCCTATAGTTACCTGCCTTTTGCCTGCCCCCTTTTTTTAAACAGAGGCGTTACATTAGCTGCTCTCCAATCCGCTGGTACCTCCCCAGAGTCCAGAGAATTTTGGTAGATTATAACAAATGCATCTGCTATAACTTTCGCCATCTCTTTTAATACCCTGGGATGCATTTCATCAGGACCAGGGGACTTGTCTACCTTCAATCCCATTAGTCTGTCCAGCACTACCTCCCTAGTGATAGTGATCATCTCAAGGTCCTCCCTTCCCACATTCCTATGACCAGCAATTTTTGGCATGGTCTTTGTGTCTTCCACTGTGAAGACCGAAGCAAAATAATTGTTTAAGGTCTCAGCCATTTCCACATTTCCCATTATTAAATCCCCCTTTTCATCTTCTAAGGGACCAACATTTACTTTCGTCACTCTTTTCCGTTTTATATATCTGTAAAAGCTTTTACTATCTGTTTTTATGTTTTGCGCAAGTTTACCTTCGTAATCTATCTTCCCTTTCTTTATTGCTTTTTTAGTCATTCTTTGCTGTTGCTTAAAATCTTCCCAATCCTCTAGTTTCCCACTAACCTTGGCCACCTTATACGCATTGGTCTTTGATTTGATACTATCCTTTATTTCCTTGGTTATCCACGGCTGGTTATCTCTTTTCTTGCCGCCCTTCTTTTTCACTGGAATATATTTTTGTTGCACATTATGAAAGAGCTCCTTAAAAGTCCTCCACTGTTCCTCAATTGTGCCACCGTTTAGTCCTTGTTTCCAGTCTACTTTATCCAACTCTGCCCTCATCCCACTGTAGTCCCCTTTGTTTAAGCATAGTACTCTCGTTTCTGGCACAACTTCCTCATCCTCAATCTGTGTTACAAATTCAACCATATTGTGATCACTCATTCCGAGAGGATCTTTTATGAGGAGATCGTTTATTTTTCCTGTCTCGTTACACAGGACCAGATCCAAAATGGCTTGCTCCCTTGTAGGCTCTGTTACATACTCTTCTAAGAAACAATCCCGTATGCATTCTATGAATTCCTCCTCCAGGCTACCCCCTGCGATTTGATTTGACCAATCGATATGTAGGTTAAAATCCCCCATAACTACTGCCGTTCCTTTTTCACATGTCTCCATTATTCCCTTGATTATTGCCCGCCCCACCATGAAGTTATTATTTGGAGGCCTATAAACTACGCCGACCAGTGACTTTTTCCCCTTACTATCTCTAATCTCCACCCACAATGATTCAACATTTTGTTCATTGGAGCCAATATCATCCCTCACAACTGCCCTGATATCATCCCTTATTAACAGAGCTACCCCACCTCCCTTCCCTTCCTGCCTATCTTTCCGAATCGTCAGATACCCCTGTACGTTTAATTCCCAGTCCTGGCCACCTTGCAACCATGTCTCTGTAATGGCCACCAAATCATACCCATTTGTAATGATTTGTGCCATCAACTCATTTACTTTATTTCTAATGCTGTGTGCATTTAGGTAGAGTGTTTTCATCCTAGTTTTTAAACCATGATTTTTAGTTTTTACCCCCCCTGCAGCCCTTTTATATTCAGTGGTCCTTTTTGTTTCTTGCCTTTGGTTTCTCTGCCCTCCACTTTTACTCATCTCTTTTCTGTCTTTTGTTTTTGTCTCCTTTTTGTTTCCCTCTGTCTCCCTGTATTGGTTCCCATCCCCCTGCCATATTAGTTTAACTCCTCACCAACAGCACTAGCAAACACTCCCCCTAGGACATTGGTTCCGTTCCTGCCCAAGTGCAGACCGTCGGTTTGTACTGGTCCCACCTCCCCCAGAACCTGTTCCAATGCCCCACGAATTTGAATCCCTCCCTGCTGCACCACTGCTCAAGCCACGTATTCATCTGTGCTATCCTGCAATTCTTACTCTGACTAGCACGTGGCACTGGTAGCAATCCTGAGATTACTACTTTTGAGGTCCTACTTTTTAATTTAACTCCTAGCTCCTTAAATTCGTCTCATAGGACCTTATTTCTTTTTTTACCTATGTCGTTGGTACCAATGTGCACCACGACAACTGGCTGTTCTCCCTCCCTTTTCAGAATGTCCTGCACTCGCTTGGAGACATCCTTGACCCTTCCACCAGGGAGGCAACATGCCATCCTGGACTCTCGATTGCGGCCGCAGAAATGCCTATCTATTCCCCTTATGATTAAATCCCCTATCACTATCGCTCTCCCACTCTTTTTTATGCCCTCCTGTACAACAGAGCCAGCCACGGTGCCATGAACTTGGCTGCTGTTGCTCTCCCCTAATGAGTCATCTCCCTCAACAGCACTCAAAACAGTGTATCTGTTTTGCAGGGGGATGACCACAGGGGACCCCTGCACTACCTTCTTTGTACTACTCTTCCTGCTGGTCTTCCATTCCCTAGCTGGCTGTGGTTCCTTCTCATGCGGTAAGACCAACTCACTACACATGCCACTTATGTCATTCTCAGCATCGTGGATGCTCCAGAGTGAATCCACCCTCAGCTCCAATTCCGCAACATGGTCCATCAGGAGATGGAGGTGGATACACTTCTTACACATATAGTCGTAAGGGACAACGGAAGCGTCCCTGAGTTCCCACATGGCACAGGAGGAGCATATCACGTGACCGATCTCTCCTGCCATGCCTTAACCCTTAGATAGGTAATAACAATGTTACAGTTTATTTACTGATATAAAAATAAAAAGAAAAGCTACTCACCAATCACCAGCCAATCACTTATCCCATTGGCTGTGACGTCACCTTTTGATTCCTTTCTACATCTTTTTTGCTTTCTCTCCCACTGTAACTGCACCGGTACGCCTTTTAAAGGCCGCTCCGACGCTGCTCCCACCTCTCACAAACTGCCGCTGACTCTCGAGCTCCCGCTGGGCCTTTTATAGGCCGCTCCGATGCTGCTCCCACCTCTCGCCAACTGCCGCTGACTCTCGAGCTCCCGCTGGGCCTTTTATAGGCCGCTCCGACGCTGCTCCCACCTCTCGCCAACTGCCGCTAACTCTCGAGCTCCCGCTGGGCCTTTTATAGGCCGCTCCGACGCTGCTCCCACCTCTCGCCAACTGCCGCTGACTCTCGAGCTCCCGCTGGGCCTTTTATAGGTCGCTCCGACGCTGCTCCCACATCTCACCAACTGCCGCTTAATTAGGAGGAGGAAAATAGAGTATGAGAGGAAGCTTGCTGGGAATATAAAAACTGACTGCAAAAGCTTCTATAGATATGTGAAGAGAAAAAGATTAGTGAAGACAAACGTAGGTCCCTTGCAGTCAGAATCAGGTGAATTTATAATTGGGGATTAAAGAAATGGCAGACCAATTGAACAAATACTTTGGTTCTGTCTTCACGAAGGAAGACACAAATATCCTTCCGAATGTACTAGGGGACCGAGAGTCTAGTGAGAAGGAAGAACTTAAGGAAATCCTTATTAGGCAGGAAATTGTGTTAGGGAAATTGATGGGATTGAAGGCCGATAAATCTCAGGGGCCTGATAGTTTGCATCCCCGAGTATTTAAGGAAGTGGCCCTAGAAATAGTGGATGCATTGGTGATCATTTTCTAACAGTCTATCGACTCTGGATCAGTTCCTATGGACTGGAGGGTAGCTAATGTAACACCACTTTTTAAAAAAGGAGGGAGAGAGAAAATGGGTAATTATAGATTGGTTAGCCTGACATCAGCAGTGGGGAAAATGTTGGAATCAATTATTAAAGATGAAATAGCAGCGCATTGAAAAGCAGTGACAGGCCCCGGTCCAAGTCAGCATGGATTTATGAAGGAGAAAAATCATGCTTGACAAATCTTCTAGAATTTTTTGAGGATGTAACTAGTAGAGTAGACAGGGGAGAACCAGTGGATGTGGTGTATTTGGACTTTCAAAAGGCTTTTGACAAGGTCGCACACAAGAGATTGGTGTGCAAAATTAAAGCACATGGTATTGGGGGTAATCTACTGATGTGGATAGAGAACTGGTTGGCAGACAGGAAGCAGAGAGTCGGGATAAATGGGTCCTTTTCAGAATGGCAGGCAGTGACTAGTGGGGTGCCGCAGGGCTCAGTGCTGGGACCCCAGCTATTTACAATATATATCAATGATTTGGATGAAGGAATTGAGTGTAATATCTCCAAGTTTGCAGATGACACTAAGCTGGGTGGCAGTGTGAGCTGTGAGGAGGACGCTAAGAGACTGCAGGGTGACTTGGACAGGTTAGGTGAGTGGACAAATGCATGGCAGATGCAGTATAATGTGGATAAATGTGAGGTTATCCACTTTGATGGCAAAAACATGAAGGCAGAATATTATCTGAATGGCGGCAGATTAGGAAAAGGGGAAGTGCAATGTGACCTGGGCGTCATGGTACATCAGTCATTGAAAGTTGGCATGCAGGTACAGCAGGCGGTGAAGAAGGCAAATGGTATGTTGGCCTTCATAGCTAGGGGTTTTGAGTATAGGAGCAGGGAAGTCTTACTGCAGTTGTACAGGGCCCTGGTGAGGCCTCATCTGGAATATTGTGTTCAGTTTTGGTCTCCTAATCTGAAGAAGGGCATTCTTGCTATTGAGGGAGTGCAGCGAAGGTTCACCAGACTGATTCCCGGGATGACATATGAGGAGAGATTGGATCGACTGGGCCTGTATTCACTGAAGTTTAGAAGGATGAGAGGGGATCTCATAGAAACATATAAAATTCTGACGGGACTGGACAAGTTAGATGTAGGAAGAATGTTCCTGATGTTGGGGAAGTCTAGAACCAGGGGACACAGTCTAAGGATAAGGGGTAAGCCATTTAGGCCTAAGATGAGGAGAAACTTCTTCACTCAGAGAGTTGTTAACCTGTGGAATTCTCTACCACAGAGAGTTGTTGATGCCAGTTCATTGGATATATTGAAGAGGGAGTTAGATATGGCCCTTACGGCTAAAGGGAGCAAGGGTTATGGAGGGAAAGCAGGAAAGGGGTACTGAGGTGAATGATCAGCCATGATCTTATTGAATGGTGGTGCAGGCTCGAGAGGCCGAATGACCTGCTTCTGCACCTATTTTCTATGTTTCTATGTTTCCACCATTTAATGTCTATTCCGTCACATTATTCGCCCTCCCCGAGTGCATTACCTCACACTTCTCCAGATTTAATTTCATTTGCCACTGTTCTGCCCACCTGACCAGTTCATTAATATCTTCCTGCAGTCTACAACCTTTTTCTTTATTATCAACCACACAGCCGATTTTAGTATCATCTGAAAACCTTAATCATAAGCCCTACATGCAAGTCGAAATCATTGATATGTATCACAAAAAGCAAGGGACCTAGTACTGAGCCCTGCGGAACCCCACTGGAAACAGTCTTCCAGTCACAAAAACATCTATCAACCATTACCCTTTGCTTCCTGTCTCTGAGCCAATTTTGGATCCAGCTTGCCACTTTCCCTTGGATCCCATGGGCTTTTACTTTCATGACCAGTCTGCCATGTGGAACCTTATCAAAAGCCTTGCTAAAATCCATATACACTGTGTCAAATACACTACCCTCATCGACCCTCCCTGTTACCTCCTCAAAAAATGCAATCAAGTTAGTCAGACATGATCGTCCCTTAACAAATCCATGCTGACTGTCTTTGATTAAACTATGTCTGTCTAAATGAAGAATTACCCTGTCCCTCAGAATTTTTTCCAATAATTCTCCTACCACCGAGGTTAGGCTGACTGGTCTGTAATTACTTGGTCTATCCCTTTCTCCCTTTTTAAACAAAGGTACAATGTTCGCAGGCCTCCAGTCCTCTGGCACCACACCTGTAGCCAGAGAGGGTTGGAAAATGATGGTCAGAGCATCTGCTATTTCCTCGTTTGCTTCTCTCAACAGCCTGGGATAGATTTCATTTGGGCCTGGGGATTTATCCACTTTCAAAGCTGTTAAACCCCTTAATACTTCCTCTCTCACTATATTTATTTCATCTAATATTTCACAATCCTCCTCCCTGATTGCAATGTCTGCATCACCCCTCTCTTTTGTGAAAACAGATGCAAAGTATTCACTAAGAACCATACCCACGTATGAGTATTGAGCCCTCGGTATCTTACAGAAGCCTCCTTTTTTTTCTTTATCCTACCCTGTATGACCATTGACAT
Source organism: Pristiophorus japonicus (assembly GCF_044704955.1). NCBI lineage: Eukaryota > Metazoa > Chordata > Chondrichthyes > Pristiophoridae > Pristiophorus > Pristiophorus japonicus. The sequence continues at coordinate 193,720,501 of NC_091980.1, read as the reverse complement.
CCAGGGGGCTCTACATTTGCACAGCACGTCTGTTACATCCCGGATATGGCAATGCAACTGTGAAACATTTGCCAAATCCCCTGCTGTAGCCTGGAAGAAGCCGCCAGCATAGAAATTGAGAGCTACAGTGACTGCCACTGATAGCGAAGTGGTCCTCCTGATACGAGTCTCGAAGTCATGGTGCAGCAGGTGACACAAATGTGACCACCTCCTTGCTGAAGTGTAGCCTTCTAAGGCACTGCTCTTTTGACAGGTAAACGTACAAGAACTGCTCCCGGAAAACCCTGGGAGGGTAAGGCCTTCTGTTGCGACATCTGCAGGCCCTCCCCCTGCCTCTGGGCCCATTTGGCATGGTATGTCTCTGGAGCCGCCACCTTAAAAGTAGATGCTGGATGCCAAGGTGCATTGCCAGGACAGCCCCCATGACTGAGTGAAAGCAGCAGTTCCAAAAGTTGAGAGAAATGCTAATGAACAAACTGTAACACCAGAAACAAAGCAACTATGTTCACAATCTGAAAGCATTCAGAACGATCTCTGGGAAGGTAGCAATCAATCTGACCTCCCAATGACCCGGTTGCTCATTGTCTTATATATCGCTGCGGGCCAATACCATTTGTGAGCACTTGGTTTTGCTGGCGTGATTAGCGCAAGCGGTAAATGCAGCGAAAACAATCAATATTGTGATCGGGGCGCTAGCGAGGCGTTGCACACTCACTAACATCACGGTCTCATTGGTGCAGCATTCCCTGGCGCTAAGTTTTTGTGCCGTCGCTAAAACACTATTCAAGTTGGCGAGCGGCACTAATATCACTGCGCCGGGCGATAAGCAAAGGCCTCATTAGTGCCCTTTGCCAGCGCTATTCAAATTCTTGCCCAACAAAGTTTATATATAGTAATAATTTTTTCCAATGTTAATATTAAAATTAATATTAAATTAGGACTCAGCATATATTTAGGCTGCCATTCCAATGCAGTAATAAGGGATTGCTGCATTGTCAGAGGTGCCATCCGTCAGATGAGAGTTGATGCTAAGGCGCCATCTATCCGTTCAGGTGGGTATTAAAGATCCCATGGCACTATCGTCAAAGAGCAGAATGACTTATCCTGTTATCAAAGCCAAGATGCTTTCTTCAAACAACATCGGCAGAAACAGATTAACTAGTAATATATTTACTTGCTCTCTGTGGTACATTGCAGTGTGTGGAATTTTGCTGTATGCAAAATAGCTGCCACATTCACCAGCATAACAACAGTGATAGCACTTCAACCCAAATCATTCTATGTGAATTGCTTGAGACATTGCTGACAGATATGATGAAGCTAATACAAGATTTTTCTTTCTTTAAATCCATCCAATAATATTGTCATGGTGACAATCACATTTGTCTTTTTTTTTGATTATCTGGAATCTCTTTCTAGTCTTTGTTTCTTTTTAGTCATGTCAATTGCTTTTTCCTCTTCGTCTTTGATACACATTTTTGCTTTCCTAGATTGTCTCTCTCATGGGTCAATAATGCAAGGCCAGCACATAGGACCATAACAACAGGACTATGCTATTCAGCCTCTCAAGCCTGTTCCATCATTTAGTGTGATAATGGCTGATCTGTATCTTAACTCCATCCACCTGCCCTAGCTCCATATGCTTTTATACATTTGACTCGCAAAAATCTATTGATCTGAGATTTAAAATTTAAAAGCACTGCCGGGACTGCTGCCCATTATGTGCTCAGGCACACAAGTGAGTGATAACACGAGTTCAACTCATTTAAGTAATTTTCTGGTCCTCCACACATCGTTCGTAACACCCTGGGAGGATTGGGAGGGGACGGGGATGGAGGTTTGAGTGCTCACAAACAGTGTCTTCCTGTGTAGCACTAGGAATTTTTCCTGGGAGAGCGAAGTGGCAACAGAGCGGGACGAGAAGCAGGTTGGAGAAAGGGGCTGGATTAGCATATTTATTTTTTAAATATGTCATCCACTGAAGCCTGTTCCAAACATTCTAATGCAGAAGGACAAACGAGGGAAGAAAATGATCAAAACAGATGAAATGAAGTGAAGAACAGAAGAGAATGGTTACTATGGCAATGTATATTCAGAAACCATCAAGAGGACTGCTTGTCCCAAGATAACCTCATTAGACTCTAACATGTCGTGCTCATCATCTTACACACGTTATGTTAATTTGTATTTTAGATTGCTGTGTTTTAATAGAGAAATGAGAAGCTGTTAATTAATCATTTGACTGAAGATTGGAGAATTGATTTTCTTTATGATAAACAATTAAGCTTTTCTTTACATATTCAGAAATGATCATCTGAGAAGCCATGGTGCTGAATATTGCAGCAATTTGGAAACAAAACAAAGGCACAGAACAAACCTCTCTTCTATCCGTTTCCCTGGGAAATGGTCTGCTGTTACAGTACACAATCAATACATGCAATCCAATTGTGCCTATATTTAAATATAATGGAGAAATATTAGTCAGTAATTCTTAGTGTTGCATGTTAATACCTGTAATGCAAAAGAGAACATTTTTATATAATTTAAAATACTTTTTAGAAAATTTAGTTACCACCATATGGGGATGAATTTTAACCCAAAGAAAAGGGTGTTTGGGATCGTGTGGGAAGTTAAAGTGTTAAAAATCTAAATCCTGACCAGAACCTGACTCCAATCTGCCACTTCCAGTTTTAACAGAGATGGGACACAGCAGCCAACCCACTCCCAGGAGGCGAGTCATTTCAATACTGTATTATAATGAGGCTGGCATGCCTCAGATTTAACCAGCATTTTAAATTTAACTGTAGCTGGTCGGGTTTTGCATGCCTCGTGAAACCCATCAGCTAAAGTAAGGCGAGGACTGCTGGATACAGGAGGTATGTGCTTTTATACTTACCTCTTGGATTCAACATCCCTTTCTAACCAACCCCCCGTGATCGGAGCCCCCCCCACTCTACGAGGCATCCAATCACCTAGGCCTCAGATTGCCCCCATGAGGCCTCCACCCTCCCATGCAACTCCAGTGCTCTGATGTCATCTGCCTCCCCCGCCCCACCGCTCCTCCTCTCTCCCCTGCTCCTGGATCGCTGATGACTTTACTTATCATTATTCCAATGTACCTGTGAACATTGTAAGTGCATGGCTAGAAACTTACATCACCATTTCATCACTGTATTCATGTATGTAAGTGTTGTAGTTCTGGGTGAAGATGAAACAGTTTTTACTTTGCCTGTGGTGACAGAAATAATCAAATGGATCAGATTTGGAGATAGTTGGAATTGAGTGCATAATTACACTGAATAAGCTAGAATGCTTTTATAAAACTGTTCTGGTGAGTTACCTACAGGATTTAAAGTTAAAGTTATCAGGAGGAAAACCACATATATAAATTCAAAGTCACTTAATTTACGTTTGTCCTTAAAGGGATCACTGGAGGCCGCTCAAAAAAAGGCTTGCTAACTTTGAGAAATGTTGTTATTTGTGGAATTGGAATGGCTGCACAACCCAGATGCAGGTCGCTGCTGGCCGTGCCCGTGCAAATGCCCGCCCCCACTTCCAGACTTCACTGTGAGTCACAGCACCGACTGAAATTGGTTAGGCCCCGACCAACGAGCTGCATTTAAATGGGAATTTAGGATGGTTCACAACATTCTCCGTTCTAGCACCATTGGGTACTGACCAATTTCTACCCCATTGTGTCTGTACTGGCTTTTTGAGAGAGTACTTCTTTTGCTTCAAATATTTATCTAATTTTTCCTTAAAGGATGCAATGGTCTCCTGCCTCAACTACTCCCTGTGGCAAAAAATTATGTGCTCCAACAGTCCTGTGTGTTAAGAAATTCTACTAACTTCTCTCCTCATTCCCTTAGTGGTCATTCTAAATTAATGACCTCTCGCCACTGACTCATCCAGCAGAGGAAATAGTCTTTCTTAATTCACTCTATCAAAACTCTTCAAAACTTTTAAAAAGCTCTATTATATTTACTCTTGGTCTTTTCCACTCCAGTGGAAATAGCTCCAGTATCTCAAGTCTCTCATCATAACTATAGTTTCACATAGAATCATAGAACGTTACAGCACCGAAGGAGGCCATTCAAACCATCGTGCCTATGGTAGTGCTAGCTAATGAGTCTAAATCCTCTGCTCTTTCCCATAGCTTTTCCTGTAAATCTATTCCCAACGATAAAGGGCTCGAGGTGACCCATGGATCTGTTTGTTGCACATTTCAACCACGGGCATGGGTTCCTGAGAGGAGTCATAGGGGCCGAAATTCAGGCGCGCCACAAACCTGCCGCACCTACTTTTTTTTGGTGCCATTACCGCTGCTATGTTTGCGGTGGCCACTCGGTCCATATTCAGTGATTTTTTTGAAAAAATGGTGTCCGGCGGTAATGAATGGCTGAAATGGGGAGTTTGCAGCGACGTGAGTGGGTTGCTTGGAGTGGGAAAACCACAGGGAAATTCACCCTTCTGGTCATGTGCAGCAATGAGCCAGCTGCCCCCTGGCTTTCTAAAAGGCCAGGGTTTGCAGCTAGGCCCTGAGGAAGGAAGGAGCTGTGTTCAAGGATGGCTGGACCAAGAACGGCAAGCCGATTTTCGGAAACCGAAGTTGGAGACCCTGATGCAGGATGTTGAGGGAAGGAAACGAATCCTATACCCAGATGCAGGGAGACCCAGTCGTGAGGTGTTTACCAATGCCTGGAGGGAGATTGCTGTGGAGCCACGCAGTGCAGAAAGTGACTTAACTACATCATCCGGCTGCTGAAAGTGAGTACCTGTTCCAACTGTAGTGTATGGAGAAAGAGTCAGACTGAACACTGTGAGCTCAAAGTAAAGTGTGACCTTAGTCTTTTATTGCAGGTCTCCAGAGTGCCTCTCCAACCTGTGAAGCCTCTTTCAATATCTGTGCTCACAAGGGATTATGGTATCCCTTGGGACTCCAGGGGATGAGCCCTCTGGTGGCTGTACAGAGTAAATACAAGTTTACATATAAAACAACACTCCCCCCGCAAAGTCATTTAGTGTAACTATTTACAATGTGAGTTGATCTGGGGCCCTTCTTGCCCTGGTTGATCGTCTCGGTGTGAAAGCTGGTGTTGTTGAATCATTTGTTGGGCCCTCGATGGGCTGCTGTGCAGCTGGCCTTGCTGGGCTGCCTGGTGTGTTGGGCCCTGCTGGGCTGCTGTGGATGATGGGTTCTGCTTCGTGGTCAACCGTGGTGCTGGTTGCCACTGGTGTGTATGTTGGGGGATTAAAAAAGGTAGGATCCAAGGTGGGTTGCTCAGGATAGTCCGTGAATCTGAGTTTGATTTGGTCAAAGTGTTTCTGGTGAATGAGTCCATTTGAAAGTTTGACCCGAAACACCCTGCTCCCCTCTTTGGCCACGACAGTGCCGGGAAGCCACTTGGGACCTTGTCCATAATTTAATGCAAATACAGGATCATTGATTTCAATCTCGCTTGACACATTTGCGCAATCATGGTATGCACTTTTTGAAGCCGCCTGCTCTCTACCTGTTCATGTAGATCAGGATGAACTAACGAGAGCCTTGTCTTGAGTGCACTTTTCATGAGCAGTTCAGCAGGTGGGATCCCAGTGAGTGAGTGCGGTAGCTAAGCAGGACTCGGGACAGGCGAGTCTGCAGTGAGTCTTCTGTTACCCTATTTAAGCCTTGCTTGATAGTTTGCACTGCTCTCTCTGCCTGACCATTGGACGCTGGTTTAAACGGGGCAGATGTGACATGGTTGACCCCGTTACAGGCTTTCAGTAGTGGCAGCGGACGTGCTAGCCGACATTATCTCACATTCAATCCACTTGGAGTACGCGTCTACAACCACAAGGAACATTTTACCCAAGAACGGACCTGCATAGTCGACGTGTACCCTAAACCACGGTTTGGAGGGCAAAGACCATAAACTTAGTGGCGCCTCCCTGGGTGCATCGCTTCACTGCGAGCATGTATTACATCTGTGAACGCAGGACTCTAAGTCCGCATCGATACCAGGCCACCACACGTGGGATCTGGCTATCGCTTTCATCATTACGATGCCTGGATGGGTACTGTGGAGGTCATTGATGAAGGTGTCTCTGCCCTTCTTGGGGACCACTACTCAATTCCCCACAGAAGCAGTCTGCCTGTATAGACATTTCATCTTTGCGCCGCTGGAACGGCTTTATCTCTTCCTGCATTTCCACTAGGACACTGGACCAGCTCCCGTGAAGCACACAGCTTTTGACTAGAGATAATAATGGGTCCTGGCTTGTCCAGGTTTTGATCTGCCGGGAAGTGACGGGTGATTGCTCACTCTCAAATGCTTCCATAACCATGGCTAAATCTGCGGGCTGCACCATTTCCACCCCCGTGGTGGGCAATGGCAGCCTACTGAGAGCATCGGCGCAGTTTTCTGTGCCTGGCCTGTGGCGGATGCTATAGTTGTATGCGGACAACGTGAGCGCCCATCTCTGGATGCTGGCCGATGCGTTGGTATTTATCCTTTTACTCTCAGAGAACAGGGATATAAGTGGCTTATGGTCAGTTTCCAATTCAAATTTTAGCCCAAACAGGTATTGTTGCATTTTCTTTACCCCATAGACACACGCTAACGCTTCTTTTTCAATCATGCTGTAGGCTCTCTCTGCCTTGGACAGACTCCTGGATGCATAAGCAACCGGTTTCAGTTTCCCGAAATCATTAGCTTGTTGCAATACACACCCGACGCCATATGACGATGCATGACATGCTAGTACCAAACACTTACATGGATTCATAGCTAGGGGATTTGAATATAGAAGCAGGGAGGTCTTACTGCAGTTGTACAGGGCCTTAGTGAGGCCTCATTTGGAATATTGTGTATAGTTTTGTTCTCCTAGTCTGAGGAAGGACGTTCTTGCTATTGAGGGAGTGCAGCGAAGGTTCACCAGACTGATTCCAGGGATGGCTGGGCTGTCATATGAGGAGAGACTGGATCAACTGGGCCTTTGTTCACTGGAGTTTAGAAGGATGAGAGGGGATCTCATAGAAACATATAAGATTCTGACGGGACTGGACAGGTTAGGTGCAGGAAGAATGTTCCCGATGTTGGGGAAGTCCAGAACCAGGGGACATCGTCTTAGGATAAGGGGTAGACCATTTAGGACTGAGATGAGGAGAAACTTCTTCACTCAGAGAGTTGTTAACTTGTGGAATTCCCTGCCACAGAGAGTTGTTGATGCCCGTTCACTGGATATATTCAAGAGGGAGTTAGATATGGCTCTTATGGTTAAGGGGATCAAAGGGTATGGAGAGAAAGCAGGAAAGGGGTACTGAAGGAATGATCAGACATGATCTTATTGAATAGCGGTGCAGGCTCGAAGGGCCGAATGGCCTACTCCTGCACCTATTTTTCTATGTTCCTATGTTTCTATACAACACAAGCAATTTGTTTGAGCATAACAATTTTCTCGCTTTTTAAATGCATTTTCTTGGCTTTTGCCACAAACCCATTCATCCCCTTTTCATAGTAAGACATGCAGTGGTTCTAACAGTAAGAAGTTACCAAAGTAGTTCAGGAGTCCCAGAAACGACCTCAGCTCCGTCACGTTCTGTGGCCTCGGTGCGTTCTCGATTGCCTCCGTCTTCACAGTGGTGGGCCTGATGCCGTCCGCCGCAATCCTCCTTCCCAGGAACTCCACTTCAGGCACCAGGAAAACGTACTTCGAGCATTTTAACCTGAACCCCACACAGTTGAGCTGACTAAGAACCTCCTCCAGGTTCTGCAGATGCTCGACTGTGTTCTGACCTGTGACCAAGATGTCGCCCTAGAAGACCACGGTGTGCGCGACCGACTTCCATAAGCTTTCCATGTTTCTCTGGAATATCGCCGCCGTTATCGGATTCCACACGGGCATCTGTTATAAACAAAAACACTGTGTTGCTGCAGATGAGGGCCTTCGATGATTCCTCCGGTTCCTGCGTCGTGTAGGCTGAAGTCAGATCCAGCTTCATGAACGTCTTTCCTCCCGCCAGCGTTGCAAAGAGGTCATCGGCTTTTGGAAATGGGTATTGGTCCTGCAGGGAGAAATGATTGATAGTTACTTTGTAATCGCCATAGATTCTGACGGTGCCATCTCCCTTGAGGACTGGGATGATAGGACTGGCCCACTCATTGAACTCGATCGGGGAAATGATGCCCTCTCTTTGCAGCCGGTCTAACTCGATCTCTACCCTTTCTCTCATCATGTATGGTACTGCTCTCGCCTTGTGATGGATGGGTCGCGCCCCCGGAATTAGGTGGATCTGCACTTTTGCTCCTTGGAATTTCCCGATACCGGGTTCGACCAGTGAAGGAAATTTACTTAAGACCTGGGCACACGAAGTGTCGTCAGCAGGCAATAGCGCTCGGACGTCGTCCCAGTTCCAAAGTATCTTTCCCAGCCAGCTCCTGCCAAGCAGCGTGGGACCATCGCCGGGTACCACCCAGAGTGTAACTTGTGCACCGCTCTATTGTAGGAGACCTTTACAGTAGCACAGCCGATTACAGGAATCACTTCTTTCGTGTAAAGTTCTTAGTTTCGTGCGAACTGGAGTTAAGACTGGCCTTGAGGCCTTGTTGCACCACAACATTTCGAAAGTCTTTTTGCCCATGATGGACTGGCTCGCACCCGTGTCCAGCTCCCTTGACATCGGGAGTCCATTTATTTCAACATTCAGCATTATCGGGGGACAATTCATGGTGAATGTGTGTATCCCATGTACCTCTGCCTCCTCGATCTGAGGCTCTGGTTCGTCGTGATCCTCCGTGGATCTGTCCTCCTCTGCAACATGGTGGTTTGCAGGTTTAACAGGCTTTGCAGCTCGTCTGCACATTCGTTGGAGGTATCCCATTGTTCCACAGCCCTTGCAAACGTATCCTTTGAATCGGCATGAATGGAAATGATAATCATCGCCGCAGTGCCAACAAGGTGTTAATGGCCTTGCATTCATCACCCTTGATGGTGGACTCTGTGACATCTGCGGACGTGTAGCTGCAGGTATGTGTGACCTGCTCTATACGTTACAATTTAAAAACAACATCACTTTGTTCACTGTACTTGTTGCAGCATTTGTGTGCTGAGAGATTTGCTTCGTATTGTCACTGATGGCAATGAACGCCTGGGCTATCGCTATGGCCTTACTCAAGTTTGGGGTCTCAACAGTCAAAAGTTTGCGAAGTATGGTTTCGTAGCCAATGCCAAGTACGAAAAAGTCTCTGAGCATGTGCTCCAAATGTCCTTCAAATTCGCAATGTCTTGCAAGACGTCTTAGCTCGGTGACATAACTTGCCACTTCCTGGCCTTCAGACCTTTTGTAGGTGTAGAACCGGTACCTCGCCATCAGAACGCTTTCCTTCAGGTTCAAATGCTCTTGGACCAGTGTGCACAAATCGCGTATGATTTTTCCGTGAGTTTCGCTGGAGTGAGCAGATTCTTCATGAGGCCATACGTTGGTGCCCCAAAGACGGTGAGGAGGATCGCCCTTCGTTTGAAAACGCTTTCTTCCCCATCTAGCTCGTTGGCTACGCAGTATTGGTCGAGTCGCTCGACAAAAGTTTCCCAATCATCTCCCTCAGAGAATTTCTATAGGATGCCCACTGTTCTCTGCATCTTTGGGTTCGCCATCTGTCTTGTCGCCAGTTGTTGTGTATGGAGAAAGAGTCAGACTGAACACTGTGAACTCAAAGTAAAATGTGACCTTAGTCTTTTATTGCAGGTCTCCAGAGTGCCTCTCCAACCTGTGAAGCCTCCTTAAATACCTGTGCTCCCAAGGGATTATGGGATCCCTTGGGACTCCAGGGGATGAGCCCTGTGGTGGCTGTACAGAGTAAATACAAGTTTACATCTATAACACTAACAACTGCTGATCTTACATCTGCGAGTCTCTCCTTCATCCTTCTCTTATTTCTCACTTTCACTGTATAGTCGCTGAAGCAGCATTTCACTGTTGAGGCTTTTATATATATGTGTGGGTTTGCACAATGGAGGCTCCCTCTCATCTCACAGTTACACCTGCATTTCAGGGACACACTTGTGCACTCATTTCTGATGCATCATCACAGTGGTACTCACAAACCATTCTATGTTTTGCAGACCAAAATTGCACACAACAAGATGGAGCAAAGGAGGACTGGTGGTGGCGAGCCCGACATCCAAATCCTCACACCGTTGGAGAAGAGGATCGAGGTGCTCGTTGGCAGAAATGCTGCCTTAGCTGTGGCAACCGGTACTGGCAATGCCGTTGTAGGCAGCATGGGTAAGTGAGGACCTCCTTTAAAGCTATCTCTCCCTGAAAGTAGGTAAGTGAAGGCCCTCTTTTAATGATCTCTCTCCCTGAATGCGCCAGCACCTACTCAGTCTTTCCTTCTAAAAGTGTGCTAGTTGCAGCCTCCATGCGTCAATCCCCTCCTTTCCCCTCATGGCGGCCCTTCTCCCATTTATGCTTGCAGGTGAGAGGCCGAGTGGCAGCTGAGGACACAGAGAGACACAACCTGTGACACCAGTGCCGGGCCTGCAGACAACCCCAAGACTGAGTGGCAGCAGAGGAGAGGGAGAGGCACAACCTGTCAGACCAGTGCCAGGCCTCGATGAGATCCTTGAGGACATCACTACTGAAATACCTTATGACAGCATTGAAGGCGCCTGCCTTGCTAACACCCTGGAGCGCACTCCATCTTTTGGGGACCTCAGTGATGAGGCAGAGGACGAGGGGGACACTGCCGGCATCATTGCTTCCATCCTCACGCGCCAGCTCAGATACTGGGAGTATACGGTCTGATCTAGTTCAAATAGTGCAGGGGTTTGCACTGGGTGTTGCACCGGGGCCTAGCGGGCTGCAGCATGGTGACGGGGCTAGGCAACCTGAGGTGCCATCTCTCTGGGGGGGGCGAGTCTGCACCGGAGTTCTGCTGAGGAGGACTCAGATGAGCTCATCGACGTTGCGGCTTACGAGAGAAGGGTGGAGGCCATGTATTCCCAGATGTTGATGGCAGTGGCAAGGATGCCAGAGAGGCTGTTGCAAGTGGTCAGGAGTGTTGAGGAGTCCGCCTCCCGTATAGTCGACAGCTCTGCGCACACCATGGAGCCCATCATTGCCAGTGAGCAGGTGATGGTAGACTCCCAGATTGTCCATACGAATCCAGTTGTGATGCAGCAACTTGTAGGTGATGTGGCAGCTGCCATTGCAGCACAGAGGCGAGGGAACGAACACATCGGTGCTACTTTAGAGAGGATGGCCTTGGCCCTGGAAGCTATGAATGCTCTTATGCACTTTGGGCAACAGGCCACGGAGCGTCTTATTGCTGCCATATCTGCTGGCTTTGAGACTCTGGCTGCTCGCATACAGTCTCAGCTCAATGCCACCCGACACCTTAGTGTTTCCTTCGTGGCTGGGTCCACCACGGGCCACGGGGGACCTTCAGGTGTGGTGCCACAGCCCCGACCTGAGCTCTCTCCGGTTTGTGTAGGTGGTAAAGTGCCGCCCCCGGTGAGCGACTCAGTCTCTTCCGACCAGGATATGGATGATGCGCTCCCTCAGGATCACAGCAATCCTGGCCCCAGACCTATCATACCACCAGTGCCTCCACGCATGGCCTCACCCGAGCCAAGCCAGACTGAACACTCCCAGGAGGGTGTTGACCAGTCTGCACCCAGCCCTTCTAGGCCTAAAACTGGTCGAGGGCATCCTTAAAGGATATCTGCAGCTTCCACACAGGAAACACAGCAGCCTTCCCAGACCCATGAGGCAGCCACAGGGGAGATACTGAGGCATGCGTAAGAGGGATTATAAGGAAATGCACAAGGGTCAGAAATTATGTTTTTGTGTAAGTTTTCTGGATTTTTCTTGTACTATTAGTTTTTTGCACTGATTTGGATGATATCATAAATCTTTATTTTTTGCATCTTTATCTGGGCAGGTATATCATTTGAGAGTGGGCAATTATGTGTGAAGGCATTCATTGGGATAGCCATGGAAAATAGAAGCTGAAGGGTTGTGTGGGGATTAAATTATCTGGATCAAGCAGCAATCAGATATCTCTGCTCCTCCCTTGCAGGGTTGGGATGGTGACGACGCCTCCTGGGTGCTGGGGATCCTCCTCCTCCTGCTGCTGTGCCTCCTCCTCAGGTGGTACTGCTGGCTCAACCTCCAGCAGTTGGCCCCTCATGTGAGCCAGGTTGTGCAGCATGCAGCAGACCACACGAATATGGAGACCCGTTCAGGAGAGTACTGCAAAGCACCACCAGAGCTTTCCAGGCAACGGAACCTCTGATGGAGAACATAAGAACATAAGAATATAAGAAATAGGAGCAGGAGTAGGCCATACGGCCCCTTGAGACTGCTCCACTATTTAATATGATCATGGCTGATCCGATCATGGATTCAGGTCCACTTCCCTGTGTTATGTATGCAATAAAGGTTCAGACTGAGTACTGTTTAACTAAGCAAAGTACAACCTTGGTTCTGCTTTATTTAGGCCCAAAGTGCCTGACTCTCCAAAATGGCTGACCTTTTATACCTGAGCAGCACCATGTGCATGCTGCTCAGTGGCCTCCAACAATGACACCATCTGGTGGCTACAAACAGAATGTACATACATGACACCCTTCCCGCTCCCCATAACCCTTTACTCCCTTATCACTCAAAAATCTGTCTATCTCCGTCTTAAATATATTCAATGACCCAGCATCCACAGCTCTCTGGGGCAGAGAATTCCATAGATTTACAAACCTCTGAGAGAAGAAATTCCTCCTCATCTCAGTTTAAATGGGCGGCCCCTTATTCTAAGATTATGCCCCCTAGTTCTAGTCTCCTCTATCAGTGAAAACATCCTCTCAGCATCCACCATGTCAAGCCCCCTCATAAACTTATACATTTCGATAAGGTCACCTCTCATTCTTCTGAATTCCAATGAGTAGAGCCCAACCTTCTCAAACTTTCCTCATAAGTCATACCCTTCATTTCCGGAATCAACCTAGTGAACCTTCTCTGAACTGCCTCCAAAGCAAGTAGATCCTTTCTTAAATATGGATACCAAAACTGTACACAGTATTCCAGGTGTGACCTCACTAATATCCTGTATAACTGTAGCAAGACTTCCCTGCTTTTATACTCCATCCCCTTTGCAATAAAGGCCAAGATTCCATTGGCCTTCCTGATCACTTGTTGTACCTGCATACTAACCTTTTGTGTTTCATGCACAAGTATCCCCAGGTCCCGCTGTACTGCGGCACTTTGCAATTTTTCTCAATAATAACTTGCTCTTCGATTTTTTTTCACCAAAGTGCATAACCTCACACTTTCCAACAGTATACTCCATCTGCCAAATTTTTGCCCACTCAATTAGCCTGTCTATTTCCTTTTGCAAGTTTTTTGTGTCCTCACACATTGCTTTTCCTCCCATCTTTGTATCATCAGCAAACTTAGCTATGTTACACTCGGTCCCTTCATCCAAGTTGTTAATATAGATTGTAAATAATTGGGGTCCCAGCACTGATCCCTGCAGCACCCCACTAGTTACTGATTACCAACCCAAGAATGAACCATTTATCCCGACTCTGTGTTTTCTGTTAGTCAGCTAATCCTCTATCCATGCTAATATATTACCCCCAACCCCGTGAACTTTTATCTTGTGCAGTAACCTTTTATGTGGCACCTTGTTAAATGCCTTCCGGAAGTCCAAATACACCACATCCACTGGTTCCCCTTTATCCACCCTGTTCGTTACATCCTCAAAGAATTTCAGCAAATTTGTCAAACATGACTTCCCCTTCATAAACTGACTCTGCCTGACTGAATTATGCTTTTCCAAATGTCCTGCTACTGCTTCACTGCTTCTTTAATAATGGACTCCAACAGCTTCCCAACCACAGATGTTAGGCTAACTGGTCTATGGTTTCCTGCTTTTTATCTGCCTCCTTTTTTAAATAGGGGCATTACATTTGCAGTTTTCCAATCTGCTGGGACTTCCCCAGAATCCAGGGAATTTTGGTAAATGACAACCAGTGCATCCACTATCCCTGCCGCTACTTCTCTTAAGACCCTAGGATGCAAGCCATCAGGTCCAGGGGATTTATCCACCTTTAGTCCCATTATCTTACTGAGTCCTTTGTGATTGTGATTGTGGTAAGTTCCTCCCCCACATAGCCCCTTGACTATCCACTGTTGGGTTATTTTTAGTATCCTCTACCACAAAAACTGATGCAAAATATTAGTTCAGAGTTTCTGCCACATCCATGTTCCCCATCACTAATTCCCCTCTAAAGGACCAACATTTACTTTAGCCACTTTTTTTCTCTTTATATACCTGTAGAAACTCTTGCTACCTGTTTTTATATTTCGTGCAAGTTTACTTTCGTAGTCTTTCTTCCCTTTTTTAATCATTTTTTTAGTCATTCTTTGCTGGCTTTTAAAAGCTTCCCAATCTTCTGTCCTCCCACTAGTTTTAGCCACTTTGTATGCCCTTGTTTTTAATTGGATACCGTCCTTTATTTCTTTAGTTAGCCACCTCTATTTTTTCTTTTACACCCTTTCCCCCTCACTGGAATATATCTTTCTTGAGAGGATCCCGTTGCAGTGCTCGATGATGCGCCTGGTGCCAGAATGAGTGTCGTTGTAGGCATGCTCGGCCGCTGTCCTGGGATTCCAAAGGGGAGTCAGCAGCCAAGGGGACAGGGGATATCTCTCGTCCCCAAGCAGCCATTCACAATTGTGGTTTGGCCCGGTGAAGAAGGCAGGCACACTGCTCTGGCGCAGAATGAATGAATCATGGCTGCTACCTGGATACCTGGCATCAACTGCACAGATCCTACGCTGGTGGTCACACACCAGCTGCACATTCAGGGAGTGGAATCCCTTTCTGTTCATAAAGAGATTGGGATTATTCAGTGGCGCCCTCAGGCCAACATTTGTACAGTCGATGGCACCCTGCACCCTGCACCCTGCAACCCTGACAAATCCGGCCTGTCGCTCCACCTGCTTCTCCCTGGTCATTGGGAAGGAGTTATATTCGACTCTTCTCCTATACCGTGCATCGGTCATCTACCAGATGGAATGATGGGCGAAGAATTGGGAGATGTTCGATAGGTCTGTTGCAGACTGGAATGAGCCCGTCGCATAAAATTTGAGAGCTATGGTGACCTTGGTCTCAACAGTGAGAGCTGTCCTGAGCCTTAGGTGAGGCTGCAGATCTGGCTGCACAGCTCCCTCAGTATGTCCTTTCTAAATCTGAGCCTTCGCAAACATTGCTCATCACTGAGCTCCAGGAAGGAAACCTGTCGTCAGTACACCATTTGACGGTAGGGCCTCCTTCCCCTGGGTCTGTGCTAGGCACCTCCGATGGCAGGTGGCTGATCACCTTCTCCCTGTTCTTACTGATGTTTGGGAGCTGCTGCTAGCAAAACTTCTGGTATGGGGGTCAGCGTACCTGACCCTCCTCCTCACGCCACTTCCCTCCTGGCCACCCTCTCCACGTGCAGGTCGGCGCCCCTCTGCAGGCCTTTCTGGATGTTGGGCAGCCATAGCTATTTCTTCCCTTGTCCGCTGCCTCTGTACTAGTTGCTGATGGCGCTGCCTTCTCCTGCGTGCCCGCCCTGCCTCTCGCAGTGTGCACAGGTGTTCCCCTGCTAATACTGAGCCCATTCTGTCTGCAGGCTCGACCTTCACAAGCAGGCCTGTGTGGAGCAGAGAATGAGGCCCTCAAAAAGTTCTCAAAAGTCCACTGCAGGTGTAGTAAATTCCTACAGAGAAATCTGAAAAGTTTGCAGAAAAAATACCCGATCACGCAAAACCTCCATTCTCCTCCTCTGGTGCTCTTGAGCAACCCGGCAAAGTGCACCGATTCAAAAAGCTGGCGGGGCCACTGTCAGGAAAAAAGCTGGGGTTTTTATACTGAAAATAGGTGGCGTGGTGGAGCCGCAGCAGTGCGCACTTTAATGACGTCATTACGGCTGCAAGCCCCATACAGCAGCGGAAATCTGGGGTTTGGGACAGAAGTGGACACCGCCCCAAAAACCCTGCGCTAAATATGGGTCGCGGCGGCCAATTGACTGCAATGCGGCGGCCACTCGATTCCACCGCATGGCTGCCGCAAAACCGTGGTAACTGGCCTGATCCAGACCCTGAAGTTTGACCCCAGAAGTTCATGTACCCAAACAGTCAACCTCTCACTTCCTTTGCAGGGGAAAAGAGTGAGGGGATGGAGAATGCAGCAATAGAAATGTGTCATGGCAGCTGCCAGGAAAATGGGCAAAGACCTGCATGATGCACTGATGGCGATCACATACCAGTAGCATATTAAAAGAATGGACGCCTTTTCAATTCATAAAAGCAGCGGGTTTATCAGAAGGAGCCTGTTTCAATGAGGCCCTGAACCTGGAGCAAGCTTGCAATCTGGGCCAACCCTAGACCCCTATCCTGTTGTTTCTGCTTGTTCAGGGGGAATGTGATGGAAGTATTTGTTTCAGCAAACATGGCATCAGTTACTTGCTTAATGTAAGCGTGTCTTGCAGACTGGTTGATGTAACGTATCCAAATTTACCGACGATACAAAGCTAGATAGGACAGTAAGCTGTGAGGAGGACACAAAGGGGAAAATTTGGACATCGACAGAAACCTGTCGACCTCACCATGACCTTGGATTTACAGCCGCTGAAAATGGTCGCAGCGCTATCTGGAAATAATTCGTGCGGGGGGTTGGAGATTTATAGTGCAGCATAAACTTATAGTGTAACGCCCTCTTACTGACGTTAGTGGAGGCATCTGACTCCAAGTTCCCATCCAAGAGCGGCGTTACAGCTTCTTACAGCCTCTGGGAGTGAGGCTGTGGAGTTCGCAAGGAATTGTGGGCAATTAAAAGGGCTATGAATTAAAGGAGAAATGTGTTCAGAAACAATAACAATTAAAATCAAGTGGAAAAATTCATTTTTCAGCCCTTACTGACTTGCAAAAAACATGTAAAAATTAAAAATTCCCAAATGGGAGTCTTCAGCTCTTAAAGCTGAATTGACTTCTGCACGGAAAGTGCTTCAGCACTAACACAAATGGCTCAGCAAGCCAGGGAAGGGGCACACAAGGTCTCGCACACAGCACTCCAGCTTTGTGCAGGGGGTCAACACTGCAAGACTGGCCCTCCAGAAAGAACAATGTGGGACCACATCACTGAGGTCGTCACTGCCAGCAGTGTTGCCCCCACCACCTGGCTCCAGTGCCCAAAGAAGCTGCATGACCTCAGACCATGAGCCGTCCCCTAACTGCACCACTAGCCTCACACACTGCTCAATGCTCGACTGCCCTCCGCCCCCCTACAATCACTCACCTATCAAAAATCTGTATCAATCATGAGGCACAACTCCCATTCCTAGCCTCACCTCATGCCCTTGGAGGAGACGATGCAGGCCATTCTTGGCAGGGGCATGGCTGAGTCCCTAGCCAATAGCGGGTCAGAAAGGATACAAGATGCTGATATCCTCATATGTTATCCTCCTTTTGGCATGTACCTCTTGCTTTCACACCCTCCCCTCCCCACAGCTCCACCCTTGTGCCTTTCTCATTTCACACACCCAAGAAATGCAGTCTGTTCAGCCAGTGGTTGGCCAAGAAGAGGGATAGAAGAGTGAAGAAGAAGAAGCAGATTTATTTGACACTCCCAGTCACCAGCTCCTCAAGGTGGACCAGCAAGGCCATTTGCAATGTCCTCCTCTGAATGTCAGCAGCCTTCCATCAACCATGCTGCAGCCACTGGGGTAGCACTGTGTGACATTAGTAGGATAGGCCATAAAGCACTGCAGTTTTCGTGATCTGTTGTTTAAACAGAGGTTCACTTTTAATTCCCCAATTAAAGGAAATGTTTCATAAGAACATAAGAAATAGGAGCAGGAGTAGGCCATTCAGTAAGATAATGGCTGATCTTCTACATCAACCCCACTTTCCTGCACTGTTCCCATATCCCTGATTGATTTTCTTAATATCCAAAAATCTATCGATCACTGTCTTGAATATATTCAACAACTGAGCCTCCACAGCCCTCTGGGGTAGAGAATTCCCCAAAGATTCACAACCCTCTGAGTGAAGAAATTACTCCTCACCTCAGTCCTAAATGGCCGACCCATTATTCTGAGACTGTGACCCTTGGTTCTAAACTCCCCAGCCAGAGGAAACATCCTCCCTGCATCTACCCTGTCAAGCCCTGTAAAAATTGTGTATGTTTCAATGAGATCACCCCTCATTCTTCTAAACTCTAGTGAATATAGGCCTAGTCCACTCAATCTCTCCTTATAGGACAATCCCCCTATCCCAGGAATCAGTCTGGTGAACCTTCGTTGCACTCCCTCTATGGCAAGTATATACTTCCTTAGGTAAGGAGACCAAAACTGTACACAATACTCCCAGTGTGATCTCACCAGGGCCCTATATAATTGTAGTAAGATATCTTGAGGCTGAAATTGCCCTCTCCTGGAAACGGGGCGCACCTACCGCATTTTAGCATCCCTTACCGCCGATATGGATGCGGCGGTGTTAAGAGCGAAATTCTGCTTTTTCGGCAGCTAAACGGAGCGGAGTGGTAATGACTGGGGTAATGGGCTGGTTTCAGCGGTGTGACAGCGGAGTGACGTTTGCACCGCGAAATCCCGTCTAACCACTTAATCCTAACGATGCAGCTGCTTCTGGCCTTCTTAAAGCTCGGCTGTGTCTTGACTTTGGTCTTAGTTGCTTCAGAGGAGATGGTTGCAAGGGGGACCTTTGAGGAGGGCCAGCCGCTTCCACGGTGCTGAGCTGGAAAGCCTGATGCAAGCTGTGGAGGGAAGGAGGCGGCTACTCTTCCCAGATACTGGTGGACGACCAATGAGGAGTGTCTTCCTAAATGCCTGGAGGGAGATTGCAGAGGAGGTTTCAGGGACCTCCATTCACCAGCGCACCACAACCCAATGCAGGTAAAGGCTCACCGACCTTATTAAACTGATGAAAGTGAGCACAGGTTCCCCTAACTCCTCACCTTACATCTGCAAGACTCTCCTTCACCTTAACATCTTTCTCACCAACACTATATAGCAGCTGAAGCAGCATTTGATTGCTAAGGCATGTATGTGTGCACACTCACAATGGAAGCTCCTTTGCATGTGAGATTCACAGCTGCATGTAATGGACCCACACTTGCACTAATTGCCGAGGCCTCAGTAAACTCCAAGTTACCAACCCTTCTTTGTTTTGCAGGCCAAGGTGGCGCAGAACCGTGCCCAGCAACAAGACACTGGTGGGGTGAGTCCGAAAATGTCAAGCTGACTGATCTGGAGGAGAGGGTGCAGCTGCTAGTGGGCGCACATGTTGGATTCCCTGTGGCTGCTGGTCATTCTGATGCCTCTGGGGGCAGCATGGGTAAGTGAAGGCCTTTGTACAATGCCATCTCTCCCTGACCGTACAATCGGCTACCTGGCAATTGTTTATGCTTGTGTGCAAGCTGCTTGCTGCATGGTGCAATGCACCACCTCACCCTCACGGCACACATTTATCATTGCAGATGAGAGCCCGAATGTCAGCCAAAGCGAGACAGACACCCTTATCACGACTGGCAGCCAGAGTCAGGAGGACACACATGAGGCCCTGGATGATTTTGGTGGTATGTCCGATAAGGGAGATGGAGAGGGGGAGAGCTGTGCCTGTACCATCGCGTCACTGCTTCATACAGTCATGCGCGCCAGCTCAGATACTGGAAGTACGCAGTCGGGTATAGATTTAGGAGATGGGTCTGCACTGGGTGATGGGAAAAGGGAACCTCGGGTGCCATCTCTTCAGGGGGAGAGTGTGCAGCCCTGTCCTGCTGAGGAGGACTCAGACGCACCCATCGATGTTGGGACTTATGAACAAAGGGTGGAGGCCATGCAATTGGAGCTCTTGGCAGCAACGCAAGGGGTGCCTGAGAGGCTGTCACAAGTGGTCAGGAGCGTGGAGGAGTCCGCCTCCCGCATTGTGGAAAACTCTGTGCGCACCATGGGGACCATCATTGCCAGTGTGCAGACGATAGTGGACTCCCAGAGTGACCATGCGGATCCAGCTGCGAGGACGCATCTCTTGGGCGAGGTGACAGCTGCCATTGCAGCACAGGCACGAGGGAACGAGTGTGGCTGTGTTTCTTTGGAGAGGATAGCCGCTGCCCTGGGCCACAGATGGAGCGTCTGACTGCTGCCATCTCTAGTAGTTTCAAGAGTGTGACTGCTCTCAGCTGGAGGCAACACGAGATCTGACTGCTGCCATCATGGCTGGGTCCACTAGGGTCCACTGGGGGCCTAACGGTGCCACCCCACTCCACCGACCTGTGTTCCAGCAGCTTGGTGGGGGAGGTGGGGTGCTGCCGCGGGGGAGTGGCACCGACCAGGATACTGATGTGGGCTCTCAGATTCCCAGCAGCCCTGAGCCGAGACCTGTCACTACTCCATCACTACCAAGCATGGAATCGCCCCAGCCATTTCTGACTGAAGGCCCAGTCTGCAGCCAACCCTTCCAGGGCCAGAGCTGGTCGAGGGCATCCGAGAAGGACATCTGTAGCTTCCTCTACAGACACACAGCTGCCTTCCCAAAGCCGTGAGGCAGCCACAGGGGAGACACTACGGCGTAGTGTAACGATAGGTCTGCGTAAGAGCGGTAATAAGGAGTTGCACAAGGGTGATAATTGATAATGTTGATGCTTAGTGCACCCATTGTTTGAGGTGTAATAAATCTTTATTTTGTTTTGGAAATTTTTGAATAGGTCTCTCATTTAAATGTGCGGGAATGATGTGTGAGAGGGGTCATAGGTTGCAGACTCAACTGGGCTTTCAGTTATGTGAACCATGCAGATGTGAGATGGTTTTGTGCTTCTCTTGCAGGGTCACAATGGCGACACCGCCTCCTGTGTGGTTGCCCACCCGCACCTTGCTCCTCCTCCTCCTCCTCCTCATGTGCCTCCTGCTCCTCCTCCTCCTCCGCAGGTGCCACTGCTGCCTCGGCCTCCAATGGCTGCGCCCTCATGATGGCCAGGTTATGGAGCATGCAGCACACCATCACGAATATGGAGACATGCTCAGGCGAGTATTGCAGCACACCGCCTGAATGGTCCAGACAACGGAACCTCTGCTTCAGAATCCCAATTAAGTGTTCGATGATGGCCCTGGTGGCCATCAGACTTTCATTGTATGTGAGCTGCGCAGCAGTTCTAGGGTTGCGCAGAGGAGTCATGAGCCAAGTGCTCAGTGTATTGCCATTGTCACCGAGGAGCCAGCCACATTCTTGATTCGGATCAGTGAAGAGGCCTGGCACACCGATCTGCAGCAGTATGAATGAATCGTGGCTGCTGCCAGGAAACTGGGTATCCATTTACATAATTTTGTGGTTGTGATCGCATACCCGTTGAACATTGAGGGAGTGAAATCCCTTGCGGTTTCGGAATAGTTCGGGAGTGTGTTTGAGTGCCCTCAGACCGATATGGGTGCAATCATTGACCCCCTGGACCTTGGGGAAGCCCGCAATGCACAGGAATCTAGTCTGCTGCACCAACTGCTTGTCCCTGCTCATAGGGAAGGGGATGTAATCGGCCCTCCTCCTATACAGAGCATTTGTGACTTCCCGTATGGATGTGCAGGCTGCAAACTGCGAGATGCTGGAGATGTCTGCAGTGGCAGCTTGGAAGGACCCAGTGGCATAAACGTTCAGGGCGATTGTAATCTTAGATGCCACGCTCAGGACTGTCCTCACCCGTGTTTGTGACTCCAAGTCTGCAGGAGATTGCAGAGCTCCATGACTATGCCCTTGAGGAATTGTAGTCTGCTCAGGCCTTGATCATCATTTAGGTTCCTGTAGAAGAATTGATGATGGAACACCCTTTGACCTTCTGCCCCTACGTCTGTGCAGCCATCCTGCTGTGTCTTGTACCTCATTGGCTTCTCCCTGCTGGTCTGCTGGGTCCTCTGCTTCTGCAGGCTGCTGCTGTACAGAATCTGCCTCCGCTGCAGGCTGTCTCCTGGCCTGCTGGCCCAGTATCTGGTGTGTGGTCCACATACTTCACTCTCCTCCTTAGGGGATGCCATTGCTGAGGACCCTCCTGTGGCAGCTCTCTGGCCTCACCTCTGTCGCCATCTCCCTGGCTCTCGCCATGCTGGGCCGCTATGATTGCTGCGGCCCTTGCCCGCTGCCTCTGCTGTCATTGGACCCGGCGCTGCCTTCTCCTGCATGCCTCGGTGGCAAGCACAATGTGCAGGAGGCATTGGCCTGCCAGCACTGCCCAGCCCAAGCCCAGCCTCCTCGATGTCGGTTCCCTGTTCTGCAGGTAGAGGCACCTACAGCACTCACAAGCAATCGCACAGTATACATAGTATGCTCGCACTGGTTCTCAAACAGTCGCCGACACAAATGCAGCAAAAACCAATACACCTTTAAGGAACACTGCTTGTGTGTATCAGGAACTAGGCACCGACCAAAAGAACCTAACCTTGGCACCGTCGAGTGGTCGCAAAAGTTTTTGAGCAGAATGTGGCTTCCGGCCCAGGACCTCGGCGGTGCGCGCTCTGATGACGCACTTAGGAGTGTTGGCCAGTAGTGCTAGGAAATCGCAGCAGGGCAATTGGACGATCGCCGGCCATTCCACGAAAAATCTGCGGCCATTCCATTCCGCAGCGTGGCTGCTGATTTCCAGTGGTAACAGGCCTTAAGGAAAGGGACAATTTCGGCCCCCTTTACTCTTATTCTCAAATCGTCTTGTAATAAAGGCCAACATACCATTTGCTTTCTTAATTGCTTGCAGTACCTACATGTTACCTTTCAGTGATTCATATACAAGGACACCCAGGTCCCTCTGAACACCAACTTTTCCCAATCTCTCACCATTTAAAAAGTACTTTGCTTTTCTATTTTTCCGATGATAGTAGATAACTTTACAGTTCTCCACATTATATTCTATTTGCCATGTTCTTGCCCACTCACTTAGCCTGTCTATATCCCCTTGAAGTCCCTTTGCATCCTCCCCACAATTTACAGTCCCACCTAGCTTTGGATATATTACATTTGGCTCTCTCATCCAAATCATTGATATAGATTGTGAATAGCTGAGGCCCAAGCACTTGCGGTCCCCCACTAGTTACAGCCTGCCAACCCAAAAATTACCCGTTTATTCCTACTCTCTATTTTCTGTCCGTTAACCAATCCTCAATCCATACTAGTCTATTACCCGCAATCCCATGAGTCCTAATTTAATAACCTCTTGTGTGGCACCTTATCGAATGCCTTCTGAAAATCCAAATACATTATATCCACTGGTTCCCCTTATCGATTCTGCTAGTTACAACCTCAAAAATCACTGACAGATTTATCAAACACAATTTCCCTTTCATAAATCCGTGTTGACTTTACCCAATCCTGTTATTATTTTCTAAGTTCCCTGTTACCACGTCCTTAATAATATTCTAGCATTTTCCCTACTACTGATGTCAGGCTAACTGGTCCGCAGGAACCATTCTAGAATCTATGGAATTTTGGAAGATGACAACCAATGCATCCACTATCTCTATAGCCACCTCTTTCAAAACCCTAGGACATAGGCCATCAGTTCCAGGGGATTTATCGGTTTTCAGTCCCATTAATTTCTCCAGTACTACTTTTTTACTAATACTAATTTCTTTCAGGTCCTCATTCTCGCTGGACCCTTGGTTCTCCATCACTTCCAGGATGGTTTCCGTGTCTTCTTCCATGAATACAGACACAAAGTATTTGTTTAATTTCTCTGCCATTTCCTTATTCCCCATTATAACTTCTCCTATCTCAGCCTGTAAGGGACCCACATTTAATTTTGTTAATCTTATTCTTTTTACATACCTATAAGTAAGCTTTTACAATCTGTTTTTATGTTTCTCGCTAGTTTACTCACATATTTTCCCTTTCTTTATCAATTTCTTGGTCCTCCTTTGCTGAATTCTGAACTCTTCCCAATCCTCAGGGTTACTGCTCTTTTTGACAGCATTATAAACCTTTTCTTTTGATCTAATGGTATCTTTAACTTCTCTTGTTTGCCACGGTTGGACCACTTTTCCTCTGGGGTTTTTGCACCTTAAAGGAATGTATGTTTGTTGTAAATTATGTATTAATTCTTTAAATGTTCGCCATCATACCTTTTAACATAGTTTCCCAATCTACCTTAGCCAACTCTCCCCTCATACCAACGTAGTTTGCTTTGTTTAGATTTAAGACCCTAGTTTTGGATTTAACTAAATCACTTTCAAACTTAATATAAAATTTTATCATATATGGTCACTCTTTACTAAAAGGTTGTTAATTAACCCTTTCTCATTGCACAATACTAGATCTAAAATAGCCTGTTCTCTAGTTGGTTCCTCAACATACTGATCTAGAAAACCATCTTGTATACATTCCATGAATTCATCCTTCACACTTAGTGCAAATTTGTTTTGCCCAATCCATATGTAGATTAAAGTCCCCCATGATTACTGTATTACCCTTGTTACATGCACCTCTAATTTCCTGATTTATACAGTGCCCTACATTACCACTACTGTTTGGGGGCATATAAACAACTCCCACCAATGTTTTCTGCCCCTTACTGTTTCTTAGCTCCACCCAAACTGATTCTACTTCTTGATTTTTGGAGCTAAGATCCTTTCTCTGTATTGTCTTTATCTCATCCTTTATTATTAGGGCTACTCCTCCTCATTTTCTATCTCTTCTAAAACTTAAATATCCTGGAATATTTAGTTCCCAGTCACTAAGGGAATGCATAAGGGTGAAGAGTTGATATTGTGATATCATATTGGATGGATAAATGTATAAAGTTGGATTGGAAAGTTTGCTTTGTGGTGGCTTTTATTTCAACATGGTGGCCAAGAGGATACTGAATTTGTCAGTAACAGAGGGAAGGTAAGGTATGAGACTAACGTTGAAAGGGGAACTAGGATTGTGATCACTGGGACCGGAGGCGGACGATTCCATCCCGGATATCCCGACCAGAAAGGTGTTGAGTGAGTTGCATCCTTCCTTCTGCTTCCTCCTCTTCTGCTTCCTCATCCTCGGCTTCTCCCGCTTCTGTTTCTTCCTCTTATTTATCTTCTTCTTCATTGTGAGAGCGGATGCTGTAAATCTAAAATAACAGTATAAAATGCTGGAAAAACTCATAACAAAATAAACATAAAGGGGAGATTTTCCTTTTGTTGCATTGGGCGAAAGGATTGCCTGGGTACAGCACAGCACTCAGGCAGGGAGGATCATATGCAGAAAAGATTTACAAGAATGGTAACAGGGAGATGGGACTTCAGTTATGTGGATAGACTGGAGAAGTTGGAGTTGTTCTCCTTAGAGCAGAGAAGGTTGAGAGGAGATTTGATAGAGGTGTTCAAAATCATGGAGGGGTCTAGACAGAATAGATAGAGAGAAACTGTTCCCATTGGCGGACGGGTCGAGAACCAGAGGACACAGATTTAAGGTGATTGGCAGAAGAACCAAAGGCGACATGAGGGAAAACTTGTTTACGCAGCGAGTGGTCAGGATCTGGAATGCACTGCCTGAAAGGGTGGTGAAGGCAAATTCAATTGTGGCTTTCAAAAGGGAATTGGATAAGTACTTAAAGGAAAAAGAATTGCAGAGCTTCAGGGAAAGGGCGGGGGAGTGGGTCTAGATGAAGTGCTCCTGCAGAGAGCCGGCACTGTCTCGAACAGGTGAATGACTTCCTTCCATGCTGTAACCATTCTAAGTCATTTGAAGCTTGATAAAGGAGTGTGTAGCCATCATTGTAGAGTTTGGATTTATTTTGCAAATATAAAAACATGAATACCCAAAGGTAGAGGGCTGCATCCCAGTTTACAGATGCCTCGCTGCATAATCTGGTGGAGGCAGTATGAGCTCGCAGAGAGGTCCTCTTCCCAGCAGATGGGCGCAAAAGACCGCCCGAAGAGACAAAACGGGCCTGGCTCGAAATAGCGGAGGAGGTCAGCAGCAGGGAGGTTGTGAGAGAGACCTGGATACAGTGCTGGAAGAAATTCAATGATCTGATGAAGTCAGGAAAGGTGAGTGCAATGCCATCCTCACCTTCACTCTGATGTTCATGCCATCACATCCCCATCACTCAGCCTTCCCAACCCTACTCCTT
Organism: Pristiophorus japonicus; assembly: GCF_044704955.1. Taxonomy (NCBI): domain Eukaryota; kingdom Metazoa; phylum Chordata; class Chondrichthyes; family Pristiophoridae; genus Pristiophorus; species Pristiophorus japonicus. The sequence continues at coordinate 193,694,375 of NC_091980.1, read as the reverse complement.
CACATCATTCCTCACACCAACATACCTTCCAAGTCCACCCATCCCTCTCTCTCTATGTACTTACATCCCTATCCGACTAACCATCCCTCACACTCACCCTCATCCTAAAGCAAGTAACACCGCAGAAGGAGGTCATTTGGCATTGGCACCCCACTCCCTCATAGTCATCCTCTGCAAATGTAACCCATCCATTCCTTATACTCATTCCATCACTCTCACTCAAACTTCTCTTCTTTCTCCCCCTTGCAGGAGAAAATATTCCACAATAAGAGGGACAGGGAGAGAACCAAAGGTGGCCCTCCGTTCTTCTCCCAACTAACTGCAGCAGAGGAGGAGGCCCTGGAGATCTCAGGAGTGGCAGAGCTGCTGACGGTGGGAGATGGAGAAAGGGGGACATCCCAGCCACCTGGTGACAGAATGACATCTCATACAGCCACATGGCATACAGCAGTCACTCATATGGTAACTGATGTCAACAGCCAGTGAATATTCATCATGTGCATAATGGTATCATTACCCATTCTTAATATAACACTTCTAAATCATCTTTTTACTCTCCCACAGGTCCATCAAGAGACCCCCTTCCACTGCCCAGCCAGAGGAGGAACACAACTCCTCAGAGGAGTCTCCAGCCTCTGAGGGTACACCGTCACCAGGCCCAAGCACAACCAGTACCAGCGCAGATACACACACCTCAGTGGGTCCTGTGAGAGATAAAGTAGTGTTGTCACCTGGTGTCTCACACTTCACAAGTGAGCAAGAGCAAATGGTGTTGACAGGGACAGCAGTGGAGACTCCTCGCTGGAGGGCGCAGGACGCTCCAAACTCTGTTCAGCTGCATGCAGACGCTGAGCCTCGGGTGCCACAGAGAAAGATCTTGGAGGCAGCAAGAAATGCAGGAGACTCTGGCAGGTTTTGCAACTGCGATGTCTGCAAATGTGCGGAGAATAGAGGAGTCCATCTCCAACATGAGCACCACCATGTCGCAGGCGATGGTGACGATGTGCTGTTCCATGGAAAGGATGGCCACTTGCATGGAGCAGCTAATGCGACACTCACATGAGCACAAGCTTGCCATGGAGAACAGATGGCAGAGGCTGATAGACCTCCTCTCTAGGAGAGATCTAAACGTAGACTTGGGTCCTCATGGCCCCACTGTCATGCAGCAAGGTGCTCTCCAGCTCCTTGTTAGCAAGGAAATGTGGGTGGCCCTTGAGAGGGATGATGGTGAGAGGGGACATTGAAGTGGGGGCTCCTCTCAAAGCACACTCACTTCTCCCCCATTGATTCCCCCTCAGTCAGAGCCCCACATACTGCCTCGGTTCCCAATGGCCGAGTCTTCCCCTGCACAGGCACAAGAGGAGCAGACATTGGCGGGGCCCTCACAGGCTTCAAGCCCAGAGGACATCCGTCAAAAGTGTCTAAGCAGTCGCAGCAGGGAAATGAGCCTCTACCTCTGCTGAAGCCACAGAGGTTGCACCTCATAGAAGCACTCGGAAATGAAAAATGACACAATCCTAGATGCACAAGTGCATGCACATGGGTGTATAAAAGCAAGGTTATTGTTAAGGTTCCGTTACTATTATAACACATATAAATGTCTTTATTTTCACTACTTTCCAGTTTTGCCCATTTTTGCCTGCTATCTTGGAAGTGGCTTTGTGACGAAGTGAATGGTGAGACATTACATGACCTTGAGCAATGGGGTTTTGGGTGAAAGGAATAGATTGGTCATTGTAGGGTTGCTTTACGATGTTGGGAGAGAGGACTTAGCACAACATGTGGCAGCGATATTGGTGGATTGGAGCAAGTTAAATCAGGCCATCCTGGGCTTCCCGGGCAGCAATGGTCGCCTGGTGCCATCTCTACCTCAGGTTCCTGCTCCTCTTCCTCGTCTTTCAGCTGTTGCTCCTCCTCTTTCTTCCTCCTCTGAAGAGGCGATGTTTGCCTTGCTTCTCATGCATCTCCCAATAAAAGCAGGATTATTTCTCCAACAAAATGCAATCAGTGAAGGATAGTTACATAATACAAATTGTGTGTGTAAAATCAACCCCAATTACTTACAGCAGTGATTGACAGGTGAATTATCCAATCATCTCCATTCTGGCCGGGACTTGTAATGTCATTATATGCAGCCCTGTGCCCCAAGAAATCCTGTCTACCCAAGCACAATAAGAGGAAAATTCTAAATAGAAACATGTCACAGAAAAAAACTTACTCCTGCAATCCAACATCTTCACAATTTGCTGCACACAGATCTCTTCTCTCTCAACCTCAGCCTTTGACCCACTTCCAGAGCCATAACCTTCAACCCCATCAAAACAGACTAACTGGTCGTTCAACTAATTACTGTTTGTGGGACTTGGCAGCACACATATTTTTTCGGAAATAATGTTGCCCTCCCAGCCAACAGTGCAACCAAAACTATTCATCTGAAGAAAACCAGGTTTCGGATGAGCAATTTCCCTCTAATTCCAGACACTGACACCTACAAATTTATAGATTTGCACAAGAAACCATTGTGGTTGGATTTAGGCTCCGATTCACAATTACACTTTCTGTGAGCCTTCAATTGGTCTCTTTGATGACTCAGAATTGTCCTCCATGCTTGGACTGAATATTTATTCTACTAATAAGATTAATATATTACTCAGTTATGCTACCTTGTATGCTTTACATACATAAATATGTAAATTATAACAATGCTATTCCCCACTCACTTAATCACATTTAATAATTCAGTTTAAATAAAATGTTGAAGGCTAATTTGTTCTGCTGTGAAGCAGAATATGGATGAATTAAACTAAGTAGGTCCAATTTATACATGCAGATTATGTTGATTATAAAATACTTATTACTAACAAACAGTAAATACCTTTTCAGTAGACAGAGTAAATTGGTATTGAAATGTATTTTTAACTTTCTACCCATTATTTGAATAAAATATGCCCGTTCTGAGCACTGAGCTCCATTAACAAAATCAATTTTCATGAATTACTCAATTGTTTCTGGTTATGTACTCAGGTCACTCTGACTCTTAAGCAAATTGACATTTATTTTTCTGTACTTAAAGTTGTTTCTCTTTAAATAACCATTAATAAAAGGGATAGTAGTGCCAATAAAATGTTCGTAACCTGCAGGTGATTCACCTCGGTTGTCTGATGACTGGAAACGGTGCGAAATTCTCGGGAGTATTGGTCGGCCATATATATTAGTTATCAAGATAGGTTAAAAGTGTAGGAACTCTTTACCTTAGAGCAGCGTAGACTTAGGGGGGATAATGATTGAGGTTTATAAGATAATGAAGGGAATTTACAGTGTTCCAGCTGACAGTTTATTTCAATTAAATAGGTTAGGCAGGACCAGGGGTGCACAAATTTAAGTTGTATAAGGCTAGATCTACATTAGATGTCAGGAGGTAGTTCTTTTCTCAGAGAATAGTAGACCTCTGGAACAAGCTGCCCTCTCATGTGGTGGATGCAGATTCACTGAATTTCTTCAAGCAAAAACTGGATATGTTTCTGGCTGCGGCGGAGATTACCTCTTACAGAAGGTAGGTACTGCAGGGAACTTAATGGCCAGAGTGATTTCCTGGACTAATTTTGATGGCCTAGATGGGTCGGAGAGGAATTTCGCAGATGTTTTTTCCCAAATTGGCCTGGATTTTCTATCTATTTTTTTGCCTCTCCCAAGAGATCACATGGTTCCGGGTGGGGTGGAGTGTATATGTTGTGATACACAAGGTATCACAATTGTGTGGGACAGTCTTGATGGACCAGATGGTCTTTTCCTGTCCATCATTTTTCATATGTTCGTATGTTTTCGTAAATAGAATTCTATCCCATATGATGCAGGTCAGTGAAATTGCCCACAACAATTCATTTCTGATTCATTGCTGTTGGCCACATATTTGGAATGCAACAAAAATCTGTTCGCAACTCCCGTCTACCTTAGTGCAGTGCAAATTACGCAGCGTCCTGCTCTGAGGGGGCAGACTGGCAAGTACCGGCCCTGTTTACTGTACAGAATGTGAGCTCCTACAGTGGCCCAGGCGATCCAGTCAGTAGCTGAGGCACACAATTCAGGAAGGTACTGGAATTGATCACCAGCCCATCCTAAGGTAGTTGATCTTATTGGGCGCAACAAAATGGCCATTAAGGTTGGGCTCAGTGCCCCCTGGTTATTGAGGGGGAAGGTGGTGGGGAAAGAAAAAAAAATTGAGCTGTGTTTCTGTTCCTAATCACAACCCAATGACTCTGCTGGTAAGTGTGAGTGTGTGAGCAGCAAGGGAGGACAAGACTGAGCACCATGGAGGTTTCCTCACAGTCGATTATCTCACTGACATTCACCATCAAGGTTCACAAATAATAGCTCAAAAGCAAAATACTGCAGAAGGCTGAAATGTGAAATAAAAACAGAAAATGCTGGATGTACTCAGCAGGTCAGGTCACATCTGTGGAGAGAAAAACAGAATTAATATTTCAGGTCGATGACCTTTCCTCAGAATCGACCCTGAAACATTGGGGGTAATTTTAATCCCAAAAATGGCTGGATGGGAAGTAAAACTGTAAAAAATGTAAAAAATTTCAAACAGGAACCCAAGCCACCTGGAACCTGCCTACTTCCGGTTATAACAGAGTCGGGACAAGGGGCGGGAGTCTCTCAGAAATCGGGTCAGTCGTGAAACCTTTTAAGGAGGCTGTTTGCCTTCATTTTAACAAGGTTTGTATTTTTTACTGCTGTCGTCCAGGTGTCCCAGGCCTTGGGAAACCCAGCAGGTAATAGGAGGTGGGAAGTGCTGGATCCGTAAGGTAAGTGCCTTTACAGGACAGCTTGTGGGCCAGGAGGAGCAGAGGTGTTTCCCCTAGCCCAACAAGCTAACCTGTAAACCACCCTCCGCAATCTCCCCCCCGAACTGCCCAGTATCGATCCCTTCGATCTTCCATAAACCGCCCCCCCCCCCACGATCTCCACCGACCCCCCCCCCCCAATAACGCTCTACGCATGCCCCCCTCCCCACCACCACTAAACTTACCTGCTCCTCGGCTACGGTCGTTTCCAAAGCCTTCCTTGCCCAACAGGCAGCCAAGCCTGTCAATCAGGCCGGCTTTCTTGGCGGGGAACCTTGTAAGATTCTCTTTGTGAGATCTTTGATCCTAAAATATTTGACATTGACCCAAATTAGTAGCAGAGATTAAAACTTTATTTCTTGGTTTTATTCAGTACAAGCAAGGATCAACATCCCTTACAATGTCTTAAGCAGCCATAACAAAGCATAAAGCATAGTCATACTACCCCATTATACCTTGGGTAAAAGTCACGGTAGGAGTTGTCTCACACCCTCTGACACTGTCCTCTGGGTCTGCTATTCTCACCTGTAGGTGTCAGGCCCCTTGCTGGGACCTCCTTTTCTTTCCATCCAAATCTTCGGGGGTTGGAAATTCGGTTGTGCCTCTGTTGCGGCGTTAATCCAGGCATTTTGCATCGGGAAATGGTTTGCGTCTCCAGCCGCAAAATTCACCAGCTGGGCTCTGAGTGTGGAGCGTAGCGCTAAGGGAGGCATTGCACACTTCTTTTAGGGTGCTAGGCCGACTGAGCAACTGAAAATCCAGAGCTAAACAGTCGGCCTCAGAGTGCCTTAAGAGAAACTTCCGTGGAAAAAAAAATCTGAAAGAAATACATCAAAAACATTCCCAATACATTACTGACTCCACATCAACATCAATCGTAAAAATAAAAAAATAAAAAACAATCACACTTACCTCAGATTGCCATTACTTCACTCATTGCGGCCAGTACAGCTCAGACCGGCAGATTTCACAGGCAGTCCCACGAGGGTGCGCTATGTGGTGCTATGGATCGGCGCAAGCCAAATATCGAGCCGGTGTCGCAAACAGGGGCGTAGCACACCGGTTTGCCTCTCCCGGGCGGTACTGCTTCACGATCCCGCAAACCCGGCATCAAATGTTCCGGCAGGGCGCTGGAAGCTGGCCGCGAGCCCAGAAATGCTTTCCACTGCTATTACCGCCCCTCCGGGGTGAAAACAGAAGCAGCAACACACCGAAAATCCAGCCCATGGAGTCTTACTGAACCAATCACTGACTTACACTCAACCTTCTTCTTTCTGTCCATTGGGTCTCATATGTCACCTGACCTTGCCTAGGTTAATTCTTTTGTGGGTTCCCACAGTAGCTGAGCTATTTTAAAAACAAAGTATAAAGCATTCATTTTTTAAGTTATATTCAGACCCCTTCCGTATCTGTCTGTTTTGCTACCCTATCAGTCTGGTTTCTGCTGCTGTACAAATAGCAAGCCATTTGTGCCCTATTATTTTCAAACTTTCATAGCCTCGTGATTTCCAAGGTCTCACTACACTGTTCAGTATCAATGCTCAATTGTCTATGCTGATAAGATGTGTGTGTTCTTTATTAAAGTCAGCCAAGTTAGCATATTTCCCCACCCAACCTTGCTGCTAAGCTGCTTATGATGGGTTGCTTTGCTTTTTGAGCTAATTATAATTACATATGTGTGTTTGCATAAAGTAAGTATTAATAAGCAAATCAATGAATTAATTAATAAGGAAATTAACTATAATCTCACAACTTGGGGAAAAAAAATCACACATGGGCCAAATTTTAGCAACCCTGTGAGTTCGGGTTTGGAGGTGGGCCCGCTGTCAAAATGGCCCTGATTGACAGCGCGTCCGGATCCCGCTCTGAACCCGCCTCCGTGTGAGTTTCTCAGCTGTCAGATGTATGTTTGGATAGCAGACCCGACAGCAAGCGGTGGGACAGATAATTAATATCATTAAAAGGTACTTAAATGCTAGTTAAGGGGCTTAAAAGCAGGCACTTACAATTTTACCAAGCTTTTGATGGCTTTGCCATCCCTCGGGTTTCACGCCAGGTACGTTTGTGGGGTTCTCAGTGACTCACTACTGCTTTGGCTAGTTGACAGCTTCAGAAGTGGTATAAAAGTTTCCATTTCACAGTTGTTCGCTTTCCAATGTCAGAAACTGAAGCCTTCAGGTTTTGGAAGAGACTGTATGCACTTTGGAAGTGTTTGCAGTGAACTCTCTATTCGCTGTCACCTCCTTGGAGCAACCTCTTTCACCATTGACAGGGCGCTTCAGTCATCTCAACCTCACCTGCCATCTATTCCAGCAGCATCGGTACCCTTGAAAATATCTCACCTTGGTCCTCAGAATCCCACCACGATCACCAACACCAACATCACTAAACACCCCAGCATCACCACCAACAACACCAACCTGCTCCACAATCACCTGATGCTGCACAGTACACAGGGCACATTGCTGCTTGGGGGGCCAGTGATGGTCTCAGCATGACCACATTTATTTCACTTCACGCTGTACAACCTGACTGCCACATGAGGCGCGAGGTTGGCACCAGCTCCATTAAGCATCCCTGCAATGTCCAACCCATTCCTTTTACGCTCATCACCAGTGTGGGCGGGGTACCCTTATGTCTCATCATTCACTGCAACTCACTAAGCCACTTCCAAAGGTGCTCACAAATCTGTCCAAGAATGCAAAGTCCTGAAAATAAAGATTTCAATGTTTGACAAATCTGTTGATTTCCCTACAGTTGATGGAACTGAATATCAGGTGCTATGTATAATGGGCGGCCAATAGATATCACCTGCTTTGCGCCACCACTCGAGACGAATTTCAGGGCCATACATATTTTAACAGTTTGGTCCAAAGAAAGTTTATTTGTCGGCAATTTTTTAAAATTGCACTTTTCACACAAGGACAAGGGCCTAGAAATTCCATGCTGTAGTAGCAGCCGTTAAAAAAATTTTGAAAAATGTTGAAAAAAATGGCATCTGCCTCACTTCCGCCACGGGACACAATGGCCCATCCACAGAAGAACATGCCTGCAGAGACGCTGGCAGGGCTCCTTAAAGGGACATGCACATCTTTCGCGTAAGGTTGAATTTCAGCTATCGTACTTTAAAAAAATATTTTAGTTAAGTAGTAGTTTGGTGCAATACATTTAAAAAGTAGTTCAAGTGTGCAGGGTGTGCTGCTGAATGCTTGCAAGGCTTTGGATGGTAAAGGAAGGCCTCTGAGAAGACAGAAAAATGTTGAAAATACTCAGCAGGTCCGGGAGCAACTATGGAGAGAGAAACAGGCCAGAATTTTACCTACCTGGGCAGGTCCAGTGTGGGCGGTCGCCATGACAGATCGCGAGCCCATTGCCGATTCCATCCCCCTCCACAGAGTGACTTTACGTTAATTGGGCCTATTAAGCTCTCCCTGTGCATTACCCAGCCCAATTAAATGATGTGGGCCTGGTGACATCATCAATAATGCGTTTTCAGCGGGATATTTAAAGGGGCTACATTGCATTTAAAGGTTCATCTCGGAGTGTGCAGTCAGTGCACTGCACAATTCCACTGCTGCCCAGACCAGCAAAGATGACTGCATGGAGGCAGAGGGCTGCACCCAGGTTCTCTAATGATTCCCTCAATCTACTTGTGGAGGGCGTCAGAGCATGCAAGGATGTCCTCTTCCCTGCTGATGGTCGGAAGAGACCTCCCCAGCAGATCAAAACAGCATGCAGAGGAGGTCAATAGCAGGCATGTCATCAGGAGGACCTGGGTGCAGTGCCACAAATGCTTCAATGATCTCACTAGATATCACAAAACATTCGTACAAAGCCACACTCACCTTCATGCTGCTGTGCCTCTCATCACATCCCCATCTCTCTGACTTTCTAACCCTATGCCTGCACATCCTTACTCACACCAACATACCTTGCACTGCTACCCATCCCTCTCTCTATCTGCATTATCACATCCCCATCTCACTAGCCACCCCTCACACTCAACCTCATCCTAGTGCAATTACACCAACTAACAATACCCAAGGAGGCTACTTGGAATTGCCACCCCACTCCATCATAGTCATCCTCTACAGATGTAACCCATCCATTCCTTACAATTATTCCATCACTCTCACTTAACCTTCTCTTCTTTCCCTCCTTGCATGAACAGAGAGCCCACAATAAGAGGGAGAGGGAGAGAACTGGCAGTGGAATGCCATCAGGAAGCTGCATTGGAGCTGTTGGAAGTTGTCGAGCAGCTGGAGGCGGGAAACGGAGAGAGGGGACATCTCAGCAACCTGGTGACAGAATTACATATCATACAGCTACATGGCATACAGCAGTCGCTTACATGGGGACTGATGTCAGCATCTACTGAATCGATGTTATGTAATGATGTGTGTATCGTCCCAGTACCTTAAATGTAATGTAAGTACTATGCCACACCACAGAGGGCGCTGCGGTGGGAAACCCTGGCAGTACCTGTAACAGGTGCTATATAAGGCTGACCACCACACCTGGGAGGCACTCTGGAGCTGAACAATAAAGGACGAAGGTCACAGCAGTTAGACTTACACCAGACCGTGTGGAGTCAGTGATTTGTGTGCTACATACACCACATTGGCAACGAGGAAGCGGACGAACTCCACGCAACCATGGCTACTCTGGACTCGCTAAAGGATTTTACCGTGGGCAATGATTGGGAGGCCTTTATGGAAAGGCTCGAGTACTACTTCACAGCAAATGACCTGACGGAGGACACATACGCAATGAGAGAGAAGCGTAAGGCGATATTGCTCTCCAGTTGTGGAGATGAGGTTTACTGTCTTGTCAGGAATTTGCTGGCACCTGGGAGCGCCAGGGACAAGTCATACGAGGAGCTGACTGAACTCATTCGTGACCAGTTGAAACCGAAGGAGAGTATCCTCACGGCCAGATACAAATTTTACCATCACTGCAGATCTGAGGGCCAGGATATCACCAAATATACTGCGGACCTCAGGAGACTCGTGGCGCCGTGTGATTTTGGGGCACACCTTGACGAGGCTTTGCGGGACGTTTTCGTTATGGGGATTGGCCACGAGGGCCTCCTTCACAAGCTGCTGGCCACGGAACCCACAGTCACTCTGACAAAGGCCATCGCCATCAGCCGGGCATATATGACCTCGACTTGCAGCACCAAGCAAATGATCCACACAGTCTCGAACCCGGCAGGCACTGTCCACAGGGTAGCGCCCACCACGGACAAAACTGCAGAACGTGGCTTTGCCCGGGGCAGAGAGCACAGACCTCGGGATCCTGGAGCTCAGAGTCCGCTGAGGGGGGTCAATCAAGTAGCACCATGCTGGCGCTGTGGAGGAAGCCATGGGGCTCACCGGTGCAGGTTTGCGGAATACACGTGCAATACCTGTCACGTTAAAGGCCACCTTCAGCGTATGTGTAAAAGAAATCAGACTCACCGTGTGGCTGAGGAGATGGGGGATGATCCACTGTTCAGCGAGGAGCAGGTCGAAGAAGATGAGGTGCTTGGACTGTATACGTGTACCGACGATTCGCCCCCAGTGATAAGTGAAGTAAAAATCAACGGAGTCCCTGTGAGTATGGAGGTGGACACGGGCTCGGGTCCGTCGTTGATGAGTCGGTGAACTTTTGATAAACTGTGGATTAACCCAGCTGCACGACCCAAGCTGGTCCCAGTCACGGCGAAGCTGCGTACCTACACCAGGGAACTAATACCGGTTCTCGGCAGAGCGATGGTGCAGGTATCCCACGGGGACGAGACGCACACTTTACCTTTGTGGGTCGTTGCAGGCGATGGGCCGACACTCCTCGACCGGAGGTGGATGGGGAAGGTCCGTGGGAGCTGGGAAGACTTCATTCCTCCACAGGCTGCTGCTCCCCGGGGTGCTGCCGTGTCCCGGGTCCCCAGAGAGCAGCACCGACCGAGCTGGAGCTGCAGCCTCAATCCCACCACAGGCAAGTCCCAGGCCTGGACCTCACACACAGATCCTGCAGCCTTAATCCCCACAGGCAAGTCCTAGGCCCGGACCTCACACACAGATCCTGCAACCTCAGCCCCCCACAGGCAAGCAGCCCTGCACAGAGGGGCCTAGTGGGGGGGGGGGGGGGGGGGGGTGAGTGGGCGGGGTGCCGAGGGATCCAGGGGCCGGCGGTTCGGAAGGGCCCTGCAGAGGAAGAGGCCGTTGGGCGGGCCCCGCCGAGGAGCTGGTAGCGTCGGGCGGCGGCGGCCATGGCAGCCGCAGGGGAGGCCACGGGGGACGCGGCAAGTGCGGCCGCTGGAGAGGCCAAGGCGGCCGCAGGAGAGGCGGCAAGTCAGGTGGCAGCGGAGGGGAGCGGAGGCTGTGACGGCGGAGGGCATTCGGAGCGGCGGAGAAGAAGATGGCGGCGGCATCGTGTCGGAGCTGCAGAGCATCAAAGATGGCGGCGCCCAAGGAGAAGCCTCGTGGCATCCTCCTGCATCAAAGATGGCGCCTTAAAGAGGAAATGCACCCGGGAGTCTTAAAAGGGCCTTACAAAGAGGTGGTCCCCAAAGGACTTCTGTTTGGCAGAGTGAATCTAAAATGAGCTATGTTAATGTGAGATAGTGAATTTATAATAAGAATTACTTTTTTTATGCTGAATGGCCACTGTATTTGTGTAAAATAATGGATGAAGTACAATTAATGATAACAGCTAACAAGGAAATCAAGGTTCCGCTACCGGTCAATAACCAGTTAATGTACCAGATAATATGTACCATACTAACGCACTGTCTATACCCACCTGCCTTCCGTTGGACAAGTGTGATGTTATGTAATGATGTGTGTATCGTTGTCCTGCGTCCAGGTGGGCGGGGGGAAGGTGATGTTATGTAATGATGTGTGTATCGTCCCAGTACCTTAAATGTAATGTAAGTACTATGCCACACCACAGAGGGCGCTGCGGTGGGACACCCTGGTAGTACCTGTAACAAGGGCTATATAAGGCTGACCACCACACCTGGGAGGCACTCTGGAGCTGAACAATAAAGGACGAAGGTCACAGCAGTTAGACTTACACCAGACCGTGTGGAGTCAGTGAATTGTGTGCTACATACACCACAATCGTCATCATGTGTATAATGGTTTCTGTACCCAATCTACATATAACATCTCTAACTCATCTCTTTACTCTCCCACAGGTCGATCAAGAACCCCCGGCACTGTCTAAGAGCCAGAGGAAGACGACTCCTCAGAGGAGCGCCCAGCCTCTAAGGGTGCACCATCATCAGACATAAGCGCACCCAGGTCCCGGGTCCCCAGAGAGCAGCGCCGACCGAGCTGGAGCTGCAGCCTCAATCCCCCCACAGGCAAGTCCCAGCCCGTGGTAGCAGAAATGCACACCTCAATGGGTCACTCGTGAGATAACATAGTGTTATCACCTGTTGTCTCACAAGTCACAAGTGAGTAAGAGCAGATGGTGGAGACAAGGGCAGCAGTGGAAATCCTCATTGGAGGGCACAGGACGCTCCTAGCTCTGCTCAACTGCATTTAGATGCTGAGCCTTGGAGGCCATCCAGGAAGAAGGCGATCCTGGAGTTGCAGGAGCAAGTGCAGGAGGTTTTGACAGGTTTTGCGAGTGCGATGTATGCAAATGTTCAAAGAATGGAGAAGTCTATCTCCAACATGAGCACCACCATGTCGCAAGTGATAGCGACTGTTGTCTCCTCCATGGATAAGATGGCCACCAGCATGGAGCAGCTAATGCGTCACTCACAGGAGTACATGGTCTCTATGGAACATAGATGGCTATCTATGGAGGATAGGTGTCTATCTATGGAGAATAGATGGCAGAGGCTAATGGAACTCCTCTCTAGGAAGGATGTCAGTGTAGAAGTGGTTCTCATGGCCCCACTGACTGGTACAGACACGATGGGCCGAATGGGTCCTTCTGAGTCGTAATTTTCTATGATTCTATGATGTGCAGCAGGGCACTCTCTAGGTCCATGCCAGCAGGGAAGTGTGTGTGGCCCACGAGAGGGATAAATGTGAAAGGGGACATGGAAGTGGGGACTCCTCTCCAAGCGCTCACATTTCTCCCCCATTGCCACCCCTCAGTCAGAGCCCAGATGCCTCCCCGGACAGCGAAGGCAGAGTCTGCCCCAGCACAGTTGCAGGAGGAGCAGACTTTGGCGGGGTCATCACAGGCTCCCAAATCCAGAGGATGACTGCCAAAAGTGTTCATGCAGTCGCTGCAGGGAAGTGAGGAGACTGCCTCTACCTCTGCTGAAGCCACAAAACACCTCGTAGAAGCACTCAAAAGAGGAAGGAGCCACACAAGTAGATTCACAACGGTAGTCACTTCAATGTTAATGAGAAGTTTGAGTTAATTCATGTGAACCATAAATGTCTTTATTTTCAAAACTTTCCAGATTTGGACAAATTTGTGTGCACCTTTGGAGGTGGCTTAGTTAGTTGGAGTGACAGGTCAGACATAGCGTTACTTCCAGCAATGGTGGTGACTGAAAGGAATGGATTGGCCATTGTAAGGAAGTTTAATGGTGTGGCTATGTGGTGTTGCCAACCTGTCGAAGCATGTGGCAGCCAGGATGAACTATGTAAAGTTAAGTAAATATGGCCATGATGAGGCCATCCCCGGCCTCCTGTGCAGCAATGTGCTCGAGTGCTGGTGCTATCAGCATCGCAGGTTCCTCCAGCTCCTGCTCCTCCTCGTCTTCCAGCTGATGCTCCTCCTCCTCTGAAGAGGCTGTGCGCTCAGACCTTGCTCATCATGCAGCGCTAATCCTCGCTGCTGCGCTATGTTGTGCAGGGCGCAGCAGACCATGATGATTCTGGAGACTCTGGCTGGTGCATACTGAAGAGCTCCTCTAGATCTGTCAAGGCATCTGAAGCGCAATTTGAGCAAGCCTATTGTCTGCTCTATGACACATCTGATGGAGATGTGGCTTTCATCTCCTTGGTCTCAGTACTTGGCCTCCTCAAGAGTGTCATGAGCCATGTCTTCAGTGGAAAGCACTTGCCTCCAAGCAGCTAGCTGGAAAATCTGTTTGGAGGTGCAAAGAGCTGAGGGTGGCTGGACTGGCAAAGGACGAAAGAGTCATGGGAGCTGTTATGTCTTTAGATGCTCTGATAATGACTCCACGAGACAATGTGTTGCACTTGAACTGTAGTGACCTTAGTCCTTTATTGATAACTCCAGAGTGAGGATCACACCTGGTGGCCTGCCTTTTATACTAGGCCTGGTACACCTCTACAGGTAACCTACAAGTCTCCCACTGCAGTGCCCTTTGGTGGTACACCTTGTAATAGTACAAACAGTAACCGTGTAAGATCCATGACATCACTCTCCCCCAAGCCTTTAGTGCAAATCGCCTCTACATTGATTGTGCTCTGGCCTTAGCTCTATCTGGTTGACCTTTGGCGAGTCATTTTTCATCTTGGGTGAGTGGGTGGTGTTTCGTTAGCAGTAGAGTGCTGGTGGTTTCTGTTTGTGTGTCCATGACCACTCCATTCTCTCCCCCGCCCTCCGCCCCCCACTGACATACAGATGGTGCCGTTAGCTCATTATATTCATATACATTCAAGCCCCCCCCAAAAAATTTGCATTTACAGTGTTGCATTAGTGGTACATGCTTGAAATATTCTTGGAGTCAGTGCTGGGGTCAGCGCCGGTGCGAGAGGACAAACTAGTGCCAGGACTGCTGGATGGTGTCCAGGTAGTCTGGTGGCGGCATGGTGCCCAGTGCTGGCAATGGGAACCTGGTTGGCTCAAGTTGCCTGCTCTCAGGGCTTTTAGTGTCGGGCAGGTTCACAGATGCCTGTGACCTCCCTGTCCTTTCTTTGCACCCCGGGTTGCTGCTGCTCCGTGGCTATCTAGGGAAATCAGGGATAGTATTAAAGCCAAGGAAGTGGCATACAAATTGGCCAGAAATAGCAGCGAACCCGGGGACTGGGAGAAATTTAGAACTCAGCAGAGGAGGACAAAGGGTTTGATTAGGGCAGGGGAAATGGAGTACGAGAAGAAGCTTGCAGGGAACATTAAGACGGATTGCAAAAGTTTCTATAGATATGTAAAGAGAAAAAGGTTAGTAAAGACAAACGTAGGTCCTCTACAGTCAGAATCAGGGGAAGTCATAACAGGGAACAAAGAAATGGCAGACCAATTGACTTTGGTTCGGTATTCACTAAGGAGGACACAAACAACCTTCCGGATATAAAAGGAACTGAGGGAAATACTTATTAGTCGGGAAATTATGTTGGGAAAATTGATGGGATTGAAGGCCAATAAATCCCCAGGGCCTGATGGACTGCATCCCAGAGTACTTAAGGAGGTGGCCTTGGAAATAGCGGATGCATTGACAGTCATTTTCCAACATTCCATTGACTCTGGATCAGTTCCTATCGAGTGGAGGGTAGCCAATGTAACCCCACTTTTTAAAAAAGGAGGGAGAGAGAAAATAGGGAATTATAGACCGGTCAGCCTGACCTCAGTAGTGGATTAAATGATGGAATCAATTATTAAGGATGTCATAGCAGCGCATTTGGAAAGAGGTGACATGATAGGTCCAAGTCAGCATGGATTTGTGAAAGGGAAATCATGCTTGACAAATCTTCTGGAATTTTTTGAGGATGTTTCCAGTAGAGTGGACAAGGGAGAACCAGTTGATGTGGTATATTTGGACTTTCAGAAGGCTTTCGACAAGGTCCCACACAAGAGATTAATGTGCAAAGTTAAAGCACATGGGATTTGAGGTAGTGTGCTGACATGGATTGAGAACTGGTTGTCAGACAGGAAGCAAAGAGTAGGAGTAAATGGGTACTTTTCAGAATGGCAGGCAGTGACTAGTGGGGTACCGCAAGGTTCTGTGCTGGGGCCCCAGCTGTTTACACTGTACATTAATGATTTAGACGAGGGGATTAAATGTAGTATCTCCAAATTTGCGGATGACACTAAGTTGGGTGGCAGTGTGAGCTGCGAGGAGGATGCTATGAGGCTGCAGAGTGACTTGGATAGATTAGGTGAGTGGGCAAATGCATGGCAGATGAAGTACAATGTGGGTAAATGTGAGGTTATCCACTTTGGTGGTAAAAACAGAGAGACAGACTATTATCTGAATGGTGACAGATTAGGAAAAGGGGAGGTGCAACAAGACCTGGGTGTCATGGTACATCAGTCATTGAAGGTTGGCATGCAGGTACAGCAGGCGGTTAAGAAAGCAAATGGCATGTTGGCCTTCATAGCGAGGGGATTTGAGTACAGGGGCAGGGAGGTGTTGCTACAGTTGTACAGGGCATTGGTGAGGCCACACCTGGAGTATTGTGTACAGTTTTGGTCTCCTAACTTGAAGAAGGACATTCTGGCTATTGAGGGAGTGCAGCAAAGGTTCACCAGACTGATTCCCGGGATGGCGGGACTGACCTATCAAGAAAGACTGGATCAACTGGGCTTGTATTCACTGGAGTTCAGAAGAATGAGAGGGGGCCTCATAGAAACGTTTAAAATTCTGATGGGTTCAGACAGGTTAGATGCAGGAAGAATGTTCCCAATGTGGGGAAGTCCAGAACCAGGGGTCACAGTCTAAGGATAAGGGGTAAGCCATTTAGGACCGAGATGAGGAGAAACTTCTTCACCCAGAGAGTGGTGAACCTGTGGAATTCTCTACCACAGAAAGTTGTTGAGGCCAATTCACTAAATATATTCAAAAAGGAGTTAGATGAAGTCCTTACTACTAGGGGGATCAAGGGTTATGGCGAGAAAACAGGAATGGGGTACTGAAGTTGCATGTTCAGCCATTAACTCATTGAATGGTGGTGCAAGCTAGAAGGGCCGAATGGCCTACTCCTGCACCTATTTTCTCTGTTTCTATGTTTCTATGCTCCCTGAGGAGCAGTCGTCTAGCAGTGCACAGGGAACTGCTGACTCGCTTGCCTGGGTGTTATTTGGTTTGGGATCCTGGCTAGTCCCAGTCCCATTTGGGAGAACTGTTGCAGGTGACCCTTTTTTCCCGGGTACGGCCTTGGGTCTGGGGGCTGCGCCTTGGCACAGTTTGCTCTTTCAGGCTCGTGGCGGTTGGTGCCATCGGGTGCCTGAGAGGTGGAGCCGATCAGGGGCAGGGTATCGATACTGGTGCCGTTGCCCTCCTGAGATCGCTTGCTCTGCAGCTTGTATGTATTGGCTGCCTGTGGCCACACTCCATAGTGCATAACTTTGGTCCTAGGGATGCAGGTTACTACATCGGGTAGCTTGCTGGACATGTGTGCTCCCGATGGGTGTTTGCCTGCTGCATTGGCTGTATGCAGTTGAAATCCTACATCGCACAACTTTTCATTACTCATTGTAAATAACCTGTAGCTCCGATCGCGATCGCACAACTTTTCTTTGCTTATTGCATGTACACAACTCTGATCATCAATTGCACATTTTACATCTAACTCACAGTTGCTCTTACATTGATTGAGAATGTGGAACTGTCCCTTTAAGTGTGGTGGGTTGTAGGCCTCCTTTTAGAGAGCCTTGCGATCTTTACCCCAATTCTCCTCTCCGTTTGGTGCCACGTGTTGCTCTGTCAGCGCTGCACTTAGTGGGTCTGGCTGCTGCCAGCTTTTTCTTCAGCGCATCACCTCGTGGTTTGGGCGCCAACTTTCCTCCATCCACGACTTCGACTGTGGTGATTATCTTCTCCCTGGGTTTTGCCACCGAAGCTGGGAAGTCACCTTTGGATCCGATTTTCTTCCTCCGGAGTCTTGCCACTGTAGCCTGAAAGGTGCGTTTGGGTCATCTCAGCTGGATCATCTCCACGCAGTCATGCTGTGCCTCGGGTGCTGTGCTGGTCTGCTCTCTGGTGCTGGGACCACCCTCAGGTGAGGGCTTGCTTTGCTTCTGAGCACGGAGGACGTTGATCGGTGGAGGGATGAAATCTTCCCAGGTCCAATGGATCTTCTCCATCCACCTTCTTCCGAGTAGCATTGGTCCATCACCTGCAACAATCCACAGAGGTAACTTGTGCACTGCGCCATCATGGAGTACCTTTACATCTGCACTACCAATGACTGGATCAGTTTATTGGTGTAGATGCGCAGCTTTTCCTGAACCAGGACCAACTTGGGTCATTCAGCTTGATTGTCCCATAGACTCTCAAAGGCGTCTTGATTCATTACTGATTGGCTCGCCCCCGTGTCCACTTCCATGAAGACTGGAACACCATTTATCTCGACTTCCATCCTCAATGGGGAACGCTCGGTGGTGCAGGTAAACATGCCATATACCTCATTGTGGGGCTGAGCTGCCTCTCTGACTATCGTTTCATAATCCGCGCTGGATTCATGGCCATCTGCAGACTGTTGATCAACACAGTGAGTCATATTTATTTTACATGTTTGCTGGAAGTGGCCCTTTGTGCTGCAGCCTTTACACACATAGTCTTTAAAGTGGCACTGGTGAGCCCTGTGATTCCCTCCACAATGCCAGCATGGAGCTACTCGGTTAGCCCCCCTCGGCGGACTCTGAGTTAAGGGACTCGGGGGCCTGTTCTCTCTTCCCTGAGTAGATTCACATTCTACAGTCCAGCCTCAAAAAGACGCCACTCTATGCACAGTACTTGCCGGGTTTCAGTCCTGAGGATGAGTCATCTGCCTAGTCGCAGGTCGAGGTCATGAATGCCTGGTTCACGGAGATGGCCTTCTGCAGGGTGACTGTGGTGTCCGCAGACAGTAGCTTATGAAGAAGGCCCTCATGGCCGATTCCAATGACAAAGATATCCCGCAGCACTTCGGTGAGGTGGTCGCCAAAATCACACGGTGCCGCCAGCCTCCTGAGGTCTGTAGCATATTTCGCGATTTCCGAGCCTTCGGTCCGTCGATGTGTGTAAAACTGGTGTCTGGCTGTGAGGATGCTATCTTTGGGCTTTGATTTGTTCTTGGATCAGCGTTACAAGCTCCTCGTATGTATTGGTCATTGTCTTCGTTGGTGCCAGCAAGTCCCTGATGCTGCCATTGACAGTGGGCCCACAACTGGTTAGCAGGATAACTCTGCACTAGCCAGTGTGGCCGGATTGTCACCTGCAAGGTCGTTTGCTGTGAAGAAATGGTCAAGCCTCTCCACAAAGGCGTCCCAATCATCACCATCGGCGAACTGCTGCAATGTTCCAAGGGTAGCCATTTTTGCATGAAGGTCCGTAATCTCGTCGCGAATTGTTATGTCTTTAGATGCTCTGATAATGATTCTACAAGGCAATGTGTTGTATTTGAACTGTAGTGACCTTAGTCCTTTATTGATAACTCCAGAGTGAGGATCACACCTGGTAGCCTGCCTTTTATACTAGGCCTGGCACACCTGTACAGGTAACTGACAAGTCTCCCACTGCGGTGCCCTCTGGTGGCACACCTCGTAATAGTACAAACAGTAACCATGTAGGATACATGACAGGGGCTACCAGGAAATTTGGTGCACACATGCATGATGATTTTTCCTATGGTTACAGACCATCTGCACATTGAGAGAATGGAAGCCCTTGCGGTTGACAAACACTCCTGGTTTATGATGGGTGCACTGATGGCCACATGTGTGCAGTCGATGACACCCTGCACCGAAATTCAAAATGGCATCCGTAGTGCCCAGTTCTGAGGAAGGCCCGGGAAAAGCAACTATTCTCCAGCGATGTTCTCAGCGAACGAGCAGCCCGGTGATGTGCTGGCGATGCGGAAAGTTTCACTCGCCGATGTGTGGGCGATCAGCTCGGCGATGGGAGCCAAAAGGGGTTAATTTTCCGGCAATGTTCCAGCCTGAATTTCCACTTTTTGCTCAAAATGGGCGCTAGCTGGCCGTTTTGGGGAATATATGGGCGATAGATGGGCGATGTGAAGTGGAAAGTTTAGCCCACAGTCTCCTATTTAAGGAGGGATATACTTGCATTTGAGGCAGTTCAGACAAGGTTCACAAGGTTGATTCCTGAGATGAAGGGGTTGTCTTATGAAGAAAGGTTGAGCAGGTTGAGTCTACACTCATTGGAGTTTAGAAGAATGAAAGGTGATCTTGCTGAAACATATAAGATACTGAGGGGGCTCAACGAGGTAGATGCAGAGAGGATGTTTCCACTTATGGTAGAACCTAGAACTAGGGGGCATAGTTTCAGAATAAGGGGTCGCCCATTTAAAATGGAAATGAGGAGGAAATTCTTCTTTCAGAGGGTCGTGAATCTTCGGAATTCTCTACAGAAGAGAGCTGTGGAGACTGAGTCATTGAATGTATTTAAGGTGGAAATAGACAGATTTTTGAATGATAAGGGAGTAAAGGGTTATGGGGAGCGGGCAGGGAAGTGGAGTTGAGGCCAGGATCAGATCAGCCATGATCCTATTGAATGGTGGAGCAGGCTCGAGGTGCCAAAGGGCCTACTCCTGTTGCTATTTCTTATGTTCTTATTGTTATGTATCTAGACTTGTACACGCTCTGTACAGCCACCAGAGGGCTCATTCCCCTGGGTCCCAAGGGATCTCATAATCCCTTGGGAGCACAGGGATTTAAGAGTGCTTCGCAGGTTGGAGAGGCACTCTGGAGACCTGCAATAAAAGACTAAGGTCATACTTTACTTTGAGCTCACAGTGTTCAGTCTGACTCTTTCTCCATACACTACAACTGGCGATGAAATACAGATAGCGAACCCAAAGATGCAGAGAACAGTTGGCATCCTGGAGAAATTCTTGGAGTGAGATGATTGGGAAACTTTTGTTCGATTTGACCAATACTTCGTGACCAACAAGCTCGATGGGGAAGAGAGCGCTGCCAAACATAGAGCAATCCTCCTCACCATCTATGGGGCACCAACGTATGGCCTCATGAAGAATCTGTTCACTCCAGTGAAACCCACAGAGAAATCATACGACAATTTGTGCACACTGGTCCGAGAGCATTTGAACCCGAAGGAAAGCATTCTGAAGGCGAGGTACCGGTTCTACACCTACAAAAGATCTGAAGGCCAGGAAGTGGCGAGTTACGTCACCGAGCTAAGAGGCCTTGCAGGACATTGTGAATTTGAAGGACATTTGGAGCACATGCTCAGAGACTTTTTTGTACTTGGCATTGGCCACAAAACCATATTTCGCAAACTTTTGACTGTAGAGACCCCAACCTTGAGTAAGGCCATAGCGATAGCCCAGACGTTCATTGCCACCAGTGACAATACTAAGCAAATCTCTCAGCACACAAGTGTTGCTACAAGTACTGTGAACAAAGTGATGTTGTTTTCAAATCATAACGGACAGGTCACACATACCTGTAGCTGCACGTCCGCAGATGTCTCAGAGTCCACCATCAAGGGTGATGAATGCAAGGCCATTAACACCTTGTTGGCGCTGCGGGGGTGATCATCGTTTCCATTCATGCCAATTCAAAGGACATATTGGCAAGGGCTGTGGAACAATGGGACACCTCCACCTCCAAGCTGCTAGGTCTGCTAAACCTGCAAACCATCACGTTGCAGAGGAGGACAGATCCACGGAGGATCATGACGAAACAGAACCTCTGATAGAGGAGGCAGAGGTACATGGGGTGCACACATTCACCACGAATTGTCCCCCGATAATGCTGAAGGCTGAACTAAATGGACTACCAGTGTCAACGGAGCTGGACACGGGCGCGAGCCAGTCCATCATGGGCAAAAAGACTTTCGAAAGGTTTTGATGCAACAAGGCCTCGAGGCCAGTCTTAACTTCAATTCGCACGAAACTAAGAATTTACATGAAAGAACTGATTCCTGTAATCGGCAGTGCTACCGTGAAGGTCTCCTGCGATGGAGCGGTGCACAAGCTACCACTCTGGGTGGTACCGGGCGATGGTCCCACGCTACTCGGCAGGAGCTGGCTGGGAAAGATACACTGGAACTGGGACGACATCCGAGCGCTATCGCCCGCTGACGACACTTTGTGTGCACAGGTCTTAAACAAATTTCCTTCGCTTTTCGAACCAGGTATCGGGAAATTCCAAGGAGCAAAAGTGCAAATCCACCTAATTCCGGGGCGTGACCCAACTATCACAAGGCAAGAACAGTACCGTACATGATGAGAGAAAGGGTAGAGATCGAGCTCGACCGGCTACAAAGAGAGGGCATCATCTCACCAATCGAGTTCAGCGAGTGGGCCAGTCCTATTGTCCCAGTTCTCAAGGGAGATGGCACCGTCAGAATCTGTGGCGATTACAAAGTAACTATCAATCGTTTCTCCCTGCAGGACCACTACCCACTTCCAAAAACCGACGATCTCTTTGCAATGCTGGCGGGACGAAAGATGTTCACGAAACTGGATCTGACCTCAGCCTACATGACGCAGGAACTGGAGGAATCATCGAAGGCCCTCACCTGCATCAACACGCACTAAGGTCTTTTTGTTTATAACAGATGCCCGTTTGGAATCCAATCAGCGGCGGCGATATTCCAGAGAGAAATGGAAAGTTTACTGAAGTCAGTACCGCACACCGTGGTCTTTCAGGACGACATCTTGGTCACAGGCCGGAACACAGCCGAGCTTCTGCAGAACCTGGAGGAGGTTCTTAGTCGGCTCAACCGCGTGGGGCTCAGGTTAAAAAGGTCGAAGTGCAATTTCCTGGCGCCTGAAGTGGAGTTCTTCGGAAGGAGGATTGCAGCGGACGGCATCAGGCCCACCAATGCGAAGACGGAGGCAATCGAGAACGCACCGCAGCCACAGAACGTGACGGAGCTGCGGTCGTTCCTGGGATTCTTGAACTACTTTGGTAACTTCTTACCGGGTCTCAGCACCCTGCTACGAAAAGGGGGTGAATGGGTTTGGGGCAAAAGCCAAGAAAATGCCTTTGTAAAAGCGAGAAAATTGTTATGCTCAAACTAATTGCTTGTGTTGTATGGTCCATTTAAGCGTTTGGTACTAGCATGTGAAGTGTCGTCATCTGGCGTCGGGTGTGTATTGCAACAAGCCAATGATTTCGGGAAACTGCAACCGGTTGCTTATGCATCCAGGGGTCTCTCTAAGGCTGAGAGATCCTACAGCATTATGAAAAAGAAGTGTTAGCGTGTGTGTAGGGGGTAAAGAAAATGCATCAATACCTGTTTGGGCTAAAATTTGAATTGGAAACTGACCATAAGCCACTCATATCCCTGTTCTCCGACAGTAAGGGGATAAATACCAACGCATTGGCCCGCATCCAGAGATGGGCGCTCACGTTGTCCGTATATAACGACACAATCCGTCACAGGCCAGGCACAGAAAACTGCGCCAATGCTCTCAGTAGGCTGCCATTGCCCACCATGGGGGTGGAAATGGCACAGCCTGCAGATCTAGCCATGGTTATGGAAGCATTTGAGAGTGAGCAATCACCCGTCACTGCCCAGAAGATCAAAACCTGGACAAGCCAGGACCCATTATTATCTCTAGTCAAAAGATGTGTGCTTCACGGGAGCTGGTCCAGTGTCCCAGTGGAAATGCAGTGGCGTAAAGGTGACAGATTAGGAAAAGGGGAGGTGCAACGAGACCTGGGTGTCATGGTACATCAGTTATTGAAGGTTGGCATGCAGGTACAGCAGGCGGTTAAGAAAGCAAATGGCATGTTGGCCTTCATAGCGAGGAGATTTGAGTACAGGGGCAGGGAGGTGTTGCTACAGTTGTGCAGGGACCTGGAGTATTGTGTACAGTTTTGATCTCCTAAATTGAGCAAGGACATTCTTGCTATTGAGGGAGTGCAGCAAAGGTTCACCAGACTGATTCCCGGGATGGCGGGACTGACATATCAAGAAAGACTGGATCAACTGGGCTTGTATTCACTGGAGTTCAGAAGAATGAGAGGGGATCTCATAGAAATGTTTAAAATTCTGATGGGTTTAGACAGGTTAGATGCAGGAAGAATGTTCCCAATGTTTGGGAAGTCCAGAACCAGGGGTCACAGTCTAAGGATAAGGGGTAAGCCACTTAGGACCGAGATGAGGAGAAACTTCTTCACCCAGAGAGTGGTGAACCTGTGGAATTCTCTACCACAGAAAGTTGTTGAGGCCAATTCACTAAATATATTCAAAAAGGAGTTAGATGTAGTCCTTACTACTAGGGGGATCCAGGTGTATGGCAAGAAAGCAGGAATGGGGTACTGAAGTTGCATGTTCAGCCATGAACTCATTGAATGGCGGTGCAGGCTCGAAGGGCCGAATGGCCTACTCCTGCACCTATTTTCTATGTTTCCATGTTTCTATGTTTCCCCAACATCGGGAACATTCTTCCCGCATCTAACCTGTCCCGTCCCGTCAGAATCTTATATGTTTCTATGAGATCCCCTGTCATCCTTCTAAACTCCAAAGGCCCAGTTGATCCAGTCTCTCCTCATATGTCAGTCCTGCCATCCCAGGAATCAGTTTGGTGAACCTTCCTCAATAGCAAGAACGTCTTTCTTCAGATTAGGAGACCAAAACTGAACAATATTCCAGACGAGGCCTCACCAAGGCCCTGTACAACTGCAGTAAGACTTCCCTGCTCCTATACTCAAATCCCCTAGCTAAGAAGGCCAACATACCATTTGCCTTCTTCACCGCCTGCTGCACCTGTATGCCAACTTTCAAAGACTGATGAACCATGACACCCAGGTCTTGTTGCACCTCCCCTTTTCCTAATCTGCCGCCATTCAGATAATATTCTGTCCTCGCGATTTTGCCCCCAAAGTGGATAACCTCACATTTATCCACATTATACTGCATCTGCCATCCATTTGCCCACTCCCCTAACCTGTCCAAGTCACCCTGCAGCCTGTTAGCGTCCCCCTCACAGCTCACACCGCCACCCAGTTTAGTGTCATCTGCAAACTTGGAGATATTACACTCAATTCCTTCATCCAAATCATTGATATATATTGTAAAGAGCTGGGGTCCCAGCACTGAGCCCTGCAGCACTCCACTAGTCACTGCCTGCCATTCTGAAAAGGACCCGTTTATCCCAATTCTCTGCTTCCTGTCTGCCAACCAGTTCTTTATCCACGTCAGTATATTACCCCCAATACCATGTGCTTTGATTTTGCACACCAATCTCTTGTGTGGGACCTTATCAAAAGCCTTTTGAAAGTCCAAATACACCATATCCACTGGTTCTCCCTTGTCCACTCTACTAGTTACATCCTCAAAAAATTCCAGAAGATTTGTCAAACATGATTTCCCCTTCATAAATCCATGCTGACTTGAACCGATCCTGTAACTGCTTTCCAAATGCGCTGCTATTTTATCCTTAATAATTGATTCCAACATTTTTCCCACTACTGATGTCAGGCCAACTGGTCTATAATTACCCGCTTTCTCTCTCCCTCCCTTTTTAAAAAGTGGTTTTACATTAGCTACCCTCCAGTCCATAGGAACTGATCCAGAGTCGATAGACTGTTGGAAAATGATCAGCAATGTATCCACTATTTCTAGGGCCACTTCCTTAAGTACTCTGGGATGCAGACTATCAGGCCCCGGAGATTTATCGGCCTTCAATCCCACAATTTCCCGAACACAATTTCCCGCCTAATAAGGATATCCTTCAGTTCCTCCTTCTCACTAGACCCTCGGTCCCCTAGTACTTCCGGAAGATTATTTGTATCTTCCTTCGTGAAGACAGAACCAAAGTATTTGTTCAATTGGTCTGCCATTTCTTTGTTCCCCATTATAAATTCACCTGAATCCGACTGCAAGGGACCTACGTTTGCCTTCATTAATCTTTTTCTCTTCACATATGTATAGAAGCTTTTGCAGTCAGGGTTTTTATGTTCCCGGCAAGCTTCTTCTCGTACTCTATTTTCCCCCTATTATTTAAACCCTTTGTCCTCCTCTGCTGAATTCTAAATTTCTCCCAGTCCTCAGGTTTGTTGCTTTTTCTGGCCAATTTATATGCCTCTTCCTTGGATTTAACACTATCCTTAATTTCCCTTGTTAGCCACAGTTGAGCCACCTTCCCCATTTTATTTTTACTACAGACAGGGATGTACAATTGCTGAAGTTCATCCATGTGATCTTTAAATGCTTGCCATTGCCTATCCACCGTCAACCCTTTAAGTATCATTTGCCAGTCTATTCTAGCCAATTCACACCTCAAACCATCGAAGTTACCTTTCCTTAAGTTCAGGATCCTAGTTTCTGAATTAACTGTGTCACTCTCCGTCTTAATAAGGAATTCTACCATATTATGGTCACTCTTCCCCAAGGGGCCTCGCACAACAAGATTGCTAATTATTCCTTTCTCATTACACATCACCCAGTCTAGGATGGCCAGCTCCCTAGTTGGTACCTCGACATATTGGTCTAGAAAACCATCCTTAATACACTCCAGCAAATCCTCCTCCACCACATTGCTACCAGTTTGGTTAGCCCAATCAATATGTAGATTAAAGTCACCCATGATAACTGCTGTACCTTTATTGCATACATCCCTCACGTCTTGTTTGATGCTGTCCCCAACCTTACTACTACTGTTTGGTGGTCTGTACACAACTCCAACTAGCGTTTTCTGCCTCTTGGTATTCTGTCGCTCCACCCATACCGATTTCACATCATCCAAGCTAATGTCCTTTCTTACTATTGCATTAATTTCCTCTTCAACCAGCAATGCCACCCCCTCTCCTTTTCCTTTCTGTCTATCCTTCCTAAATGTTGAATACCCTGGATGTTGAGGTCCCAGCCTTGGTCACCCTGGAGCCATGTCTCCGTGATGCCAATTACATCAGACCCGTTAACTGCTATCTGCGCAGTTAATTCGGCTGCCTTATTCTGAATACTCCTTGCATTGAGGCACAGAGCCTTCAGGCTTGTCTTTCTAACACACTTTGCCCTTTTAGAATTTTGGTGTAATGTGGCCCTTTTTGCTTTTTGCCTTAGGTTTCTCTGCCCTCCACTTTTACTTTTCTTCTTTCTATCTTTTGCTTCTGGCCCCATTCTACTTCCCTCTGTCTCCCTGCATAGGTTCCCATCCCCCTGCCATATTAGTTTAACTCCTCCCCAACAGCACTAGCAAACACTCCTGCTAGGACATTGGTTCCGGTCCTGCCCAGGTTAAGACCGTCCAGTTTGTACTGCTCCCACCTCCCCCAGAACCGGTTCCAATGTCCCAAGAATTTGAATCCCTCCCTTGTGCACCACTCCTCAAGCCACGTATTCATCTGAGCTATCCTGCGATTCCCACTCTGACTAGCACGTGGCACTGGTAGCAATCCTGAGATTACTACTTTTGAGGTCCTACTTTTTAATTTAGCTCCTAGCTCCCTAAATTCGTCTCGTAGGACCTCATCTCATTTTTTACCTATATCGTTGGTACCTATATGCACCATGACAACTGGCTGTTCACCCTCCCTTTTCAGAATGTCCTGCACCCGCTCCGAGACATCCTTGACCCTTGCACCAGGGAGGCAACATACCATCCTGGAGTCTCGGTTGCGGCCGCAGAAACGTCTATCTATTCCCCTTACAATTGAATCCCCTATCACTATAGCTCTCCCACTCTTTTTCCTGCCCTCCTGTGTAGCAGAGCCACCCACCGTGCCATGAACTTGGCTGCTGCTGCCCTCCCGTGATGAGTCATCCCCCTCAACAGAACCCAAAGCGGTGTATCTGTTTTGCAGGGGGTCGACCGCAGGAGACCCCTGCACTACCTTCCTTGCACTGCTCTTCCTGTTGGTCATCCATTCCCTATCTAGCTGTGTACCCTTTACCTGCGGTCGGACCAACTCACTAAACGTGCTATTCACGTCATTCTGAGCATCGTGGATACTCCAGAGTTCATCCACCCGCAGCTCCAGTGCCGCAATGCGGTCCGTCAGGAACTGCAGCCGGATACACTTCCCGCACATGTCGTCGTCAGGGACACCAGAAGCGTCCCTGACTTCCCACATAGTACAGGAGGAGCATAAAACGTGTCCGAGCTGTCCTGTCATGACTTAACCCTTAGATAAACTTAAATTGGCAACAACAATGCTAAATGTTACTTACTGATATAGGAAAGAAAAAGAAAAACTACTTACCAATCACTCACCCCCTGGCTGTGACGTCATCTTTCGATTTCTTTCTACTTCTTTTTTGCCTTCTCTCCCTGCTGCAGCTGCACAAGCCACGCCTCTCCGACTCACCACGCTGGGCCTTTTTATAGGCCTCCCCATGCTGCCTCACCGACGCTGCTCAATCTCCCGCTGCCTCTCCAACAGGTAGAGAGCAGGCGGCTTCAACAAAGTGCATACCATGATAGCGCAAATGTGTCACGCGAGATTGAAATCAATGATCCTGTATTTGTATTAAATTATGGACAAGTTCCCAAGTGGCTTCCCGGCACTGTTGTGGTCAAAGAGGGGAGCAGGGTGTTTCGGGTCAATCTTTCAAATGGACTCATTCACCAGAAATACTTGGACCAAATCAAACTCAGATTCACGGACTACCCTGAACAACCCACCTTGGACTCTACCGTTTTTGATCCCCCAACACACACACCAGTGGTAACCGACACCACGGTTGACCACGAAGCAGAACCCATCATCCACAGCAGCCCTGCAGGGCCCAACACATCAGACAGCCCAGCAAGGCCAGCTGCACAGCAGGCTAGCGAGGACCCAACAAATGACTCAACAACACCAGCTTTCACACCGAGACGATCAACCAGGGCAAGAAGGGCCCCAGATTGACTCACATTGTAAATAGTTACACTATTGAATTTAGGGGGGAATGTTGTTATGTATCTGGACTTGTATATACTCTGTACAGCCACCAGAGGGCTCATTCCCCAGAGTCCCAAGGGATCTCATAATCCCTTGGGAGCACAGGGATTTAAGAGTGCTTCACAGGTTGGAGAGGCACTCTGGAGAGACCTGCAATAAAAGACTAACGTCACACATTGCTTTGAGCTCACAGTGTTCAGTCTGACTCTTTCTCCATACACTACACTTATTATGTTCTTATGGTGGTGAAACCTGAATAGTAAGAGGAGCTTGTGTTGTATGCTCAAGCTGCAAACACAAGATGTTACAACTGCTTTTGCAGTTCCTTGATATAGATTTTTAGGGGCAGTTACCAAGTCTGCATCAGTGAAAAAGTGGCCATCAAAGGAGATAGGCCATGAAATTTGGTACCTTAGCACCAGCAGTTAAGGTCAGTTTAGGAAATAAAATGGCGGCCGCCTCGTTTCCGTCCATTTCCGGTGTGCCCGCGCTGGTTGCCACGTGGTGAGGGTGATAGCACAGGCGGGACGTGCTTGTGCCAGCAGTATTCAGAGCGGGCAATCGTGACATCAGTCAGCGTGCAATGTGGATTTGACGCACAATCTGCCATTTTGGACATCGTCGTTCCAAACAACGCCCTGTTCTAAACACACATAGCTGAACATGTGTTCAGCTGCCTGAGGGACCCCACCAGTTCTATTTAAAGGGATACATCACCCATTAAAAAGCTGAAAATCCAGCCCCAAAACTGTACACAGTACTCCAGGTGTGGTCTCACCTAGGCCCTATATAATTAAAGTAAGACTTCCCCTTACTCTTCTACTCCAATCCTTTTATAATAAAGGCGAACATATTTTTTGTTTTCCTAATTGCTTGCTGAGCGCTACACGGCCACGTAGCACTGACACGTTTCAACATCCCTCACCTTCCGTTAAAGGGGATGGATGCTGCGAGCTCTGCAGGCCCTTTGATGGCCTCCACTGGGCCACCAGGGCGAGGGGGTGCCGTGGACACAGCCCGGCACCGAAAGGGAGTGCCGGGCTGCACGATCACGGCCCGGACCCCGCGACAATGTTACACAGCGGCCTGACCGGTAAGTCGAGGAGAATTAAAAATGGCGGCGCGCATAATGCACCTCCCCTTTAACTTTCGCCCCGCAATGAATGTGCGGTCTGGTTCGCGACCCGCAAGCTGCCATGGGGCGGAATAGGGCTGCTGCGTGACGAAAAGGGGTCGCCATGCATGGTGATGATGTCAGCATCGCCAGCGCAGTGGCTTGGGGTGCACCGGTGGTGTGCGGTGCTAATGGATTCGCGCCTCCGCTAAGTCCCGTGCAATTTCACAGGAGCCAGTAGTGTCCACCTCCACCCCGCCAGACGAAAACATTTTCACGCCCCGTTAGCGCCCCCCGGAGGTGCTAACAGGAGGTGCACAACATGGAAATTACGGCCCCAGGCCTATATTCCCTGGAGTTTAATAGAATAAGAGGTGATCTCACTGAAACATATAACATTCTTAGAGGGCTTGACAGAATAGAAACATAGACATAGAAACATAGAAAATAGGTGCAGGAGTAGGCCATTCGGCCCTTCTAGCCTGCACCGCCATTCAATGAGTTCATGGCTGAACATGCAACTTCAGTACCCCATTCCTGCTTTCTCACCATACCCCTTGATTCCCCTAGTAGTAAGGACTTCATCTAACTCCTTTTTGAATATATTTAGTGAATTGGCCTCAACAACTTTCTGTGGTAGAGAATTCCACAGGTTCACCACTCTCTGGGTGAAGAAATTCCTCCTCATCTCAGTCCTAAATGGCTTCCCCCTTATCCTTAGACTGTGTCCCCTGGTTCTGTACTTCTCCAACATTGGGAACATTCTTCCTGCATCTAACCTGTCTAACCCCGTCAGAATTTTAAACGTTTCTATGAGGTCCCCTCTCATTCTTCTGAACTCCAGTGAATACAAGCCCAGTTGATCCAGTCTTTCTTGATAGGTCAGTCCCGCCATCCCGGGAATCAGTCTGGTGAACCTTCGCTGCACTCCCTCAATAGCAAGAATGTCCTTCCTCAGGTTAGGAGACCAAAACTGTACACAATACTCCAGGTGTGGCCTCACCAAGGCCCTGTACAATTGTAGCAACACCTCCCTGCCCTTGTACTCAAATCCCCTCGCTATGAAGGCCAACATGCCATTTGCTTTCTTAACCGCCTGCTGTACCTGCATGCCAACCTTCAATGACTGATGTACCATGACACCCAGGTCTCGTTGCACCTCTCCTTTTCCTAATCTGTCACCATTCAGATAATAGTCTGTCTCTCTGTTTTTACCACCAAAGTGGATAACCTCACATTTATCCACATTATACTTCATCTGCCATGCATTTGCCCACTCACCTAACCTATCCAAGTCGCTCTGCAGCCTCATAGAATCCTCCTTGCAGCTCACACTGCCACCCAACTTAGTGTCATCCGCAAATTTGGAGATACTACATTTAATCCCCTCGTCTAAATCATTAATGTACAGTGTAAACAGCTGGGGCCCCAGCACAGAACCTTGCGGTACCCCACTAGTCACTGCCTGCCATTCTGAAAAGTCCCCATTTACTCCTACTCTTTGCTTCCTGTCTGACAACCAGTTCTCAATCCATGTCAGCACACTACCCCCAATCCCATGTGCTTTAACTTTGCACATTAATCTCTTGTGTGGGACCTTGTCGAAAGCCTTCTGAAAGTCCAAATATACCACATCGACTGGTTCTCCCTTGTCCACTCTACTGGAAACATCCTCAAAAAATTCCAGAAGATTTGTCAAGCATGATTTCCCTTTCACAAATCCATGCTGACTTGGACCTATCATATTACCTCTTTCCAAATGCACTGCGATGACATCCTTAATAATTGATTCCATCATTTTACCCACTACCGATGTCAGGCTGACCGGTCTGTAATTCCCTGTTTTCTCTCTCCCTCCTTTTTTAAAAAGTGGGGTTACATTGGCTACCCTCCACTCCATAGGAACTGATCCAGAGTCAATGGAATGTTGGAAAATGACTGTCAATGCATCCACTATTTCCAAGGCCACCTCCTTAAGTACTCTGGGATGCAGTCCATCAGGCCCTGGGGATTTATCGGCCTTCAATCCCATCAATTTCCCCAACACAATTTCCCGACTAATAAGGATTTCCCTCAGTTCCTCCTCCTTACTAGACCCTCCGACCCCTTTTATATCCGGAAGGTTGTTTGTGTCCTCCTCAGTGAATACCGAACCAAAGTACTTGTTCAATTGGTCCGCCAATTCTTTGTTCCCCGTTATGACTTCCCCTGATTCTGACTGCAGGGGACCTACGTTTGTCTTTACTAACCTTTTTCTCTTTACATATCTATAGAAACTTTTGCAATCCGTCTTAATGTTCCCTGCAAGCTTCTTCTCGTACTCCATTTTCCCTGCCCTAATCAAACCCTTTGTCCTCCTCTGCTGAGTTCTAAATTTCTACCAGTCCCCGGGTTCTCTGCTATTTCTGGCCAATTTGTATGCCACTTCCTTGGCTTTAATGCTATCCCTGATTTCCCTTGATAGCCACGGTTGAGCCACCTTCCCTTTTTTATTTTTGCGACAGACAGGAATGTACAATTGTTGTAGTTCATCCATGCGGTCTCTAAATGTCTGCCATTGCCCATCCACAGTCAACCCCTTCAGTATCATTCGCCAATCTATCCTAGCCAATTCACGCCTCATACCTTCAAAGTTACCCTTCTTTAAGTTCTGGACCATGGTCTCTGAATTAACTGTTTCATTCTCCATCCTAATGCATAATTCCACCATATTATGGTCACTCTTCCCCAAGGGGCCTCGCACAATGAGATTGCTAATTAATCCTCTCTCATTACACAACACCCAGTCTAAGATGGCCTCCCCCCTAGTTGGTTCCTCGACATATTGGTCTAAAAAACCATCCCTTATGCACTCCAGGAAATCCTCCTCTACCGTATTGCTTCCAGTTTGGTTAACCTAATCTATGTGCATATTAAAGTCACCCATTATAACTGCTGCACCTTTATTGCACGCACCCCTAATTTCATGTTTGATGCCCTCCCCAACATCACTACTACTGTTTGGAGGTCTGTACACAACTCCCACTAACGTTTTTTGTCCTTTGGTATTCTGCAGCTCTACCCATATAGATTCCACATCATCCAAGCTAATGTCCTTCCGAACTATTGCCTTAATTTGCTCCTTAACCAGCAATGCTACCCCACCTCCTTTTCCTTTTATTCTATCTTTCCTGAATGTTGAATACCCCTGGATGTTGAGTTCCCAGCCCTGATCATCCTGGAGCCACGTCTCCGTAATCCCAATCACATCATATTTGTTAACATCTATTTGCACAGTTAATTCATCCACTTTATTGCGGATACTCCTTGCATTAAGACACAAAGCCTTCAGGCTTGTTCTTTTAACACCCTTTGTCCTTTTAGAATTTTGCTGTACAGTGGCCCTTTTTGTTCTTTGCCTTGGGTTTCTCTGCCCTCCACTTTTCCTCATCTCCTTTCTGTCTTTTGCTTTTGCCTCCTTTTTGTTTCCCTCTGTCTCCCTGCATTGGTTCCCATCCCCCTGCCATATCAGTTTAAATCCTCCCCAACAGCACTAGCAAACACTCCCCCTAGGACATTGGTTCCAGTCCTGCCCAGGTGCAGACCGTCCGGTTTGTACTGGTCCCACCTCCCCCAGAACCGGTTCCAATGCCCCAGGAATTTGAATCCCTCCCTGTTGCACCACTGCTCAAGCCACGTATTCATCTGCGCTATTCTGCGATTCCGACTCTGACTATCACGTGGCCCTGGTAGCAATCCCGAGATTACTACTTTTGAGGTCCTACTTTTTAATTTAGCTCCTAGCTCCTTAAATTCATTTCGTAGGACCTCATCCCTCTTTTTACCTATGTCGTTGGTACCAATGTGCACCACGACAACTGGCTGTTCTCCCTCCCTTTTTAGAATGTCCTGCACCCGCTCCGAGACATCCTTGACCCTTGCACCAGGGAGGCAACATACCATCCTGGAGTCTCGGTTGCGGCCGCAGAAACGCCTATCTATTCCCCTCACCATTGAATCCCCAATCACTATGCAGGGAGGATGTTTCCCCTGGCTGGGGAGTCTAGAACTAGGGGCTACAGTCTCAGAATAAGGGGTTGGCCATTTGGAACTGAGATGAAGAGAAATTTTTTCACTCACAGGGTGGAGAATCTTTGGAATTATCTATCTCAGAGGACTGTGAATGCTCAGTCGCTGAGTATATTCAAAACAGAGGTCGATAGATTTTTGGATATTTTTGGATATTAAGGGAATCAAGGGATATGGGCATCGTGCGGAAAGGTGGAGTTGAGTTAGAAGATCAGCCATGATCTTATTGAATGGCAGAGCAGGCTCGAAAGTCCGAATGGCCTACTCCTGCTCCTACTTCTTATGTTTCTATTCACTCTACACCTGGCTGCTGACTCCACACCGAAACCCCACCATTCATGGCCAGCAATCATATGACTGCCATGCTGCCACGAGGACCATCATCGAGCAGGACATCGGGGTGTTCAAACGACAGTTCCGCTGCATTGACCGCTCGAGAGGACTCACAGGAGCATGTGTCCCAATTCATGGTGGTCTGCTGCATCCTTCACAATTTGGCCATCATGAGGGGGCAGCCCTTACCACCATGGGTTCTGCGCAGAGACGCATTAAGGAGGGGAGGTGGGGCAGTCGCCCGGGGCCCATACAGGGTCAGATTAAGGGTAATGATAAACAGTATGGACATAAGTGATCTAGCAAGAGCAGAGCGAAGCCGCTTGTTTATCTCGACTTGATGTAAACAGACTCTAGATGCCCTTTTTCTAGAGATGCATTCTACACACAAATCGGGGGCGATAAAAAGGAAAGAGCACCAACTACGTGAGGAGCAAAAGAGATGAGAAGTAGCGAAACTACTTAAACTAAATAATTTTTCACAACTAAAATCTCAAGATCATGAAGGTGAAGGCCAAGACGAGTCTGTGCAGTTACCTTCACAACGAAAGCACTAGTGGCACGGACCCGTAGTAGGCCGAGGTGGAGCTCCAAGTCCAAAAAGTTGAAGAAGATGAAAACCAACTGGCACATACTGAGCTGAAAGAGGCACAACTTACGAGTGACATTGGGCTGTGGGGAGACAATATCTCAGATGACATGCTCAGCCATTGGATTGCAAAAGGTAGTGAGGACTGTCAAAACTGTGATAAAGACTTCCAAAACTCCGGTGTGATTCATGCCAAGGCAGAATGTCATCGATACTGCTCGAAGTCCTTCTTCACACGCGTGCACCCGCTGACAGTGGAATGTGTGGAGCGAACGTGGCTCTGTTATTCACCTTCAAACGGTCGAGTATACTGCTTTGCTTGCAAGGTCACAGCACGAACAAGTAGCCACTTTACTCATGAGTTTAATGACTGGAAGCATGGAGATGAGAGGATTTCATCTCTCGAAAACAGCCATCAGCATAGAGAAGCCATGGTAGTAATGTGCACTTGACAAGCAGGCACTGGTTGTGTGGATGGTTATAATGTCTTCCAGTTTGAAAATGAACGGTAGTACTGGCGCAAGGTGCTAGAGCGGGCTGTCTGTGTGATAACCTTTCTCTGAACAAGGTCTTTCATTAAGAGGCAGCGATGAAATCATTGGGTAATTATCTGGGTGTGTTGGAGGTTCTCGCAAACTACGATGCATTTTTTGCTAAATCAAGCGGTTCACCAACAAAGGCAAGGGCATACTTCATACTGGTCTTCCATCACTTGTGAAGAACTGATTTATCTGATGGGTGGCAAAGTACTTGAGACGATTATCCAGGAATTTAAATCAGCAAAGTTCTATTCAATATCTGTTGGTTCAACGCCAGATGTCACATACTCATATCAGCTGACATTTGTCACCCGCTATGTTCTACCGACTGGTTCTGAGGAAAAGTTCCTAAAGTTCTTGCCGATATCAGTCATACTGGACATGAAATAGCAGAAATACTACTGGCCTTTCTGGATGAGAATGGGATCGACATACAAAATTGCCGCGGACAATCTTATGATACTGCTTCAAATATGAATGGGAATTACACTGGTGTCTAAACTATCATCAAAGAGCAATGCCCATATGCAACATTTATCTTCTTCTTAAGCAATCCCTCGTATCGAAGATGACTTGCTTCCACACCAAAAAGGGATGAGTTCACAGGTGTTTCAATAAAGAACCTGATATTCCAGGCTCCCGAACTACATATTGAAGGGTGGAAGATGCCTGTGCGTGGATTTTTTTAACGTGTGGTGGCCGTTGGACACCAGCCACCACATGGACTTGACAGAGCTAGGTCTTGATCTAATGGCAAGGGTTATCCAAGATAACTGGAGATCAGCTCTGCTGCACGGACCTAGTGTGCACATATATTGCAGTGTGGGCAGGCCCATGCTGCCCCTGGGCCCTCGGCTCTGCTGGGCCCCGAGCTCACGCCTCTCCTGGGCCCGGATCACGTCGCTCTATGAACTCTCACCGCTCCTTCACCCCATCCTCGCCACTCCTGCTGTACCTGCCCACACTCCAATCAGCAACCTGGATTATGCTGATGTCCAATCCAGTCACTCTCCTCCAAGACGTTGCTCTCCTGCACCAGCTCTCGCTGCTCCCTGAAGTTGTATGCCGCCACGCTGTCCAGGACCGCTCGCTGTTCGCCTTTTATGGCCCCGACTTGCAAGGAAACACCAGCGGCAGGTCGGGTCCATCAAGGTGAGCGGCGAGCAGCCCTGGACAGCGTGGCAGCTCCCGACCTGTGACGGTTATACCATGCGCAGAGCACGCACTCAACCTTGTGGGGAAAAACAGTGCCGAATGCAGCCCAGTGGTCGTCAGATTTTTTGACATTGTACAAAAGTTGAACACTTCTCTCTGCATCAACGCATCGCTAGCGACTGCTTTATAAAAAAACTAAAGCCTTTGGGTCTGTCTGTCGTCAAACAGTTTTCTGCTACTCGATGGTCAGCAATGTCTGAAGCAGTGTCAGCCCTGCTCAAAGGTTACACTCCCATATGTGAAGTGTTGGAATCCCTGGTAACTGACGTGGAACAGAAAGTTGAATGCCGAAATGAAGCTCAGTTAATCCTTAACAAACTGGGCAAACTGGATTCAGCTATTCCCTTTGTTATTTGGAACACAGTGTTGAAGTGCTTTCATCTGACCAATCTCTCGCTTCAAGAGACCGGCTTGAATCTGCATGTCATGGTGTCCTTACTCGAGTCCCTTGTCGATTTTGTCAAGAGCCAGCGGACAGAGTTTAAGGACTTTGAAGACCTTGGGATTAAACTGTGTGGACACAAGGAGTACAATTCAGCTCAGAGGCGCGTCCGGGTACGCGATGGAGATGCTGAAAACACCCAAGGAGAAATTCAAAACTGAAGTGTTCCTTGTCATCATTGATCAACTAATTAGCACCTTGAAATACTGCCTTGAAGCACACAAGGAAATAAACTGTAAGTTTGGATTCCTGTCCAAGTTAGCCGCTCTCTCGACTCATGAGATCAAGCAAGCTGCAGCTAATCTTGCCCGCTCCTATTCCAAACATCTGGAACCTATTATTGAAATATTACATTACAAAGTCAAATAATCACCCTTAGTGTCTATCTTTCATATTCCTTTGCCTATTCTAGTGCTCCTACCAAGTGCTCCTCCTGTAGCTGCAGCATGGTTGGTGGAAGGCTGCTGCCTTTCCACGGGGACACTGCAGATGGCTTTGCAGGCCCGGCAGCAAACTGCACCACCTCAGCATGGGCGGCAACAGTCTGGGCTGGCTGGCTGACAGGCAACTGCAATGACACTGGTGGAGTGGCAGTGGTGGAAGCACGAATGCTGTCATCCTGAGAGAGGACAGCGGCTTGTTGTTCCACGGAGCCATTGCCACTCCCTCAGCCTTCCTACCTGTCTGTTGGAGGACAGATTGCTGGGCTGCTATGAGACCCTGCAAGCCTCTTTCCATACTCGTAAACCCAGCCACAATGGCAGCAGTCTGATCTTGAGTGGCAGTAAACTGAGCTTGCATGGCAGAAGTCTGAGTTTCCACTGCAACACTCATAAGAACATAAGAACATAAGAACATAAGAAATGGAGTAGGCCATGTGGCCCCTCGAGCCTGCTCTGCCATTCAATAAGAGCATGGCTGATCTGATCATGGACTCAGCTCCACTTCCCTGCCCACTCTCCATAACCCCTTATCCCCTTATCGATTAAGAAACCATCTATTTCTGTCTTAAATTTATTCAATGTCCCAGCTTCCGCAGCTCTCTGAGGCAGCGAATTCCACAGATTTACAACCCTCTGAGAGAAGAAATTTCTCCTCAACTCAGACATAGGGTTGCTTCCACTTGAGCTGCAATGGAAGCTGCGACATCGCCCATCTCAACCAGCATCATGGTAGGGTGAACAAGTTCTCTAATGGATTCATCCATCACTTCCATCGTGGAAATCATGGGCTCCAACCTCCACACAAAGCCCCATGCAATGTTGGAGCCTGACTGCTCCATGCTCCTTGACACAGACAAGAGGCTCTCGGGCAGGCCTGCCATTGCACCAAGCATTTCAGTGTGCTTATCCATAACTCTTCCTCTGCAGGCCACCCATCAAAGTCCTCTTCTGAGTCCTGTGCAGCAGAACTCGTATGTGACCTCACCCTCCGAGGAGCTGGCATCTGCACTACCCTTTCTCTGCTGGCCTGGCTGCAGGCCACCCTTGCCTGGTGATTCACCACATTCAGATCCGGCCTCCATACTACCATCGAAAATTTGCACAGTGCCATTTTCTGAGCTGGTGCCTCGGAGTGTCAAATCGAGTGGCGGTGTCTCTTCCTTTACATCACTCTCCTCCTCTACTTCTTCCTGCACAGGCTGGGCTGCTGGCAGTTCTTGGCCATTTGAAAGGAGAAAGGCCCAAATGTCGGGTTGTGGTGAAGGGAGGGGCAGGAAAACAAGATGTGCATGCTCACACATCAGCAACTTGTAAGTGAGAAGAGGTTGTTGGATGAGCGGGAAGTGGGATGTGAGAAGGAAGATTAGGTATGAGCATACCATCATCCTCAATGCTTTCAGCCTCACCCACCTGAGAGGGCAGACAGCATCCAAACGATGGCACCTACGACAGTGCTGCACTCCCTCAGTACTGCACTGGAGTGTCGGCCGAGATTATGCACTTAAGTCCTGGAGTGGGCCTTGATCCAGTCGGGGAAAAATTCAGTATTGCCCCATTTGAGGACAGTAACAGTTGGGAGGCGCGAGGCTCTGGCTAGCGCTCCTGGGGTGCTAACGGGTTGGACGCCTCAGCAGCGCTGAGCACTGGGCCATGCAGTGCTGACATGTCTGAAGGACCCTTCCCTCAGTTAAAGGGAAGGACCCACGCTGCCAACTCTGCATAAGAAAATGGGTTCTATCTGGACCACCAGTGAGCGGGGGTGCCACGCGATCAGCCCAGCTCTCAAGCAGAGTGCCAGACTGAGCGATCGTGGCCAGGACCCCGTGAAAAAACCAGATCAGGAGCAGGAAACCAAGGGTAAGTTCTTTCTAATTTCTCAGCCACCTCGCCTTTAATTTTTGCCCTGGTGGCGGCCGGCTGCCCGAGACGTGCCTCCTGAAGCTGCCAGTGTTTTCGCCCAGCCCTGCTGCAGGGGGCAAAGGTCAATTTCAGGGCCAGGGTGCTAACGGAGCAATGTATATGGCGATGACGTCACGATCTCCAGGCGTAGGCGATCAGGGCGCAAAGTCGTAGCGCCGCTGCTAAACTCCCAGCCAATATGGCAGGAGTCGTTAACAGTGCTAACAGGAGACACAATTGAGTTTAATTTCTAGCCCTATGTCTTTCTGACACAGTAGCGAGAGTGCTATCGCTGAGCCAAATTGGCACTCAAAAATCTCCTGAGGCCATTAATCGTTCGCAGGTTGATAAGCAAAAAAGAAAACTATAACCATTAATAACTCAAAATGAACAAAAATAACAAGGGTTGAAGCTAATCAACCAAACCAGTTAAATACAGTTTACAGCCATTTTTAAAATGAATCACTTTTTGATTCCAGCGTTTCCCTAGTAGTTTCCTCTGGATGTTGGCGCTGCGGGGGTAATCATCGAGCCCATCAATGTCGATTCAAGCACTACGTGTGCAAAGGCTGCGAAACAATGGGGCACCTCCAGCGAATATGCATGAGTGCTGCGACTCACCACGTGGCAGTGTTGGCAGAGGATGATCGATCCGGCGCGGATCACGCAGAACAAACAAATTCAACCCGAGGAAGAAGTGTATGGGGTACACACCTTCACCACCAAGAGCCCTCCGATCATGCTGAAAGTCAAATTGAACGGTATTCCGGTATAAATGGAGTTGGACACGGGGGCGAGTCAGTCAATTATGAGCCAGAAGGCTTTTGAGAAACTGTGGGGCAACAAAGCACGAAGGCCCAAACTGAGCCCGATTCAGACAAAGCTATGAACCTACACCAAAGAGCTCATACCAGTCATTGACAGTGCGGCAGTCAAGGTATCGTACAATGGAGCTTTGCATGATTTATCACTGTGGATTGTACCAGCCGATGGCCCAACGCAATTCGGCAGAAGCTGGCTGGGAAAGATTCGATGGAACTAGGATGACATCAAAGCACTAGCTTCAGAGGATGTTGCCTCGTGCGCCCAAGTGCTGAGCAAGTTTCCGTCGCTATTTGAACCAGGCGTCGACAACTTCACAGGCGCCAAGGTGTAGATCCATCTAGTCCCCGATGCAAGGCCCGTTCATCACAAGGCTCGAGCGGCTCCATATATGATGAGGGAGAAAGTTGTGATCGAACTGGACAGACTTTAACGAGAGGGAATCATATCACCAGTCGAGTTCAACAAGTGGGCCAGTCCAATTGTTCCGATGTTGAAAAGCGATGGCACGGTCAGGATCTGCAGAGACTACAAGGTAACGATCAATCGAGTCTCGTTACAGGACCAGTATCCGCTACCCAAGGCGGATGACCTGTTCGCAACATTAACGGGGGGGGAAGTTGGACCTAACCTCCGCCTACATGACACAGGAGCTGGCTGAATCTTCGAAAAGATTGACGTGCATCAACACGCACAAAGGACTGTTTCTATAACCACAGATGCCCTTTTGGGATTCGCTTGGCTGCTGCCATCTTCCAGAGGAACATGGAGAGTCTGCTGAAATCGATTCTGCGCACCGTTGTGTTTCAAGACGACATCCTGATCACCAGTCGTGACACCACCGAACACCTGCACAACCTAGAAGAGATTCTAAGTCGACTAGACAGAGTGGGACTCAGGCTGAAATGCACCAAATGTGTTTTCCTGGCGCCAGAGGTCGAATTTTTGGGGAGAAGGATTGCAGCAGATGGCATCAGACCCAAGGACTCAAAGACAGAGGCCATCAAGAATGCACCCAGACCACAGAATGTGACAGAGCTGTGTTCATTCCTGGGACTCCTCAACTATTTTGTTAACTTTCTACCCGGGTTAAGCACTTTGCTGGAACCATTGCACATTTTGCTACGTAAGGGTGACGACTAGATTTGGGGTAAATCTCAAGAGACAGCCTTTCAGAAGGCCAGAAACCGACTTTGTTCTAATAAGTTACTTGTACTGTATGACCCGTGTAAATAATTAGTGCTAGCTTGTGATGCATCTTCGTACGGGGTCAGCTGTGTGTTACAGCAAACCAATGTATCGGACAAACTTCAATCGGTTGCATACGCGTCTAGAAGTCTGTCTAAGGCTGAAAGAGCCTACAGTATGGTCGAGAAAGAGGCGTTAGCATGTGTATATGGGGTTAAGAAAATGCACCAATACCTATTTGGACTTCGGTTTGAGCTTGAAACCGACCACAAATCGCTCATTTCACTGTTTTCAGAAAGCGAAGGTATTAACACCAATGCTTCATCGCGCATCCAAAGATGGGCACTAACATTGTCCGCCTCTGACTATGTTATCCACCACAGACCAGGCACGGAGAACTGTGCTGATGCCCTCAGTCGGCTACCATTGCCCACCCCCAGTGGGTGGAAATGGCGCAGTCCACAGACTTGCTTCTGGTCATGGATGCTTTTGAGAGCGAGGGGTCACCCGTCACTGCTCGCCAGATCAGGACCTGGACCAGCCAGGATCCTGTGCTATCACTTGTAAAAAGTTGCGTCCTCAATGGGAGCTGGTCGGCCATTCCCAGGGAAATGCAAGATGAAATTAAGCCGTTTCACCGACGCAAAGATGAAATGTCCATCCAGTCGGATTGTCTCTTATGGAGTAATTGTGTGGTTTTGCCAAAAAAAGGCAAGAAAACGTTTATACGCGACCTACACAATACCCACCCAGGCATAGTCATGATGAAGGCTATAACCAGATCGCATGTTTGGTGGCCTGGCATTGACTCAGGCTTAGAGTCATGCGTACACCAGTGCAACATGTGCTCACAATTGAGCAATGCACCAAGCGAGGCTCCATTGAGTTTGTGGTCAAGGCCCTCCAAATCATGGTCCAGGATCCACGTAGATTTTGCTGGCCCCTTTCTTGGAAAGATGTTTTTAGTTGTAGTGGACACTTACTGTACAAAGCACATGGTATTGGGGGTAATGTATTGATGTGGATAGAGAACTGGTTGGCAGACAGGAAGCAGAGAGTCGGGAAAAACGGGTCCTTTTCAGAATGGCAGGCAGTGACTAGTGGGGTGCCGCAGGGCTCAGTGCTGGGACCCCAGCTATTTTACAATATACATCAATGATTTAGATGAAGGAATTGAGTGTAATATCTCCAAGTTTG
The DNA here is from genome assembly GCF_044704955.1 of Pristiophorus japonicus. NCBI lineage: Eukaryota > Metazoa > Chordata > Chondrichthyes > Pristiophoridae > Pristiophorus > Pristiophorus japonicus. The sequence goes on along the minus strand of NC_091980.1, from coordinate 193,652,009 downwards.
CAGGTGACACTAAGCTGGGTGGCAGTGTGAACTGTGAGGAGGATGCTAAGTGACTTGGACAGGTTAGGTGAGTGGGCAAATGCATGGCAGATGCAGTATAATGTGGATAAATGTGAGGTTATCCACTTTGGGGGAAAAAATATGAAGGCAGAATATTATCTGAATGGCAGCAGATTAGGAAAAGGGGAGGTGCAACGAGACCTGGGTGTCATGGTACATCAGTCATTGAAAGTTGGCATGCAGGTACAGCAGGCGGTGAAGAAGGCAAATGGCATGTTGGCCTTCATAGCTAGACGATTTGAGAATAAGAGCAGGGAGGTCTTACTGCAGTTGTACAGGGCCTTGATGAGGCCTCACCTGGAATATTGTGTTCAGTTTTGGTCTCCTAATCTGAGGAAGGACGTTCTTGCTATTGAGGGGGTGCAGCGAAGGTTCACCTGACTGATTCCTGGGATGGCAGGACTGACATATGAGGAGAGACTGGATCGACTGGGCCTGTATTCACTGGAGTTTAGAAGAATGAGAGGAGATCTCATAGAAACATATAAAATTCTGACGGGACTGGACAGGTTAGATGCAGGAAGAATGTTCCCGATGTTGGGGAAGTCCAGAACCAGGGGTCACAGTCTAAGGATAAGGGGTAGGTCATTTAGGACTAAGATGAGGAGAAACTTCTTCACTTAGAGAGTTGTTAACCTGTGGAATTCTCTACCGCAGAGAGTTGTTGATGCCAGTTCGTTGGATATATTTAAGAGGGAGTTGGATATGGCCCTTACGGCTAAAGGGATCAAGGGGTATGGAGAGAAAGCAGGAAAGGGGTATGGAAAGAAAGCAGGAAAGGGGTACTGAGGTCAATGATCAGTCATGATCTTAGTGAATGGTGGTGCAGGCTCGAAGGGTCGAATGACCTACTCCTGCAACTATTTTCTACGTTTCTATGTTTCTTTGTTTTACTCTAAATGGATTGAATGCGTAATCATGTCATCCAGCACATCCACTGCCATCATTGAAAGCCTCCGGGCTATGTTCACCACCCATGGCTTGCCCGACATCCTTGTCAGTGACAATGGACCGTGTTTCACCAGCTTCGAATTCATCGAGTTTATGACCCGCAATGGCATCAAGCATGTCAGGTCTGCCCCGTTTATACCCGCATCCAACGGTCAAGCGGAATGGGCAGTCCAAACTATCAAGCAGAGCTTGAAACGCGTGATGGAAGACTCCTTGCAGACCCGCTTATCTCGGGTTCTGCTCAGCTACTGGACGCAACCCCACTCGCTCACTCGGGTTCCCCTTGCAGAATTGTTAATGAAGAGAGCCCTAGTCCACCCGAATCTAAATGATCATGTGGAAACCCGGCGTCACCAGCAAAACGTACCACGATAGCGTGGCTGTATCGCATGACATTGATGTTAACAACCCTGTGTTTGTCCTTAATTACGTCATGGTCCTAAATGGGTCATTGGCACTGTCTTGGCCAAGGAGGGGAATAGAGTGTTTATTGACACACTACTGAATGGACAAATGTGCAGAATGCATTTGGATCAGACCAAACTGTGGTTCACCGACAACCAGGAACAACCTGAAGAGGACATCACCATCATCGATCCACCAACACACACCCAACCAGCAATCGACCTCACTGTCAATCAAGAGGATGAACCCACCATTCCCAATAGTCCTGTCAGACCAGCCGCGCCGCAGTGCAGCAATGGTCTGACTAACTCACCCATGCCAGAGTTTTAACTCAGACGATCAACCAGGGAGCGTAGGGCCCCGGATCGTCTCAACTTGTAAATAATTTGTATCAAAGACTTTCGGGGGGAGTGATGTTATGTAGGTAAACATTGTAACTGTGTAAGACTTGCCACCAGATGGCGCAACTGTTGGAGGCCCAAGGGTCAGCAGCATACCTCGTGCAAGGGAGTATAAAAGGTTGTCTGCCATGCTGCTTAGGCACGCTGGAGTTGTATTAAAGATCACATCAGTTTTAGCTCACAGTACTCAGTCTTGTGGAGTTCTTCCATACTTAACAAGAATAAATGTTAAAAATGCAGTAACAATTGCAGGAATTTGATGTACCATTTTATTAGGGCTATGAATGTGATGATGGTTTGCAACACATTTCTTTTACCTCTGGGTCCTGGAGTTAAATGCAGTAAGCAAAGACAGGTTCAAAGTCTCTTCTTCTGATGTCTGTTAGGGGCTCTAAGTGAAATAAATTGGTTAATCTGAAGCTGTGCTCCATGATCATGAGTTTTCAGCACAGAAGGTTCCATAATATTATTAATATTAGAATAATTGTCTGCCCGCACATCTGAAAGAGAAAGAAAGGTGAGCGTTTTGCTGGAAATAATTTCAGATCTGCTTCTAACTCGTGAGTACTGATATTGAAAGCAGATGCAGAAGAGGAAGATCTCAATCTTTCATCTCAGCAATAACTCATTTATCTATTATTTATTTCGCTTCTTCCCATCTTAAACTTAAATTTGATCACTGTTACTTTAAATTGTCACAGAGAGTATTTATTCCAGGCTAGTTCCTGTTCATTAATGGTGCATTCACTGCAAGCCCTAGCCCTAATAGACCCTAATAGGGGATCTTAAACACTTAAATCCCCACTCTAACCCCAAGCCTGTGAATCCCAAAAGTTCGGGCCTACCTCAGGCTTCCCGCCACACCACCCATCGGTGATGGCGGTTGGACGTGCTGCGACGACTGGGTGACTCGGAATGACCTGGGCCACCTGGCTGGACCTCCTGCAGCGACTCGACGCGACTTGGGCCTCCCAGCTGGATCTCGTGCGGCGACTGGGCAGCTGGACCTGGCTATCGGGCCTCCACCTACCCCCCACCCCCCTCCAGCGGCGATCGGAACACCTCCAATGGCGGCAGATGGGCTTCTCCCCATGACGGAGTTTGGACTTCGTCGGCGACGGCTGGACCTCCTGCAGCGACAGGCGATGTCCTCCTCAACGGCAACCGGGTCGGCTGGCCTCTCTCCTCCCTCAGCGACGAATGGACCTATCCTTCCCCACTGGTGACCTGGCCTGTTCTCCTCCTCCAACACGTGGTGAGTACCATGGGCCACTGACCCCCCCAATGCCTGCCCCCAACCAAGCCTTGGACCACCTACCATCAAGGGCGCTAACCAGTGTCGAACCAGCGGCCAACATCTCTCTGCAAGCAACTAGACCCATACAGCAGTGCCTGGTCTTCAGTCGTCGTGGACCCCCTTGCCACTGGATCAAGACCTTACTCAGCTTAGCCAGTGTGATAGCCGTTGTGCAACGACCACCCCACGTTAAAAGAAATCACACACATGCATCTTCCACTCCTCTAACATGAAGTTCGGGACCTGGAACGTCAGGACCCTCATGGACAACCCAACAGCGACAGACCGGAATGCCACACCGCCATAGTTGTCCAGGAACTTCGACGCTTTGATATCGACATCGCCGCCCTAAGTGAGACCCAGCGGGCAGGGGAAGGCCAGCTCAAGGAACAATGTGGAAGTTATATCTTCTTCTGGAAAGGGAAACCAGAGGCAGAATGCCGCCTCCATGGAGTCGGCTTCGCCGTCAAAGACAAGCTGGTCGACTGCCTCAAAGATTCCTCCTGCGGGGTTAACGAACGTCTCATTACGCTTTGCCTTACCCTATCCCGGAACCAGTGCACCATAGTCATCAGTGCTTACACCCCAACACTCGATGCACTAGATGAAACCAAAGAGGGTTTTTACTCCAACCTCGAAAAATCCCTGACCTGCGTCCCTGCAGACGACAAAGTGATCCTCCTCGGCGACTTCAACGCCAGGGTTGGCAAGGCCACAGACCTCTGGGGAGACGTGATTGGCCGAGACAGGGTAGGGTAAACCAACTCCAGCGGTACCCTACTCCTGACAAAATGTCTAGAGCATGAACTTGTCATCACCGACACCTTGTTCTGCCAGAGGGACAAGTACAAGGCATCGTGGCAACACCCTCGATCCAAACACTGGCACCTGCTCGACTATGTCATCATCTGAGCCAGGGATTGCAAAGATGTGCGCATCACCTGTGCCATGACAGGAGCTGACGACTGCTGGATGGACCATCGCCTAATCCGATCCATCATTGACATCAACGTAGCCCCAAAGCGAAGGGGACAGCAGAAGCAGTGTCACAAAAATGTCAATGCTGGGGCACTTAAGGACCCAGCTAAGAGAACCCTTTACAGTCAGCGCCTCACAGCTAACCTGCCGTGCCTTGATGACCCCACAGCGCTTGGTCTGCCCTCCAGGCTTCTATAACCAGTGCCTGTGAAGAGACACTTGTTCACTCAACCAGGAAGCACCAGGACTGGTTTGATGAGAATGATCAGGAGATTCAAGAGCTAATAGATTGCAAGCGCAGGGCATTTCTGAGCCTTAAGCAACAACCCAACACAGGAGCAGCAAAGCAGCATTACAGACAGCTCAAGGCTGAGGTCCAGTAAAAAACCCGGGACCTAAAGAACAGGTGGTGGAGGGAGAAAGCACAGGAGATACAGCAGCTGCCCGACAGCCATGATGTGCGATGATTCTCCACCAAACACCCAAGGCCCCACCCCACTTCTGGCCAAGAACGGGGAAACACTCATCAAGGACACCTTGGCAGTCAGGACCCACTGGAAGGAGCACTTCAAAGATCTCCTCAATCAAGACTCTGCCTTTGACTCAAGTGTTCTCGACTCCATTCCGCAGCATGCTACCCGCCACCACCTCAGTGAGACCCCAACACTGCACGAGGTAGAAAAAGCCACAAGACAGCTAAAAAACATCAAGGAAACAGGAGCGGATGGAATCCCTGCTGAGGCACTGAAGTATGGCGAAGAGGCACTGCTGGCGTGAATACATGACCTCATCTCTCTCATCTGGAGGGAGGAGAGCATGCCGGGAGATCTTAGAGATGCAGTGATTGTGATCATCTTTAAAAAAGGAGACAAATCCGACTGCAGCAACTACAGAGGAATATCCCTGCTATCAGCCACTGGGAAAGTCATTGCTCGAGTCCTCCTCAACCGGCTTCTCCCCGTGGCCGAGGAGCTCCTTCAGGAGTCACAGTGCGGGTTTTGTCCCTTCCGGGGCACAACGGACATGATTTTTACAGCGCGATAGCTGCAGGAAAAATGCCAGCCCTTATACATGGCCTTCTTCGACCTTACAAAGGCCTTTGACACTGTCAACCACGAGGGTCTATGGAGTGTCCTCCTCCGTTTCGGATGCTCCCAAAAGTAAGTCACCATCCTCAGCCTGCTCCACGACGACATGCAGGCCGTGATCCTTACCAACAGATCCATCACAGACACAATCCACGCCCGGACCGGGGTCAAGCAGGGCTGAGTCATCGTCCTAACCTTCTTCTCAATCGTCCTCGCTGCCATGCTTCACCTCACAGTCGACAAGCTCCCCGCTGGAGTGGAACTAAACTACAGAACCAGTGGTAACCTGTTCAACCTTCACCATCTCCAGGCCAGGCCCAAGACCACCCCAACCTCTGTCGTCGAGCTACAGTACGCGGACAATGCCTGCATCTGTGCACACACAGAGGCTGAACTCCAGGACATAGTCGATGTATTTACTGAGGCGTACAAAAGCATGGGCCTTACACTAAACATCAGTAAGACAAAGGTCCTCCACCAACCTGTCCTCGTCACTCAGCACTGCTCCCAGTCATCAAGTTCCACGGCGCAACCCTGGACAATGTGGACATAGAAACATAGAAACATAGAAAATAGGCGCAGGAGTAGGCCATTCGGCCCTTCGAGCCTGCACCGCCATTCAATAAGATCACGGCTGATCATTCCCTCAGTACCCCTTTCCTGCTTTCTCTCCATACCTCTTGATCCCTTTCGCCATAAGGGCCATATCTAACTCCCTCTTGAATATATCCAATGAACTGGCATCAACTTCTCTCTGAGTGAAGAAATTTCTCCTCATCTCAGTCCTAAATGGCCTGCCCCTTATCCTAAGACTGTGTCCCCTGGTTCTGGACTTTCCCAACATCGGGAACAATCTACCCGCATCTAACCTGTCCCGTCCTGTCCCGTCAGAATCTTGTATGTTTCTATGAAATCCCCTCTCATCCTTCTAAACTCCAATGTATAAAGGCCCAGTTGATCCAGTCTCTCCTCATATGTCAGTCCTGCCATCCCAGGAATCAGTCTGATGAACCTTCGCTGTGCTCCCTCAATAGCAAGAATGTCCTTCCTCAGATTAGGAGACCAAAACTGAACACAAAATTCCAGGTGAGGCCTCACCAAGGCCCTGTACAACTGCAGTAAGACCTCACTGCTCCTATATTCAAATCCCCAAGCTATGAAGGCCAACATTGTTGAGTCCTTAACTCTTAAACATAATCACACGAGGCACGTACTGCAGACACAGTCACTCTGTGACCTTCACCTTTATTACCTGGACCAAGGAGTGCTGGCCCTGCGAGGGACCTCCCCTTATATACCTGAATCTCCAGGTAAGGAGTGTCTCCGACAAGTACACCCCCTGTGGTCAAGGTGTGCATTTCTAGTAAGTATGTACAGTATGTAGTGGTTACATGAGGGTTACAATTGTATAAGGGTTACAGTAGTATGCTGGTTACATACATGACAAACATACCATTTGCCTTCTTCACCGCCTGCTGTACCTGTATGCCAACTTTCAATGACTGATGAACCATGACACCTAGGTCTCGTTGCACCTCCCCTTTTCCTAATCTGCCACCATTCAGATAATATTCTGTCTTCGCGTTTTTGCCCCCAAAGTGGATAACCTCACATTTATCCACATTCCGCTAGTCACTGGCTGCCATTCTGAAAAGGACCCGTTTATCCCGACTCACTGCTTCCTGTCTGTCAACCAGTTCTCTATCCATGTCAGTATATTACCCCAATATCATGTGCTTTGATTTTGCACACCAATTTCTTGTGTGGGGCCTTGTCAAAAGCCTTTTGAAAGTCCAAATGCACCACATCTACTGGTTCTCCCTTGTCCACTCTATTAGTTACATCCTCAAAAAATTCCAGATTTGTCAAGCATGATTTCCCCTTTATAAATCCATGCTGACTTGGACCAATTCTCTCACGGCTTTCCAAATGCGCTGCTATTTCATCCTTAATAATTGATTCCAACATTTTCCTCACCACTGATATCAGGCTAATAGGTCTATAATTACTCGCTTTCTCTCTCCCTCCCTTTTTAAAAAGTGGTGTTACATTAGCTACCCTCCAGTCCATAGGAACTGATCCAGAGTCGATAGACTGTTGAAAAATGATCACCAATGCATCCACTATTTCGAGAGCCACTTCCTTAAGTACTCTGGGATGCAGACTATCAGGCCCCGGGGATTTATCATCCTTCAATTCCATCAATTTCCCTTACACAATTTTCTGCCTAATAAGGATATTCTTCAGTTCCTCCTTCTCACTAGACCCTCGGTCCCCTAGTACTTCCAGAAGGTTATTGTGTCTTCCTTCGTGAAGACAGAACCAAAGTATTTGTTCAATTGGTCTGCCATTTCTTTGTTCCCCATTATAAATTCATCTGAATCCGACTGCAAGGGACCTACGTTTGTCTTCACTAATCTTTTTCTCTTCACATATCTATAGAAGCTTCCCTTATCTCGGGAGCCTCCTATCAACAAAAGCAGGCATTGACGATGAGATCCAACATCGCCTCCAGTGCGCCAGTGCAGCCTTCGGCCGCCTGAGGAAAAGAGTGTTTGAAGACCAGGCCCTCAAAACTGTCACCAAGCTCATGGTCTAAGGGCCGTAGTAATACCCGCCCTCCTGTAGGGCTCAGAGACGTGGACCATGTACAGTAGAAACCTCAAGTCGCTGGAGAAATACCACCAATGATGTCTCCGCAAGATCCTACAAATCCCCTGGGAGGACAGACGCACCAACGTTAGCGTCCTCGTCCAGGCAAATATCCCCAGCATTGAAGCATTGACCACACTTGATCAGTTCTGCTGGACAGGCCACATAGTTTGCATGCCAGACACGAGACTCCCAAAGCAAGCGCTCTGCTCGGAACTCGTCCACGGCAAACAAGCCAAAGATGGGCAGCGGAAACTTTACAAGGGCACCCTCAAAGCCTCCTTGATAAAGTGCGACATCCCCACTGACACCTGGGAGTCCCTGGCCAAAGACCGCCCTAAGTGGAGGAAGTGCATCCGGGAGGGTGCTGAGCTCCTTGAGTCTCGTCGCCGAGAGCATGCAGAAATCAAGCGCAGGCAGCGGAAGGAGCGTGCGGCAAAGCAGACTTCCCGCCCACCCATTCTTTCAACCACTGTCCCACCTGTAACAGAGACTGTGGTTCTCATATTGGACTGTACAGCCACCTAAGAACTCATGCTAAGTGTGGAAGCAAATCTTCCTCGATCCTGAGGCACTGCCTATGCTGCTGCTGCTGCTGATGATGATGAATATGAAGCAATTTCACTTTGCACCAATGCTGCAGTTACAGTATAAATCCGGATTTAGGGCCTCATTTAAAGCCAGTTCGAAATAGTGAGATCCCTGAATCATAGAATCATTGAATGGTACAGCACGGAAGAAGGCCATTCAGCCCATCGAGCACATGCCAGCTCTCTGCAAAAGCAATTCAGCTAGTCCCACTCCCCCACCCTTTTTTATATTTCAGGTACTTATCCAATTCCCTTTTGAAAGCCACCACCAACCTTTCAGACAGTGTATTCCTGATCCTAACCACTCGCTGTGTAAAAAGTATTTTCTTCTGTTGCCTTTGGTTCTTTTGCCAATCACCTTAAATCTGTGTTCTCTGGTTCTCGACCCTTCTGCCAACGGGAACAGTTTCTCTCTACTCTGTCCAGACCCCTCATGATTTTGAACACCTCTATCCAATTGCCTCTCAATCTTCTTTGCTCTGAGGAGAACAACCCCAGCTTTTCTAGTCTATCCACGTAACTGAAGTCCCTTATCCCTGGAATCATTCTCGTAAATCTTTTCTGCATCCTCGCTAAGGCCTTCATATCCTTCCTAAAGTGTGGTGCCCAGAATTGGACACAATACTCCAGCTGACGCCGTTCCAGTGTTGTATACAGGTTCATCATAATTCGATGCTTTTGTACTCTATGCCTCTATTTGTGAAGCCCAGGATGCCGTATGCTTTTTTTAACTGCTTTCCCTACCGGCCTTGCCACCTTCAATGATTTTTGCACATATACTCCTAGGTCTCTCTGTTTATGCACCCCCTTTAGGATTGTACCCTTTAGTTTATATTTATTCTCCTCATTCTTTCTACCAAAATGTATCACTTCACATTTTTCTGCATTAGATTTCATCTGCCACATGTCTGCCCATTCCACCAGCCTGTCTATGTCCTCTTGAAGTCTATCACTATCCTCTTCACTGTTCACTATATTTCCAAGTTTTGTGTCATCTGCAAATTTTGAACTTGAGCCCTGTACACCCACTTCCAAAAGATCTGCTGACACTTGGAGGTACTGTCTCAGGTGGAACTGTTTCAAAAAAGAGCAGCCAACATTATTAAAACAGATTACCTGATCATTATTACATTGCTGTTTGTGTGATCTGCTGTGCACAAATTGCCTGCCACATTTCCTAATTTGCAACATTGACTACATCTCAAAAGTAATTTATTTGCTGTGAAACTCTTTGGGATGCTCTGAGATGGTGAAAGTCGCTATATAAATGCAAGTTCTTTCTTTTATCACAAAATGAGCTAAGGGAGATATGAGGAGATTTTTTTACACAGGGGATTGTGAGGACATATTATGCAGACCATAATCTGTGGTGGGAACAAAATCCTTAATAAATTCTAAAAGGGAAGTGCAGGATTATCTGAAAAGGAGAATGTAAAAGCGTATGGAAGAGACAGGGAAATGAAACGGTTAGCTCGTTCAGACAGCTGGCTCAGCCACAATGGGCTGAGTGTAGGTGTGCAACATTTCTCTTCTGTGCACATCAAACCCTCTAAAACAGGGGTTCTCAGCCTTTTTGCTTTTGAGAACCCCCTCCCGTGTTATAAAAATTCCACCCCTTTGGACCCAGCCTGCATCTACCTGTCCCATAGGCTGCTGAGCTGCTCCATTCCTTTGACTCTGGATCAGTTCCTATCGAGTGGAGGGTAGCCAATGTAACCCCACTTTTTAAAAAAGGAGGGAGAGAGAAAGCAGGGAATTATAGACCGGTCAGCCTGACATCGGTAGTGGGTAAAATGATGGAATCAATTATTAAGGATGTCATAGCAGCGCATTTGGAAAATGGTGACATGATAGGTCCAAGTCAGCATGGATTTGTGAAAGGGAGATCATGCTTGACAAATCTTCTGGAATTTTTTGAGGATGTTTCCAATAAAGTGGACAAAGGAGTACCAGTTGATGTGGTATATTTGGACTTTCAGAAGGCTTTCGACAAGGTCCCACACAGGAGATTAATGTGCAAAGTTAAAGCACATGGGATTGGGGGTAGTGTGCTGACGTGGATTGAGAACTGGTTGTCAGACAGGAAGCAAAGAGTAGGAGTAAATGGGTACTTTTCGGAATGGCAGCCAGTGACTAGTGGGGTACCGCAGGGTTCTGTGCTGGGGCCCCAGCTGTTTACATTGTACATTAATGATTTAGACGAGGGGATTAAATGTAGTATCTCCAAATTTGCGGATGACACTAAGTTGGGTGGCAGTGTGAGCTGCGAGGAGGATGCTATGAGGCTACAGAGTGACTTGGATAGGTTAGGTGAGTGGGCAAATGCGTGGCAGATGAAGTATAATGTGGATAAATGTGAGGTTATCCACTTTGGTGGTAAAAACAGAGAGACAGACTATTATCTGAATGGTGACAGATTAGGAAAAGGGAAGGTGCAACGAGACCTGGGTGTCATGGTACATCAGTCATTGAAGGTTGGCATGCAGGTACAGCAGGCAGTTAAGAAAGCAAATGGCATGTTGGCCTTCATAGCGAGGGGATTTGAGTACAGGGGCAGGGAGGTGTTGCTACAGTTGTACAGGGCCTTGGTGAGGCCACACCTGGAGTATTGTGTACAGTTTTGGTCTCCTAACTTGAGGAAGGACATACTTGCTATTGAGGGAGTGCAGCGAAGATTCACCAGACTGATTCCCGGGATGGTGGGACTGACCTATCAAGAAAGACTGGATCAACTGGGCTTGTATTCACTGGAGTTCAGAAGAGTGAGAGGGGACCTCATAGAAACGTTTAAAATTCTGACGGGTTTGGACAGGTTGGATGCAGGAATAATGTTCCCAATGTTGGGGAAGTCCAGAACCAGGGGTCACAGTCTAAGGATAAGGGGTAAGCCATTTAGGACCGAGATAAGGAGAAACTTCTTCACCCAGAGAGTGGTGAACCTGTGGAATTCTCTACCACAGGAAGTAGTTGAGGCCAATTCACTAAATATATTCAAAAGGGAGTTAGATGAAGTCCTTACTACTCGGGGGATCAAGGGGTATGGCGTGAAAGCAGGAAGTGGGTACTGAAGTTTCATGTTCAGCCATGAACTCGTTGAATGGCGGTGCAGGCTAGAAGGGCTGAATGGCCTGCTCCTGCACCTATTTTCTATGTTTCTATGTTTCTATGTTTCCCGTCCAACTACAACCTCCCCCGTAATCGGTCCCTCAACCCAACCAATGGCCCGCCCCCAACCGCGGCTCCGCCCCGAGAAAATGGAAATTCTCTGGCAGAACATAAGAACATAAGAGCATAAGAATTAGGAACAGGAGTAGGCCATCTAACCCCTCGAGCCTGCTCCGCCATTCAACAAGATCATGGTTGATCTGGCCGTGGACTCAGCTCCACTTACCCGCCCGCTCCCCATGAAATCTTCTCGTGGACCCCTAGGGAGAGGCGGACCCCTGGTTCATAACTTCTACAAGAAAGGCTAGAAACCAGAGTGCTTGGTGAAGGCAGGCTGGGTCTCTTTCCTCTTGAAAAGAGTAGGCTGAGTGATAACCTAAAAGAGGTCTTTAAAATTATGAAAGGTTTCGTTAGGGGAGACACAAAGAGAGTGTTTCTACTTGTGGGGAAGAGTAAAACTAGAGGCCAAGAAATCAAATATGGAATTCAGAAGAAACATCTTTACCCAGGGAGTGATGAGAGTGTGGAACTCGCTACCGCAGGGAATGGTTGAAGCGAATAATATCGATGTAATTAAGAGGAAGCTAGATAAGCATATGAGGGATAAAGGAACAGAGGGTTATGCCAATAGACTTAGTTGAGGAAGGATGGGAGGAAGCAGGAGTGGAACATAAACGGCGGCATGGACCGGTTGGAACAAGTGGCCTGTTTCTATGCCGTATATTCGATGTAATTCTATGTAAACGCAATGCAGCAACAGCAAAAACTTCTCAGGAGTCAGAATTCAATTTTATATGAGAAAAGAGGCAGAAAATGCTGAGAAGTTAACTAATAGCATAAAAGAATAAACCAACAACTGGCTTGTATGTAGCAGATAAATCCTTTAAATAGCGCTGCTGAAGGGGCCTAGCTCCCATTAGCGGCACGAGTTGTTGAGTGAGTTTATCACGTGGCAAGTGAGATCCTGGGACAGTCCAATATCAGAGAAGGGTCCTACATTAAGCGTAGCGTCTTTATTTAAAAGTTTTAATCATTGTTTAACATATTTCAGTGTGCATCATGTACGCCTACAGAGCAGCCTGATCCAAGATGGTGGCGGCACAGAATAAGCACGTGCAAGCCGCCTGCCATATTGGATGCTTAGGCATCCATTCTGTGCCTGATAAATGGTGGGGTGGCAGCAAATTTCAAGTCCATTGCCTTTTAATAAATAGCACTGTAAGTACAGATTAAAAACAGAATTACTTATATTAAATGTTTCGAGATCAAATTAACCTTGATTGACTTCAATATCACCTTGAAAATTACTCACTGTCAGCTGATATTACATTAAAAAGCGCTGACAGGAAATTAATCAGTTGCTATTATCATCATCATCATAGGCAGTCCCTCGAAATCGAGGAAGACTTGCTTCCACTCTAACAGTGAGTTTTCACGTGGCTGTACAGTCCAATGCAGGAATTACAGTCTCTGTAACAGATGGGGCAGACAGTGGTTGAAGGAAAGGGTGGGTGGGGGGCCCAGTTTGCCGCACGCTCCTTCCGCTGATTGCATTTGATTTCTGCCTGTTCTCAGCGACGAGACTCGAGGTGCTCATCGCCCTCCCAGATGCTCTTCCTCCACTTAGGGCGTTCTTGGGCCAGGAATTTCCAGGTGCCGGTAGGGATGTTGCACTTTATTAAGGATGCTTTGTAACATTTCCTTTGCCCACCTTGGGCTCGCTTGCCGTGTTGGAGTTCCAAGTAGAGCGCTTGCTTAGGGAGTCTCGTGTTGGGCATGCGAACAATGTGGCCTGCCCAACAGAGCTGGTCAAATGTGGTCAGTGTTTCAATGCTGGGGTTGTTGGCCTGAGCGAGAACACGATGTCTTATTAAAGGGGCATTGTAATGATGAAAACCATAGCCAGATCCCATGTGTGGTGGCCCGGCATCAACTCAGATTTAGAGTCATGCGTGCGCCAGTGCAACACTTGGTCTCAGCTGAGCAATGCACCCGGAGTGGCACGGCTAATTTTGTGGTCGTGGCCCTCCAAACCGTGGTTGAGGATCCACGTAGACTATGCGGGCCCATTTCTCGGCAAAATGTTCTTGGTTGTCATGGATGCTTACTCAAAATGGATTGAATGTGCAATAATGTCTGTAAGCACGTCCACGGCCACCATTGAAAGCCTATGAGCCATTTTTGCCATGCACGGCCTGCCTGATGTCCTAGTCAGCGACAATGGGCCGTGTTTCACCAGTGCTGAATTCAAAGAATTCATGACCCGCAATGGGATCAAGCACATCACATCTGCCCCGTTCAAGCCCGCATCCAACGGCCAGGCAGAAAGGGCAGTTCAGACCATCAAACAAAGCTTGAAATGCGTATCGGAAGGCTCCCTGCAGACGCGACTGTCCCGAGTGCTGCACAGCTACCGCACCAGACCCCACTCACTCACCGGGGTTCCCCCAGCCGAGCTGCTCATGAAAAGGGCACTCAAAACAAGGCTCTCTCTAGTCCACCCTGATCTCCATGATCACGTGGAGGGCAGGCGGCATCAACAAAATGTGTACCTTGACCACGCAAATTTGTCACGCGATATTGAGGTCAATGACCCTGTGTTTGTATTCAATTATGGACATGGTTCCAAATGCCTCGCTGGCACGGTCATAGCCAAAGAGGGGAGTAGTGTTTCAGATCAAATTGGCCAATGGACTAACGTGCAGAAAACATTTGGACCAAATCAAATTGCGGTTCACCAACAGCTATGAACAACCAGAAGAAGACACCACCAACTTTGACCCTCCAACAGACACACAAGTGGCAACCGACATCATGGTTGACCACGAAGCCCAACTCAACATTCCCAGCAGCCCAGCAAGGCCAGCTGCCCAGCAGCCCAGTGAAGAATTAACCAATTCACCCACACCCGCATTTGTACCGAGACGATCGACAAGGGAGCGAAAAGCCCCAGATCGTCTCACCTTGTAAATAAGTGTACTATTAACTTTACAAGGGAGTGATGTTATATATTTAGCCCCTTGCAACCTGAATCACACTACTACCAGAGGGCCTACCTGTTGGAGTCCCGAGAGATCCTAGCATCCCTTGGGAGCACTGTATATAAGCAGGCCACCCACGAGGTACCTGCACTCTGGAGTCTTATTAAAGGAGCTAAGGTCACACTTGCTCATCTGAGGAAGGACGTTCTTGCTATCCTAATCTGAGGAATGACATTCTTGCTATTGAGGGAGTGCAGTGAAGATTCACCAGACTGATTCCCGGGATGGCAGGACTGACACATGAGGAGAGACTGGATCGACTGGGCCTGTATTCACTGGAGTTTAGAAGAATGAGAGGGAATTTCAGAGAAACATATAAAATTCTGACGGGACTGGACAGGTTAGATGCAGGAAGAATGTTCCCGATGTTAGGGAAGTCCAGAACCGGGGACATAGTCTAAGGATAAGGGGTAAGCCATTTAGGACTGAGATGAGGAGAAGCTTTTTCACTCAGAGAGTTGTTAACCTGTGGAATTCTCTACCGCAGAGAGTTGTTGATGCCAGTTCATTGGATATATTCAAGATGGAGTTAGATATGGCCCTTACGGCTAAAGGGATCAAGGGGTATGGAGAGAAAGCAGGAAAGGGGTACTGAGGTGAATCATCAGCCATGATCTTGTTGTGGTGCAGGCTCGAGGCGCCGAATGGCCTACTTGCACCTATTTTCTATGTTTCTATGTTTCACAGTACTCAGTTTCATCCTTTATTATGGTGCATCTATCCTCCCAGTGGATTTGCAGGGTCTTGCGGAGGCAGCGCTGGTGGTTCTTCTCCAGCGCTTTGAACTGTTTGCTGTATATGGTCCACATCTCTGAGCAAGTACCATCGGCGTCCGGGGTGCTCCCGACCAACTCACAGGTTTGGATCCCATCAAGTATTCACCGACCCGACCCCGCTGGTGCCTCGACATCCCTTCGGCCACTGGCCCCACTCGACAGCGGAGGCGAAGACAGCACATGGTGCGAGTAATGGTGGCGGCCACTCTCTCTCTTCCTGCGACCCACCGAGAAACAAAGATGGAGCGGGATGGAGCTAAAAAATGTGAAAAGAGCCCCAGTTGCTATTATAAACACATCATGGGCGATTATGTGAAATATGAAATGAAAAGTATTTTTGATTCCAATGAGTGTGATTTATTTTCTTTTATTATTAATGAAAGCAACAGTACAAAAAGTAGTGGAAGATATATTTTGGAGTTATCGTTCAGCTGAATTTTCATTCAGTTAATTTAGATTGTTAATTATCCCCCAGATATTCCTTCCGATGTACTGCTGAAATTGCTTAGAGTTTTATTAGAAAACAAATGGTTTCTTGAATGAGATGTAGCTGATTAAAGAAATGGATCTGAGGATTTCTATCGCCAAGGGATCCCCATTAAATGAAATAAAAATCCTCAGGATTTCAAGAAATGTTTGAAAATGATTGGTAAGTCAAAAGGGACGGCAAATTCTAATGAAACATTTTTGGTCTTGTCTCACACACCACAGAAATGATGAAAAGGGTAATATGGCATTGAATCAAGCAAAACATCCTTTGGTCATGGAGATAAAATTAGGAAGATTGCTGGCTAGACTGCTGAAATAGGCACAAAAAGTAGTTGCAGCAATACCAATGATTAGAACAGGGAGTTGGAGAATGAACCCGTTGGGTTAGATTTTCCATTATTTTTGCATGCATAACGCCCACTTAACATCCATTTTAACGCTGAAATGAGGTGTAACGCCCAGATATCACCCATTTTGCCACAAAATGGAAACTGACGCCCATTTTTCAGACACTAATCGCCGAGCGTTACTTTTGTCATGTACGTAACGCCGGGAAAAAATAATACCACCCGCCCACTTATTTTGGGCAGAATCATCAGAATGAGCGAAACCAACGCCGATAATATCGCCCAGCGTTACTTTCGGCACGTAATTAACGCCGAGATTCAATAATACCGACCGCCCAGCGTCACTTTCAGCACCTCTCACACATCTCTCTCACCGAAAACACCGCTCTGAAAAAGTTGAACTGTTCTGAACTAATCACAGCGATGTGGGCGCCATTTTTCAAATCGCAGGTCGCTTCATTGAAAAGGCTGCTTCAACTTCGGGTGAGTTTGGATTGTCACTGGAGTTCTTCTCAGGTGAAATGACCATCTCAACAGACATCTTTTCAGACTCTGGACGATTGGGTTTTACTGTAGGTGTCTTTTAGTGTTGAAATTTATTGCTTGTGAACAATCGGCATTATATTTTTATTGGAAGGGGGCCAGCCATTTCTCAGCCTGCATCGATTACTACGCAGATTCTGCAGAGTGCAAATGGCACAACGTCTAATGCACAGCATTATGTGCTCAATCTAAGACGTGCCAGACTGAGGAGGAGGTCCAGATCATACACCTCCCGCACTTACAGGGAGAAGCGGTCTTACCTCGACTTATCCGAGACACCTGCCTTCGGAGACTGCGCTTCCACAAAGTGGTTATCACTGAAATATGCCAGCTCATCAGGAAAGATATGCAGCCTGCCATTACCTTCAGGACATCACTGTCCGTCGCGGTCCAGGTCACCGCGGCACTGTCATTCTACGCGTCCAGTTCCTTTCGGGCCTCCGCGCTCGACATTTCCCGTCTGTCTCACCATGCAACCCATCGCTGCATTAGACAGGTCACGGAGGACCTGTATGCGCATAAGATGGACTTTATCAGCTTCCACATGACCACGGAGTCTCAGACTGACAGGGCTGGAGCATTCGACTGTATTGCTAAGTTCCCCAGGGTGCAGGGAGCAATACAGTGTACTCAAATTACCATGCGGCACCTTCTCAGGACCCAGAGGTTTTTCGCAACAGAAAAGGAGTTCGCTCCCTGAAGGTCCAACTCGCTGTCGACCACAACCAGATAATTAGGCAGTGAATGCCAAATGTCCAGGCAGCTTCGATGAGGCTCACATCCTGCGTGAGAGCGCTGTCTCTGACATGTTTACCAGTCAGCCACAAGGACAATGCTGGATGCTTCGTGACAAAGGATATGGCCTCGCCACCTGGCTGCTGATTCCCCCTGCGTGACACCCACACCGAGGCCGAGAAGCGATACAACGGGAGCCACAGAGCCACACGCAATGTGGTCCAGAAAACAATTAGTGTGCTTAAGCAACACTTTAGATGCCTGGAGCACACAGGAGTGGAGCTACAATACAACCCTGATCAGGTCGTGTGGTCGTGTGCTCCATGCTGAACAACCTGGCTATCAGGAGGGGACAAGAATTGCCAGAAAGGACTGATGGTCCACCTCAGGAGAGAGTAGAAGAGGAGGACAAGGGGCTGGACGCTGACCCCAGGCCAGACAATCAAGCTGACTATGCAACTATGCCCATTCCCCCTCTCCAGACCACAGGAAAGGGCCCGTGGTGGCTACATAGCTGCAAGACTCTTACGTCAGGAGCTCATAAATGAGTGATTTTCCTGAAAGAACGTTGCTGTTATTGATAAAGCTGACAAACTGCTGTGTGTGTGCAGCTCAGACATCAATGGTGGGCATCATCTTGGTGCCAGTTAAAGTTTAAGTTGATTCAAGTTAAATGTAATTATACCGTTTCATGTTAAGGAATCAATAGTGTGTAAATGTCCAGCTATCTGAGACAATGCGCAACAAGGTTATGTTGAATAAAAAACTTTTAATACGACCATTGGTCTGAAATCATAAGTATCACAGGCAAAAACACCCCACCGCACTTTTTCGAACATTAACATCAATCAAATAGTCAACATCTCCAACAACACAGAACACAAATGCAAACCAACTCCCCCCATACATTACAACAAATTGCATACACCGAGATGGAGATATAACACAGCCATCACCTGCGGACATGCTCCTCACTTTCCTTCCCCTCTCCCCTTCTTCTCCCCACCTCTACCCATTCCCCTCTTCGCTCCACGCCACCTGGCCGAGGAGCTCTTCAGGCTGTGCATCATTGGGGGGGGATGAAGGCAGAGCCGGTGGTTGCACAGATACGGGAGCTGGGGTACCGAGGTGGGAACATTCTCAGATCCAGAAGCAGGATCTTGCTCCTGCCTCTCATGTGTCGTTGGCACTGGGGGTGCGGAGCCTAGGGGTGGAGTGTCACATTCCGGGACCACTGGGAGGCCTGTGCTACGAGTGTTCCTGGCTATCGATTCCACGGGCTCCGCCATGGTGCCGGAGATGCTGGCCGGCTGTCGGGATATGCTCCCCCAATGCATTTAAGATCTGGTCACCTATGTCTACCGTCCTCCTGGACAACCGTACCATCTCTCCGCTCTCATGTGGTGCTTGTGGACCAGACCTGCTGCATCCACGAAACGTCCGTGGGGTCAGCGCCGACCTGGGGACACCTGGGGTGCCCTGGGGCAAGGTGCTTGGGGCTGGTACCTCCAGAGTGGAGGGGGGAATAACCGGAGGACCACTAGATGGCCTTGGAATGGAATGCCTTCTGGAGCCTGGCAATTCAGACTCCTCGAAGTCCGTGCTCTCATCCGTGGAGAACCGATCCAACTGATTGACGGGGGAGAATTGGAGCTCTTCAGCAGCAGATGTAGGATCATCCGGCGAGTCCGGCCCCGCGCCTCCACCTTCTGGCCTCAGTGCTCTTGCCTTGGGACGCGCTGCTGGCTGAGCTGCAAAACACGAATTAGGTTATTAGAGGAGAAGGGGGTGTTAGGGTCACAAGATGATTCCAGCGCTACACGCAGCATATGCACGACAAAAGCACCACCACTCTCAAAATCATCACAGACATCAAATTTCATGACCATCAACACATTCTGCATTGCAATGGTTCTCATGAGGTCAGCATTATTTTTAGGACAATTTTAGAAATCATCTATCATATATTATTGTTCGGCTATGAGTGGGTGTGGCATCTACTGACTTTACATTACGCAATGGTGTATACTTTACTCACGTGGCATCACTTCAGGGTCTGCAGCTGCCTGCGTGGCTGTCCGGGGATGCTTCCCCATGAGTGCGAGCACCCGCTCCACAATGTCAGTGAGGTCGCTAGTGACTGGTGGCCCCCCACCCATTCACCTCTGCTCAGACCTATTCATCAAGAGCTTCTTCTGTAAAAGGTAACATTGCTAGGTAATGTCACAGAGACTGATACAACACATAACTGACAGATGTAATATGATTATTATGATAATTATCATTCTTTACCTAAAGAATGCACCGTGACTGCAGGCTTTGACTACAACATTCCCAGTAAAAGTACAAGACCTCACATTTGATGATAGTCACTCATGACTTTTACAAATCAAATTATATAAATACATAAGTACATGCCGATCCCTCAAGGTCATTTCATCATTTTCGGCATTGGTTGCCCTCATGAACCTCGTTGGTCGCCGACGAGACCACCTCTGCTACCTCGGCCCATATCTTCTGGTAGGCCTTTGGGGTGGGCTTCCCTCGCTCTCCCTGTGTCAAATCACTCCAGCGTGACTGGACCTCCTGCATGAGGGAGGCATAGCCTCGTCCGAGAACCTCCTCGCTCTTTTGTGCCCTCCAATGTGCTCCTCTCCCAGCTCACTGCTCTGGCCAGCGATAGTCTCCACAGCGTGCTGAATCGCCTCCTCCACTCCCTCCAGTATAGGCACCAAATTCAGGAAAATATCTGGCTTGTAACAGCTAAGTTCTTTTGCACAATTTGCTATAAAGCTTGAAACTCTCCCACCTTCCTCCCAAAGCAGTCACACCACAGCCACACATGCCTTCACTCCCTCTCAGCTCCCTCTCTCTCTGTCTCCTCTTATGCGCATGTAATGATGACCCTTGACCTCCTAAATCGCGGGAACAAAGCGTTGCCATGCCGTTACTAAGGACGGTGACACTTTACAGCAGAAGGTCAGAAAGATTTAACACTAACGGCCATTTCAGATCGCACGCGGGAACAGCCAATTTTAAAAATGGAGACTAGGGGCTTTGAAAATGGGCGACAAGACAGCGATCCAAAAACCCATTTTTACCGCCCATGCCGGAAATAACGCCCATTTTTGTGCGATCAGCACAATAGTGTAAAATCTAGCCAATTGAAATTTACAACAATCAGATTCTTACACCGCAGCACAAAGTACAAGCTTTTTTGCAGTCTTAAAAGTCACCACCTACAAGGCACAAGTCATGATGGAGTGTGATGGAGTGTGACGGGGTGTGACGGGGTGTGATGGAATGTGATGGATTGTGACGGAGTGGGTCGGGGTGTGATGGAATGTGATGGATTGTGATGGATTGTGACGGAGTGTGATGGATTGTGACAGAGTGTGATGGAGTGTGATGGGGTGTGATGGAGTGTGATGGATTGTGACGGAGTGTGATGGATTGTGACGGAGTGTGATGGGGTGTGATGGATTGTGACGGAGTGTGATGGGGTGTGATGGAATGTGATGGATTGTGATGAATTGTGACGAAGTGTGACGGGGTGTGATGGATTGTGACGGAGTGTGATGCGGTGTGATGGAATGTGATGGATTGTGATGGATTGTGATGGAGTGTGATGGGGTGTGACGGAGTGTGATGGAGTGTGATGGGGTGTGGTGGGGTGTGATGGATTGTGATGGAGTATGATGGATTGTGACGGAGTGTGATGGGGTGTGATGGATTGTGACGGAGTGTGATGGGGTGTGATGGATTGTGATGGAGTGTGATGGATTGTGACGGAGTGTGATGGGGTGTGATGGAATGTGATGGATTGTGATGGATTGTGATGGAGTGTGACGGAGTGTGATGGATTGTGACGGGGTGTGATGGATTGTGACGGAGTGTGATGCGGTGTGATGGAATGTGATGGATTGTGATGGAGTGTGATGGGGTGTGACGGAGTGTGATGGAGTGTGATGGGGTGTGGTGGGGTGTGATGGATTGTGATGGAGTGTGATGGGGTGTGCTGGAGTGTGATGGATTGTGACGGAGTGTGATGGGGTGTGATGGAATGTGATGGATTGTGATGGATTGTGATGGAGTGTGATGGAGTGTGATAGATTGTGATGGAGTGTGATGGAGTGTGATGGATTGTGACGGAGTGTGATGGGGTGTGATGGATTGTGACGGAGTGTGATGGAGTGTGATGGATTGTGACGGAGTGTCACAGGGTGTGATGGAGTGTGACGGAGTGTGATGGGGTGTGATGGAATGTGAGGGGTGTGATGGAGTGTGATGGAGTGTGATAGATTGTGACGGAGTGTGATGGAATACTCTCCACTTGCTGGATGAGTGCAGTTGCAACATCCCTCAAGAAGCTCGACATCATGCAGGACAAAGCAGCCGCTTGATCGTAAGGGGAATGCAGGAAGTAACTTGTGGTTCATTGGAATATTTGTATCACATTTTATGATGACTTGATTTTCAATTTAGTTTGTGAATCAGATCCAGATTATTTAAAATGTTAGGTGGAATAGATAATAGAGTTAAGCCGGTTAATTACTTTGGATGTGAACACTGGATGTACAGCGATGGGCTCTCACGCTGGCTGCATATGACTACACTATATGGCACCGGCCAGGCACCGAAAATTGCGCTGACGCACTCAGCAGGCTCCCACTGGCCACCACCGAGGAGAGCGTTGGAGCAGAGCACCGAGATGGTCATAGCCGTTGAGGCTTTTGACACCGCGGGCTCCCCCATCACAGCCCGCCAGATCAAACTCTGGACCAACAAGGACCCCCTCATATCCATGATAAAGAAATGTGTCCTGACTGGGAATTGGGCGCCCACACACAGGGCGTGCCCCGAGGAAGTCAGGCTATTTCAGAGACGGATGGATGAACTCTCCATCCAAGCCGACTGTCTGTTATGGGGCAGCCGGGTAGTCATGCCCCAGAAAGGAAGGGAAGCGATCATCAGTGAACTCCACAGCGAGCACCTGGCATCATGTTAATGAAGGCCTTTGCCCGGTTACATGTATGGTGGCCGGGGATTGACTCAGACCTGGAACACTGGGTTCGCAGGTGCACAACGTGTGCCCAGCTGGGCAATGCCCCCAGGGAACTCCTCATGAAATGCACGCTCAAGACGCGGCTGTCCTTCATTCACCCAGACCTGGCAGATATTGTTGAGGGCAAGCGCCAGTCCTAAACCGAGCTCCATGATCGAGGCTCAAGGGGGAGGTGTATAGAAATAGATGACCCGGTATTTGTTCTTAACCATGCTTTGGGACCCAAATGGCTTGAGGGCACCGTAATTGGCAAAGGAAACAGGGTCATGGTGGTCAGACTAAACAATGGGCAGATATGCCGCAAACACTTGGACCAAGAAAAGACAAGGTTCAGCATAGACACGGAGGAACCGGAAGAAGAGCATGATGAGGTAGCACCCACACCACTGCCAGCGTACGAGCAACAAAGACAGCCCTCAGCATGTACAGTCCCGGCGACCAGCCTGGACAGGCCGGTATCACCTCAAGTGACAGAGACGCGTGCTGAGGCTCAGCCACCAGAGCCACAACTGCGGCGCTCCACGAGAGAGCGTCGACCACCCGATAGACTTAACCTCTGAAACTAAAAAGTCTCAAGGGGAGAGGTGATGTCATGTATTTCACCATCTTGCAATGACAATAGTTATGTAACTGTAACTCATGCACAATGTACCTGTACCCCTGAAATGCACAACCTGACCACAGGGGTGAGCTTGCGGGAGACACTCCTCGCCTGGGTTTCCAGGTATAAAAGGGGAGGTCCCACCGAGGGTCAGCACTCTTTGTTCCTGGGAATAAAGTGAAGGTCACAGTGTGACCGTGTCTGATACATACATGCCTCGTGTGAGTTTGTAACAAGGTGCAGAGACACCACACAACCAATGCATCCACTATCTCTGCAGCCATTTGTTTCAAGACCCTAGGATGCAGGCCATCAGGTCCAGGGGACTTATTCACCCTTAGTCCCATTAGTTTGCTTAATACTGTTTCTCTAGTGATAGCGATTGTTTTAAGTTCCCCCTTCCCATAGCCCCTTGATTATATATTATTATTGGGATACTGTTAGTGTCTTCTACTGTGAAGACCAATACAAAATAGTTCTTCAATGCCTCTGCCATTTCCCTGTTTCCCATAATTAATTCCCCAGTCTCATCCACGAAGGGACCAACATTTACTTTAGCTACTCACTTTCTTTTTATATACCTGTAGAAGCTCTTACTGTCTGTTCTTATATTTCTTGCTAGTTTATAATCTATCTTCTCTCTCTTCATTTTTTTTTAGTTGCCCTTTGCTGGTTTCTAAAACTTTCCCAATCCTCTGGCCTACCACTATTCTTCACATCATTGTATGCCTTTGTTTTCAATTTGATACCGTCCTTAACTTCCTTAGTTAGCCACAGATGGTTCATTCTTCTCTTAGAGTCTTTCTTTCTCATTGGAATATATCTTTGCTGAGAATTGTGAAATATCTCCTTAAATGTCTGCCACTGCTTTTCCAGCATCTTATCCTTTAATCTATTTTCACAGTCCTCTTTAGCCAACTCTGTCTTCATAACTTTGTAATTACCTTTATTTAAGTTCAGAACACTAGTTTGAGACCTAAGTTTCTCACCCCCAAACTGAATTTGAAATTCTAACATTCTAACACTCTTCCCGAGAGGATCCTTTACTATGAGATCATTAATTAATCCTATCTCATTACACATTACCAGATCTAAAAAAGCCTGTTCCCTGGTTGGTTCCACAATGTATTGTTCTAAGAAACCATCCCCAATACACTCTTCCTCAAGGCTGCGTTTGCCAATTTGATTTGCCCAATCTATATGTAGATTAAAATCGCCCATGATTATTGCAGTACTTTTCTTACATGCCTCCATTATTTTTTGATTTATACTCTGTCCGACAGTGTAGCTACTGTTAGGGGGTCTATAGACTACTTCCACCAGTGACTTATTTCCCTTATTATTTCTTATCTCCACCCAAACTGATTCTATGCCTTGATCTTCTGAGCCAATATAATTTCTTACTACTGCACTGATCTTATCCTTTATTAACAGAGCTACTCCACCTCCTTTTCCTTTTTGCCTATCCTTCCGAAATGTCAAATACCCCTGAATATTCAATTCCCAGCTTTAGTCACCTTACAACCACATCTCTGTAATGGCTATAAGATCATAACCATTTACTTCTATTTGTGCTGTCAGCTCACCTATCTTGTTACGAATGCTGCATGCATTCAGATAAAGAGCTTTTAATTTTGTCTTTTTACCATTTTTCCCTACTCTGACTCTACTTTCTGATGCACTCTTATGTGTATATGCTCTGTTCCTTCCTGTCACACTCTGGTTATCATTACCCATATCGCTACCCACTATTGCCTTCTCCTTTCTCTTGACTTTTAAATTTCCCCTCACCTGAACCCTCTGCACCACCACCCCCCGCCTCTATTTAGTTTAAAGCGCTAGTTATTCGATTCTCCAGGATACTAGTCCTAGCATGGTTCAAGTGAAGCCCATCCCAATGGAACAACTCCCCCTTTCCCCAGTACTGATGTCAGTGCCCCATGAATTGAAACCCATTTCTCCCACACCAATCTTTGAGCCACGTGTTCATTTCTTATTTACCCTATGCCAATTTGCTCGTAGCTCAGGTAGTAATCCATAGATTATTACCTTTGTGGTTCTGCTTTTTAATTTAGTCCCTAGCTGCTCAAATTCCCTTAAAAGAACCTCCTTCTTTGTCCTACCTATATCATTGGTACCTACATGGACCACAACAACTGGATCTTTCCCCTCCCACTCCAAGTTCCTCTCCAGCCCAGAGGAGATGTCCTTAACCCTGGCACCGGGCAGGCAACACAACCTTCGGGACTCATGCTCTCAGCTGCAGGGAACAGTATCTATCCCACTAAATATACTGTCCCCTACCACTACAACATTTCTTTTTACTCCCCCAACTTGAATGGCTCCCTGTACCACGATACTGTGGTCAGTTTTCTCATCCTCCCTGCAGTCACCGTTCTCGTCTGCACAGGGAACAAGTACCTCGTACCTGTTGGACAATTGCAAGGGCTGAGGCTCCTCCAATGCTACCTTCTGGATCCCCATACCTGCCTCACTCATAGTCACACCCTCCTGTCCCTGGCCACCGACCAAATTTGAATGATTTAACCTAAGGGGTGTGACTGCCTCCTGGAATGTAGTGCTCAGGTAACACTCCCCCTCCCTGATGTATCACAGTGTCTGAAACTCAGACTCCAGCTCATCAACTCTGAGCCAAAGTTCCTCAAAGCAGCCAACAGTTACTGCAGATAGAAAACATAGAAAACAGAGAAAATAGGTGCAGGAGCAGGCCATTCAGCCCTTCTAGCCTGCACCGCCATTCAATGAGTTCATGGCTGGACATGAAACTTCAGTACCCCATTCCTGCTTTCTCGCCATACCCCTTGATCCCGCGAGTAGTAAGGACATCATCTAACTCCCTTTTGAATATATTTAGTGAATTGGCCTCAACTACTTTCTGTGGTAGAGAATTCCACAGGTTCACCACTCTCTGGGTGAAGAAGTTTCTCCTCATCTCGGTCCTAAATGGTTTACCCCTTATCCTTAGACTGTGACCCCTGGTTCTGGACTTCCCCAACATCGGGAACATTCTTCCTGCATCTAACCTGTCTAAACCCGTCAGAATTTTAAACGTTTCTATGAGGTCCCCTCTCATTCTTCTGAACTCCAGTGAATACAAGCCCAGTTGATCCAGTCTTTCTTGATAGGTCAGTCCCACCATCCCGGGAATCAGTCTGGTGAATCTTCGCTGCACTCCCTCAATAGCAAGAATGTCCTTCCTCAAGTTAGGAGACCAAAACTGTACACAATACTCCAGGTGTGGCCTCACCAATGCCCTGTACAACTGTAGCAACACCTCCCTGCCCCTCTACTCAAATCCCCTCGCTATGAAGGCCAACATGCCATTTGCTTTCTTAACCGCCTGCTGTACCTGCATGCCAACCTTCAATGACTGATGTACCATGACACCCAGGTCTCGTTGCACCTTCCCTTTTCCTAATCTGTCACCATTCAGATAATAGTCTGTCTCTCTGTTTTTACCACCAAAGTGGATAACCTCACATTTATCCACATTATACTTCATCTGCCATGCATTTGCCCACTCACCTAACCTATCCAAGTCACTCTGCAGCCTCATAGCATCCTCCTCGCAGCTCACACTGCCACCCAACTTAGTGTCATCCGCAAATTTGGAGATACTACATTTAATCCCCTCGTCTAAATCATTAATGTACAATGTAAACAGCTGGGGCCCCAGCACAGAACCTTGCGGTACCCCACTAGTCACTGCCTGCCATTCTGAAAAGTACCCATTTACTCCTACTCTTTGCTTCCTGTCTGACAACCAGTTCTCAATCCACGTCAGCACACTACCCCCAATCCCATGTGCTTTAACTTTGCACATTAATCTCTTGTGTGGGACCTTGTCGAAAACCTTCTGAAAGTCCAAATATACCACATCAACTGGTTCTCCTTTGTCCACTTTACTGGAAACATCCTCAAAAAATTCCAGAAGATTTGTCAAGCATGATTTCCCTTTCACAAATCCATGCTGACTTGGACCTATCATGTCATCATTTTCCAAATGCGCTGCTATGACATCCTTAATAATTGATTCCATCATTTTACCCACTACTGAGGTCAGGCTGACCGGTCTATAATTCCCTGTTTTCTCTCTCCCTCCTTTTTTAAAAAGTGGGGTTACATTGGCTACCCTCCACTCGATAGGAACTGATCCAGAGTCAATGGAATGTTGGAAAATGACTATCAATGCATCCGCTATTTCCAAGGCCACCTCCTTAAGTACTCTGGGATGCAGTCCATCAGGCCCTGGGGATTTATCGGCCTTCAATCCCATCAATTTCCCCAACACAATTTCCCGACTAATAAAGATTTCCCTCAGTTCATCCTCCTTACTAGACCCTCTGACCCCTTTTATATCCGGAAGGTTGTTTGTGTCCTCCTTAGTGAATACTGAACCAAAGTACTTGTTCAATTGGTCTGCCATTTCTTTGTTCCCCGTTATGACTTCCCCTGATTCTGACTGCAGGAGACCTACGTTTGTCTTTACTAACCTTTTTCTCTTTACATACCTATAGAAACTTTTGCAATCCGCCTTAATGTTCCCTGCAAGCTTCTTCTCGTACTCCATTTTCCCTGCCCTAATCAAACCCTTTGTCCTCCTCTGCTGAGTTCTAAATTTCTCCCAGTCCCCAGGATCGCTGCTATTTCTGGCCAATTTGTATGCCACTTCCTTGGCTTTAATACTATCTCTGATTTCCCTAGATAGCCACGGTTGAGCCACCTTCCCTTTTTTATTTTTACGCCAGACAGGAATGTACAATTGTTGTAATTCATCCATGCAGTCTCTAAATGTCTGCCATTGCCCATCCACAGTCAACCCCTTAAGTATCATTCGCCAATCTATCCTAGCCAATTCACGCCTCATACCTTCAAAGTTACCCTTCTTTAAGTTCTGGACCATGGTCTCTGAATTAACTGTATCATTCTCCATCCTAATGCAGAATTCCACCATATTATGGTCACTCTTCCCCAAGGGGCCTCACACAATGAGATTGCTAATTAGTCCTCTCTCATTGCACAACACCCAGTCTAAGATGACCTCCCCCCTAGTTGGTTCCTCGACATATTGGTCTAGAAAACCATCCCTTATGCACTCCAGGAAATCCTCCTCCACCGTATTGCTTCCAGTTTGGCTAGCCCAATCTATGTGCATATTAAAGTCACCCATTATAACTGCTGCACCTTTATTGCATGCACCCCTAATTTCCTGTTTGATGCCCTCCCCAACATCACTACTACTGTTTGGAGGTCTGTACACAACTCCCACTAATGTTTTTTGCCCTTTGGTGTTCTGCAGCTCTACCCATATAGATTCCACATCATCCAAGCTAATGTCTTTCCTAACTATTGCATTAATCTCCTCTTTAACCAGCAATGCTACCCCACCTCCTTTTCCTTTTATTCTATCCTTCCTGAATGTTGAATACCCCTGGATGTTGAGTTCCCAGCCCTGATCATCCTGGAGCCACGTCTCCGTAATCCCAATCACATCATATTTGTTAACATCTATTTGCACAGTTAATTCATCCACCTTATTGCGGATACTCCTTGCATTAAGACACAAAGCCTTTTGGCTTGTTTTTTTAACACGCTTTGTCCTTTTTGAATTTTGCTGTACAGTGGCCCTTTTTGTTCTTTGCTTTTGGTTTCTCTGTCCTCCACTTTTCCTCATCTCCTTTCTGTCTTTTGCTTTTGCCTCCTTTCTGTCTCCCTCTGTCTCCCTGCATTGGTTCCCATCCCCCTGCCATATTAGTTTAACTCCTCCCCAACAGCACTAGCAAACACTCCCCCTAGGACATTGGTTCCGGTCCTGCCCAGGTGCAGACCGTCCGGTTTGTACTGGTCCCACCTCCCCCAGAACCGGTTCCAATGCCCCAGGAATTTGAATCCCTCCCTGCTGCACCACTGCTCAAGCCACGTATTCATCTGCGCTATCCTGCGATTCCTACTCTGACTAGCACGTGGCACTGGTAGCAATCCCGAGATTACTACTTTTGAGGTCCTACTTTTTAATTTAACTCCTAGCTCCACACTGGTGTCCACCAACTCCCACATACTACAGCTGCATCACATCACCTGCCCTGCCATCTCTATTGTATTTTATTTAATTAATTCGGTTTTCAAGTTTTGAAATATCTAATTATCTATGTATAGTTTTTAATCTATACTATGGCTCTTAAATTAAACCAATGCCCGTTTAGAAAAAAGAGAGAAATAGAGAAATACTCACCAACCAATCACTTACCTGCTTTCCGAGATGTCGCACTTTGATTTCTTTTATGTTACACAGTTAAAACATTTATTGACCTGAATATTGACACCAAAAGACTGGACAAATATCTGGTTAGGAACAAGATTGAGGGTTACATGAAAAAAGATAATTAAATGCTGAGTAGAACATGATGGTTTCTGGACTGTTGGAACCATGGCTATGTCATGATGATGAAGGCAATAGGCCATGGGTGGCTGAGGTAGAATGCTAGTTTGAATAGTCTGGCATTTTGTTTGATTTACAGATTGAAACTTTGCAGAAACTTTACCCAAGACAAATAAATGTTTGGTAGAATCCATAACAAGGTGATTATGCATGTTGTGACAGAGATTATCGCCAATTTCCTTATTAATTAACTCAGTGATTTGCTTATTAATATTTACTTTATATAAACATACATAAATACAATTAGAATTAGCTTACAAAGTAAAGTAACCAATAATAACCAGCTTGCAGCAATGGTAGATGGGAAAATAAGCTAACTTGACTGACTTTAAAGAACACACACACACATCTCAGTCAGCATAGACAATAGAGCATGCAAACTAAAAGGCATGTAGTCCAAGACCTTGAAAAGAAGGGAGTTATAATAACATAAGGGAAATAAGACACAACTAGAGTTTAAATCTATGCGACCATAGAAGCTAGAATGATAAGGTAGCAAAACAGACAGATAAGGAAGGACTTTAAAAAATGAATGCTCTATGCTCTGTTTCTTTAAAAGTAACTTAGTTAATATAGGAAATCACAAAGAATGAACCTGGGAGTCCCTATGGAAATAAAGAGGTTAAGTGTAAGTCGGTAATTGGACCAGGGAACCTCCATAGGTTTGAATGGAAAGAAAAGGTATAGAAAGGAGATCCCAGCAAGAGTTAATTGTAAAAGACTGGGGCTGACATCCAGAGGTGAGAATAGCGGACTCGGGGGAATCATGCCAGAAGGTGTGGGACACCTAGACCCCTTTAAAATTGTACCATTTAGTTCATATTGCATCTCCTCATTCTTCCTACCAACACTCCTCTTATAGCCCTGCAGGGAGCAGCGCGAGCTAGTCCAGGAGGGCGATTGGATTGACGTCACCAAAATCCAGGTCGCTGATTGGAGCATGGACAGGACCATCCAAGCGGCCCAGATACAGCAGGAGAGGCGGCAAGCAGCAGAGGAGCAGCGAGAGATGCGGTGGCGAGATCGGGGCCCAGGAGAGATGAGAGTTTGGGGCCCGGAAGAGGCGAAAGCCTAGGGGAAGTACAGGCCAGCCCACACTACGATCTATGGACAGTTGGAGTATGTGTGCGCGCCAGGTCCGTGAAGCAGAGCTTGGTCTCCAGTCATCTTGGTTATCCCTTGCCACTGGACCAAGACCTAGCTATGTCAAGCCCGTGTGATGGCTGGTGTGCAATGACCACCCCACATTAAAATAATCCACGCACAGACATTTTCCACCCTTCAATATGTAGTTCGTGACTGGAATATTAGGTCCCTCATTGAAACACCTGTGAACTCATCCCTTTTTGGTGTGGAAGCAAGTCATCCTCAATACGAGGGACTACTAGCTATGTATGTGGGTTCACTACTTTTCTAAGTTTCGTGTCATCTGCAAACTTTGAAATTATGCTCAAGTCCAGAATTTTTAATATACAGGCAACTTTCGATTATCCGCACATGGATGCAACGGGAAACGGTTGTAATGGCATTTAAAATTCCGTGTGTCTGACGTCATTTTGAAACTCTGATGTTCCTTTCGAATGTTGCCTGTTGAGCCGTGCTTTTAAGCGCTCTGCCTTGCCTCAGCTCCTGCTGCTGCTCCCACGCAGTTCCACTGACTCTCATAATTCATTAAAATGCCACGAACAGTTACAGGAAGTAATCAGCAAGCCTAATGGTTTTTAGATCTAGAGGACTAGAATTCAAGGATTAGAAGATACGCTACAGCTATTGGTTAGAGCACACCTGCAGTACTGTAAGCATTAACTGTAATGTCAACTTGCTCTAACGGAGAAATTGTTTACCCAGCATAGCCCAATCCCCGAGGGACCCGGATAATCGAGAGTTGCCTGTATATCAAAAAGAGCAGTGGTCCCAAAGCGACCCCTAGGAAACACCACTTTATACTTTCTTCCAGTCTGAAAAACAACCGTTCACCACTGGGGAATGAAGAGGGGCAGGTGGAAGGGGTATCAGCGGGAGAGCATTTTGGTGCTAGTGATCATAATTCAGTAAGATTTAGGGTAGTTATGGAAAAGGACAAAGGTGGACCAAGAAAAAAAGATCTCAATTTGGGTAAAGCCAATTTTGCTGGGCTGAGATGGGATTTGGCCAAAGTGGACTGGAAACAGCTACTTGATGATAAATTAGTGTCAAAGCAGTGGGAGGCATTCAAGGAGGAGATCCTGAGGGTACAGTGCAAGTACGTTCCCTTAAAGAAAGTGGGTGGGCCTAACAAATCTAGAGCTGCCTGGATGTCAAGGTACATACAGGGTAAGATAAAGAAAAAAAGGGAAGCTTATGGCAGATACCAAGAACACAATACTGCAGAAATTCTAGAGGAGTATAAAAAGTGCTGGGGTGCAATTAAAAAAGATATCAGGAAAGCAAAGGGAGAGCATGAAAGAATGTTGGCAAGTAAAATCAGGGAAAACCCAAATATGTTTTATAAATACATTAAGAGCAAGAGGATAACTAGAGAAAGAGTGGGGCCGATTCCGGGTGTGGATGCTGAAGATCTGGGTATGATTCTTAATGAATACTTTGCATCTGTGTTCATAAAAGAGAGGAGTGATGCAGATTTGCAATGAGGGAGGAGTGTGAAATATTAGACGAGACAAACATCGTGAGAGAGAAAGTGTTAAGGGGCTTAGCAGCTTTTAAAGTGGATAAATCCCCAGGCCTGGATTAAATGTATCCCAGGCTATTAAGAGAAGCAAAAGAGGAAATAGCAGAGGCTCTGACCATCATTTTCCAGTCGTCTCTGGCTACAGGTGTGGTGCCAGAGGACTGGAGGACTGCTAATGTTGTACCTTTGTCTAAAAAGGGAGAAATGGATAGACCGAGTAATTACAGGCTAGTCAGCCTAACCTCAGTGGTGGGAAAATTATTAGAAAAAATCCTGAGGGACAGGATAAATCTTCATTTGGAAAGACATGGATTAATCAAGGACAGTCAGCATGGATTTGTTAAGGGAAGGTCGTGTCTGACTAACTTGATTGAATTTTTCGAGGAGGTAACCAAGAGGGTCGATGAGGGCAGGGCATATGATGTAGTATATATGGGTTTTAGCAAAGCTCTTGATAAGGTCCCATATGGCAGACTGGTCACGAAAGTAAAAGCCCATGGGATCCAGGACAAAGTGACAAGTTGGATTCATAATTGGCTCAGAGGCAGGAAGCAGTGACGGTTCATGGGTGTTTTTGTGACTGGAAGGATGTTTCCAGTGGGGTTCCGCAGGGCTCAGTGCTGGGTCCCTTGCTTTTGTGATATACATCAATGACTCGGGCACCAAACTTGGTGGAAGCTAAGTTCCGCCCAAGTGCCACCCAAAGGACCACTGAGATACCTGACGATACTTTGGCCGGGAGATGTGTGGAAAAGTCCGGGAAAGACAGCTTGGCAGCAAAAAAATGACTTACGCCATGAATCTGGGTGGCAGCAGGCGGAACCCCCCAATCTAGGCGCCAAATGCAATCCTTGGCAAAGTACAGCCGAGGATTGACTCGGGAGGGGGAACATACAAAATTTAAAATTTTCAAAAAATAAAAAAAAACACTGCAAAACCTTCAGGGAACCCCACCCATCTGAAGTGTTGGAAAAAAAATAAATAAAATAAGTTTACCAACCTTTTTTTGCAGGTCTTCTTACTTACCATCTTAGATCTGGTCCTGTGTAATGAGACAGGAAAAATAAACGATCTCCTAGTAAAAGATCCTCTCGGAATGAGTGATCACAGTATGGTTGAATTTGTAATACAGATTGAGGGTGAAAAAGTTGTGTCAGAAACGAGCGTACTATGCTTAATCAAAGGGGACTACAGTGGGATGAGGGCAGAGTTGACTAAAGTAGACTGGAAACAAAGACTAAATGGTGGCACAATTGAGGAACAGTGGAGGACTTTTAAGGAGCTCTTTCATAGTGTGCAACAAAAATATATTCCAGTGAAAAAGAAGGGTGGCAAGAGAAGGGATAACCAGCCGTGGATAACCAAGGAAATAAAGGAAAGTATCAAATCAAAGACCAATGCGTATAAGGTGGCCAAGGTTAGTGGGAAACTAGAGGATTGGGAAAATTTTAAGCAACAGCAAAGAATGACTAAAAAAGCAATAAAGAAAGGGAAGATAGATTACGAAGGTAAACTTGCGAAAAACATAAAAACAGATAGTAAAAGCTGTTACAGATATATAAAACGGAAAAGAGTGACTAAAGTCAATGTTGGTCCCTTAGAAGATGAGAAGGGGGATTTAATAATGGGAAATGTGGAAATGGCTGAGACCTTAAACAATTATTTTGCTTCGGTCTTCACAGTGGAAGACACAAAAACCATGCCAAAATTTGCAGGTCACAGGAATGTGGGAAGGGAGGACCTTGAGACAATCACCATCACTAGGGAGGTAGTGCTGGACAGGCTAATGGGACTCAAGGTAGACAAGTCCCCTCGTCCTGATGAAATGCATCCCAGAGTATTAAAAGAGATGGCAGAAGTTATAGCAGATGCATTCGTTATAATCTACCAAAATTCTCTGGACTCTGGGGAGGTACCAGCGGATTGGAAAGCAGCTAAGCAAAAGGCAGGTAACTATAGGCCGGTTAGTTTAACATCTGTAGTGGGGAAAATGCTTGAAACTATCATTAAGGAAGAAATAGCAGGTCATCTAGATAGGAATAGTGCAATCAAGCAGACGCAGCATGGATTCATGAAGGGGAAATCATGTTTAACTAGTTTACTGGAATTCTTTGAGGATATAACGAGCATGGTGTATAGAGGTATACCGATGGATGTGGTGTATTTAGATTTCCAAAAGGCATTCGATAAGGTGCCACACAAAAGGTTACTGCAGAAGATAGAGGTACGCGGCGTCGGAGGAAATGTATTAGCATGGATAGAGAATTGGCTGGCGAACAGAAAGCAGAGAGTCGGGATAAATGGGTCCTTTTCCGGTTGGAAATCGGTGGTTAGTGGTGTGCCACAGGGATCAGTGCTGGGACCACAACTGTTTACAATATACATAGATGACCTGGAAGAGGGGATAGAGTGTAGTGCAACAAAATTTGCAGATGACACTAAGATTAGTGGGAAAGCGGGTTGTGTAGAGGACTCAGAGAGGCTGCAAGGAGATTTGGATAGGTTAAGCGAATGGGCTAAGATTGGCAGATGGAATACAATGTCGGAAAGTGTGAGGTCATCCACCTTGGGAAAAAAACAGCAAAAGGGAATATTATTTGAATGGGGAGAAATTACAACATGCTGTGGTGCAGAGGGACCTGGGGGTCCTTGTGTATGAATCCCAAAAGGTTAGTTTGCAGGTGCAGCAGGTAATCAGGAAGGCGAATGGAATGTTGGCCTTCATTGCGAGAGGGATGGAGTACAAAAGCAGGGAGGTCCTGCTACAACTGTATAAGGTATTGGTAAGGCCGCACCTGGAGTACTGTGTGCAGTTTTGGTCACCTTACTTAAGGAAGGATATACTAGCTTTGGAAGGGGTACAGAGGCGATTCACTAGGCTGATTCCAGAAATGAGGGGGTTACCTTATGATGATAGATTGAGTAGACTGGGTCTTTACTCGTTGGAGTTCAGAAGGATGAGGGGTGATCTTATAGAAACATTTAAAATCATGAAAGGGCTAGACAAGATAGAGGCAGAGAGGTTGTTTCCATTGGTAGGGGAGACTAGAACTAGAGGGCACAGCCTCAAAATACGGAGGAGCCAATTTAAAACCGAGTTGAGAAGGAATTTCTTCTCCCAGAGGGTTGTGAATCTGTGGAATTCTCTGCCCAAGGAAGCAGTTGAGGCTAGCTCATTGAATGTGTTCAAGTCACAGATAGATAGATTTTTAACCAACAAGGGAATTAAGGGTTATGGGGAGAGGGTGGGTAACTGGAGCTGAGTCCACGGCCAGATCAGCCATGATCTTATTGAATGGCGGAGCAGGCTCGAGGGGCTAGATGGCCTACTCCTGTTCCTAATTCTTATGTTCTTATGTTCTTATGTTAGACCTGCCTCCACGCGGCAGTCCTTCCCTCTGCTGCAGCGGACTCCCGCCCGGACCAAACTGGCAGCTCGGCAGGCGGGAGGATACTTACGTGAGTCATGTGCCAGTGGATGTCAGCAGATGGTTCCTAGAGGTTTTCCCTCCCCGCCGGCGGGAGGCCACCTCCAAACTCACTCGGAGGAGAGACCGCCCAGAAAACTCAGCGGCAGAAAGCGGCAGCAGACGGTAAGTCCACCAAGTTCAGCCCCATTGTCTTGAATATTGGAGGTATGATTAAGAAGTTTGCAGATGACACTAAAATAGGCTGTGTGGTTGATAATAAAAAAGAAAGCTGTGAAGTGCAGGAAGATATCAATGTACTGGTCAGGTGGGCA
The DNA here is from genome assembly GCF_044704955.1 of Pristiophorus japonicus. Classification (NCBI taxonomy): domain Eukaryota; kingdom Metazoa; phylum Chordata; class Chondrichthyes; family Pristiophoridae; genus Pristiophorus; species Pristiophorus japonicus. The sequence continues at coordinate 193,615,955 of NC_091980.1, read as the reverse complement.
GAACAGTGGCAAATGGAATTCAAACTGGATAAGTGTGAGGTAATGCATTTGGGGATGTCTAATATACATTAAATGGTAGGACACTGAAAAGTGTAGAGGAACAAAGGACCTTAGAGTGCAGGTCCACAGATCCCTGAAGGTAGCAGGCCAGGTAGATATGATGGTTAAGAAGGCATATGTCTTTATTAGTCGAGGCATGGAATACAAGAGCAAGAACATTATGCTTGTACTGTATAAAACACCGGTTAGGCCGCAGCTAGGGTACTGTGTGCAGTTCTGGTCACCACATTACAGGAAAGATGTGATTGCACTGGAAAGGGTGCAGGGGAGATTTACAAGAATGTTGCCTGAACTGGAGAATTTTGGCTATGAGGAAAGATTGGAGATGCTGGGTCTGTTTTCTTTGGAACAGAGGTGGCTGATGGGAGACCTGATTGAGGTGTATAAAATTATGAGGTGCCTGGATAGAGTGGATAGGAAAGACCTGTTTCCCTTGGCAGAGGGATCAACAACTAGGGGGCATAGATTTAAAGTAATTGGGGGAGGTATAGAGGAGATATGAGGGGAAATTTCTTCACCCAGAGGGTGGTGGTGGTCTGGAACTCACTGCCTGAAAGGGTGATAGGGGCAGAAACCTTCACCACATTTAAAAACTACTTGGATGTGCATTTAAAGTGCCGAAACCTACAGGGCTACGGACCAAGAGCTGGAAAGTGGGATTAGGCTGGATAGCTCTTGGTTGACTGGCATGGACACGATGGGCCGAAATGGCCTCCTTCCATGCTGTAGATATGATCCTATATTACAAAAGCAAAATACTGCGGATACTGGAATCTGAAATAAAAACCGAAAATGATGGAAATCTCAGCAGGTCAGGCAGTAACTGTGGAGAGAAACAGAGTTAACGTTTTGGATCTGTGACTCTTCGTCAGAACTGAAAAAGTTTGAGATGTAACAGATTCTTAAGGAAGTGCAGGGGCAGTGAAAGGGGGAGGGGAGGAAAGAACGAAAGGGAAGGTCTGTGATAGGGTGAAAGGCAGGAGTGATTTAGGAGACAAAAGGGATGATGGGCAAAAATGAGATGGTAATGGCACAAGTTACCACTACCAAGTTCACCACTATTCTCTGCTTTCTGTCCCTGAGCCAATTTCACATCCACACAGCCACTGCCCCTTTAATCCTAGGAGCTTCAATTTTTCTATCAAGTCTATTATGTGGCACTTTATAAAACACCTTCTGAGTGTTCATATACACAAAATTAACTGCATTTCTTTCATCAACCCTTCCTTTAACAATCCTTTTGCTCTTTATGGGCTCAATTTTCCCCAGTGATTTGCAGCATTTTTTTAGAGCAGGCTGCTCTTTTTGGCCTATGTTGAAAAACCACAGTTTCCCCAATCAATTTGCACCAGTGTAACGCAGTTAGTTATGATTTTTTTAGGTCCGTTTTTTTTTCAGCCAAAGGGGGCGTAATCAGCCACCCACGCCAATTCTGGTCATTTATGGAAGTATGGCCAGCTGAGAGTTACTCCAGTTCTGCTTAGGCCAGCGTATGTGGCCTCTCCAGAAAACCCTTGCGGAGAGTTAAATAAATTGGCGCAAGTTAGGAAATCGGCGCAGCAGGTGCCCGGACACACTGTAGAAGAATTGAAAAATGTCCGGTCCCATTCTCGGTCCCCGGTTCACACGAGAGAGAAATTCTCGGGGACTGAGAATTGGACCGGATCGGGAGACTGGGGAACGAGAATGGGACCGGACCGGCAAGCCCTTCGGACGGGGTTGGAGGTAAGTTGCTGTTATGTGTTTTTCAATTGTTTAATGTGTTGGGAGCTGGCTGTATGCTTCACTTTACAGACTCAGTTCACATTGTGTCCCTGGTTACCATGGCAGCCTGATCTTTTTGGCGCAGATCAAGGCTCCACCCCCAAAACTAAAGGACAGGTTAGGCCACGCTAAAATGAAGAAATCCAACAGGGAAACTTAGAACATTCTTTTTTGGCGTACTTGGGCCTCAAAAAATCGGGTGTAACTCTTCAAGTACGCCAAAAAAAACTTTGGGGAAAATTGAGCCCAAATGTTTATAAAAATACTTTAGTGTTCCCTTTAATGTAACCCGCTAATCTTTTCTTATACATCCTCTTTGCCCATTTTAATTATTTTTTCTGCTCTCTTCTGCACTGGGTATTCTGCTTGATTCTCTATTGTATTTATCATAAAGAACTTTTTTCTGATTCATTTTAATCCAAATTTCTTTCGTCACCGAGTGAGCTCTAGCTTTGGATGCCCTTCCTTCCCCCCTCAGAGTAATGTGTCTATTCTGTACCTGAAGCATCTTCTTTTTGAAGGCCTCACATTGCTCCTTTACTGTTTTATCTGCTAATCTTTGATTCTTATCCACCTGGGCCAGATCCTTTTTCAACGCACTGAAATTAGCCCTCCTCCAGTTGAGTATTGTCCTTTTCCATAACTACTCTAACACTAATGATATTGTGATCACTGTTTCTCAAATGCGCTCCCACTGAAACATGCTCCACTTACCCCGCTTCATTCCCAGAATTAGATCCAGCATTGCTTCTTTCCTCATTGAGCTGGAAACACACTGATGAAGAAAGTTCTCCTGAAACAGTTCAGGAATTCCTCCCCCTCCTTGCCCTTTCTTTATTTTCCTCCTTTTATACTCACCAGGTCTCTCCCGCGATGCTCTGTTTTCTCCAATAGTTACCTTGCTCAGAAGTATGACTGGCGTGTACTGTAGATGTTATTCAAGGGCTAGGAAACAGCACTAAAAGCAGACATTTTCCTATACAGGAGATGTTGACAACTCTCTCCATTTCCGTGAAGCATTTTTTTCCTTTGTGATTCCTGAGTCTAAAATCAATGAAGAACAGACCTGTGGGTTCTCCGAGAAGCTTTTAGATTTACACAACCCAGTAAGTTTTGTGCAAAGAACAAAAACAAAAACTTTACAAACACAATTAACAAGTGTGCATATTTTATGGCATAAAAAAGCACAGTGGTATTCATATAGAATAAAGTGTTTTAATTAGAGTTGTCTTCTTTGAAGTCCAGCTACACATATAACAAACACAATACAACAGAGCTAGAGATAAACAGTACAAGTTAAAAAAAAGTTTCCAAAATGCAGCACAACAAAAAAGTCTCTTCAATACAAACTCCAAAAGTTTAAATAGGATTTGGCAATTTATATAAATTAATAACATGAAAACAGAGAGATCACAATATTCTGGCACAGCAACATATGCACTGGATTGTGAATACTTTATTTACAATAATTAAATCTGCCACGTGTTTCCAAGCATATAAAAAGTTTGGCAATATGTGCATCATCTGAGTGAAAATAACAACAGTCATAGGTATCACGTTCTAAAATTTGTTCAAAATACAACTTGCAGATAACTGCATAATGATCTGATCGGTTACAGCTTTAGGTAGAGTACACTTTCACTTCTACACTCCAGTGTGACAATTTTAGATAAATAACAGTAACACATGTTTCAGAAAATAAATTACTGCTAATAAATGTTAATGCAAACACTGTGCATCTGGGCAGTTCAGTAAGCCGATCTCTCCTTTTTTTATGGCAGGCTGATTTGTAACAATACATTTCACAAGCTCACATTAAAACACAAATATCCAACTAGTTAAAGCCTCATGATATGTTGCCCATCATTCTGATCTTCTCCGATTGCTACTAAACCTGATGAGATCAGTTTATTCTCTGCCAATAATACTGACACCAGTAAAATGTTGATCTGGTAAGAAATAAAAATGAATGAGATTTGCTATTTGAAACACAAATCTTATCAGACATGATCTTAAAGCGACAATGTTGAAATCCAAAATGATGGGTCCAGGACTTAAATGCCAACCAGTTTCTTTGATAGGGCTCTATTTTGTTTACAAGCAGTTATTGGTTTTGAAAATTATGATGTTAATATTTGCCTTAACTTCGGCTATTTGCATCCTCTCTTTTGGTGAATGATCTTTGAACTTCTTGTGACTTGCTGCATACTGAATAAGAATTAAAATGCACTTTTGCTATGCAATCAAACAAATTCAAAGCTTAGCATCATAGTGATAAATTTACATTAACCATGCACCATAAACAAAAATCAAACCGCTTTAAACATATTTACTTTCTTTAAACAGAAATAAACGTAGTTTCACCTAAGCACATCATATTTAATTGGAACATAGGTGGGACAGTCTTGCCATCAATGCATATAGTTAAATGCAACCTGTTTTACTGAACTGTCACCCAAAGAATATATGATGGACAAATTGTAACAAACAGACAAGCATTGAGTTAAAATTCACAAGAATTTCTTTCAGACAAGCCTGTCAGCGGCCAATTTAAAATTGTGCATGTCGCTTCCCAAATGTTGCCCCTCTCCTCCCCATAACCACTGGTGATCCATTTCTAGGGAGGTCTGGAAAAATCTTCCTGGAAGATATTGAAGTTTTGTAATAAAAACAATGTATTCTGGTCAATTTTACCTACTTTTACAGTGATGTTTGGGTTTTTCCACGTTGAGCATACCAACCAGACCACCACTTCCCAAAAATCACCTCAACAACCATTCTCCCCAATCAGATGGGCATCTCGTCCTCAAGCACCTTCCCACTGCAATTCCCCCCAGCTAATAGAGACACTTTAGACATCTCCTGTTCCAGTGCACAGAGGGACTCTCCCCTTCCAACTTCTTCACCCCCACCTCACGTTCACAAAGAAACTTTCCCCACACAATCCCTCCCCCAGTTCTCCTCTTTCATATCCTTCTTCCCTCCTGTCTTGGCTGCAGCTCATACCGAGCATTGCTTCTTCATTCGGAGATCTGTGGTGCAGGTGGGAAGAATTCCTGATTTATCACAAGACCAGGAATTCCCAATTGTAGCACAGAGATGGTCATGGAATGAAGCAGAAGTGCCAACGACAACTTGCATTTCTAGAGCACCTTTAACGCAGTAAAAACATCCCAAGGCCCGTCACAGGAGTGTTATCAGACAAAATTTGACAAGCCACATAAAGAAATATTAGGCCAGGTGATCAAAAGCTTGGTCAATGAGGTAGGTTTTAAGGAGTGACTTAAAGGAGAAGAGAGAGGTGGAGAGGCGGAGAGGTTTAGAGAAGGAATTCCAGAGCTATGGGCCTAGGCAGCTGAATGCACGGCCGTCAACGGTGGAGCGATGTAAATCGACATGCGCAAGAGGCCAGAATTGGAGGATCGCAGAGATCTTGGAGGGTTGTAGGGCTGGAGATGGTTACAGAGATTGGGAAGTGGGGGAGGCCTTGGAGGGATTTAAACACAAGGATAAGAATTTTAAACATGAGGTGTTGCCGGACTGGGAGCCAATGTAGGTCAGAGAGCACAGGGGCATCGGTGATCAGAACTTGGTGCAACGTATGAGCTGGAGCCAGCACCAACAATTAAACCATCCACTGTGGATGCCTGGCAGCATGGCTTTTGGACATTTTTTAAATTATCCTCAGAAAACATTCACAATCCTGAATTAACATTCTAAAATTCAAACTATAACATTGTTCTAACATAAAATAATGTTCATCAATTTGTTGGGGAGGTGCAACTCGCAAAGATACAATATCAGGTCAACAAGTTTTTTAATACCATGTCCATGAGGCTTACAGTGAGGGCATGGTGTTATATGTGAATTGCGTTTGTCTGTAATGGCAATGCTGAATGTAAATGCACAAAGGTCATAAACATACACATTCATGCTGCTTAAAAAAACTGGCTAAAAACTGTGCATGTCAACTGATTCAGGCCAATAAAAAAGAATCAAAATGTCTTTACATTATAAACGCAATTAAAATATCAACAACTTCAAATGTACAGCACACATGTTGGTTTTACATTATTTTATAATAAAAATACTAGCCACATAACATCATGGTAGCATTTATATAGTGAGGAGTCAATCATACCAAATATGCAATCCACTAACTAGAATGAAGAAAAACTAGTGGTTTATTTTATAAAACATAACACTTCAGTATTATTAGTGTTGAAAATGAATTGAAAGAATTCAGCTGGTCAATGCAGTTCAAACTGTATCCCTATTTTGTTTACATAAAAGATCACAAACTAGATAATTTATGGTTAGTTAGGGCTTCCAGAAAACTGTTGCCTTCACAGTGGATCAACAAAACCACTATTTGGGGAAAAAAAATCTGGGGTACGGCAGTGTATTGATTATGTTACCGGACTAGTAATCCAGAGGCCTCGTCTAATAATGCAGCCTAAACTGAGTTCAAATCCCACCATGGTCATTTGAGAATTTGAATTTGGTTTCAAAAAAGCTAGAAATAAAAAAGTGGTATCAGTAAAAGTTCACTAACGTCCATTCAGGAAGCCCACCCAGTCAGATCTATCTGTGACTCCAGTCCCGCACCAACATGGTTGACTCTTAACGTCTCTCTGAAGTGTGGCAGCAAGCCATTCAGTTGTATCAAATCGCTCAAGGCGAATACCCACCACCATCTTCTCGGGGCAACTAGGAATGGACAATAAAAGCTGACTGTGCCAGCGATGCCCACATCCCAAGAATAAATTTTAAAAGCTGATGTAAAACTGCCCTCACATGAACTCCTAAAATCTATTTTAAATGATTACAAACTGGGTCTTCTGTGCCATTGTGGGTGAATTTAAGACCACATTATGAAAGTCAGCAGAAAAGGGATAGGGCAATGCTAATAAAATAAGTTACACGTGCAAATTATACAGCATCCAGAGGAGTTGCTGTTTTCCCCCACACTGTCAAGATTATCAAGACCAAACACCAGTTAAAAAAAATGTTTATGCAATCCTATAGAAAGTGTATAAGAAAATAAATAATTTTCAAACAGTTAGAAGGTCTTTTCACTTTGGAAATTTAACAGTTTCAATCAAAGTATCGCCCACTCATTCTTTCATATCAAAATATGAACTGTGTGCACAATTCTGAAGATACGGTGAAAAGAGTTGTTCAGTTGAAGGTGAACAAAAGCCTTAGATGCAAATCCTTCTGATCAGAACTTACAGGAATGCCATTGTCTATTTAAAGAAGCATCTACTGTGTAGCTTGTACTTCATTTGATTTATAAGTAGTTTGACATACAACACAATATTATACAGGCAGTGCTATGTCACTCTGTGCTATAGAGATCCATGAGGCTGTGTTTCCAAAATACTGTCTACTCTTGTTCAAGGAATTCCAAGGACTAAAGGGGTGGATTCATTATCACCCTATTTGGGACGTTAACTATGAAAACTGGGAAACTTAGTGCCAAAAAATTGGCTTTAGAGCTCCAGGAAGTGGAGCGTAAATCAAGCGCTCCACTTTCTTCTTGAAGCACTAAAGGATGCAGGCGGGGCAGAGCCCTCACCAGCGCTGCACACTGGGGCGTGCAGCGCTGCCGCAGTTCAAAGGGCCCTTTCCTCCCTTAAAGGGAAGAGCCATCGCTGCTCGCTCTGCAATTTAAAAATCACCGACCTGGATCACTGCAATCCCGTGCGATCAGCCTGGCACTCAAACAGAGTTCCAGGTTGAATGATCGCGGGCAGGAACCCAAGAAGGAAACAGCAGCAACAAAGGTCATTTTTTTTTACTTACCTCGACCATCTCGCCTTTAATCATCGCCCTGGTAGCAACCGGCCGCCCGATCCACGCCTCCTGCAGCTGCCGATGATTTCGCCCGGCGCTGCTGCAGGGGGCAGAAGTAAATTTCGGGTCCGAGGTGCTAATGAGGCAATGTGCATGGCAATGATGTCACGATCGCTGGGCACAGGAGATCGGGATGCAATGCTTTAGTGCTGCCGCTAAAGTCCCATCTACTATGGCGGGAGACGATGTCAGCACCACGCCAGGTCGCAAAGGCATTTGTGCCCCGTTAGTGCCCCCCAGGGGCACTAACAGGAGGTGCAAATGCACCCAATTTCTCCCCCTAAGATTCCACTTTAGGAAAGATGCTGACTTTATTGTTCCTACTTATCTTCCGCTCTGTCTTGAACTTTGGCTGCTTTTCAATAGTTTGGATCAGTTCTTCTGGTGTGTTGCCCAAGGGAGGCAACAGCCTTTTTTTGCTATTCCTCGTCTCAGACAGCCACTGCGGAGGCAGTTCGAATGGGCCGAAGCCAAACTGCATTGCATACTTGTCAGAGATTGCATCTGAATCTGGAGGTGGGGCTGCTGCTCCCACCACTGCAGCAGAGTCATTGTTAGTATGTGGAGCAAATGTTTCCACTAAAGTCTGCTCCACCTCCAAGCTGGTGGTGGCTATTTCTTTCTGCCGGCATTCATGAGATGCACGTGACTTAATCTCATTTTCATCATCCTCCTCCTCGGAGGGTTTGAAAATCTGCTGCTGTCCAATGTGAAACATTTCGAGCAACTGACTACCTGAACGGACCCCAGGCTCAAGTGTGGCATCGACGAGGCCACCAGAGCTTACGATGTTGCGTCTACTGTACCTGCGATGGAGCTGAACTATGGTCCCCACTAAGCATTTCCGAACAGACTTGTTGACAGTCAGAAAGAGTAATGGGTTGGTGAGCAGGGAAACCTTCGGCAACCAGATTGCCGTCAGCATTAAAAAGACAGAGATGTCGGTGATGTTAAGGATGGTTCGATAAATCACAAAAACCATGTAAGGAGCACTACAAACAATGAAGATCAGCACCATAGAGAGCAGCATGGCATGCAGTTCAGCCTCCCGCTGGGAAACGTATGGAATAGAAATTGTGTTCTGCGGAGTTCGTAATGCAGCAATAATTACTTTCTTCTTCTGGCTGGCACTGAGAGCTCTACGGATCAGAAACATGAACAAGAATACCACGGCAATGGGCAGAATCACCGTGGTGATGTTGTACACAATTACATAAGCCACGTGTCCAAAAGAATAGCTCCATGAGCTGCTGCACGTAGACATGGCATAGATGTCTGAAACATTGGTCATGACGAAAACTGGAACACTTGCTAAAACTGCATGAATCCAGATGTAGATCACCAAGTCCCTTGATTTTGTATCCGAGATCTTTCTTTCTAAAGGATACAAGACAGAGTAATACCTGTAATTAGAAAAAAAGCAATCAATGAATGCACAAATCTCTCTCTCTCGCTCTCTTTATATTTATCTGAATTACAAGTCTTGCCACACTTCAGATGCCTCGAGCAACTTCTTGCAAGTGTAAAATTTACATCTTGGAGCACTTCTTGTATCAAGATTTTCTGTCACTCTATTTACTATTTACCTTGATTATTGAGCTGTGATTGAATCCTTCCAGCTGTGTCTCTGAGCTCAGTGGGTGCTGTGCTATTTGTTACACTTACCTCTAACTGGCTGATTCTTGCCGTGTGACGCACTCGTAACCTGGTCCTCCAAACCACATCTGCCAGATCTGTTTTCTCGACAGAACAGAATGCTTACCTTTGGTAAATGAATTAGCAACTCACAAAAGTACCAGCAAGTATTTTCAAATAAAGTTAACACCTTCTACTCTTATTTCCTTTTTTCTGATCAAATTCATCTCTTTCAAGAAAAATCATATTTGAAAATTGTGTCCTATGTGAAAACATAGAAACATAGAAAATAGGAGCAATAGTAGGCCATTCGGCCCTTTGAGCCTGCACCGCCATTCAATATGATCATGGCTGATCCTCTATCCCAACACCATATTCCCGCATTCTCCCCATACCCCTTGATGCATTTTGTGTCTAGAAATCTATATATCTCCTTCTTAAATATATTCAGTGAATTGGCCTCCACAGCCTTCTGTGGAGAATTCCACAGATTCACCACTCTCTGAGTTAAGAAAGTTCTCCTCATCTCAGTCCTACATTTCCTACCCCATATCCTGAGACTGTGACCCCTTGTTCTAGACTTCCCAGCCAAGGGAAATATCCTCCCCACATCCAGTCTGTACAGTCCCATCAGAATTTTATACGTTTCAATGAGATCCCCTCTCATCCTTCTAAACTCTAGTGAATATAGGCCTAGTTGACCAAATCTCTCCTCATACAACAGTCCTACCATCCCAGGAATCAGTCTGGTGAACCTTCGCTGCACTCCCTCTATGGCAAGTATGTCCTTTCTTAGGAAAGGAGACCAAAACTGCACACAATTCTCCAGGTGCGGTCTCACCAAGGCCCTGTATAACTGTAGTAAGACATCCTTGCTCCTGTACTCAAATCCTCTTGCAATGAAGGCCAACATACCATTTGCCTTCCTAACTGATTGCTGTACCTCCATGTTTGCTTTCAATGACTGGTATACAAGGACACCCAGGTCCCTTTGTACATCGACATTTCCTAAGCTATCACTATTTAAATAATACTTTGTCTTTTTGTTTTTCCTACCAAAGTGGATAACTTCACATTTATCCACCTTATACTGCATCAGCTATGTGTTTGCCCACTCACTCAATCTATTTAAATCACCTTTCAGTGTCTTTGCAGCCTCCTCACAACTCACAATCCCACCTAGTTTTGTGTCGTCAGCAAACTTGGAAATATTATATTTGGTTCCCTCTTCCAAATCATTTATATATATTGTGAATAGCTGGGGCCCAAGCACTGACCCCACTAGTCACTGCCTGCCACCCCGAAAAAGATCCATTTATTCCTACACTCTGTTTCCTGTCAGTTAACCAATTTTCAATCCATGCCAGTATATTACCCCCAATCCTATGTCCTTTAATTCTGCATACTAACCTCTTATGTGGGACTTTATCAAAGGCCTTCTGAAAATCCCAATACACTACATCCACTGATTCTCCCTTATCTATTCTATCAGTTACATCCTCAAAAAACTTTGTAGGTTTGTCAAACACGATTTTCCTTTCATAAATACGTTGTCTAATCCCGTTGATATTTTCTAAGTGTCCCATTATCACATCCTTTATAATAGACTCTAGCATTTTACCTACTACTGATGTTAGGCTACGGTCTGTGGTTCCCTGTTTTCTCTCTCCCTCCTTTTTTAAATAGTGGGGTTACATTTGCCACCCTCCAATCTGCAGGAACTGTTCCATAATCTATAGAATTTTAGAAAATGACAACTAATGCATCCACTATTTCCATGGCTACCTCTTTTAGTACTCTGAGATGCAGATTATCAGGCCATGGGGATTTATTGGCCTTCAGTCCCATTAGTTTCTCCAGCTCTATTTTCTTACTAATAATCATTTCCTTTAATTCCTCTTGCTCACTAAACCCTTGGTTCCCTAGTATTTCTGGGACGTTATTTGTGTCCTCTTCTGTGAAGACAGAACCGAAGTATTTATTAAATTGTTCTGCCATTTCCTTGTTCCCCATTATAAATTCTTTCATTTCTGACGGTGAAGGACCTACATTTGTCTTCACTAATCTTTTTATTTTTACATACTTGAAAATAAACAATTCAACTCGGTCTTTGAAAGTTTGGCTGAAAGTTAACTAAATTATTGGTTATGTGACTAGTATACATAGGAACATAGAAACAGTAGTAGGTCATTCAGCCCCTCGAACCTGTTCTGCCATTCCATGAGATCATGGATGATTATCTTAACTCCATTCACCTGGATTGGTTCCATATCTTTTTATACCCTTTTTTAGCACAAAAAGCTATCAATCTCAGATTTAAAGTTATGAATTGAGCTCACATCTACTGCTTTTTGACACAGAGAGTTCAACACTTCTAACACCCTTTGCACAAAGAAGGGCTTCCTAACTTCTCCTGAATGGTCTGACTCTAATTTTAAGATTATGTCCCCTTGTCCAAGACTCCCCCGCCAGCGGAAAAAACTTCTCTCTATCTACCCTCGCAATTCGTTCAAAATCCTATAATCCTCAATCAAATCACCCCTTAACCTTTCTATATTTCAGGGAATACAGGCTTAGTTTATGTAATCTCTCCTCATAATCTAACCCTTGGAGCTTTGCTAACATTCTGGTGAATCTGCGCTGCACTCCGTCCAAGACTAATATACCCTTTCTAAGATGCAGTGCCCAGAACCGTACAGAGTATCCCAGATGTGCTCTCACCCGGGCTATGTATAGCTGTAGCAAAACCCTCTCTTTTATATTTTAGCCCTCTAGTTATAAAAGCTAACATTCCATTAGCCTTTCTGAGTATTTTTTGTGCCTGACCACTATATTTTAGTGATCTGTGTATATAGACCCCTAAAAGTTGCAAAAATGGAGCTAATTATTTAACGACAATTAGCCTGTATGATTTAAGGGAGTGCATCTGTTATTTTTATTCCTCCAGTTAAATCACTTTTCCCCCAAGTGTCACTGCATAAGAATTGCAGATACACTTATCTCAGCTGCGGTTGCAATGGAGCAAAGGCATGTCCCGAGTCCATTCACTGACTGAGAGCCACGCTGCTGTGGCTGCTCTGTAGATGCTCCTTCACCTTCTGACAAGTGCTGTTGATGTGATTACTCATGTACAGGCCACATACCAAAGCATCATTAAAATAAATATCACCAGCCGCAGCATTTTCTCAGCTGACTCTCAACACAAATTGCTGGTTACTTTGTGCCATGCTTCCTGTCACTGTTCTCAAGTTCCTTCCTGAGTTAGAAGCCAAGGAAACTGCAGGCTTTGTCCTTGTGTGTCAGCCAGTATTCGCAGATCAAATATTGAAAAAACAGATGCCTTCCACTCATGCCTTTTTAATTCAAAAGATAAAAACAAGCATGTTTCATCCTGTCGTGCAATATGGTACTGTAGTGGTTATCTTACTGGACGAGTAATGCAGAGGACTAATCCAGTGAACATGCTTTCACATCTCACCATGGCAGTTTGAGAATTTGAATTCAGTTTTAAATGTCTGGAAATAAAAAAAGCTGCTATCAATAAAAGTGACCATGAAGCTAAGTTGTAAAATCTCAACTGGATCACTAATGTCCTTTAGGTATGGAAACTAGCCATCTTTACCGTGACTCCAGTCCCACACCAGCTTGGTTGGCTCAACTGCCCTCTGAAGTGGTCTAGTTGTATCGAACTGAACTAGAGACGGGCAATAAATGCTGGCCTTGCCAACAAGGCCCACACCCTGAGAATTATTATTGTTTTAAATCCTGTGTGAATTCCTGTCACAAGCTACACTGGCCAAGGGAACAGTACCTGACATAAGATTATTGCTGGGAGGAGGATCTCCAAAGAGTTGCTGGTGGTGGGATGGAGGGAGGGAGAGGAAAGGCTGAGGCTGGGGAGGCCTGAGGATTCCAGGCACAAGGAATCTTCACAACATGCATTTTTAAATACTTACCATGGCCTCTTCTGCCTCCCGCCAGGTTTCACTGGCAGATGTGGAATGTGCAGGCCTCCTGCGATTTCAAGTAAAATTTGCGTCGCAACGCCGATTACATGCCCGAAATATCCCTGGTTAAAAAGGCAACAGAGTGGGGGACGAGTCGGGAACATGGTGAGAAACGTCCGACTGCCATTTTTACTGCCTCCCATCCTGTATGTGCCGGGTGTGACTGGTGTATGTGTCACCCTTTTTGTATTGACAAACCAAAAGGATACTTGCATTACAGTTTTGGCCTTTTAAGCAAAGTTTCCTTTTAAGCAATGCACCAGGCTTCCCGCGAGTGAGCTGTATCCCATGTGATCCAGGAATCTGTATCTTAGGTTATATTGTGCAGCTAACAGTAGCCATACTTTTCAAAGACACTGACTATTGGTCTTTGTGTTAGGTTCCCTCAGTGCCTTCTATTAATTTGATTGCAGAAAAATCACACTCTGGACTTGAATGTACAGGCTAAAATTTCCAATCAAACTTACTTACAGAAGCAGAGATTTTAAGCATTCTCTATAAAGTAAAAAAACATATAGTAAATGCACCAGTGGCTGGACATAAACAATTTGGGAAGATTCATGTCACAACATTCCCAAATAGGTTTCTGACTCTTTAAGGATTGTCCTGGAGTCACCATGCATTAAAGATTAATCTACTGAAGATAGCTGTGAGCAACCCGAGAAAAAAAAATCATAGGGGCATTAAAACAAATTGTTTTTATTTTCATTTTCTTTGGATACCTTTGTTTAAACTTCAACTCATCCAAAACTCTGTTGCTTGTAACCTATCCCATCACCCTGCCCTTTCTGACATACATTGTCACCCAATCCTTCAATACCTCAAAATGAAAATTGATATCCATGTGTTTAAATTCCTTCATAGCCTCGTCCTTTCCTATCCTCCAGCCCTGCAACCCTCCTGAAACTCTCCATTCCTTTCACTCTGACCTTGTGCATCCCATCCTCCTTTTGTCCCATCATTGGCAGCTCTGCCTTGAGCCGCCTCTGCCCTACACTCTTCTCCTTAAGAATCTCCTTAATACTCACATCTTTGATCAAGCTTTTGATGATCTTCCTAATATCTATGTTGGCTTGGCTTTCATTTTTATTGCACCTTATGAAGCACATTGGGATGTCTTTCTACAGTAAAGGCACTGTATAAATGTAAGTTGTTTTTGCGCTCACTGACATACTAATGGCAGTAAACTATGCTCATGACACTGAATGATTTTGGTTGTCTTTTTTCTACATTTCATTCTTCTTAAAATCATTTTTCTAAGTTATCCATTGTGTTTAAGCAGAAATCCTCAGGACATCAACTAGCATTTTATCAATTTTATAATGCTCGAGTGCGACGTTGCTTGCAAACAAAAATCAAATGGTTTAGTCCTGTAGTATCCCCTGTCCAGTTTCTCTCACCTCCCAACTGGGTTACACTATGCCCAGACCCCTTAACCCAGCACAGAGCACCAATGTCCCTCTCTTTGACATCAGTAACGAATTTGGGCCATGTGCAATTATAAAAGAAAAAGAAAGACTTGCATTTATATAGCACCTTTCACGACCACCGGATGTCTCAAAGCACTTTACAGTCAATGACGTACTTTTAGAGTGTAGTCACTGTTGTAATGTAGAAAACTCAGCAGCCAATTTGTGCACAACAAGCTTTCACAAACAACAATGTTATAGTGACCAGATAATCTGTTTTTCTTATGTTAATTGAGAGATAAATATTGGCCAGGACATCGGGGATAACTCCCCTGCTCTTTTTCAAAATAGTTCCATGGGATCTTTTACGTCCACCTGAGAGGGCAGACGGGATCTCGGTATAACGTCTCATCCGAAAGGCGGCATATACGGTTGAAAGAGGTTGAGAGAGGAAACGGTGTTGTTGTGCACAGATCACTGAAGGTTCATGACCATGCAGAGAAACCGTAGCTAAAAGTTAACAGGGTATTAGGTTGTATTAATAGAACCATTCAGTATAAATCAAAGGACACCATTTTGACACTATACAGGTCACTGGTCAGACCACATCTGGAGTACTGTGCCCAGTTTTGGTCCCTCCACATGGTGAGTGATATAGCGACCTTCTAAAAGGTCCAGAGGAGAGTTACAAGAATAATTCCCGACTTAAAGAGCCTCAGCTACTCAGATAGGCTCAAGAATTTGGTCTTTTTACTTTAGAGTAGCGTAGACTCAGAGGTGACCTGATAAAGGTCCATAAAATAATTGAAGAACTGGATAGCATCCCTATTGATAGACTGTTCCAGTTTAAAAGATTGAGGAGGACCAAGAAACGCAAGTCTAAATTAATTTAAATGAATAGACTGGATGTTAGGTGGTTCTTCTTATCCCAGAGAGTGGTGAGCCTCTGGCATACATTGTCAGCTGGTGTGGTGGGTGCTGATTCACTGGTTGCCCCCAAGAGGGAGCTGGCCCGGTTCTTGACTGGCGCAGAGGTTGCATCATATAGATAACACTTGTGATCTCCTGGACTGGTTTCGATCACCTGCGGGGGTCGGAGAGAAGTTCTCCAGAGTATTTTTTCCTTTATTTTATTTTCCTTATTTCCCTGAGGTTTTATAACATGGCTGCTTGGCTGGGATGAGGAGGGAAGAAGTGTTTAGTTATGATACTCCGGCCATCATGGTGTGGAGCAGGCTTGATGGACCAGCTGGTCTTTTCCTGCTCATTCATTTTGTATGTTCATATGTAAGGTGCAAAACTCAAATACAAGATTAGGGTAAGTTTACAAAATATTGTTTTATCGATCACGCATGCTGTGAAAGCTGAGTGATACTCAGGATTCTGTGTACCCCAGCAGGAAGCAAAAGTAATCATACAGACTACTTTAGGGAGGGTTGGGGAAAGTTTGCTATTACTGACCTTAGGGAGACCTGAACATCTGCATGCAATGTTGGAAGAAGTTTAATTACTTTACCAGGACAGCCAAATAAGAGAACATAATTCCATTAATTCAGTGCAATAAGTACTGACAGCACTTACAATTATCATCCCTCACACTGCTTTAAATTACTTTCAATGCTTGCTATGAATGCCCATTAAGTGCAGGGTGCAATTAGCGGCCTTTCCCTGGAAATGCCCCTTCATTAACATCTTTGCAGACAGTCAGGCTGAAATAATAGTCCCTTTTAATGTAACTGCACAATGCAGGTAAATGTCATCAAATCCACCGTGGGCTGAACGACGCCACTTGGGTATCACTGTCTGTCATCAAGACAATTGCAACCTGTCACTCCTGCTGTGCTCACAGAAGAGAGCTCATAACAACAAAGGACATGCACAGGGGGTGGACAACCTCGCCTTCAATTGCTAAGATGACAAAGCCCTGCAAATCCTGGAGATAGAGAGCACTGAAAGTGGCATAAGATCAGGGTTCATGCTAACCACTTTCTCTTACCCTTTTCTGTCACTCTAATTCTATCGTTCATTAACTGGCAACAAACCATATACTGAAGAACTTTATCATGTCACTCCTTCTTTTAGAAGTCTTCTCATAAGGATACCATTGTAATGTTTATCTATCTTCTCTTACTCTAAATGTACCAGACTGAGCAAACCAGGGGAGATTTAATAGAGAAATTATGAGGGGTTTTATAGAGTAAATTGGGAGAAACTATTTCCACTGGCAGGAGGGTCGGTATTCAGAAGACGTAGAGTTAAGATCCAGAGGGACAAAGGAACCAGAGGGGAGATGAGCAGACTTTTTTCACACCGTGAGTTGTTATGATCTGGATGCATTTCCTGAAAGGGTGGTGGAAGGAAATTCAAAAGTAATTTTCAAAAGGGAATTGGATCAATACTTGAAGGGTAAAAACATTGCAGGACTATGGGGAAAGAGCAGGGGATGTGGGATGAAACAGATAGCCCTTTCAAAGAGCCGGCACAGGCATGGTGGGCCAAATGGCCTCCATCTGTGCTATGTGATTCTAATTTGTGTGCGCAGACACTTCTTCTAAAGTTTACAAGCAAGTTTCATCAGGTGGCAGGAACACTATAACACTATGTTCATGGGATGCACAAACAATTAACGGCAGTGGAGGTTAAGGCATAATTATGAGGGGCAAGGGAAAATGTAGATAGGACTGTCTGAGACTGAACCAGACTGTTCGCAACTTGGTGTCATATTTGACCTTGAATTGAACTTCCGACCACATATCCGCAACATAAGTAAGACCACCTATTTCCACCTCTGTAACATCGCCCGTTGCCGCCCTTGCCTCAGCTCACCCGTTACTGAAGCCCTCATCCATGCCTTTGTTATCTCTAGACTTGACTACTCCAATGTACTCCTGGTTGGCCTCCCACGTAATCTAGAGATGATCCAAAACTCGGCTGTCCGTGTCCCAACTCGCATCCCGTCCCATTCACCCATCATCCCTGTGCTCACTGACCTACATTGGCTTCCAGTTTAGTAATGCCACAATTTCAAAATTCTCATCCGTATTTTCAAATCCCTCCATGGCCTCGCCCCTCCCTATCTCTGTAATCTCCTTCAGCCCCACAACCCCCCCGAGATGTCTGCACTCCTCTAATTCTGCCCTCTTGAGCATATCTGATTATAATCGTTCAACCATTGGGGGCCGAGCCTTCTGTTGCCTGGGCCCCAAGCTCTGGAATTCCCTGCTTAAACCTCTCCACCTCTCTGCCTCTCTTTTCTCCTTCAAGACTCCTTAAAACATACCTCTTTGACCAAGCTTTTGGTCATCTGTGATAATTTCTACTTATGCGGCTTGGTGTCAAAGTTTTTATCTCATAATACTCCTGTGAAGCACCTTGGGATGTTTCACTATGTTAAAGGCACTATATAAATACAAGTTGTTGTTTTTGTTGTTGTCAATGAAGTGGCCACATTGTAAAGATAAGAAAGAGAAGGCCTCCTGTTTGAGAGCTTACTGAATGTTTCACACAGATGGCATCAAGTTCTGTTCCATTAAATCTTCAGGCTTCTCCTGCTTGTCTTCAATCAGTTATTTTGATCTCATGCACGTTTTCTAAAGCAGTAAGTACAGAGGATTATGAATGTTATATGTTTGAGATCTGCATTATTCAGTATCAGTAATGTGTGTAATGTTTTTATCTTCTGCCAATCATAATAGATTGCTTTAGGAAATTTGCAGTATCACAAGTGATGGGTAAATGTCATTGTCACTAGGTTGCTGCAAGACAGAGAATTTGCACTCTAAGCATCAGACCACCCGTAAATAATGGCATGGGGGTTTCTACTAGTTTATTTTTAAATATCAATGCATCTTTTTTTTTGTTTTGTTATTTATACATTCTGAACAGCAGGAAAAAACATTATTCACAAAAATTGTTACAGATATTTAGAATCATAGCAATTTCAGCCCATTGTGAACATTCTGGTGTGTGCTCCACATCATAGTAATGTACTCCAATCCCAATCTGTGCTAATTCCCCAGGGGCAAAATTGCCCTGTGCACCAATTGGGGCGATAACCTTCTGGGGCGGGAATTTAGAACTCAACGCGGAAGTCCCGCCCCGCCACTGAATTGGGATTACCGCCCCTCAAAGGAAGCAGAGCACAATCTCCGGTGCTCCACTTCCTTTGGGGGTGAGTCCCGGGGCGCTACTGGGGCGAAATGTTCAGCGCTACACAGATGCTGCGATTAAAGGGGAGGGCCACTGCACACTTTGCACGGCCTCCTATGGGCCACCAGGGCAGTGTGCAGCTGGACCAGTAGCCCGGCACCTAAGACGAATTTCCGGGCTGCATGATGACAGCCCAAACTACGCTAGGGCCGCCATTGTCAAGCCGACTACAAGAATCAGCTGACAAAAAGAGTATGCCATCGTATTCCCTTTGAAATGCCTGCAAGTTCAGGATTTCTGTATCCGCTTGTGCAGCCTGTCAACATAAACATTCACAGGCCATCCGCAGGAGCCACGAAAAAGGAATCGCTGGCACAGAGTTAGGCTACTTGCTCACCGACTGGCCAGCGAATGCACACAGAAGTCTTGCAGTTGATGCAAACAGGCACAGGGCCTGTTTGCATCTGTGTAAGGGGATATCTAAGGCTTTAAATAAACATTTTCATATCCTATATTTTGCACATACACTGCATAAAATGATTTATATAAATATTGGCCTGGATTACACTTTTAATGATGTATAAAAGTATTTTCAAAAACTTTAATTTTTAATGAGGTTGGTGGAATGGAGGTAATTATGAATCAAACTACAATTCTGTACATTGTATAATTATTAGATTTGGAGATTCCATTGCATATCATTAGGGGATTCCTTTTGTAAATAAATGAATTGAAATTCTGCTTATTGATTGGAGGACCAGGCCCACGTGATCCGTGGTATGCTTCCACACTACCTGCATCTCTAGGATCCGTGGGTCTTTACACGGCTCTCTGCCTCGAGACAGGTACTTTCGTAACTGTTTCGCGGGTCGGAGGTTCTCCGGAGGTACGCCTCCGACCGCAATTTCTGGCCCATTCTTTTACTCTTTTATACTTCTGAACACTTCAATTATATTCCCCTTTAAGCTTCCCAGTGAGTGCTGCCCTAAATTTTTCATAGCTAAAGTCTCTCATCCCAGTACCATCCTAATGAATCTACAGCAAACCTTTTTCATGGCTACAATATTTTTCTCTAACGTGGTGTCCGTAGCTAAACACTCCAACTGCGGCTTATCCAATGTGCCTCAAAACAAATGTATATTTCGGCAGGTGCCCACCAGGAAACAAAGAGCACTTTCAGCCATGAAAATCTGTGCCGATTCAACAGCTTTTGCCTGTCAAGTATTCTGAGGTAAAGAGCTTCAGATTTGGCGAGGTGTGTGAATGACATGGCCTCGAAATTGGGCCACTTACTGCCATGAGTTTTCGCCATGATCCAGTCAAAAAATGACGCCTACCAATCTAGTACCCTTCTCGGGGGCGGGACTCGACAGGCGCCATTTTGGTAAAGGCCATACCGCTTACCAATAGCAACACTGGCTCTAGAATTGTAACTCATTGAATGGCGGTGCAGGCTAGAAGGACTGAATGGCCTGCTCCTGCACCTATTTTCTATGTCAGTCGGCGTACAATACCAACTTAGCGTCATCTCAGCGAACTTGGACTTTAGCGCCGGGTTCAGCGCTGTGTCCAAAGCTCGCCATTCACCCAGTGTTCAGCAGACTGACAGAGGTGCCGTCAGCACCTCTTAAAGGGACACACACACCTTACAGGTAAGTTAGCATTTAAGCCTTTGGGCAGAATTTTTAATCTTCTATTGAAGTAGTGACGTGGTGCAATATATGTTAAAAGTTTCTTAAGTGTGCTGGGAGTGCAGGGAGTGCTGCTGGCCTCTTGCTAGGCCTCAGAAGGTAAAAGAAAGCCTCTGAGAAGACTGAAAATGCCGGAAGTACTCAGCAGGTCAGGCAACATTCATGGAGATAGAAATTGAGTTCATGTCTTTGGTCAAGATGCTGCCTGACCTGCTGAGTATGTCCAGCATTTTATCCTTTCACTTCAGATTTACAGCATTCGATTACAGAGGGAAGAGGAAGTCGTAGAAGAGAATGAAGCAAAAGCAAAGGAAGCAGAAGGAAGGGTGCAACCCAGGATATCTGGGATGGAATCATCTGCCTGCGGTACCAGTGACCACAACCCCAATTTCCCTTTCAACATTTGTCCTACACCTTTCCTTTCCTCTGTTACTGACTATCACAACGTCTTCTTGACCACAATGCTGAAACATAGAAACATAGAAATTTACAGCGCAGCAGGAGGTCATTTCGGCCCATCGTGTCCGCGCCGGCCGATAAAGAGCCGCACGGCCCTTGGTCAGCAGCCCTAATGGTTACATATAAACCTATGAACAATGACGGAAAGGCAAAGAGAACCCAGTCCAAACAGTCCGCCTCGCGCAACTGCGACACCCCTTACACTAAAACATTCTACACTCCATCCCCACCTCCACTCCATGTGATCTCCTGGGAGAGACAAAAACCAGATAAAAACCCAGGCCAATTTAGGGAGAAAAAATCTGGGAAAATTCCTCTCTGACCCATCCAGGCGATCGAAACTAGTCCAGGAGATCACCCTGACCATATTCTATTTCCTGCAGTACTTACCATTATATCTGCGCCATCCAACAAAATGTCATCCAGTCTAATGCCAATTACCAGCTCTAGGTCCATAACCCTTCAAGTTACTGCACTTCAAGTGCCCATCCAACCATCTCTTAAAAGTGGTGAGGGTTTCTGCATCCACCACTCTTCCAGGCAGCGAGTTCCAGATCCCTACAACCCTCTGCGTAAAGAAACCCCCTTGTCAAATCCCCTCTAAAGCTTCCACCAACCACCTTAAAACTATGCTCCCTCATAATAGACCCCTCCACCAATAGAAATAGACCCTTACTATCCACTATGTCCAGGCCCCTCAATATTTTATACACCTCAATGAGGTCTCCTCTCAACCTCCTCTGTTCCAATGAGAACAAACCCAGCCTATCCAATCTGTCCTCATAACTAAGATTCTCCATTCCAGGCAGCATCCTCGTAAATCTCCTCTGCACCTTCTCTAGTGCAATCACGTCCTTCCTATAATACGGCGACCAGAACTGCACGCAGTACTCCAGCTGTGGCCTAACCAAAGTATTATACAATTTAAGCATAACCTCCCTGCTCTTATATTCTATGCCTCGGCCAATAAAGGCAAGCATTCCGTATGCCTTCTTAACCACCTTATCCGCCTTGCCTGCTACTTTCAGGAATCTGTGAACAAGCACTCCAAGGTCCGTTTGTTCATTGACACTATTAAGTGACCTACCGCTTAATGTGTATACCCGTTCCTTATTAGCCCTCCCAAAGTGCATCACCTCACACTTCTCTGAATTAAATTCCATTTGCCACTGCTCTGCCCACCTGAACAGTAGATTGATATCCTCCTGCAGCCCATGACTTTCCTCTTCATTATCAACCAAACAGCCAATTTTAGTGTCGTCTGCAAACTTCTTAATCATACTCCCTATGTTAAAATCTAAATCGTTGATATATACCACAAAAAGCAAGGGAATAAAAGCAACCACAATGCAAACTTTCCAATCCAATTTTATACGTCGATCCATCCAATATGACATCAAGAAATCAACTCATCATGCATTCTCTTAGAGACTGCCTTGTGTGTGCCTTTGCCTATCCTACTATCCTATTATTCTATCGGGGAAAGGGAGGGGGAGTCGGACTTGCAGAGAGCCGGCACGGACTCGACGGGCCAAATGGCCTACTTCCATGTTGTAACCATTCTATGATTCTATGCGCTAGAACCTCCAATTGTTGTGCTTATTGCCCAATAATGGACGTTATTTCCGGCATGGGTGTTAAAAAAAGGGTTTTCAGATCGCCGGCTTCTCGCCCATTCTCAAAGCACCTAGTTGCCATTTTTGAAAATGGGCGTTACTGCGAGTGATATGAAATGGGCGGTAGCATTACATTTTTTTGACCTTCTACCATAAAATGTGGCCATCCTTAGCAACAGCATGGCAACACTCGATTCATAGAAACATAGAAACATAGAAAATAGGTGCAGGAGTAGGCTATTTGGCCCTTCAAGCCTGCACCACCATTCAATATGATCGTGGCTGATCATACAACTTCAGTACCCCATTCCTGTTTTCTCTCCATACCCCTTGATCACTTTAGCCATAAGGGCCACATCTGATTCTCTTTTGAATATATCTAATGAACTGGCCTCAGCAACTTTCTGTGGTAGAGAATTCCACAGGTGCACAATTTTCTGAGTGAAGAAATTTCTCCTCACCTCATTCCTAAATGGCTTACCCCTTATCCTTACACTGTGACCCCTGGTTCTGGACTTCCACAACATTGGGAACATTCTTCCTGCATCACCTGTCCAATCCCGTCAGAATTTTATATGTTTCTATGAGATCCCCTCTCATTCTTCTAAATTCCAGTGAATATAAGCCTAGTCGATCCAGTCTTTCTTCATATGTCAGTCCTGCCATCCCGGGAATCAGTCTGGTGAACCTTCGCTACACTCCCTCAAAAGCAAGAATGTCCTTCCTCAGATTAGGAGACCAAAACTGTACACAATATTCAAGGTGTGGCCTCACCAAGACCCTGTACAACTGCAGTAAGACCTCCCTGCTCCTATACTCAAATCCTCTCGCTATGAAGGCCATAATGCCATTTGCCTTCTTCAACGCCTGCTGTACCTGCATGCTAACTTTCAATGACTGATGTACCATGACAGCCAGGTACCATTGCACCTCCCCTTTTCCTAATTTGTCACCATTTAGATAATATTCTGCCATCCTGTTCACCAGACTGATTCCCAGGATGGCAGGACTGACATATGAAGAAAGAATCGATCGACTAGGCTTATATTCACTGGAATTTAGAAGAATGAGAGAGGATTTCATAGAAACACATAAAATTCTATGTGGATAACCTCTCATTTATCTACATTATACTGCATCTGCCATGCATTTGCCCACTCACCTAACCTATCCAAGTCACCCTGCAACCTCTTAGCATCCTCCTCACAGCTCACACTGCCACCCAGCTTAGTGTCATCTGCAAACTTGGAGATTTACATTCAATTCCTTCATCTAAATCATTAATGTATATTGTAAATAGCTGGGATCCCAGCACTGAACCTTGTGGTACCCCACTAGTCACTGCCTGCCATTCTGAAAAGCACCTGTTTATTCCTACTCTTTGCTTCCTGTCTGGCAAGCAGTTCTCTATCCACATCAATACATTACCCCAATACCATGTGCTTTAATTTTGCACACTAATCTCTTGTGTGGGACCTTGTCAAAAGCCTTTTGAAAGTCCAAATACACCACATCCACTGGTTCTCCCTTGTCCACTCTACTAGTTACATCCTCAAAAAATTCTAGAAGATTTGTCAAGCATGATTTCCCTTTCATAAATCCATGCTGACTTGGACCGATCCTGTCACTGCTTTCCAAATATGCTGCTATTACATCTTTAATAATTGATTCCAACATTTTTCCCACTACCGATGTCAGGCTAACTGGTCTATAATTCCCTGTTTTCTCTCTCCCTCCTTTTTTAAAAAGTGGGGTTACATGAGCTACCCTCCAGTCCACAGGAACTGATCTAGAATCTATAGAATGTTGGAAAATGACCACCAATGCATCCACTATTTCTAGGGCCACTTCCTTAAGTACTCTGGGATGCAGACTATCAGGCCCTGGGGATTTATCGGCCTTCAATCCCATCAATTTCCCGAACACAATTTTCCTGACTAATAAGGATTTCCTTCAGTTCCTGCTTCTCGCTAGACCCTCGTTCCCCTAGTATTTCCGGAAGGTTATCTGTGTCTTCCTTAGTGACATCAGAACTAAAGTATTTGTTCAATTGGTCTGCCATTTCTTTGTTCCCCAGTATAAATTCACTTGATTCTGACTGCAAGGGAGCTACATTTGTTTTCACTAATCTTTTTCTTCTCCCGTGATTCAGGAGGTCAAGGATCATCATGACATGTGCAAAAGAGGAGACAGAGAGGGAGCTGAGAGGGACTGAAGATGTGTGTGGGTGTGGTGTGGCTGCTTTGGGAGGAAGGAGGGAGACTTTAGAGCTTCACAGCAAGTAGGCAAACAAAAAGTAGGTGTTACCAGCCACATATTTGCCTGAATTTGGCCTATAATGGAGGGAGAGGAGGAGGCATCACAGCATGCTGTGGAGACTGACGCTGGAGAGAGCAGTGAGGTGGGAGAGGAGCACATTGGAGGGCGCAAAAGAGCCAGGGGGTTCTCGGACGAGGCAAATGCCTTCCTCCTGCAGGAGGTCGAGTCACGCTGGGGTGATTTGACACAGGTAGGAAGCCCACCCTAAAGGCCTACCAGAGGATATGGGCCGAGATAGCAGAGGTGGCCTTGTCAGCGACCAACGAGGTTCGTGAGGGCAACCAATGCCGAAAACAATGGAATGATCTTGTGGGATCCGCAAGAGTAAGTATTACATTGATTTACATGTACTTATGTATTTATATAATTTGATTTATAACAGTCATGAGTGACTATCATCAGATGTGAGGTCTTTCACTTTTACCGGGAATGTTTTATTCAAAGCCTGCGGTCACAGTGAACGTCTTTAGGTAAAGAATGATCATTTTCATAATAATCATGATTACATCTGTCGGTTATGTGTTGTATCAGTCTCTGTGACAGTACCTAGCAACGATATCACGCAATGATCTCGTGCCATGTCGTCCCGTCACCTTTTACAGAAGAATCTATCGAGGATGAGGTCCGTGCAGAGGCGAACGGGTGAGGGGCCACCAGTCCCCAACGATATCACTGACATAGAGGAGCGGATGCTCACACTCATAGGGAAGTACTCCCGGACAGCCGCAGATGCATCTGCAAACCCTGAAGTGATGCCACGTGAGTAAAGCTTATACCATTGCGTGATGTAAAGTCAATAGATGCCACACCCACGCATCCGAACAATCATATATGATAGATGATTTCTAAAATTGTCCTAGAAATAATGATGGCCTAATGAAAATTATTGGAATGCAAATGTGTTGATGGTCATGAAATGTGATGCCTGCGATGATTTTGAGAGCAGTGGTGCTTTTCTCATGCATATGCTGTGTGTAGCGCTGGACTCACCTTGTGACCCTAGCACCCCCTTCTCCTCTAATAACATCATTTGTGTTTTGCAGCTCAGCCAGCAACGCATCCCAAGGCAAGACCAGAGGCCAGAAGGTGGGGGCGCAGGGCCCGACTCTCTGAATGATCCAACATCTGGTGCTGAGGAGCTCCGATTCTCGCCCGTCAATCCATTGGGTCTGTTCTCCACGGATGAGAGCGTGGACTTCGAGGAACCTGCATCGCCACGCTCCAGAAGCCATTCCACCCCATGGCCATCTAATGGTCCTCCGGTCATTCCCACCTCTACTCTGGTGGTACCGGCCCCAAACACCTCGCCACAGAACACCCCATTTGTCCCTAGGACAGCGCCGACCCCGTGGAGATCTCGTGGACGCGGCAGGTCTGTTCCACGAGCGCCACATGACAGCGGAGAGATGTTACAGTTGTCCAGGAGGACTGTGGACATTGGTGACCAGCTCATCAAAGCATTGGGAGGCATATCCCGACAGTAGGCCACCATGACTGAGTACATTCCACGGATGGCGGAGGTCCTGGATGCGATAGGCAGGAACACTGACGGCACAGGCCTCCCAGCGGTCCCCGAGCGTGGCACTCCACCCCTAGGTTCTGCACCACCACTGCGAACGACAGATGAGAGCAAGGACCAAGATCCTGCTTCTGCATCAGAGAATGTTGCCCCCTTGGCAGCCCCCGCTCCCGTACCTGTGCAACCACCACCTCTGCCTTAATCCCCCCCCCCCCAATGAGGCACCGCTTGAGGAGCTCCTTGGCCAGGTGCCGTGGAGCGAGAAGGGGAAGGGATAGAGGTGGGGAGAAGGGGAGGGGGGAAGGAAAGTGAGGTACATGTCCGCAGGTGATGGCTGTGTTATATCTCCACCTGGGTGTATGCAATTTGTTGTAACGTATGGGGGGAGGGGACCGCCCTCCAGCTTTGCCTTTGTATTCTGTGTTGCCGGACATATTGAACATTTGATTGATGTCAATGGTGGAAAAAGTGGGGTGTGGGCGGGGGTTGGGTGTTATTGCCTGTGATACTTATGATTTCAGACCAATGTTGGTATAAAACTTTTGTTATTGAACATAACGTTGTTGCGCATTGTCTCAGATAGCTGCACCGTTACACACTGGTGATTCCTTAACATGAAAAGGTTAAATACAACTTAACATCAATCAACGTAAATTTTAACTGGCACCAAGGTGATGGGCACCATTGATGTCTGAGCTGCACACACACAGCAGTTGTCACTCACATCAAAGCTCTTTCAGGCAAATCGTTCAGATATCAGCTCTTCACGTAAGAGTCTTATGGCTATGTAGCCACCACTGGCCTTATCCTGCGGTCTGGAGGGGGTCGTGGGCATGCTTGCATAGTCAGCCTGATTGTCTGGCCCTAGGTCAGTGTCCAGCCCTTCGTTGTCCTCTTCCTCTCTCTCCTGAGGTGGAGCATCAATGCTTCTGGCAATTCTTCAATTCTTGGCCCCTCCTGATAGCCACTTGTGCAGCATCGAGCACATGACCACGAATTTAGCTACTTGCTCAGGGTTGTATTATAACTCCCTTCCTGAGTGGTCAAGACATCTGAAGCGCTGCTTAAGCACAGTTATTGAAAGTATAATAGCGATTGATCAGAAGCAATGATTGCCTCACTAAAATACACCTAGAGTAAATCCCCAATAGTCCAGATTCTGAAAATATGTCTGTTGAGTTGTTCACTTCACCTGAGAAGAACTCCAGAGTCAATGCAAACTCCCCGAAGTTGAGGCAGCCTTTTGAATGAAGCGACCTGCGAATTAGAAAATACCAGCCACACTGCTGGCGTTCGTTCAGAACAGATCCACTTTTTCTGGGCGTTTTTTTGGGCGAGCGATATTGTGGGCGATATGTGTGCGAGTTGGTGAAAGTGATGGTGGCCGATTTCCTGGGCGTTAGTTTCTCCAAATGTGCCTTTTACAACAAAACAAAATGGGCGGGCGGTATTATTGAATCTCGGCGTTAATTCCGTGTGGAAACTAATGCTGGGCGATATTATGGGCGTTGATTTCGCCCATTCTGATGATTCCGCCCAAAGAAAGTGGGCAGGCAGTAATATTTTTTTCCCAGTGTTAAGCACATGGGGAAAGTAACGCTCGGTGATAAGTTTCCTAAAAATGTCTGTCAATTTCCATTTTGTACCAAAATGGGCGATATATGGGCGTTATATGTAATTTCAGCGGTAAAATGGTGTTAAGTGGGCGTTAACCAGACAAAAAAAGTGGAGGTTCTAGCCCTATGATTCTACTGATGTCACGCAGTGCTACTCCAGTGACTGCAGCATGGCTGGTGGAAGGCTGCTGACTTTCAGTGGCTTTGCTGGTCCATCTTGGGAGCTGGTGGCTGGGAGTGTCAAATCAAATGATGGTGTTTCTTCTTCTTCACTCCCCTCTCCCACTTCTTGGTCACCCACTGGCTGGGCAGGCTGCATTTCTTGGGTGTGTGAAATGAGGAAAGCACAAGGCTGCAGTTGTGATGAGGGGAGGGCGGGAAAACAATAGGCGCATGTGAGAAAGAGGATAACATATGAGAATACCAGCATCTTGTATCTTTTCAGCCCCACCACTGGCCAACAGCTCAGCCATGTCCCTGCCAAGAATAGCCAGCACCGGCTCCTCTAAGGGGGTGAGATGATGCTAGGCAAGGGAGATGTGCCTCGTGTCTGGTACAGATTGTTGGGAGGTGAGTGACTGGTGGGGGAGAGGTGGGGAGTCATTCTTTAAGAAGTCTGTCAGGCTAGTGGTGCAGTTGGTAGGAGATGGCTTTTGAAGATGCATTCACTGACCTTGACCAGTGGTCTGAGGTCATGAAGCTTCTTTAGGCAGTGGAGCCAAGTGGTGGGGGTGACACTGCTGGCAGTGACGGCCTCGGTGATGTGGTCCCACATTGTTCTTTCTGTTGGATCTCCTGGCCAGTGTGCAGAGGACCTGTCTTGCAGTGTTGACCTCCTGCACTGGAGTGCTGTGTACGAGACCCAGGGTGCCCCTTCCCTGGCTTGCTGAGCCATTTGTGTTAATGCTGAAGCATTTTTCCCATTTTTTTTAGATGTGGAAGGGAATTCAGCTTTAAGAGCTGAAGACTTTCATTTGGGAACTCTTTTTAATGTTAATTTTTTTGGTCAAAAGATGGTTGAGCTGTAAAGGTAAAAAATTGACTATTTTTACATGATTTTTATTTTTTCATTTCAGAAGGCAGTTCCCCTTTAAAGAAAACAGCAATGCATTGCCACTTTAAGAAACAGACAATGATTGCTGAAATCACAGCCTTGCTTTAAGAGAGGCTGTTCTAGCTACAACTACGCTCAGGCCAGGTCACATTGGAGCCTCCTGCCGGGACCATCGTCACCATGATGGCATTGCACACTGAGTTTAGAACTGGGTTATTGATAATTAGTCCCCAGTGCCAATTTTTCACTCCTGCCAGCACCATCATTTTCAGCAGCCGTTAACACCCAGCCACAGTGGCAGCGGCAGGTTTTGTGACGGTCACAAATTCCTAGGCCCTTGTCTCTTAACAAAGACTACAATAAGTAACCATGTCGACAGCATTTCACCAATTGCTAAAAACTGAAAAGTATGAAACATTTGGATTTATTTCTTTGCGTGAGCTGTTTGTCCTCCAGAATAAACACTTGCGGACCACTCTATAGTACTGCGGTAAGTGTCACTTCACAAAGGCTAAGGATATATTCATCATTGACATTTCCTTCAAGAACTTGCAAACTATAATTAGAATTCATCAAAGGACTCCCGTGCTGATTATGTAACTGTGTGGGCCAAAAATACATTTCTCCAAGCAATGCTGCTTCACTTGGATTTGATTACAGGTCATAAACAGAATAATGTTACTTAATTTAACTCTAGGAGTGGCCTAGTTTGAGTTGCTTTGTTTGCAGCTTTCAAAAAAAACGCAGCAACCTGACATTAGTCTCCTGGTGAGAGGAGCGACAATGTTGTAAGCAGCTGTAAGATTAAAGCCCTGCAATTGTTTCAAATCAAACAGCTGCAGACATGAAAATAAATAGATGTACTATCAGCGGTAAAGAACTAATTCTGCTTACAGATTTGTAACTGTCAGCATTATTGTCAGTAATTGTGTGTCAGGATTGATGAGTTCCGGCAGCAGTCCCTTTTTGTTAGATATTATTTTATCAGAATGCTATCACGAGAATAGACGTTTGAAGGGAGAAATCCTGGCGCACACTTAATAAAACAGTTGTCCAAACACCAATGCAGTTATGAATGCAGTTACATACTGCATTGGCAAAAAAAAATCAAAGAGCAAGTTATTATTTAAATTGTGAAAGATTGCAAAGTGCTGCAGTACAGCGGGACCTGGGGGTACTTGTACATGAAACACAAAAGGTTAGTATGCAGGCACAGCAAGTGATCAGGAAGGCCAATGGCCTTTATTGCAAAGGGGATGGAGTATAAAAGCAGGGAAGTCTTGCTACAGTTGTACAGGGTACTGGTGAGGCCACAACTGGAATATTGCGCGCAGTTTTGGTTTCCATATTTACGAAAGGATATACTTGCTTTGGAGGCAGTTCAGAGAAGGTTCACAAGGTTGATTCCGGAGATGAGGGGGTTGACTTATGAGGAAAGGTTGAGTAGGTTGGGCCTCTACTCATTGGAATTCAGAAGAATGAGAGGTGATCTTATCGAAATGTATAAGGTTATGAGGGGGTTTGACAAGGTGGATGCAGAGAGGATGTTTCCACTGATGGGGGAGACTAGAACTAGAGGGCATACTCTTAGAATAAGAAGCCACCCATTTAAAACTGAGATGAGGAGAACTTTCTTCTCTCTGAGGGTTGTAGATCTGTGGAATTCGCTGCCTCAGAGAGCTGGGACATTGAATAAATTTAAGACTGAAATGGACAGTTTCTTAAATGATAAGCGAATAAGGGGTTATAGAGAGCGGGCAGGAAAGTGGTCCTGAGTCCAAGATCGGATTAAATGGCAGAGCAGGCTCGAGGGGCTGTATGGCCTTCTCTTGCTCCTATTTCTTATGTTCTTATGTTCTTATACCATGGCTTCCAGTCTGAGACTGATACACAAACTGATGCAGGGCCAGAAAGCCGGAGCTACATTTCCTGGGTCATTAATCTGTACCCAAGAACCATAAAGCTCCCCACCATGGATGTTGGTGTATGTGAAGAACTCTACTCACTGTAGTTTTCATGTTACAACAGGACTACCAGCTAACATTAAAATGAAGTTCAAAATATTCCTGGTAGCTCCTGTGAACTTTTTTTTAAACTTAAAGCTACCACCAGGCTATACTTATGATCCAGTGGGTGCAAAGCACCATGAGACGAAGGTGGTCCCACATCTTTTGCTTTTGTGCTTTGGGTGACTTTACAACATTAATTTAATACACAGATAACATTGATCTGAAGCCACAATCCCTTTGCAAACTGCATGCTATAGCATCAGCTTGACTCCATTGGTAGCATTCTCGCCTCTGGGTCAGAAGGTTCAAATCCCACTCTAGTATAAGTGCATAATTTAGGCTGACACTTCAGTGCAGTATGGAAGGAGTGCTGCACTGTCAGAGATCTGTAAATTAATATATCACGTTAGGAGAGATGTTAAAACTGAGTCACCTGTAGTTGGTTAAGATCCCACAGCGCTATTTGAAGATCAGGGAGAGCTCTTGGTGTCCTGGTTAACAGTCGGCCCTCATTCACCAACACCATAAACAGATTAGCTGGTTGTCCATCTTATTTTCTGTTTGTGGGTCCTTGCTGTGCACACAACAACATCCATATTCTCCCACAGAACAACAAGACTGCACTTCAAGAAAACTCATTGAATATAAACCACTTTGGGATCTCCGAAATGATGTGATTAAAGCACTATAAAAATGCAAGTCTTCATTCTTTCTGGGGTGAAGACCAACACATTAGATTGCAGAAACTCTGAACAAATATTTTGTATCAGTCTTTACGGTAGAGGACACTAATAATATTCCAACAGTGGATAGTCAAGGGACTATAGCGGGGGGGAGAAACTTAACACAATCACAATCACTAAGGAGCTGGTACTCAGTAAGATAATGGGACTAAAGGCGGATAAATCCCCTGGACCTGATGGCTTGCATCCTAGGGTCTTAAGAGAAGTAGCGGCAGGGATAGTGGATGAATTGGTTGTAATTTACCAAAATTCCCCGGATTCTGGGGAGGCTTCAGCAGATTGGAAAACTGCAAATATAACGCCCCTATTTAAAAAAGGAGGTAGACAAAAAGCAGGAAACTATAGACCAATTAGCCTAACATCTGTGGTTGGGAAGATGTTGGAGTCCATTATTAAAGAAGCAGTAGCGGGACATTTGGAAAAGCAACATTCGGTCAGGCAGAGTCAGCATTGATTTATGAAGGGGAAGTCATGTTTGACAAATTTGCTGGAATTCTTTGAGGATGTAATGAACAGGGTGGATAAAGTGGCACCAGTGGATGTGGTGTATTTGGATTTCCAGAAGGCATTTGACAAGATGCCACCTAAAAGCTTACTGCACAAGATAAAAGTTCAAGGGGTTGGGGGTAGTATATTAGCATGGATAGAGGATTGGCTAACGAACAGAAAACAGAGAGTAGGGATAAATGGTTCATTCTTGGGTTGGTAATCAGTAACCAGTGGGGTGCCGCAGGGATCAGTGCTGGAACCCCAACTATTTACAATCTATATTAACAACTTGGAGGAAGGGACCGAGTGTAATGTAGCCAAGTTTCCCAACGATACAAAGATGGGAGGAAAAGCAATGTGTGAGGAGAACACAAAAAATCTGAAAAAGGACATAAACAGGCTAAGTGAGTGGGAAAAAATTTGGCAGATGGAGTATAATGTTGGAAATTGTGAGGTCATGCACTTTGGCAGAAAAAAATCAAAGCGCACGTTATTATTTAAATGGAGAAAGATTGCAAAGTGCTGCAGTACAGCGGGACCTGGGGGTACTTGTGCATGAAACACAAAAAGTTAGTGATACGTTCTTACTACACAGTATAAATGCACACGAGGCCCATGCTTGAGAGAAGGTCAGTCTGTGACCTGTCCTTTAGTCTTTTATTCCTTAGCACTCTAGTGATGAAGGCGGGTGGAGCTTCCCCTTTTATACCTGAAGGTCTAGGTTAGGAGTGTCTCCCACCTTAGTGGTCAGTTTTCTCACGGTGTACAACTTAGGTCAGTTTATACATGGGTTACAATGCTGGTTGAATACATGACATCACCTCCCCCCCCAAAGTCTTATTGGGATCACAGGTTTAGACTCTCTGGTGGTTTACGCTCCCTTGTAGAGCGCCTGAGTTGGGGCTCCGGTTGTTGGGCGCTGGCCTGAGTGTCTGCTGTTTGCAGTGCCTCAGGCCTGTCTGGACTGCCCACAGTGACTGGGCTCTCCTCCCTTTGGTTCTGGTGTTCGGTCACCTGTGGTGGAGTGAACTCTATATCGTGTTCTTCCTCTGCTTCTTCTATGGGGTTGCTGAACCTCCTTTTTGTTTGATCCACATGTTTGCGGCAGATTTGTCCATTGGTAAGTTTAACTACCAGAATCCTATTCCCCTCTTTGGCAACCACAGTTCCTGCGAGCCATTTGGGTCCTGCAGCGTAGTTGAGGACAAAAAGAGGATCATTTACATCAATACATCGCGCCGTAGCATTTCTGTCATGGTAGTGATATTGTGACTGGCGCCTGCTGTCAACAATTTCTTTCATGGTGGGGTGTATAAGGGATAATCGGGTTTTGAGCGTCCTTTTCATTAGTAGCTCTGCGGGTGGAACCTCTGTGAGCGAGTGTGGTCGGGATCTATAGGCCAACAGGAGGCGTGATAAGCGGGTTTGTAGGGAACCCCTTTGGAATCTGAGCATCCCCTGTTTGATTATCTGCACTGCTCATTCTGCCTGGCCGTTTGAGGCCAGCTTGAATGGTGCCGTTCTAACATGGTTAATTCCATTGCCTGCCATGAAGTCCTGGAATTCAATGCTTGTGAAGCACGGGCCATTGTCACTGACCAAGATATCCGGTAGACCGTGGGCGGCGAACATTGCCCGTAGACTTTCTACCGTGGCAGAGGATGTGCTTGAATTTAAAATGTCACACTCGATCCATTTGGAGTAGGCATCTACTACAACCAAAAACATTTTCCCCATGAAAGGACCTGCGTAGTCCACATGGATGCGTGACCAAGGCTTGGCGGGCCATGGCCAGGGGCTAAGGGGGACTTCCCTGGGCGCATGGCCCAGCTGGGCAGACGTGTTGCACCTGCGAACACAAAGTTCCAGATCTGCGTCTATCCCTGGCCACCAAACGTGTGACCTGGCAATTGCCTTCATCGTGACAATTCCCGGGTGCCCATTGTGGAGTTCTCTGATGAACACCTCTCTGCCCATCTGGGGCATGACTACGCGGTTTCCCCACAGTAGGCAATCGGCCTGAATCGAGAGTTCATCCTTGCGCCTGTGAAATGGTTTAAATTTCTCAGGGCATGCCCTGTACGTGACTGCCCAGTCCCCATTCAGGACACATTTCTTGACTAGAGACAATAGCGGGTCTCTAAAGCTTCAAGGCCATGACCATCTCAGCACCATGCTCGGTAGCCCCCTCAGTGGTGGCTAGTGGGAGCCTGCTGAGTGCATCGGCGCAGTTTTCGGTGCCCGGTCTGTGCCGAATTGTGTAGTCATAGGCAGCTAACGTGAGTGCCCACCTCTGTATGCGGGCCGATGCGTTTGCATTTATGGCCTTGTTGTCGGCCAAAAGGGACGTTAGGGGTTTGTGATCTGTCTCCAGCTCAAATTTCCTGCCAAACAGGTACTGGTGCATTTTCTTTACCGCATATACACATGCGAGCGCCTCCTTTTCTACCATCCTGTAGCCCTTTTCTGCCTGGGACGGACTCCTGGAGGCATAAGCTACCGGCTGTAACTGACCCTTGGCATTGACATGCTGCAACACACACTCGACACCATAGGACGACACTTCTCACGTTAACACAAGTTTCTTACATGGGTCATATAGCGTTAACAGATTGTTGGAACATAACAAATTGCGTGCTCTATTAAAAGCCCTTTCCTGGCTGTCCCCCCAGACCCATTCACGACCTTTGCGTAGGAGCACGTGTAGCGGCTCTAGCAGCGTGCTCAATTTGGGAAGAAAGTTACCAAAATAGTTCAGGAGCCCCAGAAACAAACGCAGCTCCGTCGTGTTATGGGGTCTGGGTGCTCTCTGGATCACTTCCGTCTTGGATGCAGTAGGGCTGATCCCGTCTGCTGCTACCCTCATCCCCAGGAATTCTACCTCTGGAGCTAGGAAGACGCACTTCGCCTTTTTCAGTCGCAGACCTACCCGGTCCAGTCTGCGTAGCACCTCCTCCAGGTTGTGGAGGTGTTCTTCAGTATCGTAACCCGTAATGAGGATGTCGTCCTGAAAAACCACCGTCCCTGGAATCGACTTGAGGAGGCTTTCCATATTTCGTTGGAAGATCGCGGCGGCCGAGCGAATCCTGAACGGACATCTGTTGTACTCAAACAACCCCTTGTGTGTCGTGATGGTGGTCAGCTTCTTCGACTCACTCGCCAGCTCCTGGGTCATGTAAGCTGAGGTCAGGTCCAATTTTGAAAAGAGTTTGCCACCGGATAGCGTCGCAAAGAGGTCCTCCGCTCTCGGTAGCGGGTACTGGTCTTGGAGTGATACCCGATTGATGGTGGCCTTGTAATCGGCACATATCCTGACCGACCCATCCGCCTTGAGCACCGGCACAATCGGGCTCGCCCAGTCACTGAATTCGACTGGCGAGATGATGCCTTCCCTCAACAGGCGGTCCAATTCGCCTTCTATCTTTTCCCGCATCACGTACGGCACCGCTCTGGCCTTGTGTTGTACTGGTCTGGCGTCCGGGTTTATGTGAATCACTACCTTGGCCCCCATGAAAGTGCCAATGCCGGGTTGAAATAATGAGTCAAATTTGTCCAGGACCTGTGAGCATGATACTCGCTCCACAGAGGAAATTGCATTGACATCGCCCCATTTCCAGTTCATGACAGCAAGCCAACTCCTCCCCAGTAGTGCGGGACCGTCCCCTGGGACAATCCAGAGTGGCAACCTGTTCTCCGAATCTTTGTGGGTCACGACTACCATGGCGCTGCCTAGCACCGGAATGATCTGCTTTGTGTAAGTCCGTAGCTGTGCGTCAATCGCCGATAATTTTGGCCTCCTGGCCTTGGACGCCCACAACTTTTCAAACTGTTTGATACCCATCAGGGACTGGCTGGCACCCGTGTCTAACTCCATTGATACTGGGATGCCATTGAGGAGCACTTTCATCATTATCGGTGGTGTCCTGGTGTATGAACTGTATATGTGCTCCACATGAACTCGCTGAACTTCAGCTTCCAGCGATTTCCCCCAGTGTCCATTTCTGCAATTTCTGCAGGTATTTTGCTCATCTCTGCAAATTCCGGCTGAATGTATGCCTCCACGCCTCCAGCATGAGTTGCGGTTTGAAACAAAAGGTCCCTTGCCAGTCGATCGTCCCTGACTGCCCCTGTTATTGTCCTTGAATGCACCATTAACAGGAGTTGATGGCCCCATTACTGGCCGCATTGTCCCTTGCAATGGTGTGAATCGCTGTTCAGCTTGCCATTGTCTCTGTCGAACTCCCCCTCTGGGTTCGACTACATGTTGGGGCATGCCTGACTGCCCTTGTGTCTGCCTGGAGAACTGTCTGCTGCTTTAACAATGTTGAATCTCTGTCCCAACCATTCCTTAACACAGTACCTCTCGTCTGTTCTGCTAGTGGCCATGCTCGCGTGGTTTAAATCCCAGTTTCTTGTCGCCATTGATACGTCCTTACTACACAGTATAAATGCACACGAGGCCCATGCTTGAGAGAAGGTCAGTCTGTGACCTGTCCTTTATTCCTTAGCACTCAAGTGATGAAGGTGGGTGGAGCTTCCCCTTTTATACCTGAAGGTCCAGGTTAGGAGTGTCTCCCACCTAGTGATCAGTGTTCTCACGGTGTACAACTTAGGTCAGTTTATACATGGGTTACAATGCTGGTTGAATACATGACAGTTAGTATGCAGGTACAGCAAGTGATAAGGAAGGCCAATGGAATCTTGGCCTTTATTACAAAGGGGATGGAGTATAAAAGCAGAGAAGTCTTGCTACAGGGTATTGGTGAAGCCACACCTGGAATACTGCGTGCAGTTTTGGTTTCCATATTTACGAAAGGATATACTTGCTTTGGAGGCAGTTCAGAAAAGGTTCACAAGGTTGATTCCGGAAATGAGGGGGTTGACTTATGAGGAAAGGTTGACTAGGTTGGGCCTCTACTCATTGGAATTCAGAAGAATGAGAGGTGATCTTGTCGAAATGTATAAGGTTAAGAGGGGGCTTGACAAGGTGGATGCAGAGAGGATGTTTCCACTGATAGGGGAGACTAGAACTAGAGGGTATAATCTTAGAATAAGGGGTCGCCCATTTAAAACAGAGATGAGGAGAAATTTCTTCTCTCGGAGGGTTGCGGATCTGTGGAATTCGCTGCCTCAGAAAGCTGTGGAAGCTGGGCATTGAATAAATTTAAGACAGAAATAGACAGTTTCTTAAACAATAAGGGAATAAGGAGTTATGGAGAGCGGGCGGGGAAGTGGAGCTGACTCTGTGATCGGATCAGCATGATCTTATTAAATGACGGAGCAGGCTCGAGAGGCCGTGTGGCCTGCTCCTGCTCCTATTTCTTATGTTCTTATGTTCTTATTATTTGCTCGGGTTAGGGAGTTTTTGTTTCACGCAATGTTAGTTCATTATCTTTATTCTTTCATACAAGGCCAAACAAACAAAAAAGGAGGAAAGCAGTTATTGTGCAAACAGTAGAACAAATTCTATGTGCAAAGGTGCATATAACAATGCAGCCAGAATGGTTTATCCTTATGGAGAAACCAATTTACCATTTTTTATTGGCCCTAAATTTGCGATCCTACGGGCATGTACAAGGTGCGCACGCACCTGGAAGGGTCCCGCACATTCCGGGTTTAGGTATGCGAAGTGCATGCTCCTAAGCCCAGAACTTGCGATCTGTCAAGAAGACTCTTGATAGATCGCACATATCCGGACGTAAAGGGCCTCCGCGGGCGGAGAGTTGGGCTATTTGCATAAGGCTTGCTTTTATCAGCGTAAGACTTTTAAAGGATATAAAACTAATTTTTTTTCAACAATTTAAACATTTAAAATCCTGTTAAATAAGGTAAGTTTATTTTTAGACCCTTTAAAATATATAAATTTATTTTTCAAAAAATAAAATTTTTGTTTTAAAAATTAATTAAATTCCGTTTTGATTTATTTTAAATATGTGATTTTTAAAAATTTATTTTCAGTGTTTGTGTGTTTTTGGGGGTATTCCCATTCATACATATGGCGATTCCATACATACAGAGTTCACTACAAGTATGAATGGGAATACCCCTACTTGGATTGGTTGGGCTGGCCCACGTGATCCCAGGGACGCGTGTGAAGCATTTACGTCCTGGAATACGTGGGTCTCTACGCAGACCTTTGCCTAGAGGCGCAGGATCACAAGTCTCCGAACCTCCCGGACCACCAGATAGATCCGCCCGCGGGAAGCCACCGACCACAATTTCTGGGCCATTATTGCTTCCTTGTACCACACACCTCCACACATTCTTCTTCAACGGGAAGAAGGGACATGGGACTCCGCAAGAACGGCCATCTGTGATAGCTAACAAGAGTACAGGTTTCGAGGTGATTTTCCCTTTCAGTGAAGAAATTTGTGGCCATTGACATGCACTCTACTTAAAATAGCACTGTGGAACTATTCACAGGAACACTTGGGAAATTTCCCAATTTTCCATATGACCAGTCTGCCTGCCCCTGTTGAAAAGTGAACAATGTCGTGAGTGCACAGATAATCTAGCCAGTCTCCCATTTCAGTTAATTAAATCTATGTGGAAAATATTTCCACAGAATATCAAAATGGCAAAGCAACATCACAAAGCAGCATTAATTATTATTCAGCTGCAAAGAAACCTGCAGAAACAATCACCAATGTTTTTATCTGATTAGCACCAAAGGAAAGTACCAAGTAAAGAATAATGGATAATCAGGAGGGTTTGCAAGGCAGTAGTGTGACTGAGGGGAGATCAGGTGATACTATAATTGTACCTCATTTACAATGCAATGGTCAGACTCTATTCAGACTATTGTGTTCAGTTCTGGTGACCACGCTACAGGAAGAGACACAAGCACGGGAGAGAACAGCAATAAGACTGATGCTGAGTGTAAAGCGGATGAGTTATGAGAAAAGAATAGAGAAGTTTTAGCCCTACAATTTGAAGGGAACATTAAGAGAAAATCTCACTGAGATATATAAAATATTAAATTAATACATTTATGGGTAAATTTGCAGAGTCTGGCTCAGCAATGAGATACCTAACCTGCCATCAGCCCATATAAATTTTCCATTCATTGAGTTCAATTATATTTCCTGGTTAAAGAAAAAAGGAACATGCATTTATATAGGCCCAGAAATCGCGGCCTCCCCGGGTCCATACGGAGTTTCTATGGACCTGGGAAGGCATCGGAAAAGCCGGTTTTTAGCGCGCAATGCGCATGAGCTGAAAACCGGCTTTTCCGATCTGTTAATTTTATGGTTTGACAGATCATCTGCAGATCGAGAGTGAGGACATTTGCCAGGGCAAGATTGCAGTATTTACCTATATCTTGCCCAGCAAATGTCCTCAAAACTCTTGCGCCTGATAAAAGCAGGCGCATAGCCTACTTTTACAGATGTAAGAATTTTAAAGTACACAAAAGCATTTTATAATAAAGTTACAAAAACACATTTTATTGTTAAAAACCCTCCCTGCTACGGTAAGTTTATTTTAAATCATAATTTTAAAAACTTTTTTAAAAATCGGGGAAATATATATTTTTTAAATGCATTAATAACTTTAATTTAAAT
The DNA here is from genome assembly GCF_044704955.1 of Pristiophorus japonicus. NCBI lineage: Eukaryota > Metazoa > Chordata > Chondrichthyes > Pristiophoridae > Pristiophorus > Pristiophorus japonicus. The sequence continues at coordinate 193,575,995 of NC_091980.1, read as the reverse complement.
TAATAGAAATATGTTGTGCATTTTTTATTAGTGTTTTGGACTTACGAAACTCCTATTACTATGAATGAGAATATACTGCATCTGATTGGCTGCCAAGAGCCATGTGACTCCAGCTCCCGGCCTGCGCACGTCCCAACTTGCACACGCTGCGACACGCAGTCAGGAGAGGCCTCCGGACCGGGATCTCGCGTGGCCGCAGCAGTTTCAGGTAGGTGGGTATCTTTTTTCTAAAATCTATTCGAATGCCCGCGGGAAGGAGAACTGTGATTTCTGGGCCATAGTGCCTTTCACAACCTCAGGTATGAAGTCCTTTTTTGAAGTGAAGTCACTGATGTTTTGTAGGAAACATGGCAGGCAAGTTGCACACAGCAAGGTCTCACAAACAACAATGAGATAATGATCAGATAATCTCTTTTGCTGGTGTTGGTTGAGAGATAAATATTGGCAGGACACCAGGAGAACTCCCCTGCTCTTCTTCAAAATAAAGAATGGTTGTGAGCAAAGCATCACACCATCAGGCTGGACTTAGGAAATTTAGGCAACAGTTTAAACTCTGAATATTACTTAAAAATAAGCAAGTAAAGCAAGACCAGAAGACATTAATTTAAAGCAATGAATATTTTCAAACAGATACTATATTCTTCACTCAAAAACTGATAAATGTTTGGAACAACCTGTCAGGTCAGATAATAGAGGCAAAACTTAGGGACATTCAAAAATACTTTGGCTATTCTAACTGGAGAGCTAGATTATAAAAGCTCATGAGCCAAATGGCCTTTTTTTATTCTGGATTTTTGTGTTCTTATAGACAATGATAGCAAAGTCTGATCCATTACAGAACTAGCAGCAGAAACATGATATCAAATTACAGTTTGAAAATTACTCCCATGTCTTTGTTAGTTCACTATTTTGGTAATTTAATAGTTGACTTCCTGTGGCTTTGCAGACAAGGAGGCCAAAATTTACCTCCACCCGAAACGGGATGCACCTTCCACTCCTGACATGGTTTTTCCACCGCATCGGATAAAGTCGCCTCTTTCAGTAAATTCAGCTCTTTGTCATTTTGTTTGAAGTGGGCCGGAAATCAATCATAATGAGGGCGGAAGTGGGGTGGTAAGTACTCTAGAGGGGCGGAAGTAGAGGCGGGACGAAGTCTCCACCGCTGTCAGTCAGCAGCGGAGCAGAGATTACGTCATGATGCGTGTGCGTCACCACGCTCGCCCCTTCACTTAAAGGGGAGAGCCTTCGGCATTTTGAAACTTCAGTCCACTGGACCACCAGCGGGGGTTTCTGCCCATGAGGGTGTGCCAGGCTGCCTGTTGATGGCCCGGCTAACTCCGGGCGCATAATTATCGGCCCCGCAAAAAAAACATGGCTGACGCGGCAGTGCGCCCTCCCCTTGTAGGGCCGCTGCGCTGCCATGGCTCACACAGTGAAAGAAAGACAGAAAAAGCTGTCGGGGGCACCACGTGGCAGATTAAGGATTTTTGCGGGTGAATTTGGCTGGAGGTGGAATGGAGGTGCGAGAGATCGGCGGTGTGCCCTTTGATGACGCACTTAGGATGGTCAGCAGCAGCGGGCGGAAGTGAGGACCGCCAAAAAATATCCCCGAGCTAAATTTCACTGGCGGTGGCCATTGAACCGGAAGTCGGTGGCTGCTCGACTCCCCCGCCTGGCCGCTGCTTTCTAGCGATAAGAGGCCTTTTTGGGAAGCTGAATTTCGGCCCCAGAGAGTCAAGAGCAAGGGGCTGGTTTTCATTTTGAACGCATATTAGGTGATCGGTGAGCAGGGTGTAGGTGTACGCTGCTCCCACCCAAAGGAATAGAGTCTGCAGCGCAGAAACAAACCATTCAGTCCAACTGGCTATGCCAGTGATTATGCTCCACACAAGCCTAATCTGTGTGGGAATGGCACATAAATTAAATTAACATGCTACCAGTATAAAACGCACTCCCCACTGACAGCTCACTGATTGAAAGGGCAGGAAATCCGGCAGTCTGCCTGTTCCTTAAAGGGGCAGGTGCCTTGTATAAAAGGTGAATAGCGGGCAGCAAGATTGCGCGGCAGCGGGCAAGGTGACTTTGACATAGAAACATAGAAAATAGGTGCAGGAGCAGGCCATTCAGCCCTTCTAGCCTGCACCGCCATTCAATGAGTTCATGGCTGAACATGAAACTTCAGTACCCCATTCCTGCTTTCTCGCCATACCCCTTGATCCCCCGAGTAGTAAGGACTTCATCTAACTCCCTTTTGAATATATTTAGTGAATTGGCCTCAACTACTTTCTGTGGTAGAGAATTCCACAGGTTCACCACTCTCTGGGTGAAGAAGTTTCTCCTCATCCCGGTCCTAAATGGCTTACCCCTTATCCTTAGACTGTGACCTCTGGTTCTGGACTTCCCCAACATTGGGAACATTCTTCCTGCATCCAACCTGTCCAAACCCGTCAGAATTTTAAACGTTTCTATGAGGTCCCCTCTCACTCTTCTGAACTCCAGTGAATACAAGCCCAGTTGATCCAGTCTTTCTTGATAGGTCAGTCCCACCATCCCGGGAATCAGTCTGGTGAATCTTCGCTGCACTCCCTCAATAGCAAGAACGTCCTTCCTCAAGTTAGGAGACCAAAACTGTACACAATACTCCAGGTGTGGCCTCACCAAGGCCCTATACAACTGTAGCAACACCTCCCTGCCCCTGTACTCAAATCCCCTCGCTATGAAGGCCAACATGCCATTTGCTTTCTTAACCGCCTGCTGTACCTGCATGCCAACCTTCAATGATTGATGTACCATGACACCCAGGTCTCGCTGCACCTTCCCCCTTCCTAATCTGTCACCATTCAGATAATAGTCTGTCTCTCTGTTTTTACCACCAAAGTGGATAACCTCACATTTATCCACATTATACTTCATCTGCCACGCATTTGCCCACTCACCTAACCTATCCAAGTCACTCTGCAGCCTCATGACCAGGGCCCCCAGATTCTCTGATGCAGCAATAGACGTGCTGAATAATCAAATGAGTAGCAGGGTGGAGGTCTTCTTCCTCTCCAATGATCAATAGGTGTCACGGAAAACCAGTCAATAGGCATGGAGAGTGGTGGCAAGAAATGTCAATGCCACCACCACTGTTCCCAGGACCTGACCCCAGTGCAGGAAAAGTGTAATGATTTGATATCCCTCATACTCTCTGTACAGTCCTACAGGACTCAGCTTAGCCTCAGCACCATCAATCCTTTCCTTCAACGCTTCCTATGGCTCTCCTCAAATCAGCAGGGAACACTTCAATTGCACTTCCTTTCTGCTAGCACTCACACTAAAAACCTGTACTGCCCTCACAAATACTGCTCCCTCTTGACCATGCTTATTGCTGTCATCATGTATATTATGGGAAGCTGCCTCATAAATGATGAAAACCCTTAAACAGGGCACATATTAACCCACTTCCACTCTTGTTGCATGAGAAGCTGGCACAGAACAGGAGGAGGTCCTGCCATTCTACAGACACTGACACCAATGGAAGAAGCAGTCATCGACATTATTGGTGTAGAGAGGGCCCGCAGTATCAATGATGGCCAGGCTGGATGTCAAGCACAGCAGGGTGTTTGTCATCTTCCCTTCCTTTTCTCATTCTACTTAACTCTCACTCACACAATCACACACCCAGCATAACAACTTGATGGTGCTTTGCACTGACACTGCTTTCCCTTGGCATTACATGCTGAGCCTTGTCCCCCTCTCCCCTGTTTTAGGTCCATCAGATGAGTTGGGCCTTGTAGTTACACAGACAGAACAGAATCCTCCAGAAGATGCACTGCCACTCACTCCGATACTTCCAAGGACCAACACAGGTAACGGTACCCGACATAGTGCAATTAGTATATTAATGCGTCTCCCACCTGTTTCCACCTACATCAGAGTCCAAGTGGTAAATCGGTGCTTCCCCTTTGCACCACTTTAAAGTAGAGACACGGAAATAGACCCATTTAGTGTAGTCTTCGGGTGAAATGGAGGTTAGAGGGCAGCAGATAATCGGACCAGGATATAACCCATTTTAAAGTCGCGCATGCTGTTCTTATTTTTATATAATGCTTAGATGTTATATTATTTATTGTTACTCAGCAAAACATATGACCACTTGGGAAGCAGAGAAGTAGAGTTGGTTGAAGCACAAGAGTTTCACTGCAGGATAGGCTGAGGAACTGGGAGACACACAACTGAAGGGCTACAGTGCCACCACTGTCAGGAGGATGTAATTACAGTGTGACTAGTTTACATAGGAAGTTTCAATTATAAATGGACATATAGGAATCCATAGTGGAAAAAGTTGACACAAAAGTGTGGCAATACATGACAATAGAAAGTACAGTTTTGTAGCCAGCAAGTTCATGCAGGTTTAAGATTTTGATTATATTATCGATAGTATCTGGCCGAAAATTGCAGTCAGAGGCCTCCTTCGGACGAAAACCTCTGACCTGAAAAAAATCTACGAAAGTACCTGGTGGTCCTGGAGGTACCTATGATTCCAGGTGGAGGCCTTCATTCACTGCGCAGCGCACGGGAAGATGTCTTCCATATACGTAAGTCTAGATTGGAATCACGTGGGCCTGGACCACCAATCACTATGGAGTATTTTCATTGATAATAATGGGAACTCGGTTTGTACGGGCTCCCATTACTATCAATGAGAAAACCCCCTAAATCAAGAAACACAGCACAATAAATTTAAAAAACACCTCACATATTTAAAATTAATTGAAATTAAATGTAATTAAATGTTTTAGAAAATATATTTTTTTTTTTGAATTTTTTTTAAATGTGTTTTAATAGGATTAAAAATAAACTTACCTTAATGGGCAGGGTTTTTAATATAAAAATGAATGATTAAATTTAATTTTTCTATGTTTTAAAAGTGTTACGTTGGTAAAAGTAGACTATATGCCTGCTTTTACCAGGCGTAAAAGTTTGAAGCACATTCACTGGGCATGAGTTGGGCAAATAGCCCAATCTCTGCCGCGCGGATGTCCTTCTCCCGGAGATGAGTAGAATCTGTCTAAAGAAATTTTGACATCGGAAAAGCCAGTTCTCGACACGTGCACATTGCGCGTCGAGAACTGCCATTTGCGAGGCCTCGCCGGGTGCATGCGTACTTCGTATGGACCAGGCGAGGCCGCAATTTTAGGCCCATTAAGTTCATGAGGCATTTGCATTTCCAATTTGGGTCCCTTTTTTAATTTAGCTGCTAGCGTTGAGGAATACACTGAAGCACAATCCACTCCAAGCAGTTGATGCACAAAAAGCACGTTGAAGAATTAACAATTCTGACTAACTCTTAACTTTGATTAACACCATGACACCTAATAAATATCTCCACTCACAACGTTAATGTAATTCACTCATGATCTCATACCTTGGGAGTTATCTGACCAGCCTCCATTCTACAGATATTTACCACAGGCCACAGCTGTCCGTGACATATCCTCTATTTATTTTTTAGATAATTATCACAGAACAATAACCCATTTAGTAGAACCACGTCTATTTTAACAGCAGCTAACAACTACATAAAATGGTAAATTCAATCATTATGAATTAAAATGAAGAACACATCATAAGACACGCCAGTTGTAATGATAGTAAAATACTTCTTTTAAATTAATATTTTAGTGATACTCTATATTATATATAGATAATTATCAGGAAAAAAAATCTACCCATACATATCGATTTGATCTTTGACTATATTATACAATATTTTCACCATTCAGCCTAAATTAATTTATTACTAGGACTCCTTTGCCTTATACTGTGAGTGTGACGGTGCAGTCTCACAGTCAAGTAATAAGGTGCTACCTACCTGTCCAGTGCAATGACAGTAAAGCTGAGAACAGTGACAGAACAGAAGACTTTGTGCAGGAATTTGATAATTTTACAGAAGAGTAGGGTGTAGATCCACCAACAGCAGTGTGGACTGGCATTCAGGATGATATCAAAAGGCACACAAACAACACTTGCACAGATTCCAGCGCAGGCCAGGTTTTTGATGAAACGGTTTGTGACGGACTTGAATACTGATGTGCGGCATGTTGACCATAATACCATCAGGTTTCCTGTATAAAATAAAATGGCAAATTTGTGAGAAACATGCAGGAATAAAATGCAGCAGAGGCCAAATGGTGTTTTGCTTAGATGTCACAGTACACTTTTGACATATTTAATCTGCCTTTAAGTCATGGCATGCAACGCAAAAATGATTCTCATTATTTATTTTTACCGAAATGATAATACAGTTGAATAGATAATATTTTGAGACATAACTGCCTTAAATTTCTGTTTGTTTCCTCCATCCACTCTTCTCCCCTGCTCTCCTGGAACTACTAACTCTAGTACAGTTCCACAGGTGCCAGAATCCCTCTCATCATCATCATCATAAGCAGTCGCTCGAATCGAGGATGACTTGTTTCCACGTCAAAAAGTTCACAAGTGTTTCAATGAAGAACCTAAAATTCCAGATCCCGAACTGAATCTTGAAGGGTGGCAGATGCCTGTGCGTGGATTTTTTTAACGTGTGGTGGCCATTGCACATCACACGATCCCTCTGGTATGTCCATCATAGCCGTTCCTTAAGATGTCAGTAAGCATCATTCGGCTATTTGACCATGTGCAGGGTCATAGCCATATCTAACCCCAGCAGGCTTACGGACCCCGAGGAACTGCCTATGATGATGATTACGGAGAATTATCAGTATTGGCTGACTTTATTTTTTGCATCTGAAACACAGGACACTGAAATCAATTGTCACATTCCTAGTCCAACTACTGCCCCAATTGAGATCAGCTAATTCAAGACAAGACAAGAATTTAAAGCTGAACATCATGGTTTATATGGTTAAAGAGCACAGCAGATGGTGCTTTGGTCCACCAAATCACGAGAGAAGCGACCTGACATTTCCTCGTAAAACAAATTAATACATTGGCTTTTACAGGCTCAGACATTAAAAGGCAGGATATTATTCCTCTGGTCTCCATATAAACTCCTTCAGTGGCTACTTCTTTGTCTCTGTAAGAAAATGTCATTTCAAATTACCCTAAGCCTTTTCATACTGACAACAATAAAGGAACATGGGTAAAGGGGAGAAACAAAGATGCCTAGAGAATATTGAATGAGAGGTAGATGGCTTTGCCCAAACCTCATGCTGAATTGTTCTTATATATGCTGGTGCATGATTTTGTAGAGGCTGAAGGAACTAGGCAATTTCAACCAGATTCTAGTTTGCTAAATTAGTTCCTTGAGATTTAATTCCATAAACAACTATTTGGAACTGCTGAGTATTGAGATACTGATTAACTCCAAAGTTGGGCCTCAATTCTGTTTGTTTGCTTTCAGAAGCTTAAGTCGGCGACTTAAACTCTCGATCACACAGCGTGTGGAAGAGATGAAACAAATCGTACAAGTGTTGCTGGAGCCATGGAACTCTGGTGGATTCTGTCCGAATTCAAGGTGAAAGTTTGTCCTAGTGTTCCAAAAGGCAACACCATATTTTCACTAATCACCAAGGATTACAACTTTTATCTCATATTGCTACTGTAAGCATTCTGAACGTGCAGGCCTGGAATTTGCGGTCAGCAGCGAAACGAAGGTGATCGCCACTGGCCCCGAACAAAAATCTTGCGATCTCTGTGTTGAGAACTTTGGGTTTTCCAACATTCATTTTCAAATCAACAGAGTATAGTGGGTATCCCCTAGCATGAGCTGCTGTGATATCAACACAGCCAATATAAAATGCAGAATTCTTACAGGCAGCGAACAAGGAAGCGAGTAAGCTCTTAAAATTCTAACTTTTTAAGAATATTAGAGAGAGCAATACATGATTGGGACTCACATATGGGGGAAAAGGCAAACTTGAAATGAAGATGAACAAACTTTAAAAAAAAACATTTTTTTAAGCTTCTTAAAAATTTACATTTTTATTAAAATGGATAAATTTCATAGCCTTGGTTTAGCAGGCAATACATTGTTAAAACCCCAGTTTCAACTAATCCCTTTGGGTCTAACATTCAATGGGGAATTTAACAGCATAATTACTGCAGAAGAGACGAAGTTTCCATCAGTTGCCCTGATTTGAGTGATTACACTGATTGCCGGCTCTGTGTGGGGTGGGGGTGGAGGGGGGGGGCACAGTGCAGCCTGTGTCGGAGCTATGAATGACAGACCGCAACTTCAGGAATTCTGCCTGTTCCTGCACATGTGTCAAATCCCGAAGCTGCGGTCGATTTCAAAGGTGGAATGGCGGCGAACACTGCCAGTTCACCACCATCCGAACCGTAAATTCTGGGCCATTTTCTATATAAACTGAAATAGAAACAGAAAATGCTGGAAGCACTCAGCAGGTCAGGCAGCATCAGTGGGCATCACTGCCAGCATTTATTGCCCATCCCTAGTTGCCCTTGAGAAGAGAAAAAACACTGTGTACCAGTTAACAGATACTGACATTTCCAACAACATAGATTATCCCCATCACTGTTACAAACCAATATTTAGGTTGGAACAAGCAGTACTCAGGAAGTATTTAACCATATTTAGAATCCATTCAACTAATATCAAGGCATTTACAACATCAATAGCAGAGGGACAAAAACAGCAGGCTGCTACAAACATATTGCCGTTCTGAATCTGTCCGTGTACTGATCATAAATGTGTATTTTTCTATGTAATACAATGTTGAATCATGTTGCAATAATCAACTGTAATGAAACTATATACTATAATAGTTTTTTTTCAAAGCAGCACTTATTGGAATTTGTTTAAAAGCATTCATGGAGCAAATTCTTCTTGTTAACTTTTTTGAATCGGCTCCAACGGTATTTAAAGTGAAATGTTTTGCTAGGTGTCCCAGGACTAAAAAAACAATGTAAAGAGGGTAACAGAGAGCTGGTAGCCAGTCCTAGCATTAATCTCATTATGTCAGTCAAATTACTTCAGCAATTTATAATCATCATTATTGTTCAGCAATTTATAATCATCATCTGAACCCTGAAATCGCCTGGTTTATTTTCTTTTCTTTTGATAATAGATATGCTATAAAGTTCAGGGGATGTTTTTATTCAAGTTCATTTGTAAGCTTTTTTGCTGCCTGTCATTAGCAGATGCATTCCATAGCATTGATTCGTGATGACATCCACATTCCAGGATTGATGATCCTGTCCCCGTCAGCACAAGTTTATTGAGTAATAATGCGTCGCTGATTGCTGAGGAATAACACGATCAATAAATATGATTTAGAATTTCCAATTCCAGCTGAATTTCAAAGCGTTTCATGGTCAATACAACAAGGCTTTAAAATTAATGGAGCTGTATCCAGAAAGTTAAAACTCAAAAATATTGGTGATAAAATCCCAACAAGTATCCCAATGGATACTGCCGCCCTTTTATTTAATAACATTTAAAAGTCAGCACACTTTACAGAGACTGTCATAAAATAGCTCAACTCCAGAGAGATCAAAGGCTGTCTGTGAAACTGCATTTATCAATCCATAAAGGAAAGCTACAGTTTAATTTCAAATCAGTTAGAGAGAGAAACTTTCAAGTTGCACATTTGAAGTGGATTTTTATACTTTTCAAAAGATCATTGAGCACAGAGACACTGCAATAAATTTTGCCACACTTGAAGCCAGCATGGAACAGTGAGTTATATTGCCACCTGTTACCTCAGATGGAACTGATTAAGAAGCTTTTCAATTGTGCGGGTACATTTCACCTTCTAATCTATAATTGCTATCATAATAACTGATGAATTCTCAGGCGAATAAGTCTTCGGCAAAATGCACCACACACTATCAAACCTGATTTAATTTGTACCACATCACCTACTGTGTGAGTGGGATTGCATTATCTGAAAGTTGCTGCACTTTCATCGATCAATAGATACAATGCTTCAGGTCTCAAGAGAGCTCTCCCAAATTTACAATACACTTATGACACCGATCTTCCTCTGAACTGCTGACTAATTGCATTCCAGGTGGTCGCACCTGTGCAGGGCGGCCATCACAAATTGGCCACTGCACATGCACAAAGTAATTGTGCCCTGACATCACCAACAGGTAACACTGTGATGCACAAAACATCAAGTGCAATAAAAATGGAAAATGTTAGAAATACATAATGAGTTAGACAATGATGTCGTTACTGGTGCCGCATATGTGACGATGTCATGCCATCGTGCCCCGGGGTCGGCAGGGAGCATTCCAGAAATGCTATCACTGCTGCAGCATTTTCATTGGTCGAAGTAAAACAGGTGGCAGGCACAGTAATGGGTGTTTGTGACTCCCACTCGAATAAAATCCGTCAGTTTTACCTTCGGTTAGCCAGCAGCTACAGAAGACTAGAGCTACGGGAGCTGACACTTTAAAAGTGACTTAACAATGATCGCCAAGCTCTTTATGAATAATATTTGAGTTTGGGAAATAAAGAGACAAATACTCCCTCAGTTCTTCACTGGAGTGCCAGTCTAGATTACGTGCTCAAGTCCTGAAATGGGGCTTGAACCTTCAACCTTCTGATTCAGAAGCAAATGTGTCAGTACTGAGCCGTGGGTTTTATCAGTTAAAGCACCCACTGCAGCTAAATAACGTTTAAGAAAGTAAAATTCTCCCATTATGTGGTATTCGGCTGTCTAAGAAATAAGTCACTTGGCTAGTTTACACTGGTGAAAATTAATTTCAGCTGATTTAATTATACTACATCATAGACTGATTTCATGACTTGCTAAATAGAAGTGATGGTGTTTGACTGGTGTTAATAAGAGTTGAAATGTTAGTTAACCGCATCTTGCAAAGTATGATAGATATCATTTATCTTAGCCTCATAACACAAGCAAACCTCATGTCTGCCAGAGAGATCATAGTCATCCTAAATCCTTTCTTCTCAAAATAATGAGAAAAATTCCCTCTCAGCCACAATAAGCTCAGTCATCTAATCAGCCTTAATTATTATAGAATATCGGTGATTAATTAAACTTTTTTTATCTTTCTAATAATTTATCAATGCAAAGTAAGTTGATGATGGAAAGCACCCAATATGACTGTCGAAGAGAAGGCTGGACAAGATAAGACTGAGTGGTATAGTGAGTCAGAACACTTTGCATTTTCGGTTGGAAGCTATTTTAGATACATGGGATGACATCTATACTATTTTAAAGAGGCCTCATTGACTTGACGAAAGGTCAGTGACCTGAAATGTTAACTCTCCACAGTTGCTGCCTGACATGGTGAGTGTTTCCAGCATTTTCTGTTGTTTATTTCAGATTTCCAGCAGTGTTTGACTTTTGTCTCATTGACTTAAATAGTGGCAACCACAATGTTGGCAAAACTACCCAGAATTCTACATCATTCGCAGAAATAGGGAGTACGGAGGGCAGAAATGTCATTCTGATACAGTAGGTGTTGCTCTTCTGTGGTTGGTGTTCAGGCACATTGTTGGACTCCACAACAACAACAACTTGTATTTATATAGCATCCAAGGTGCTTCACAGGAGTATTATGAAACAAAAATTCTGACACCGAGCCACATAAGCAGATATTAGGGCAGGTGACCAAAAGCTTGGTCAAAGAGGTAGGTTTTAAGGAGCGTCTTGAAGGAGAAAAGAGAGGTAGAAAAGCGGAGAGGTCTACGCAGGGAGTTCCAGAGCTTGGGGCCTAGGCAATAGAAGGCACGTCCACCAATGATTGGGCGATTATAATCAGGGATGCTCAAGATGGCAGAATTTGAGGAATGCAGACATCTCGGGGGGTTGAGGGGCTGCAGGAGATTACAGAGATTGGGGGGCGAGGCCATGGAGGGATTTGAAAATAAGGATGAGAATTTTGAAATCGAGGCATTGCTTAACCGGGAGCCAATGCAGGTCAGCGAGCACAGGGGTGATGGGTGAGCAGGACTTGGTGCAAGTTAGCACACAAGCAGCCAAGTTTTGGATCACCTCTAGTTTACATAGCGTAGAATGTGGGAGACCAGTCAGGAGTGCATTGGAATAGTCAAGTCTAGAGGTAACAAAGGCATGGATGAGGGTTTCAGCAGTGGATGAGCTAAGGCAAGGGCGGAGACAGGCGATGTTACAGAGGTGGAAATAGGCGGTCTTAGTTATGCTGCGGATATGTGGTCGCAGTATCCAGTATAATGGGAGATTATCGGTACATCACAGCAGTCCCCAATATTAAACTGGCCTGGATGATCTTGATGTAAATAGGTCAACTGTTTCATTTAGTTATTTCTTGCCTTGCTAAGAACAAAGCTCTTTTTGAAGAGGATGTCAAATATTGTGTTCACCTTTTCTATTTGGGATCATTTACCACTAAGAGCCAGTGGCTTAGAAATTTACACCATATTTAGAAATTGCCATATGAAATATACACAGAAATATAAAAAGATTGATGCCATATTAATATCAATACAAAATTTGCACGTCCAGTCATACATGTTTTATTCAATACCTTTTAATATAGTTCTCACCAGAGACCTTGATTAAATTGAGAAACTGTGTGATCGTTTAAAGCTAGGTTAAGCTTAAAATGTTTCTACATTTTAACCCTTAAATGCGACTCCAGTGTTTCTGGTACGGATCCAATGTTGGTACATGTGATACCTGCACCAACTAATCACTGGTAGTGATCCTGTTTTCCAGGCTGCGACTGCAATATACTGGTGCCACGTCACATGAATAGCAGTTTACTTCAATGTACTGTGCTTGCAAAAGGGCAGAGCTAAACCTAGTCAGCTACTGACACTTTTTTTTTACAGACATTACACACAGTACCTGTCAATTACTGAAAACAAATGGGAAAACAAAACTTTGAAAGCGTTCTCCAAACTACTAACAAAAATGTCAATGTAAAAGTGTTAATACTGGCCATAGAAACTGTAGAGAGCTGGGCTAACTTTCAACTTTACCATCAGACCCTATTGTTTAAAATCATGGAGTTGTAGATGGTTATGATTAAATTTAACATCCATAATTTTTCCAATTCTCTGAATTGCTTGTGAATATTTCTGTTTGATATAATTGCAGGTAAATGGCCTGAATGAGTCTGACTTTGATAGTATGAGGAAGTGGAATTAACATTCACTGGAGTAACAATACACTGAAGCACTTTGGTTATATCCTGTACCCTGTCATCGCTGTTTCGCTTCTGATGCTAATTCAGCTCTTTCACACGGTGTGCTAAACAGAAGAATGAATTGCTATCAAAAGAGACAATACAAAAATAGCATACGATTAATTAAATGCAGTGCCTAAATTTAGCTTTTGACTCAATATCCAAATTCACAACCATGATACCCATTCAAAACAAACAAGAAGCCAAAAGAAATATCACTAGGCGTGACCTCCACAATGCTGAATATCTGAAACTTTCGTCAAAGGAGACAGCACGCAATAAGAGAATATTAAGACAAAAATCATCAAGATAGCCGACTGAAGGAGGGAGGAAAATGATCCAAATGAAAAGTGCAAATCTTTCCGATACCTGCAAGAAATGGGAGCTGCTTTTCTATATAGGAATGCAAGAGGCACAACTTTATCCCAAACCCCTTTCCCTAGCTACCAACTCCATCCCTCTCCCTAGCAATTGTCTGAGGCTGAACCAGACTGATTGCAAACTTGGTGTCATATTTGACCCCCATATCCATGCCATCTCGAGACCGCCTATTTCCACCTCTGTAACATTGCCCAACTCCACCCCTGCCTCAGCTCATCTGCTGCTGAAACCCTCATCCATGCCTTTGTTACCTCTAGACTTGACTATTCCCACACACTCATGGCCAGCCTCCCATGTTCTACCCTCCGTAAACTTGAGAACATTCAAAACTCTGCTGCCCGTGTCTTAACTCCCACCAAATCCTGTTCACCCATCACTCCAGTGGCTCCTGGTTAAGCGACGCCTCTATGTTAAAATTCTCATCCTTGTTTTCAAATCCCTTCATGGCCTTGCCCCTCCCTATCTCTGTGATCTCCTCCAGCCTACAACCCTCTGAGATATCTGCACTCCTCCAATTCGGGCCTCTTGGGCATCCCCGATTTTAATCGCTCCACCATTGGTGGCCGTGCCTTCAGCTGCTAAGTTCCTAAGCTCTGGAATTGCCTCCCTAAACCTCTCTGCCTCTCTATCTCTCTTTCCTCCTTTAAGATCATCAGCATCATAGGCAGTCCCTCGAAATCGAGGAAGACTTGCTTCCACTCCAAAAGTGAATTCTCAGGTGACTGAACAATCCAATTCGGGAATTACAGTCTCTGTCGCAGGTGGGACAGACATTCATTGGAGGAAACGGTGGGTGGGGAGTCTGGTTTGCCGTACGCTCCTTCCGCTGCCTGCACTTGTTTTCTGCATGCTCTCGGCGACGAGACTCGTGGTGCTCAGCGCCCTCCGGATGCTCTTCCTCCACTTAGGGCGGTCTTTGGTCAGGGACTCCCAGATGTCGGTGAGGATGTTGCACTTTATCAAAGAGGCTTTGAAGGTGTCCTTGAAACGTTCCCTCTGCCCACCTGGGGCTCGCTTGGCATGTAGGAGCTCCGAGTAGAGCGCTTGCTTTGGGAGTGTTGTGTCCGGCATGCGGACAATGTGGCCTGCCCAACGGAGCTGGTCGAGTGTGGCAAATGCTTCGATGCTGGGGATGTTGGCCTGATCGAAAACACTGACATTGGTGCGTCTGTCCTCCCAGGGGATTTAGAAACATAGAAACATAGAAAATAGGAGCAGTAGTAGGCCATTCGGCCCTTCGAGTCTGCAATGCCATTCAATATGATCATGGCTGATCCTCTATCTGAACACCATATTCCTGCTTTTTCCCCATACCCCTTGATGACTTTTGTTTCTAGAAATCTATCTATCTCCCTCTTAAATATATTCAGTGATTTGGCCTCCACCGCCTTCTGTGGTAGAGATTTCCACAGGTCCACCACAATCTGAGTGAATAAATTTCTCCTCATCTCAGTCCTAAATTTCCTACCCTGTATCCTGAGACTGTGACCCCTTGTTCTAGACTTCCCAGCCAGGGCAAACATCCTCCCTGCATCCAATCTATCCAACCCAGTCAGAATTTTATACATTTCAATGAGATCCCCTCTCATTCTTCTAAACTCGAGTGAATGCAAGCCTAGTCCACTCAATCTCTCCTCATACGACAGTTCTGCCATCCCAGGAATCAGTCTGGTGAACCTTCGCTGCACTCCTTCTATGGCAAGTATATCCTTTCTTAGGTAAGGAGACCAAAACTGCAAATGGCAGAAGTTCAGAGTCAACCCTGTTTACGCACATAAAAAAAAGAATTCCTTCGATCTTCTGCCGGTTACAGCAGTCTTACTAGAGAACTTCAGCGCAAATTATACTATGGGGTGGATTTTCCTCCCTGAATGAACCTCAGCTGGCTGCCCGGTTCCGCTGGCTGACAGCAGGACCGGTCCATTTTGAAGGCTGGGCCTCATTGACATTGGGGCGGCGGACTGTGGCCAGAGATGGGTGGTAGCCCCGTCAGCTCTGGACCGTGCAATATTGGGCAGTCAAGTCATCCTCCGGGAGGGGAAGCCAGAACAACAGTGGTCCTGGCCGGATTTGTGGAGCCAAAAGAAGAGCTCACTTTTGAGATAACTGAATGACAATACCTTTGGGATCCCCTTTGTCCAGATCGACAGTTGATATTGGCTGATTCAGTCCAAAAATGGCAATCGGGTCCTATGTATATCAGAGGAGTTGGATTTGCATGTTAAATAAGCCACCGGCTGCCCAGCAATTGGCCCTGGAGAACACTGCCACAGAGACCTCGGTAACGTAGGTCATTGCCCAGCAATTTCAGTGTGGTACTGCCCCATTCCTGCTGGCAGAGGCCTGAAGATCTCGTAATTTCTTCACCTAATTTTTAACATATAAACTCCCAAGTAAGGCTTTGTGTGAAAGGTATAGATTTGTTTATAAAATCAGTGCCTGCGTGTGGTTGAAGAACTGAATGACATTAGTTTCTGCTTTATTAATGAGCCACATACTGCTTCAATGTGAGCTTCTGACCACCATTATGTCATCATCTGTTTCAGAGAAACAAAGCAAGGTTCCATCAATTCTGTTCAGATGTGTTGTGTATGCATGCCTGTTTACTGTGTGATGTCTGTAACACTGTATGCCACGTTAAATGTATCCTTATACTGTACACACCTCACCGGTACACCAGAGGTTGCAGCTGCTGGAGTCCTAGGGGTTGCCTGCACACGTCAGGTAACCCAGTATAAAAGGGAACTCACAGCTTGTTGTCGTTACTCAGGAGCTGCAAATAAAGGACTACAGGTCGACACAGTTTAAGTATCATACCCTGCCTCGTGGAGTCATTACTAAAGGTGTCTACATATGCTGCAACTGGCGACGGGAATACGAGGTCACGAACTACACGCTCAACATGTCTAACCTCAGCAACTTTCAGCAATTTACAGAGGGGGAAGATTGGGATGCTTTTGTGAAAAGATTGGAATTCTTTATAGCCAACGACCTGGACAGGGACACACCGGCTACACTACCGAACAAACGCAGGGCCATCCTGCTTAGCAGTTGTGGGCTCACCATCTACGGTCTCGTCAGGGACTTACTAGCCCGGGAGAAGACAACCACCAAGAGCAATGAGCAACTTGTAACAATCATACAGGAATAACTAAAACCGAAAGAAAACATCCTCACAGCCAGGCATCGGTTCTACACTTACCGGCGACCTGAGGGCCAAGAAATTGCCAAGTATGCTGCACACTTAAGAAGACTAGCTGCACCGTGTGATTTTGGCGACCACCTTAATGAAGCACTAAGGAACATATTTGTCATCGGAATCGGCCACGAAGGCCTCCTACACAAATTGCTCTCGGCTGACATCACGGTCACCCTGCAGAAAGCAATTCAAGTGAGCCAGGCCTACATGGTTTCGGCCAGCGACTCCAGGCAAATACTGACCCAGGACTCTAAACCGGCGAGCGCAGTGCACCGCATGGATACTTCTAAAGGCAGAAATGCTGCCCCGAGTCCTGCAACCCTGAGTCCGCCACATGGGGCAAACCGGATGGCCCCGTGTTGGTGCTGTGGAGGAAACCACAGGGCCCACCAGTGCCGCTACAAAGACTATGCATGCAAAGGCTGCAAAGAGAAAGGGCACCTTCAGAGAATGAGCAGAAAAGGCTGTACTCACCACGTCTCTGATGAGTTGGCTGATCACCGGGGCTCCGACACAGATGAAGATGAAGCTGCTCAAACCCTGGAAGAAGAGTACGGAATCTTTACCTGCTCCACCGGAAGTTCTCCGTGGATGATGGAAGTGGACATCGATGGGGTCCCAGTCTCCATGGAGATCGACACAGGGGCGAGCCAGTCTGTGATGAGCCAAATGACCTTTGAAAAAATTTGGATGAATCCAGCCACTCGACCAAAATTGTCTCCTGTCCAGGCAAAGCTGCTCACCTATACCAAAAGTAAAATCCAAATCGTTGGCAGTGTAGACGTCCAGGTCTCCCAGGGCGACGTGTTGAACAAACTCCCCCTATGGATTGTAGCCGGCGACGGTCCCACGCTGCTGGGCAGGAATTGGATGAACTGGGTCGACATCAGGCGAAGTGGCGCTGTGGAAGAAAAGACCACCACAGCCTACTTGCAGCAAGACCAGAAAATGGCTGCAGCACCACAAGCAGCAGAACCTGTAATCAAAATGGCCTCCGCCATGCCACGAGTGAACATAAAGGAGCATCATGTGACATCGAGCGGCCAATCGGATTTGAAGGCTCCCTTAAAGGAGACCGGTAACCAAAAAAATTTAAAGGGGAAGGTTCAACTATTTGAATACACGGACTTTAAAGCTAAAGATGCAATTAAAGGGTGCAAGTATGAAAATGTATGCAATGTAACCATGAATTGTGATGCTGGTTTAACCAATGTGACTAATGAGATGAATGCAGGTGTCAGTAAGGTTAAGAACAAGTTTATTATGCTTAACAGTAATGATAGAGATTGTCAAATACCTAATGTAACCCTGTCTGTTGAAACCAGGACACCCAAAAGTGATGCAAATGCTAGAATGTATAATGCAGGCTCGACTATGTGTGATCAGAGCCAAGGTGTCATGTATACCGGTCGGACACTGCCAAAGGACATTGGGTCCTACAGGGACCATGCTGATGCCAATGGAATCCCCCTGTGGGAGACCCCCAGGTCCAGCAGGCTACCTGATCATGTAGCCTGGACCTTTGGAATGAATGTGATGCCCCTTGCAGGACACACACACACACACACACACCCAGTGGGAGAACACCCACTACAGGGACAGTGGTCAATAGGCAGCCCAGCCACTACCAATGGCAATCTGCATCAGACCAGCCCTACAGCCCCTGGCCACCAGGGCCAACACCAGAAGCATGAGGCCAATATCCTCCAGCTTCCCTGGCAAACCCTGGGATGACCTGACCCTCATCCCAATTGGTGGACAAGGAGCCCACCCAGTCTTGTAGCCCTGCCCATCACCCCACAACTACCCACATCATTGTGTATACACACCACCCACTGCTGCCGTGGCTACCTCCCCGAGGGATCCCACAACAGTGACACCCACTTGGTTTGTATGTGAGGGAGGGGAAACGTACGAGGCCAGCCTCAAGCACAGGGGTTACACCTGGCAACCACACAACCCTCACCACAACCCCCATAGCCCACCACTGATCACCTCCCCTGGTCATGACAATAAGGATATGAAAAATGCTCAGGGGGGAGTATTGTTGTGTATGCATGCCTGTTTACTGTGTGATGTCTGTAACACTGTATGCCACATTGAATGTATCCTTATACTGTACACACATCACCGGTACACCAGAGGGTGCTGCTGCTGGAGACCTAGGGGTTGCCTGCACACGGCAGGTAACCCAGTATAAAAGGGAACTCACAGCTTGTCACTCAGGAGCTGCAAATAAAGGACTACAGGTTGACACAGTTTAAGTATCATACCTTGCCTCGTGGAGTCATTCCTAAAGGTGCCTACATATGCTACAAGATGTTTCCCTTATAACCAAATTGAAGTCATTATGAAATGCTCAGGTTTAAATTAAAGCTACATAAATGCAAATCAGTACACAAGAATCAACTACTGATCCCTAATTAATAAAGCTTTACCTCATTATTCCTTCCAGCTACAATGTTTGTGCATATTAAGACCACGTGGGCAATGGTCAAGCCTGGCCTTGTCCCCTCCCCTTCCATCTACCCCATTGGTAGATCCAATTCTACCTTTGTGCTTTTTAATGCTTTTGTACCCTGCCTTCTCAAATAATGAGCACTGAGCCCACACATTAAAAAGGGCTTCTACAATATGCATATTTTGCTGACCAATTATTAAATATTTTCCAGTCGTATTGGGAAACTTGCAGTAGTACAGACAATTATTGTAGTAACATGGGCCAAGAGCTTCCACTTTCAGCGCAATCGGCGATCCGGGCACAAATTGCGCTCAAAATTGCGCTAGTTTTTAGAAATGGATTTTTTTCTCAAGTTTCCACTCAAACTCATTTGCATATCGCCAAATGTAAAATCTGCCATGAACCCGTGCAATCGGGCAGCATTTTAAATCATCATGGGCCGAAAATTCCGGCCTCGCCAGCTCAGTATGAAGTGTGCACAGACCCAGCGAGGCCTCGCAAAAAACGGTTTTCGGGGCGCAATGCGCATGCGCCGAGAACCTGCCTTTCCGATCTGTCAACATTTCTCCTGACAGATTCCCGCATCCCCGGGAGAAGGACATTCATGCGGGAGAGATTGGACTATTTGCCCAACTCATGTCCAGCGAATGTGCTTCAAACCTTTACGCCTAAGAGTTTTAAAACATATAAAAATTAAATTTAAATACTAATTTTTATATTAAAAATGCTGTCCATTAAGATAAATTAATTTTAACACTATTAAAACACATAAACATTCCAAAAAATATTTTGTTCCTAAAACATTTAATTACATTTAATTTCAAATATGTGAGGTGTTTTATTTATTTATTATGCTGTGTTTCGATATTTATGGGGTTTTTCTCATTGATAGTAATGGGAATCCGTACAAACAGAGCTCCTATTTTTATCAGTGAGAATATGGCCTAGTGATTGGTGATCCAGTTCCATGTGACTCCAGCTTGTACGTACATATCTGAAAGACATCTCCCCATGTGCTGCGCAGCAAATGGAAGCCTCCTATGTTCCTCCGGGACCACCAGGTATTTTTGTAGATTTTTTCTGGGTCGGAGGAGTGCATATGAAGCAAGATTCCAACTGCAATTTTCCCCCCAATGTTTTATTAAATTATTTTTGCATTAAAAATATATTCCTTGACATACTGAAGAGAGGTAACCTGGTGCAGCTTTATTAATACAACTGAAAATAGCTTTATCACAAAAAACAGGCATTTTTAATCAGAGTGTCATTCCACCACCTGTGAGTAACCCAATTTTAAATAACCGAAAATGACTTTACAGAACCACTTACTAGTTGCATTAGTGAATAGTAGTCAGTTTCTTAGTAAATTAAAAAAAAGTATTTAAAAGCTTTTAAAATGTGTCTATTAGTGTTAGAGAAGGTTCACTAGGTTGATTCCGGAGATGAGGGAGTTAACTTATGAAGATAGGTTGAGTAGGTTGGGCCTATACTCATTGGAGTTCAGAAGAATGAGAGGTGATCTTATCGAAACATATAAGATAATGAGGGGGCTTGACAAGGTGGATGCAGAGAGGATATTTCCACTCATAGGGGAAACTAAAACTAGGGGACATAGTCTCAGAATAAGAAGCCACCCATTTAAAACTGAGATGAGGAGAAATTTCTTCTCTCAGAGGATTGTAAATCTGTGGAATTCTCTGCCCCAGAGAGCTGTGGAGGCTGGGTCATTGAATATATTTAAGTTGGAGATAGACAGATTTTTGAGCGATAAGGGAGTAAAGGGTTATGGCGAGGGGGCAGAGAAGTGGAGCTGAGTCCATGATCAGATCAGCCATGATCTTATTAAATGGAGGAGCAGGCTCGAGGGGCCAAATGGCCTACTCCTGCTCCTATTTCTTATGTTCTTATGTCCTTGCGCTAACAAAATTTCAAAAGCCTCCTCGAAGGCCTGCAAACAGGTGCCATGAGCAGAAACTCACTGGTGATTAAATAGATTTGGAAACGTGGTCTGTTTTGTGGGCGGGGCAGGCACTAAGTGCAATGTTGTTTAAAATAGCACAAAAGATCGCAGAAACTTGATTTGCACTGGACGTAATTTGCGCTTAAAACTCCACCATCTTTTGTGCTGGTTTGGCCAATTTCGGAAACTCCAGGCCATGGTACCTATCTCATCCTTGCCTAAAACCCAAATATTATTGCTCATGGCTATTTACGATTCCAGTGCACCAGGCTTTTTATAGGGGTGCAATATTCTTCAAGATGTGCAAAGCTAAACTGCACTTATAAATAGGCATTTAACGTTTGGTGATGGATTTGAAGTCCCAGGCACTATAGGAAGAAGAGCAGGGGAGTTCTCCAGTGCACTGGCCAATAGTTATCCTTCAACCAACATCACTAAATCAGCTTATCTAGTCATCACCTCATTATTGTTTGTGGGAGCTTGCTGTGTGAAAATTGGCTGCTTTATTTACACCATTATAACAGGGACTACACTTCAAAGATTGGCTGGAAAATGCTTTGGGATGTCCTGAGGTCGTGAAAGGCGCTATATAAATTCTTAAACCTACAAGAACAGTCGCGTATTGCTAATATTCTCTCCTGATACACTGCATATTTGAATAGAATGGATATAATCAGAGTTAGGTTTAGAGAAACTCCCACTGAAGGAATCGGTGAGTGTGTGTATTCCGAGAGATGAGGATGACTAACTGGATGTTGTTACAACAGTAAGTACACTTCAAAAAATACTTCTTTGGATCTGCAGCGCGTTGGGACGTCCTGAGGTCGCTATATGAATGCAAGTCTTTCAAGCAGAGGGAAACTCGAACTGAGTGCGTGTTAACCTTTTCCTGCAGGAAAAGGATCTGTATAGAACCCCACTGACTGTAAATGAAGATCTGTGGTGGAGGGAGGAGGTTAAATCCAGCGGCCCGAGGCGATTGTCCCGCGCCGTTTGATGCTGAAATTGGCACTTTGACAAGACCTCCGTTTTAACTCTTGGGAACCAGCGGCATTTACTGCAATGCCCGCTGATCTGCCACCGCGACTCTTGATGCACCGAACTGCCTCTGCACCCGCAGATTGTTTTTTTTTTGCATTTAAAAGAAACAGCGTTAATGGATCCTGACGGGTCTCACCCGAGCCCATAAATGCACATCCCAAGCAAGGCACACACACGGACACAGCGGCGGGGCATCTGCATATCACAATGCATCAGTCTATGCATTACACTTCAATCGGATATATACAGGCAACCCTATAGATTCAATGTACCAAGGTCTGCATTTGTCCACTAAATTGGTATTCCCAGTCCAACTCCAATCGACCAAACTCATGTTTATAATATAATGGACGCATTATACTGAAAATGAAACAATTATTCCCAGCTTAAACATCAGCAAATACTTCAGTGAAGCTACCACTGTACCACAATACCGGACCCACCCCGTTCACAATGTGCTTGTAGATGTGTAAGCTGCGGCCGTGCATTAAAAACCTGGCGGGGAGGCAGTATAACTGGCATCCCCGGCGCGGCCACTTACCCAGGACGGCGCCGATGAAGATGAGGATTTGCACCGAGGTGGTGAAGTCTCGGTAGGTCTGCTCCTGCTGCAGCCTGCCCAGGGACTGGCTCCTGCCCCCTGTCCCGTTGCGGGGTCCCTGAACGCTGAGGTTGCTGAGCCCGGCTGTCCTGATGTCTAAGCCCCAGTCATCGCCCCAGCCCTGCTGGGAGCTGGCGTTGTGGTCCATGGTGCTCGCAGGCTCCCTACGTGACATCTAACTTCACCCCCACCCAAACATCTTGAAAAGAAAACACCTTTTTTTTTGTTGTAAATATTACACCCCCTCCCCCTTATTACTGCTGAAGAGAGAAGCACATTTGAAGTGTGGCCCAGGAGTTGCCAATGTCGATCATTCCACAGCTTCTTCACATAATTTCCCCTCAAGCTCCCCTCCCCCCAGATCCCAAAAGCTGACTGCCGTGATCCTGGATACTATCCACAACACAACTGTACAGGCAGGAACATCTTTCGTCAGAAATGCGTTGCCTGGAGACGGCAATCAGTGTAAAGGGAGAGAGAGAGAAACAAAGCTACTTCCATCTCAAAATCTTTTCTTTGCTGCACATTTCCCTCTGGAGGATTGCCCACTCCAGCCTTTCCCGGAGATTCTCCTTCTTCCCAAGGATGAGGATGTCCTCCCTATCTTCCCACGCCGTTTACAGGGGTTCATCTGCCAGTCAGAACAGCAGAGATTTATTTGACTGCATTACTGGAACAGAGCGTCAGCGTCGATGCCAAAAAGCAAAATACCTTCCCTAGTGACAAGCTGTTCAAAGGCAGCAAAACGTGGATAATTTAACAAACCCCGTTAGGGAAATACTGACATTTTTTTCTTAAAGGGGCGCTGTCTTCACGTAACTGACAAATCTGCTGTTATTTACTAAAAGACAAGGTTATAAATTCTATCAAAATTCTTCATCTCATCCTTTCTTTATTCTATCATAAAGGCAAAAAGGATGCATGGTGCTGCTCAAACTCCAAACAACAGAAAAGGCCCCATAAGCACTTTTTATATTTAAGAAATGAAATGTTTGAACATTCATCTGAACTTACTCTTTTTTGCAGAATGTGTTCAGTCATCTAGAAACCTTCCCATGATTACCTGCATATCTCAGACTTATACAGTCTGACACCAAATATATGAATTCTCCTTGACTAGATGACTGGAGAAAAATAAAATAAACTCTAACATCAGTTATTGAACTGATATTTAAGTATATGGGGAAAATTCAACATTTTTGTAACATTCTAAATAGAAAATATATATGGTGTTTGCATCGATTCACTCCACGTGATATCAAGAAATGTCTGAGCACAGCAAAAACTATGGGCTTTGACAATATCCTTACTGTTATACTGAAGACCTGTGCTCCAGAACAAGCCGTGCTTCCAGCCAAACTGTTCCAGTACAACTACACCACTGACACCTACCCATCAATGTGAAAGTTGCCCAGGTATGGCCTGTCCATAAAAAGCAGGACAAATTCAATCTGGCCAATGACCTTCCTATCAGCCTACTCCCAATCATCAGCAAAGTGATTGAAGGAATCATCAACAGTGCCTTCAAGCAGCACTTACCAATAACTGCTCACCAATGTTCAGTTTGGGTTTCGCCAGGACCATTCAGCTCCAGACCTCATTACAGCCTTGGTCCAAATGTGGACACAAGGTGAATTCCACAAGTGAGATGAGAGTGACTCATCCTTACCCTTACCAGCAAGGCTGCATTTGACCGAGTGTGACACCAAGAATCCTGAGTAAAACCGAAGTCAATGGGAATCAGGAGGAAAATTCTCCAGTGGTTCCACCTGGCACGAAGGAAGAAAGGTGTGGTTGTTGAAGTCCAAACACCTTAGCATCAGGACATCACTACAGGAGTTCCTCAAGGCAGTGTCCTAGACCTAACTATCTTCAGTTGCTTCATCAATAATCATCCCTCTATCATAAGGTCAGAAGTGAGGCTGTTTACTGATGATTGTACAGTGCTCAGCTCCATTTGCAATTACTCAGATAATGAAGTAGTCTGTCCCACATGCAGCAAGACCTGGAGAATATCCAGGCTTGTGTTTATAAGTGGCAAGTAACATTCATGACACACAAATGGCAGGTAACTGCGCACTCAAACAAGAGAATGTCTAACCATCTCCCTTTGACAGTCAATGGCATTACCATCGCTGAGTCCCTTAGCATCAACATCCTGGGGTCACTACTGATCAGAAACTCAACTGGGCCAGCCACATAAATATTGTGGCTACAAGAGCAGGTCAGAGGCTGGATATGCTGTGGGGAGGGTCTCTCCTCCTGACTTCCCCAAAGCCTGTCTACCACCTACAAGGTACAAGTCAGTAGTGTGATGGAATACTCTCCAGTTATCTGGATAAGTGCAGCTGCAACAACACTCAAAAGGCTGAAAATCATCCAGTACAAAGCAATCCAAAGGATCAACACTATTACCTCCAAGTTCCCCATCTATCACATAGGCTCAGAGAGCTGGGTTTTTATTTTAGAAAAGCAGTGAGCTCGGGGAAACTTTATTGAAGTATTTAAAATTATGAAGGGACTAGACTTGCATATATAGAATTACATTGAATTTACAGCATAGAAACAGGCCATTTGGCCAAACAGGTCTATGCAAGTGTTTATGCTCCACACGAACCATTACCTTACTTCATCTCACCTTATCAACAGAACCTTCTATTCCTTCATCCCTCATTTGTTTATCCAGCTTCCCCTTAAATTCATCTATGCTATTCGCTTCAACTACTGCATGTGGTAGCAAGTTCCACATTCTCAGCAGTCTCTAAGTAAAGAATTTCTCCTGACTTCCTTACTGGATTTATTGGTGACTATTTTATATTTATGGCCCCTAGTTTTGGACTCTCCTATTGCTGGAAACACCTTCTTTACATCTGCTCAATCAAACCCTTTCATAATTTTAAAGACCTCTATCAGGTCACCTCTCAACCTTTTATTTTCTAGATTAAAGAGCCCCAGCTTGTTCAGTCTTTCCTGATTGTTATAACCTGTCAGTTCACATATTCTACATATTGGATGTAAATCTTAAGAAACAAGCTTCTCTGGTTTGCCTCCAACTTTACTCATGCCTGTGTAGAGCACGTGTGAGTGACTCAAGGTGGAAGCAACTTTGTTATAGGTTTCTGGGCATCCCAAAAGAACTCCCTATAACTTTGTGATTCCTGAATTGATTTTCTTTTCTCTGAAGCTTTTAACTGTCTTGCTAACATTTTCTTTGGGTGCTTTGATTTCTTCCTCCAGTGCTGCATTGTCCCTTTAAGCAATGTTTTATATCCTGCTGCTGCACAACTCTTTTAAATCTGTTTTTGCCAGGAGATTACTGGCTGCAGGTGGGTTATGATGACTAGTTGCAACGTGGCTGAATGGGACAGAGTCAATGGACCAGTTGTTGTTTTTTTGTCTATCTTCTTTGTATATTTGTATATGAAAGTTGCAGATAATCTGCATGTTTATGCTATAAACAAATGTTTCAAAAGATCCAATCTGTTAAACAGCACCAAGTTTAGCTACTTATTTAATGTGATACAGACACACTGACCGGAATTTCCCAGGGTGGTAGCGGGCATGATTGGTGACCAGTCAGGTGAAAAAGTTGTTATTTTTGACAGTGGATCGAGAACCCACTGACATCTCTCTCCCACACGCCATTTCCCTGGTGCATCTGTCATCACAGAGCCAACCCGACCAGCAGCGATGGGCGACCCAATTGAAATCATTATCAGGTAGTTTACAGGCATTTAAGAGCCTTTCTCCCCCTATATTTTAAATTTCCCCACATGATCACGGCATTCACGTAGCTCGGGAACCATGTCTGTCAACCTGAGGCCAGATTTCCATGGCCATTACTCCAGCTGATTACGTGACAACATCAAATGTGCAGTAAAATCTCCCACCTGACAGATGATCACTTTCCCCAGGCAGAAGCCATTGCTCAGTCCATTTCCAGCACAGATTCTGAAGGCTGCAAGTGTTTCCAGTAAAGTCGCCATCCAGTGTCACCTCATTGGAAGAACTCTCTCACCATTGACAAAATGCTTCTGTTATCTGTATTGCATCTGCCATCTATTCCATCAGCATGGGTGCCGTTTATACTGTCTCACCTTGGTCCACAGAATCAGACCACAAAGAGCTCCAACACCAGCAGCACCAACAACAACACCGACCTTCTCCGCAATCATCTGATGCTGCACAGGATTGAGGGCATCAGCACCCAAGCACATTGCTGCCTAAGAGGCCAGGGATGGCCTCACCATGGCCAGATTTAGTTAACTTTATGCTGGACACTCATATGGTTGCCATGTGATGCGGCAGGTTAGCACCACCCCACACCAACACCACAAAGCATCCCTACAATGACCAAGCCATTCCTTTCATAAGAACATAAGAACAAAAGAATTAGGAACAGGAGTAGGCCATCTAGCCCCTCAAGCCTGCTCCGCCATTCAAGAAGATCATGGCTGATCTGGCCGTGGACTCAGGTCCACTTACCCGCCCGCTCCCCGTAACCCTTAATTCCCTTATTAGTTAAAAATCTATCTATCTGTGATTTGAATATATTCAATGAGCTAGCCTCAACTGCTTCCTTGGGCAGAGAATTCCACAGATTCACAACCCTCTGGGAGAAGAAATTCCTTCTCAACTCGGTTTTAAATTGGCTCCCCCGTAGTTTGAGGCTGTGCCCCCGAGTTCTAGTCTCCCCGACCAGTGGAAACAACCTCTCTGCCTCTATCTTGTCTATCCCTTTCATTATTTTAAATGTTTCTATAAGATCACCCCTCATCCTTCTGAACTCCAACGAGTAAAGACCCAGTCTACTCAATCTATCATCATAAGGTAACCCCCTCATCTCCGGAATCAGCCGAGTGTAAGAAAGGTGACCAAAACTGCACGCAGTACTCCAGGTGCGGCCTCACCAATACCCTATACAGTTGCAGCAGGACCTCCCTGCTTTTGTACTCCAACCCTCTCGCAATGAAGGCCAAC
This sequence comes from Pristiophorus japonicus, assembly GCF_044704955.1. Lineage (NCBI taxonomy): Eukaryota > Metazoa > Chordata > Chondrichthyes > Pristiophoridae > Pristiophorus > Pristiophorus japonicus. Next base: position 193,548,223 of record NC_091980.1, on the reverse strand, counting down.
ATTCCATTCGCCTTCCTGATTACCTGCTGCACCTGCAAACTAACTTTTTGGGATTCATGCACAAGGACCCCCAGGTCCCGCTGCACCTCAGCATGTTGTAATTTCTCCCCATTCAAATAATATTTCCTTTTACTGTTTTTTTTCCCAAGGTGGATGACCTCACATTTTCCGACATTGTATTCCATCTGCCAAACCTTAGATCATTCGCTTAACCTATCCAAATCTCTTTGCAGCCTCTCTGTGTCCTCTACACAACCCGCTTTCCCACTAATCTTTGTGTCATCTGCAAATTTTGTTGCACTACACTCTGTCCCCTCTTCCAGGTCATCTATGTATATTGTAAACAGTTGTGGTCCCAGCACCGATCCCTGTGGCACACCACTAACCACCGATTTCCAACCCGAAAAGGACCCATTTATTCCAACTCTCTGCTTTCTGTTCACCAGCCAATTCTCTATCCATGCTAATACATTTCCTCTGACTCCGCGTACCTCTATCTTCTGCAGTAACCTTTTGTGTGGCACCTTATCAAATGCCTTTTGGAAATCTAAATACACCACATCCATCAGTACACCTCTATCCACCATGCTCGTTATATCCTCAAAGAATTCCAGTAAATTAGTTAAACATGATTTCCCCTTCATGAATCCATGCTGCGTCTGCTTGATTGCACTATTCCTATCTAGATGTCCCGCTATTTCTTCCTTAATGATAGTTTCAAGCATTTTCCCCACTACAGATGTTAAACTAACCGGCCTATAGTTACCTGCCTTCTTTCTGCCCCCTTTTTTAAACAGAGGCGTTACATTAGCTGCTTTCCAATCCGCTGGTACCTCCCCAGAGTCCAGAGAATTTTGGTAGATTATAACGAATGCATCTGCTATAACTTCCGCCATCTCTTTTAATATCCTGGGATGCATTTCATCAGGACCAGGAGACTTGTCTATCTTGAGTCCCATTAGCCTGTCCAGCACTACCCCCCTAGTGATAGTGATTGTCTCAAGGTCCTCCCTTCGCACATTCCTGTGACCAGCAATTTTTGGCATGGTTTTTGTTTCTTCCACTGTGAAGACCGAAGCAAAATCATTGTTTAAGGTCTCAGCCATTTCCACATTTCCCATTATTAAATCCCCCTTCTCATCTTCTAAGGGTCCAACATTTACTTTCGTCACTCTTTTCCGTTTTATATATCTGTAAAAGCTTTTACTATCTGTTTTTATGTTTTGCGCAAGTTTACCTTCGTAATCTATCTTTCCTTTCTTTATTGTTTTTTTAGTCATTCTTTGCCGTTGTTTAAAATTTTCCCAATCTTCTAGTTTCCCACTAACCTTGGCCACCTTATACGCATTGGTCTTTAATTTGATACTCTCCTTTATTTCCTTGATTATCCACGGCTGGTTATCCCTTCTCTTACCGCCATTGCCATTGCCATTCTCATTGCCATTGTTGGGGGAAACCGTTACATCTCACCATTCACTGCAACGCACTAAGCCACATCCAAAGGTGCACACAAATCTGTCCAAGACCCGAAAGTGTTGAAAATAAATCTTTGACACCACATCAACAGAAACATTACATAAACATTGGATAAAACACCCAAGTGGCTACCCTTGTGTGTTGTTAGTTGGTATGATCAAATCAAGATGAGGGTGAGTGTGAGGGGTGGCTTGTAAAATGGGGATGTAATAATGTAGATAGAGAGGGGTGGGTGGGGTGCAAGGTATGTTGGTGTGAGCTTTTTAAAAAATTTGTTCCTGGGACGTGGGCGTCGCTGGCAAGGCCAGTATTTATTGCCCATCCCTAATTGCCCTTGAGAAGGTGAGCCGCATTCTTGAACCGCTGCAGCCCTTGTGGTGAAGGAACTCTCACAGTGCTGTTAGGGCAGAAGTTCCAGGAATTTGACCCAGCGACGATGAAAGAACAGTGATATATTTCCAAGTCAGGATGGTGTGTAACTTGGAGGGGAATTTGCAGGTGATGGTGCTCCCATGCGCCTGCTGCCCTTGTCCTTCGAGGTGGTAGAGGTCGTGAGTTTGGGAGGATGTGCAGGAGTAGGGTAGGGAAGGCAGATACACTGCTTTGGGTACTGTTGAGGGGGATGATTCAGCAGGGGAGGGCAGCAGCAGCCAAGTTCATGGCACCATGGCTGGCTCTGTTGCACAGGAGGGCAGGACAAAGAGTGGGAGAGCGATAGTGATAGGGGATTCAATTGTAAGGGGAATAGGTAGGCGTTTCTGCAGCCACAACCGAGACTCCAGGATGGTATGTTGCCTCCCTGGTGCAAGGGTCAAGGATGTCTCGGAGTGGGTGCAGGACATTCTAAAAAAGGAGGGAGATCAGCCAGTTGTCGTGGTGCACATTGGTACCAACGACATAGGTGAAAAAAGGGATGAGGTCCTACGAAACGAATTTAAGGAGCTAGGAGTTAAATTAAAAAGTAGGACCTCAAAAGTAGTAATCTCGGGATTGCTACCAGTGCCACGTGCTAGTCAGAGTAGGAATCGCAGGATAGCGCAGATGAATACGTGGCTTGAGCAGTGGTGCAGCAGGGAGGGATTCAAATTCCTGTGGCATTGGAACTGGTTCTGGGGGAGGTGGGACCAGTACAAACCAGACGGTCTGCACCTGGGCAGGACCGGAACCAATGTCCAAGGGGGAGTGTTTGCTAGTGCTGTTGGGGAGGAGTTAAACTAATATGGCAGGGGGATGGGAACCAATGCAGGGAGACAGAGGGAAACAAAAAGGAGGCAAAAGCAAAAGACAGAAAGGAGATGAGGAAAAGTGGAGGGCAGAGAAACCCAAGGCAAAGAACAAAAAGGGCCATTGCATAGCAAAATTCTAAAAGGACAAAGGGTGTTAAAAAAACAAGCATGAAGGCTTTGTGTCTTAATGCAAGGAGTATCCGCAATAAGGTGGATGAATTAACTGTGCAAATAGATGTTAACAAATATGATGTGATTGGGATTACGGAGACGTGGCTCTAGGATGATCAGGGCTGGGAACTCAACATCCAGGGGTATTCAACATTCAGGAAGGATAAAATAAAAGGAAAAGGAGGTGGGGTAGCATTGCTGGTTAAGGAGGAGATTAAGGCAATAGTTAGGAAGGACATTAGCTTGGATGATGTGCAATCTGTATGGGTAGAGCTGCAGAACACCAAAGGGCAAAAAAACGTTAGTGGTAGTTGTGTACAATAGTAGTAGTGATGTTGGGGAGGGCATCAAACAGGAAATTAGGGGTGCATGCAATAAAGGTGCAGCAGTTATAATGGGTGACTATAATATGCACATAGATTGGGCTAACCAAACTGGAAGCAATACGGTGGAGGAGGATTTCCTGGAGTGCATAAGGGATGGTTTTTTAGACCAATATGTCGAGGAACCAACTAGGGGGGAGATCATCTTAGACTGGGTGTTGTGTAATGAGAGAGGATTAATTAGCAATCTCATTGTGCGAGGCCCCTTGGGAAAGAGTGACCATAATATGGTGGAATTCTGCATTAGGATGGAGAATGAAACAGTTAATTCAGAGACCATGGTCCAGAACTTAAAGAAGGCTAACTTTGAAGGTATGAGGCGTGAATTGGTTAGGATAGATTGGCGAATGATACTTAAGGGGTTGACTGTGGATGGGCAATGGCAGACATTTAGAGACCGCATGGATGAACGACAACAATTGTACATTCCTGTCTGGCGTAAAAATAAAAAAGGGAAGGTGGCTCAACCGTGGCTATCAAGGGAAATCAGAGATAGTATTAAAGCCAAGGAAGTGGCATACAAATTGGCCAGAAATAGCAGCGAACCCAGGGACTGGGAGAAATTTAGAACTCAGCAGAGGAGGACAAAGGGTTTGATTAGGGCAGGGAAAATGGAGTACGAGAAGAACATTAAGACGGATTGCAAAAGTTTCTATAGATATGTAAAGAGAAAAAGGTTAGTAAAGACAAACGTAGGTCCCCTGCAGTCAGAATCAGGGGAAGTCATAACGGGGAACAAAGAAATGGCGGACCAATTGAACAAGTACTTTGGTTCGGTATTCACTGAGGAGGACACAAACAACCTTCCGGATATAAAAGGGGTCAGAGGGTCTAGTAAGGAGGAGGAACTGAGGGAAATCCTTATTAGTCGGGAAATTGTGTTGGGGAAATTGATGGGATTGAAGGCCGATAAATCCCCAGGGCCTGATGGACTGCATCCCAGAGTACTTAAGGAGGTGGCCTTGGAAATAGCATTGACAGTCATTTTCCAACATTCCATTGATTCTGGATCAGTTCCTATGGAGTGGAGGGTAGCCAATGTAACCCCACTTTTTAAAAAAGGAGGGAGAGAGATAACAGGGAATTATAGACCGGTCAGCCTGACATCGGTAGTGGGTAAAATGATGGAATCAATTATTAAGGATGTCCTAGCAGTGCATTTGGAAAGAGGTGACATGATAGATCCAAGTCAGCATGGATTTGTGAAAGGGAAATCATGCTTGACAAATCTTCTGGAATTTTTTGAGGATGTTTCCAGTAAAGTGGACAAGGGAGAACCAGTTGATGTAGTATATTTGGACTTTCAGAAGGCTTTCGACAAGGTCCCACACAAGAGATTAAAGTGCAAAGTTAAAGCACATGGGATTGGGGGTAGTGTGCTGACATGGATTGAGAACTGGTTGTCAGACAGGAAGCAAAGAGTAGGAGTAAATGGGGACTTTTCAGAATGGCAGACAGTGACTAGTGGGGTACCGCAAGGTTCTGTGCTGGGGCCCCAGCTGTTTACACTGTACATTAATAATTTAGACGAGGGGATTAAATGTAGTATCTCCAAATTTGCGGATGACACTAAGTTGGGTGGCAGTGAGAGCTGCGAGGAGGATGCTATGAGGCTGCAGAGCGACTTGGATAGGTTAGGTGAGTGGGCAAATGCATGGCAGATGAAGTATAATGTGGATAAATGTGAGGTTATCCACTTTGGTGGTAAAAACAGAGAGACAGACTATTATCTGAATGGTGACAGATTAGGAAAAGGGGAGGTGCAAAGAGACCTGGATGTCATGGTACATCAGTCATTGAAGGTTGGCATGCAGGTACAGCAGGCGGTTAAGAAAGCAAATGGCATGTTGGCCTTCATAGCGAGGGGATTTGAGTACAGGGGCAGGGAGGTGTTGCTTTAGTTGTACAGGGCCTTGGTGAGGCCACACCTGGAGTATTGTGTACAGTTTTGGTCTCCTAACCTGAGGAAGGACATTCTTGCTATTGAGGGAGTGCAGCGAAGGTTCACCAGGCTGATTCCCGGGATAGCGGGACTGACCTATCAAGAAAGATTGAATCAACTGGGCTTGTATTCACTGGAATTCAGAAGAATGAGAGGGGACCTAAAGAAACGTTTAAAACTCTGACGGGGTTAGACAGGTTAGATGCAGGAAGAATGTTCCCAATGTTGGGGAAGTCCAGAACCAGGGGACACAGTCTAAGGATAAGGGGTAAGCCATTTAGGACCGAGATGAGGAGGAACTTCTTCACCCAGAGAGTGGTGAACCTGTGGAATTCTCTACCACAGAAAGTTGTTGAGGCCAATTCACTAAATATATTCAAAAAGGAGTTCGATGAAGTCCTTACTACTAGGGGGATCAAGGGGTATGGCGAGAAAGCAGGAATGGGGTACTGAAGTTGCATGTTCAGCCATGAATTCATTGAATGGCCGTGCAGGCTAGAAGGGCCGAATGGCCTACTCCTGCACCTATTTTCTATGTTTCTGTGTTTCTATGGTGGGGATGTGATGAGTGGCACAGCAGGATGAGGTAGAGTGTGGCTTTGTACTCTAAGCTTTCCTGATCTAATGAGTTAATGAGTTAATGAACTTCACCCAGGTCCTCCTGACCACATCCCTGCTTGTGACCTCCTCTGCAATCTGCAACCAGGCTGTTTTGGTCTGTTGGGGAGGACTCTTCCACCCATCAGAAGGGAAGAGGACCTCCCTGAATATTCTGACTCCCTCTATAAGCATATGGAGAGAGTCATCGAAGAATGTGGGTGCAGCCCTCTGCCTCTGCGCAACACTCCAATACTGTAATACACTGACAGCACTATGTTAGGTGAAACTTCAAATCTAATGAGGCCATGGTCCCTTTAAAGATCCCGGCTGAAAATGCGTCATGAATGACATCACCAGACCCACTCCATCTAATTAGGCCAGGTAACGAGCTGGGCAGGCTTAATGGGCCCCATGAAGGTAAATTCATTTTCAACAGTGGGATGGAGACAGCAGCGGAGTCGGAATTCGCCACGGACCTGACCTGCCCAAATCGGCAAAATTCTGACCATTGTGTCAGAAAAGTCAGTACTTGTACTTCACCAGTCAACAGAGCACAGTTTTTGAGCCATTAGAAAATGGTAAAAGATCATATAACTTTTGTGTTTGCTTGCAGTGCACAAAAGATTTGCAGAGGTCATAGAGTCTACCACGCAAGACAAAGATAGATTTTACTGGCTGCAGAGAGGTGAAAATAATTCTCATTTCAGTTAATCCTATGCTCGAACATTGAACCATTACATCTTTATCAGATTTACTGTGAAAGTGATCATTAAGTTAAATCACAAATTTAAGCTAGAATTTTTAAAAAATCACAGTTCATCAATCTCGTGTATTTTTCTCAATACGTTGTCTGGGATAATAACTAGAGACAGGTGAATCTGTACAACCCCCACACAAAATAAAAACTCCTTGGCAATATCATCTTACAAAGCACTGGGTGCTCCTGCTAAATCAGGAAACTGAAGAGAGTTTCATGTTCATATTTAAACAGATACTATCGGCATCATTTACCTTATTCTTCCCCAGTGGATGAAGTATCATCAACCTAAGTTAACTGCTATAGAAACAAATAGAGCAAAAGGAAAATGCTCCATCTGCACCCTGATTCTATTTTGACATAATTAGGATCAGTTTTAGTTGGCAATAACTAAGACAGCTATCTCTAATTGTAGGCGGCAATATCTGAATTAATTTGGTCATTGTAATTAAAAGAAAAAATTATGTAACTTCGATCCTGCTGAGAGTTAACAAGTATTGCGCTATAATAATGTTGCTATAATTTGTGCCTTTTATATGGGCTTATGGTCTAATTTGTATGGGCTAATTTTGGATAGCCCCCGAAAACGGGCAGAGAGATTGCGATGCGTGATTAACCCGCTGCAAACTTCGTGCTGCCTGCTAATAATAATGATAGTGGCATGTACCCCGGGGCTAACTGCACTGCTGAATGGCTGCACGCTCAGCAGGGATCCCAAGTTCGAGCGAGGCGAGCACCAATAAAACCAGCCTAAACCTCTTAAACGGGAGGTGTGTTCTGGCTGCAGCAGGTACTGGAAGTAGAGGAGTGTGTGACCTACAGGAAGGGTACAACATGGCAGAAAGAAGGCTCTCAGACTTACGGCTGGAGCTGTCAAGGCCCCGGTGCAGGCAGTGGACAGGAGGAGGGATGTCCTCTATTCACAGGGGGCCAGGAGGCCCCCCAGACAGATGTTGGGAAGGAAAAGGGAGAAGATAGCCGTCGCTGTCAATGCAAGTGGTGTAGCCCAAGGATCTGAATGCAGGAAGAAGCTTATTGACCTCACACGAGTGGTCAAGGTCAGTGAATTCATCTTCAAATGCAATAGTCCCATAAACAGCACCACTAGCCTCACACAATGCTCAATTCACCACACCCCCATTAATCACCTACCAACAATCATGACTGATACCTCACATTCATATGCTCCATCTCACCCACACAAACTTACCACTGCTGCAAGTCTCACACCCACATCTCACACTTGCACACATTGCATGCTATTCAACCATGATAACCACATCAGCCAGACACAGTGAACCATACTCACTGACACACTTCCCTCTCTCTTGCAGGACAAGGTGGCGACCATCGTAGGCAGCTGCAGCTAACTGGAGGGGACAGGCACACCTCCATATTCTGACCCCATTGGAGGAGACGGTGCTCGCCGTAATTGGAGTGACTGTGACTGTGACTGTGGTCGTGGCCAGCGGCAGCGCTGAAAGCATTGAGGATGACTGTGCTCAAATCAACTTCCTTCTCCCATCTCGCAATCTCTTCTGACTTACAAGCTGCAGATGGTGTAAGCATGCACCTCTTGTTTTCCCCCAGCTCCCACCACGACTTTACACTTGTTCTTTTCTCATTTCAGAGACCCAAAAAGTCAAACCTGGCCAGCCAGAGGAAGAGGAAGAGGAGTGTGATAATAAAGATAAAACACCGTCACTCAATTTCACACACGCAGCCACCAGCTCAAATACTGGTACTGCACAACCTTCAGAGGGTAGCTTAGAGATGGGATCTGCATGGGGTGAGTCACCAGGCATGAGGGCTCTGCAGCCAGGGCAGGGGGAAAGAGTAGTGCAGGTGTCAGCTCCCCGGAGGGCGAGGTCACACACGAGTTCTGCTGCACAGGACTCAGATGAGGACTTCAATGGGATGACCTGCAGAACAAAGCTTGTGGGTATGCGCAATGAAATGTTTGGTGCATTGTCAGGCCACCAGAAAGCCTGAATGCAATGTCAAGGAGCACGGAGGAGGCCAGCACCAACCTTGCACAGGGCTTTTTGTAGAGCGTGGAGCCCATCCTTTCCAGTGTGGAAGGAGTGGGCAGATCCATTAGCGCACTTGTGGAACCAACCATCATGCAGCATCTGATGGCCGATGTCTCAGCTTCTATTGCAGCACAAGCAAAAGCCACCCAACGTCTGAGTGCTACAATGGAATCTCAGACTGAAGTCATGCAAGCTCAGCCTGCTGGCACACAAGCACAGACCTCTGACATCATGGTTGGGTTTATCAGTGTTGAAAGGGGCTTGCAGGATGTCACAGCAGTCCAAGCAATCTGTCCTCCAGCAGATTGCTCAGATTGCTGAGGCACTGCCCCGGGGCAGTGGCAGTGGCTCCGTGGAGGACGACCCTGCTGTCCTCTCTCAGGATGACAGCATTCGTCTTCCCACCACTGACACTCCACCAGTGCCCTTGCTGCTGCCTGTCAGCCAGCCAGCCCAGACTGCTGCCGCCCGTGCCGAGATGGTGCAGTCCAAAGTCAGCCCTACTAGGCCCAGAGCTGCTCACGGTCATCCTGCAAGGCCATCTGCAGTCTCCCCGACTGAAAGTCAGCAGCCTTTCACCAGCAATGCTGCAGCCATTGGGGTAGCACTGATTAAGAGCAGTAGAACAGGCAAGGCACACTGCAGACAGGTACTGAGGGAATGCACAGGGTGATTAGTTCATTTTTGAATAAAATATTGTAATGGTTTGATTCATAAAATTAGTTTGTAATGTTTGTTTTGGGGTGGCTTTTTGTAGCATTGTGGCCAAGAGGACACTGTGATGGTCAGTAACTGAGATGTGGGGCTATTGTTGAATGGGGGAATTGGTGTTCTAATCAGATGATTCGATCACAGACAGCCCGAGCAGCATGGGGCCATCTGGCTTGCCTCCTCCCTTCCGCTTCTTCCTCTTCCATTTCCCCTTCCTGCTCTTCCACTTCCTCCTCCTCCTCTACCTCCTCCTCTTCCTCCTCCTCCTCCTTAGCTGGTCACTGTATGCCTGGTGGCAAGGGCTGTTCTCTCATGATGGCCAGGTTGTGAAACATGCAACAGACCACGAGGAATCTGAGACATGCTCTGGTGAGTACTGCAGGACTCCTCCAGAGCGGCAGAAGCATTGTTTAAGGACACCAATGGTCTGCTCTATCTTTCGTTATATGCATGCTGATGGTATAGTGAACTGCCGCAGAATGAAGGCATCATGACTGCTGCCAGGATAGAGGGCATTAACCTGCATGATGCACTGGACACCGAGGCAGTCAGGAACCGCTGGAAGGAGCACTTTGAAGATCTCCTTAGTCGAGACTCTGCTTTTGACTCGAGTGTCCTCAACTCCATTCCGCAGCATGCTACCCACCACCATCTCAGCAAAATGTCAGCCCTGCACGAGGTAGAAAAGGACATCCGTCAGCTCAAGAACAACAAGGCACTAAAGTATCGCAGAGAGGCACTATTGACACGAATGCATGACCTCATCTCTCATCTGGAAGGAGGAAAGCATGCCGGGAGATCTCAGAGATGCAGTAATTGTGACCATCTTTAAAAAAGAGGACAAGTCCGACTGCGGCAACTACAGAGGAATCTCCCTGTTATCAGCCACTGGGAAGGTCATCGCTAGAATCCTCCTCAACCATCTTCTCCCTGTGGCTGAGGAGCTGCTCCCGGAGTCAGAATGCAGATTCAGTCCACTACAGGGCACAACAGACATGATCTTTACAGCGCAACAACTGCAAGAGAAATGCAGGGAACACCACCAACCCTTGTACATGACCTTCTTTGACCTTACAAAGGCCTGCGACACTGTTAACCATGAGGGACTATGGAGCGTCCTCCTCCGTTTCGGCTGCCCCCAGAAGTTTGTCGCCATTCTCCGCCTTCTCCACGATGACATGTTGGCCGTGATCCTGACCAATGGATTCACCACAACCCAATCCACATCCGGACCAGGGTCAAGCAGGGCTGCCTCATCGCGCCAATCTTCTTCTCGATCTTCCTCGCTGCAATGCTCCATCTCACACTCAACAAGCTCCTCGCTGGAGTGGAACTAAATTACAGAACCAGTGAGAACCAGTTCAACCTTCGTCATCTCCAGCCAAGATCCAAGACCGTCCCATCCTCTGTCTTCGAGCTACAGTACGCGGATGACGCCTGCGTCTGCGCACATTCAGAGACTGAACTCCAAGTCATAGTCAACATCTTCACTGACGCATACGAAAGCATGGGCCTTAGACTAAACATCCGTAAGACAAACCTGACCCCACCATACAGTACTGCACCCCTAGTCATCAAGATCCACGGCGCAGCCCTGGACAACGTGGAGCACTTTCCATATCTTGGGAGCCTATTATTAGCAAGGGCAGACATCGACGACGGGGTTCAACACCACTTTCAGTGCGCCAGCACAGCCTTCGGCCGCCTGAGGAAGAGAGTGTTCGAAGACCACGCCTTCAAATTTGGCACCAAACTTATGGTCTACAGGGCTGTTGTGATACCCGCTCTCCTATATGGCTCAGAGACATGGACCATATACAGTAGACACCTCAAATCGCTGGAGAAATACCACCAACGATGTTTCTGCAAGATCCTGCAAATCCACTGGGAGGGCAGATGCACCAACGTTAGTGTCCTCGATCAGTCCAACATCCCCAGCATCGAAGCACTGACCACACTCGACAGCTCCGTTGGGTGGGCCACATTGTTCACATGCCTGATGTTAGACTCCCAAAGCAAGTGCTCTACTCGGAACTCCGACACGGCAAGGAGCCCCAGGTGGGCAGAGGAAATGTTTCAAGGACACCCTCAAAGCCTCCTTGATAAAGTGCAACATCCCCATCGACACCTGGGAGTCCATGGCCAAAGATCACCCTAAGTGGAGGAAGAGCATCCGGGAGGGCGCTAAGCACCTCGAGTCTCGTCACCGACAGCATGCAGAAAGCAAATGCAGGCAGCGGAAGGAGCGTGCGGCAAACCAGGCTCCCCACCTACCCTTTCCTTCAACGACTGTCTGTCACACCTGTAACAGAGACTGTAATTCCCATATTGGACTGTTCAGTCACCTGAGAACTCACTTTTAGAGTGGAAGCAAGTCTTCCTCGATTTCGAAGGACTGCCTATGATGATGATGATGATGCACTGAGTATGGTCACACACCAGCTGGACATTGAGGGAGTGGAATCCCTTCCGGTTGCAGTACATCTCCAAATTGAGATGCGGCGCCCGCAAAACGGCATGTCTGCAGTCAACGGCACTCTGCACCATGGGAAAGCCTGCTATTCTGGTGAAGTCGTGTGCTCAATTCACCTACTTCTCTCTGGCAAGAGAACATGAAATGCATTCAGCTTTCATAAAAACATAAGAAACAGGAGCAGGAGAAGGCCATTTGGCCCCTCGAGCCTGCTCTGCCATTCAATAAGATCATGGCTGATCTGATCATGGACTCAGCTCCACTTCCCTGCCAGCTCCCCATAATCCTTTACTCCCTTATCGCTCAAAAATCTGTCTATCTCCACCTTAAATATATTCAATGGTCCAGCCACCACAGCTCTCTGGGGCAGAGAATTCTATAGATTTACAACCCTCTGAGAGAAGAAATTTCTCCTCATCTCAGTTTTAAATGGGTGGCCCCTTATTCTGAGACTATGTCCCCTAGTTTTAGTTTCCCCTATGAGTGGAAATATCCTCTCTCCACCTTGTCGAGCCCCCTCATTATCTTATGTTTCAATAAGATCACCTCTCATTCTTCTGAACTCCAATGTGTATAGGCCCAACCTACTCAACCTATCTTCATAATTCAACCCCCTCAACTCCAGAATCAACCTAGTGAACCTTCTCTTAACAGTCTCCAATCCTTCCTTAAATATAGAGACCAAAACTGTACGCAGTACTCCAGGTGTGGCCCCACCAATACCCTGTACAGTTGTAGCAGGACTTCTCTGCTTTTATACTCTATCCTCCTTGCAATAAAGGCCAACATTCCATTTGCCTTCCTGATTACTTGCTGTACAGGGGATAGACAGAAAGGAGGTGGGGTAGCGTTCCTGGTTAAAGAGGAGATTAACGCAATAGTAAGAAAGGACATTAGCTTGGATGATGTGGAATCTATATGGGTAGAGCTGCGAAACACCAAACGGCAGAAAATGTTAGTGGGAGTTGTGTACAGACCACCAAATAGTAATAGTGAGGTTGGAGATGGCATCTAACAGGAAATTAGGGATGCGTGCAAAAGTTACAGCAGTTATCATGGGTGACTTTAATCTACATATAGATTGGGCTAACCAAACTTGAAGCAATACGGTGGAGGAGGATTTCCTGGAGTGTATAAGGGATGGTTTTCGAGACAAATATGTCGAGGAACCAACTAGAGAGCAGGCCATCCTAGACTAAGTCTTGTGTAATGAGAGAGGATTAATTAGCAATCTTGTCGTGGGAGGTCCCTTGAGGAAGATTAAAGTCACCCATGATAACTGCTGTATCTTTATTGCACGCATCCCTAATTTCCTGTTAGATGCCATCCCCAACCACACGACTACCGTTTGGTGGTCTGTACACAACTCCCACTAACATTTTCTGCCCTTTGGTGTTTCGCAGCTCTACCCATAATATGGTAGAATTCTTCATTAAGATGAAGAGTGGCACAGTTAATTCAGAGACTAGGGTCCTGAACTTAAAGAAAGGTAACTTCGATGATATGAGATGTGAATTGGCGAGGATAGACTGGCGAATGATACTTGAAGGGTTGATGGTAGATAGGCAATGGCAGACATTTAAAAACCACATGTGTCAGGTATTCAACTATCATTGAAATCCATGTATAAGCTGACCTAAGTTGTACACCTTGAGAACATTGACCACAAGGGGGTGAACTTGTGGGAGACACTCCTAACCTGGACTTTCCAAGTATGAAAGGGGAAGCTCCTCCCACCTTCATCACTTAAGGTCTTGGTAATAAAGGTAACTGGTCACAGAGTGACCTTCTCTCAAGTATGGGCCTCGTGTGCATTTATACTGTATAGTAAGGACATATCATTGGCGACGAGAAACTGGGATTTAAACCACGCGAGCATGGCCACGAGCAGCACAAAAGAGAGGTCCTGTGTTGGTGATAATTGGGACGTCTTTATTGAGAGACCACAGCAAAGTTTTGTCACTAAGGAATGGTTGGGACAGGATTCGGCCGACAAACGCAGGGCTCATCTCTTGACGGTTTGTGGATCCAGAACGTACTCCCAGATGAGGGACCTTCTAGCGCCAGAGAAGCCGGCGGACAAGACATTCGAAGAGCTCAGTAAGTTGATCGGGGAACACCTTAAACCGGCAAGCAGCATGCACATGGTGAGACACCGGTTTTACAGGCACCGGCGGCGAGAAGAGCAAAGCGTTCCAAACTTCGTGGCAGATCTCCGACGTCGGGCGAGCCTATGTAAGTTCCCAGATGCATGCAGAGCGGAGATGCTGCGAGACTTTTTTATTGAGGGCATCGGGCACGCTGGGGTTTTCAGGAAACTGATTGAGATCAAAGACTTGACCTTGGAAGCGGCAGCTCTGATAGCCCAGACATTTATCTTAGGGGAGGAAGAGACCAGAATGATGGATGATAAAAATCTTGGCTCAAATGCGGCAAACGACCAGGGTGTCAACATTGTTAACGCGGCACACAGTTCTCCAGGCAGACAAGGGCAATCAGACATGCTCCAACGTGCAGTCAAACCCAAAGGGGGAATTCAACAGAGACAATGGCTTGCTGAACGGCGACCCATGCCATCGCAATGGACAATGCGGCCAGTAATGGGGCCATCAACACCTGTTAATGATGCACTTAAGGACAGTTACAGAGACAGTCAGAGACGATCGACTGGTGATGGACCTTTTGTTTCCAACAACGGGGCCTCCAGCTCATGCTGGAGGTGTGGAGGCAAACACCTAGCCAGAGCTTGCAGGTATCAGCAATATATCTGCAGAATCTGCAACGTCAGCGGTCACTTGGCGCGTATGTGCAGGAAGCCTGCAGCCAGGTTGATGTACGAGGAGGACTGGTCCGATGTAAGCCCTACGAGGCCAAATGAATACTGGGGGAAATCGCTGGAAGCTGAAATTCAGCGAGTTCATGTGGAGCACATATACAGTTCATATACCAGGACGCCACTGATAATGATGAAAGTGCTCCTCAATGGCATCCCAGTATTAACGGAGCTAGCCCAGGGGGCCAGCCAGTCCCTGATGAGTATCAAACAGTTCGAAAGGTTGTGGGTGTCCAAGGCCAGGAGGCCAAAATTATTGCCGATTGACGCACAGCTACGGACATATACAAAGGAGGTCATTCCGGTGCTAGGCAGCGCCACGGTAGTCGTGACCCACAAAGATTCGGAGAACAGGTTGCCACTCTGGATTGTCCCGAGGGACGGTCCCGCACTACTGGGGAGGAGTTGGCTTGCTGTTTTGAACTGGAAATGGTGCGATGTCAATGCAATTTCTTCTGTGGAGCGAGTATCATGCTCACGGGTCTTGGACAAATTTGACTCATTATTTCAACCCGGCATCGGCACTTTCATGGGGGCCAAGGTAGTGATTCACATAAACCCGGAAGCCAGGCCAGTACACCACAAGGCCAGGGCAGTGCCGTACGCCTCCAGAAGTCTGTCCCAGGCAGAAAGGGGCTAGAAAAGGAAGTGCTAGCATGTGTATATGCAATAAAAAAAAATGCACCAGTACCTGTTTGGCAGGAAATTTGAGCTGGAGACAGATCACAAACCCCTAACGTCCCTTTTGGCTGACAACAAGGCCATAAATGCGAATGCATCGGCCCACATACAGAGGTGGACACTCACGTTAGCCACCTATGACTACACAATTCAGCACAGACCGGGCACTGAAAACTGCGCCGATGCACTCAGCAGGCTCCCACTAGCCACCACTGAGGGGGCAACTGAGCATGATGCTGAGATGGTCATGGCTGTTAAAGCTTTCGAAAGCGAAGGCTCAACTGTGAGAGCCCGTTAGATTAAAGTCTGGACAAATAAATACCCGCTACTGTCTTTAGTTAAGAAATGTGTCCTGAATGAGGACTGGGCAGCCACGTATGGGGCATGCCCTGAGGAATTTAAACCGTTTCATAGGCGCAAGGATGAACTCTCGATTCAGGCCGATTGCCTACTGTGGGGAAACCGAGTAGTCATGCCCCAGATGGGCAGAGAGGTGTTTATCAGAGAACTTCACAATGAGCACCTGGGCATTGTCATGATGAAGGCAATTGCCAGGTCACACGTTTGGTGGCCAGGGATAGATGCAGACCTGGAACTTTGTGTTCGCAGGTGCAACACGTGTGCTCAGCTGGGCAACGCACCCAGGGAAGCCCCCCTTAACCCCTGGTCCTGGCCCACCAAGCCATGGTCACACATCCATGTGGACTACGCAGGTCCTTTCATGGGAAAAATGTTTTTGGTTGTAGTAGACGCCTATTCCAAATGGATTGAGTGTGCCATTTTAAATTCAAGCACATCCTCTGCCACAATAGAAAGTCTACGGGCAATGTTCGCCGCCCATGGTCTACTGGATGTCTTGGTCAGCGACAATGGCCCGTGCTTCACAAGCATTGAATTCCAGGACTTCATGGCAGGCAATGGAATCAACCATGTCAGAACAGCACCATTCAAGCCGGACTCAAACGGCCAGGCGGAACGAGCAGTGCAGATAATCAAACAGGGGATGCTCAGAATCCAAGGGGGTTCCCTACAAAGCCGCTTATCACGCCTCCTGTTGGCCAATAGATCCCGACCACACTCGCTCACAGGGGTTCCACCTGCAAAGCTGCTAATGAAAAGGACGCTCAAAACCAGGTTATCCCTTATACACCCTAATATGAAAGAAATTGTTGAGAGCAGGCGTCAGTCACAATGTGACTGCCATGACAGGAATGCGAGGGCGCGATGTATTGATGTCAATGACCCTGTTTTTGTCCTTAATTATGCTGCAGGGCCCAAATGGCTTGCAGGCACTGTGATTGCCAAAGAGGGGCATAGGGTTTTGGTAGTTAAACTTACCAATGGACAAATCTGCCGCAAACACGTGGATCAAACTAAAAGGAGGTTCAGCAACCCCATAGTCCGGACAGGCCTGAGGCACCGCAAACAGCAGACACTCAGGCCAGCGCCCAACAACCGGAGCCCCAACTCAGGCGCTCTACAAGGGAGCGTAAACCACCAGAGAGACTTGATCCCAATAAGACTTTGTGGAGGAGGTGATGTCATGTATTCAACTATCATTGTAACTCATGCATAAGCTGACCTAAGTTGTACACCTTGAGAACATTGACCACAAGGGGGTAAACTTGTGGGAGACACTCCTAACCTGGACTTTCCAGGTATAAAAGGGGAAGCTCCACCCACCTTCATCACTTGAGGTCTTGGTAATAAAGGTAACTGGTCACAGAGTGATCTTCTCTCAAGTATGGGCCTCGTGTGCAATTATACTGTATAGTAAGGACATATCAACATGGATGAACTATAACAATTGTACATCCCTGTTTGGCGTAAAAATAAAACGGGGAAGGTGGCTCAACCGTGGCTAACAAGAGAATTTAGTTATAGTGTTAAATCCAAGGAAGAGGCATATAAATTGGCCAGAATAAGCAGCAAACCTGAGGACTGGGAGAAATTTAGAGTTCAGCAGAGGAGGACAAAGGGTTTAATTAGGAGGGGGAAAATAGAGTATGAGAGTAAGCTTGCAGGAAACATAAAAACTGACTGCAACAGCTTCTATAGATATGTGAAGAGAAAAAGATTAGTGAAGACAAATGTAGGTCCCTTGCAGTCAGAATCAGGTGAATTTATAATGGCGAATAAAGAAATGGCAGACCAATTGAACAAATACTTTGGTCTGTCTTCACTAAGGAAGACACAAATAACCTCCAGAAAATACTAGGGGACCGAGGGTCTAGCAAGAAGGAGGAACTGAGGGAAATCCTTATTCGTCGGGAAATGATGTTCGGGAAATTGAGGGATTGAAGGCCGATAAATCCCCAGGGTCTGATAGTCTGCATTCCAGAGTACTTAAGGAAGTGGCCCTCGAAATAGTAGATGCATTGGTGGTCATTTTCCAACATTTCATGGACTCTGGATCAGTTCCTATGGATTGGAGGGGAGCTAATGTAACTCCACTTTTTAAAAAAGGAGGGAGGGAGAAAACAGGGAATTATAGACCAGTTAGCCTGACATCGGTAGTGGGGAAAATGTTGGAATCAATTATTAAAGGTGTAATAGCAGGGCATTTGGAAAGCAGTGACAGGATCGGTCCACGTCAGCATGGATTTATGAAAGGGAAATCATGCTTGACAAATCGTCTAGAACTTTTTGAGGATGTAACTAGTAGAGTCAATAAAGGAGAACCAGTGGATGTGGTGAATTTGGACTTTCAAAAGGCTTTTGACAAGGTCCCACACAAGAGATTAGTGTGCAAAATTAAGGCACATGAATTGGGGGTAATGTATTGACGTGGATAGAGAACTGGTTGGCAGACAGGAAGCAAAGAGTAAGAATAAACGGGTCCTTTTCAGATTGGCAGGCAGAGACTAGTGGGGTATCGCAAGATTCAGTGCTGGGACCACAGCTATTTATAATATACATGAATGATTTATACGAAGGAATTGAATGTAATATCTCCAAGTTTGCAGATGACATTAAGTTGGGTGGCAGTGTGAGCTGTGAGGAGGATGCTAAGAGGCTGGAAGGCAAATGGCATGTTGGCCTTCATAGCAAGAGGATTTGAGTATAGGAGCAAGGAAGTCTTTCTGCAGTTATACAGGGCCTTGGTGAGACCATACCTTGAGTATTGTGTGCAGTTTTGGTCTCCTAATCTGAGGTAGGACATTCTTGCTATTGAGGGAGTGCAGCAAAGGTTCACCAGACTGATTCCCGGGATGACAGGACTGACATATGAAGAAAGACTGGATCGACTAGGCTTATATTCACTGGAATTTAGAAGAATGAGAGGGGATCTCATAGAAGCGTATAAAATTCTGACGGAATTGGACAGGTTAGATGCAGGAAGAATGTTCCCGATGTTGGGGAAGTCCAGAACCAGGGGTCACAGTCTAAGGATAAGGGGTCAGCCATATAGGACCGAGATGAGGAGAAACTTTTTCACCCAGAGAATTGTGATCCTATGGAATTCTCTGCCACAGAAAGTTGTTGAGTCCAATTCGCTGGATATATTCAAAAGGGAGTTAGATGTGGCTAAAGGGATCAGCGGATATGGAGAGAAGGCAGGAGTGGGGTACTGAAGTTGCATGATCAGCCATGATCATATTGAATGGTGGTGCAGGCTCGAAGGGCCGAATGGCCTGCTCCTGCACCTATTTTCAATGTTCTATGTGCCTGCATACTAACTTTTTATGTTTCATGCACAAGGACCCCCAGGTCTCTCTGTACTGCAGCACTTTACAATTTTTCTCCATTTAAATTATAATTTGCTTTTCTATTATTTCTGCCAAAGTGGATAATCTCACATTTTCCAACATTATGCTCCCTTTCCTTGCATACACTCACCTCCCTTATACAGGAGTGTATGGCGAACATGGGAGATTTACAGATGTCACCTGCTCCAGCCTGATGCAAAGAATTTCAAGGCCATGGTCACCTTTACAGCAACTGGCAATGCCGCCATCGCTCGGGACTGATGTTGTAGGTGGAAGATTTCAGTGAACACATCCTTAGTAAGATGGAGACGTCGCATGCGCTGTTCCTTGCAAAGTTGAGATAGGAGAATTGCTCGCCAACAACCCTGGGTGGATATGGCCTTCTGCTGAGCCATTCTCCCCTTCCTCCTCCTGCCTCTTCGAACAGCTTGTCCTGCTCTGTGTCACCTCTGATCATTCTCCCTGTCATGCTGCACGTTAAGGGAGATACAAACTCATGCACCCATGTCTAAGAGCACCTGGTCTGAGCAGACCTCTTGCAAGTCAACGCCAAGTCCTTGAGCACTTGCCACACCACTCCTTTAGACTTTAGCCAACTTTAACGAAGTCTAGAAAGCACCAACACTTCTACAAACACAGCAACAGTGAGTAGAAATCAATCAGCAACTAACCTGTAAGTAGGTGATGATCCCTTTAAATAGCGCTGGTGGAAGGTCCTTCCTGCTGCTGAACGCATTCAGTTGTGCGAGCTTAAGAGAGGGTGTTATCTCCAGCATTGAGGCTGAAAATGGCAGCGTTGGCGTCAAATCAGTGTTACACGCTGACAGACATC
This sequence comes from Pristiophorus japonicus, assembly GCF_044704955.1. Lineage (NCBI taxonomy): Eukaryota > Metazoa > Chordata > Chondrichthyes > Pristiophoridae > Pristiophorus > Pristiophorus japonicus. Next base: position 193,528,395 of record NC_091980.1, on the reverse strand, counting down.
ACAATCTGCCCACTCTGAATACTTACGGCACACGCCCCCAGCTATTTGTAATTAAGATTGGTGAATTTTGATTTCGCTCATTGTTAAACTTTGAAAATTATCATTTCTTTAATTTTACTCAGAACATTGCGTCCTTTAGCTCTATCGATGCAGAAAGCACAGAAGGAACTACAGGGAGAATATTTAATATGTGACTTTTGGTCTGCTGAGAAAATGATTAATTTCTAACATCTGTCTATTTCCTATCTGAGCTTTGAAAGTGTTGCCATCAGCTCGATGAAACCACTTCTCGTGCGAAGTGAGAGCAAGAAAAAAGACTTGGTACTGTAGAGAAAATGACAGAAATTCAGAAACGCAACACAGAATATCTTTTTATAAAAAAAGAAGAGAAAGAACTCGCATTTATTGCACTTTTCATGACCTCAGGTCGCCCCCAAGCGCTTTACAGCCAATGTAATACTTTGAAGTGTCGGCACTGCTGTACTGTAGGGAACGCGGCAGATAATTTCCGCACAGCAAGCTCCCACAAATAGCAATCAGATAAATGACTGGATAATCTGTTTTAGGAGTTGGTTGTGGGATAAATGTTAGCCAGGACGAAAGGAAAATGAATAAATAGTGTGCTTGAATGATCTGGCAATTAAGGAAATAATTGCACCAGTGCTTTGAATGCTAGCGTTACTTGTAAAAATAACATTCCAACCGCGGGAGGTAGTTTCACAAAACCCCACCGATAAAAATAATTGGATTTTACCTGACGTGTATGTTAAGGATGGAAGCTGTTCAGTGCTTTTAATACTTTACTCCACTTTTTTAAACAAAATTCTGAAGTCTAGCAGCAGGTTTTTTTAAATGTGTTGATAAAGTAACCTAGCAGCAGTTTCCCTCAATGTCGCAGGGGACGATGCAAGCCTAATTTAATATATTCTTTACGGCATCACTAAAGCACACACACTCAAGATGGCTCCAATCTGGAACTTTATTTTATTTATTTTTTTATTGTATTTACAGCAGCGGTTGTATTACCACAGTAGTCCACTAGGAGGAGTTCTTTATTACACCTTCGACTCATCTCTTCCCGTTCAAGCAGCTTGTTTTGCCTTAACCTCAGCACTTTGGGCTCAGAAGGCTTACCTTATAAACGCCAATTGGTTTTGGTACAATATGTTACTGGAATAAAGATAAATCTAACAACTTGATTGTGTATGACTGTCAGAAAGACCCAGAGGAAGAGAGAGATTTAATTGTAAAAGCTGAAGCAGAAGTTCTTTGATCGAAATGAACAATATGGACCAGAATGGTGCCAGATTGGATTCTTCTTCTCTAATGAGCTAACTGATCACAACTGGAGCTGCAGCACCGGTGCCAGCAGTGGCTGAGTGGGTAACACTCACGCCTCTGAGTCAGAAGGCCATGGGTTCATAGTCCCACTACAGAAACTTGAGCATAAAATCTAGGCCGACATTCCAGTGCAGTGTTGAAGGAGAGGTGCACTGTCGGATGAGATGTCATCTTTCGGATGAGACGTTGAACCTCTCAGGTGGATGTAAAAGATACCATGGCACTATTTCGAAGAAGAGTAGGGGAGTTCCCCCTGATGTCCTGGCCAATATTTATCCCTCAACCACCATCACTATAATAGGTCATCTGGTCATTTCCACTTTCTGACATTAGTGTTGGGATACATCCGCCTCGGACCTCCATCGCCAACCCTTTCACAATTCGTAGGGTCATGAGAAGCTTCCTGTAGGCAAAGGCGAGCACCAATGCCGCAAGGGAAATACCTAAAGTATTAGCGCCCCAGTGGGGCAGCAATGGCGGCAATAAGCATTTCCGGGCGGGCGGCCTGCCGGGAAATTCGGTGCCAGTTTGGAGGAGGTGCAGAGCATTACTGCTCAGAAGTTGCGAGCCGGTGTGCAATGCCTCTGGTTGTGACACCAGCTTGTATTTTGGCTGCCACCCAATCCGTAGCGCTCTACTGAGCGCCCTGGTGGAAACACCTATTGAAGCAGGCGTTTCAAGCCATAGCGGCCACAGTGAGTTAAGTAATGTTGACCTCAGGTAAGTTGTGATTTTTTTTCTGTTTTTTTCCGATTTATGTTGTAGTGGCGTGAGTTATGTATTGGAAATGTTTTTGATGGGTTTTTTAAGGCCTCTCAGGGAGCTCCAAGGCCAGCTATTTAGCTTGGGATTTTCATTTGCTCAGTCGGCCTAGCGCCCTAAAAGAAGTATGCAACGCTTCCCTTAGCGCTCTGCTCCACACTCAGGGCCCAGCCAATGAATTTTGAGGCTGAGGACGCAAACCATTTCCCGGTGCAAACTTTACTGCCCCACCACCATTACCTACCCGAAATGACCAGAACTGAAAATCCAGCCCTTCGAGTCCCAGGAGCACCCTAAATCATAGAGATGCAGTCAAATATCTTTGATTTCTATAGCTATGCGTGGTAGCATGTACTATGCTTAATTAGTTTAAGTAGACAAGTATTAACTGAGGACTTCATTAGTCAGTAAAATTCTGTTGTCCAGACGAGTTCCTTGCACTGATTTTTTTGAAAAAAATCATTCTTCAGGATGTGGACATTGCAGACAGGGCTGACATTTATTGCCCATCTTTAGTTGCCCTAAATAAGTTGGTGGTGGGCGTTCTTCTTGAACTGCTGCAGTCTGTCTGGTGAAGACACTCCCACAATGCTGATTGGTAGAGAGTTCCAAGATTTTGACCCAGCAACAATGGAGGAATGGAGACAGTTACCCTTGTTCTTCTAGCTACTGGAGGTTGCGGGTTTATGAAGTGCTGCCAAAGAAGCCATGGCAACTTGCTGCAGTGCATCCTTTAGATAGTACACACTGTAGTCACAGTGAAGGAAGTACATGTTTAAGCTGGTGGATGGGGTGCTGATCAAGCGAACTGCTTTGTCCTGGATGGCGTCAAGCTTCGCAAGTGTTGCAGCTGCACTTATCCAGGCAAGTGGAGAGTATTCCATTACACTCCTGACCTCTGCATTCAATGAGGTGTCGAAGCTTTGGGAGTCTGGAGGTGAGCCTCTCACTGCAAAATTGTGATGGCTGGTGTGCAATGGTCGCCACACATTAAAAAAGTTCATGCACAGGCATCTTCCATCCCCTCAATTGGAGTTCAGGACTGGAACATCGGGTCCTTCATCAAAACACCTGTGAACTCGTGGAAGCAAGTCATCCTCGGTCGAGGGACCGCCTATGATGATGAGAATAACCAGTCGCTGACCTGCTCTTAGCCACGGTATTTATGTGGCTGGTCCAGTCAAGTTTCTGGTCAATGGTGACCCCCCCAGAATGTTGTTCGTGGGAGATTCGGTGTTAGTAATGCCATTGAATGTCAATGGGAGGTGGTTAGGCTCTCTCGCGGCGAGCGGCAACCATGGGCAGCGTGGAGGCCCCAACCTGTGAGAGACCATCAGCGGCAGGTCGGGGCCATAAGAGGAGTGATGACCGGTGGCCATGGGCAGCGTGGAGGCATGCCACTGCAAGGTACAGCACGAGCTGGTGCAGGAGGGCGATGTCAGCAAAGAGGGACGTCACCAAGGTCCAGGTCAGTGATTGGAGCGTGGGCAGATGCAGCAGGAGCGGCGAGGTTGGGGCAAAGGAGCGGCGAGAGAATGTAGAGGGACATGATCGGGGCCCAGGAGAGGCGTGAGTTCGGGGCCAGAAGAGGCGAGAGTCTAGGGGCAGCACGGACCAGCCCACACTGCGATATGTGTGCGCTAGACCCATGCAGCAGAGCTAGTCTCCAGTCGTCTTGGTTAATCCTTGCCACTGGACCAAGACCTAGCTCTGTCAAGCCCGTGTGGTGGCTGGTGTGCAACGGCCACCCCATGTTAAAAAAATCCACGCACAGCCATCTTCCACCCTTCAAATGTAGTTCTGGACCTGGAATATTAGGTCCTTCACTGAAACACCTGTGAACTCATCCCTTTTTGGCATGGAAGCAAGTCATCCTCGTTTCGAGGGACCGCCTATGATGAGACTCTCTCATGTTGGAATCTCTCTCGTCTGGCACTTGTGTTGCATGAATGAAACTAACAACTTAGCAGCCCAAGCCTGGATGTTGTCAAGGTCATGCTACATCTGAGCATGGCCTACTTCATTATTTGTGGAATTGGCAATGGAGCTGAACACTTGGAATCATCAATGAGCAGACCTACATAGACCTTATGATGGAAGGATGGTCATTGATGAAGCAGCTGAAGATAGTTGAACCTAGGACATTGCCCTGAGAAACTCCTGCAGTGATGTCCTAGGATTGAGGTGATTGTCCTCCAACAACCAGAATTATCTTCCTTTGTGCCAGCTATGATTCCAGCCACTGGAGAATTTTCTCCCTGATCCCCATTGACTTCAGTTTTCCTAGAGCTCTTTGGTACCACACTCGATCGAATGCTCCCTTGATCTCAAAGGCAGTCACCCTCACCTCACCTCTGGAATTCAGCTCTTGTGTTCATTTTTGGACAAAGGTTGTCAGGAGATCTGGAACCTAGTGGTCCTAGCGGAACCTAAATTGAGCAACAGTGAGCAGGTTCATTATGGGTAAGTGGTGCTTGATGGTACTGTTGCCAACTCCCTCTATCACATTGCTGATGATTGGGAATAGGCTGATGAGATTAGATTACAAAGGAGGGAATAAAGAAGTACAATGGAAATTACTGTAATCTTCTGTGGACTGATTGTTTGAAGCAGGGTAATTCATCTTTGTTATAAGAAAAGAATAACCATAGTCTATGACTCAATTTAAAATATGTTGACAACCCTCGCAAATTATCAATATTAGCAGGCAGGGCCTAGGGTAGATACTAGTTTGAAGACCTGAAAACAGCTGTAATGTTGTCAATGCTTCAACAAAAATGACACCTGAATAAGAATGATAGGATGACTACAAGAAGAAAAAAACCTTGCTTCAAGATAAAACATTATTTCCTAGTCACGTATGTTGGCATCAGTTCAGAACAAAGGGTCCCTTCTGAAAAGATGATGATGATGATGATGATGGATTATGAATACGGTAACAAAGGCTACATGACAATGATGGGTGTAATTGTTTCAAGGTTGTTACAGTCGATCAATCAAGCTGTCATCAGTTAATCTTAGATTGCATGTGTTTGAGTTTAATTGCTCCCTATCTCTTTGCCCCCATTACTTTACAACCCTTCACATAACTCTGGGAATTTTGGGTAGCCATAGTAACATGAGTAGTATACACCTGCTGAATTTTCTTAAGAATAATGATCTGCATCATTTCACAATTGCACACAATGGCAGAAATTTTGAAGGTCATTAATTCACAGCTTCAAGAACAAATCCAGCCATTGTTAAACATATGTCAAAGACAGAATTTAGATTCAATGCTCTCTAACATAAAAAGCGAGTTTCTTCCTCACAAAAAACAAGTATTGTTTCACTAAATGACTAAGAACAAAGTGATATATTTCAACATCCTGCTGTCCTTTTAGCTAATGTCACTACACACAGTATCTGAGGAAAAGGAAAGTTACAAGTTGATGGTCGACTCTAGGGACTATGCACAACATACTGACTCAGCATGGGGGAGCAGCCTGAAGGTCATCTAACACCAGTCTGTCGGAGCTGACATTATCATGAGAGAATCATTACGCACCCGGCACTCCAGTTCTGTTACTACAACAAGAAAAAACCTTGCTTCAAGGAAAAGCATTATTTCCTCATCACGTATGTTGGCATCAGTTCAGAACGAAGGGTCTCTTCTGACAAGAAGTAGTTGTACTATTGGGAAATAGATATTTGTACATGCTATGTAACATTGGTGAATTATAAAGCTTTACGATGCTGCTTTATTTAAGTCAGACCAGGATATTGGCAAAACTATATAACTCATTCATGGTTAGTTTTAAACAAAGATACCTTACTGTCTAAAGTTTAACTACCAACTGTGGCTTTGCACTAAAGGCTGAGAATTGTATCAAACATGTATTTGGAGTAATTGTAGATAAAGAATGTAGAACAATCCATCTAATATAATTAGGGCACAGAAACCATAAGTGTTTCTCCTTTTTAAAAAATTCTGCCATCATTGGCTGGAATATGCAGACCACAGGGACTGGCTGGTATCAGGGAAGGGACTCTGTTTTTGAGCATCACCATCTTGTTCCTTATAATGTTGGTGGTGAGTGCTTGAACTGTTCATGTTTGAACAACTAACTATCAAAAGGTCTATCGTAAACCGCTAGCTGATCTGCCTCCTCATTGAAAGTCACCCATTAAACAATTTACATTGTAGCTGCTGGCCCTGATTCACCAGCTTCTATATTGTATATGTCAGCAACAACATAATGGCTGAAGCTGAATCAACAGAGAACCGTATACAACAATAACAACAACTTGCATATACTGTATATAGTATTTGTGGTAAAACGTCAATTTAAGATAGTCACCAAGAAATCAAATAGGGAATTCAGAAGAAACGTATTTAAAGAGAGTGGTGAGAATGTGGAACTCACTACCACAGGGAGTGGCTGAAGCGATAGATGCATTTAACGGGAGGCTAGATAAGCACAGCTGGTCTCCAGTTGTCTTGGTTAATCCTTGCCATTGGACCAAGACCTAGCTCTGTCAAGCCCGTGTCGTAGCTGGTGTGCAACGGCCACCACACATTAAAAAAATCCACGCACAGGCATCTTCCACCCTCCAAGATTTAGTTCGGGACCTGGAATTTTAGGTCCTTCATTGAAACACCTGTCAACTTTTCAATTCGAGGGACTGCCTATGATGATGATGAGATAAGTATATGAGGGAGAAGGGAATAGAGAGTTATGCTGATAGAGTTAGATGAGGAAAGACGGGAGGAGGCTCAAGTAGAGTATAAATGGACTGGTTGGGCCAAATGGCCTGTTTCTGTACTGTGTATCCTATGTAATCATATGTAGGCCTAAGGTACTTCACAGGAGAGTTATTAAACAAAATTTGACTGAACCACATAAGGAGACATTAGGTCAGGTGACCAAAAAGCTTGGTCAAAGAGGTAGGTAGGTTTTAAGAAGCGTCTTAAAGGAGGAGAGGTAGTGAAGCTGAGAGGTTATGGGAGGGAATTCCAGAGTTTAGGACCAAGGCAGTTGAAGGCACAATGGTCGAGCGATGACAATTGGGGTTGTGCAAGAGGCCAGAATTGGAGGCGCACAGGGATGTCGGAGGGTTGCAAGGCTCAAGTTTAAATTATACTTCTAATTAAAAAATACAAGTGGACTAAGCCAACAATCACGGATAAGGTCGGCAACAATTATATTTACAGCTCAAATGTTTCTTTTAACAGCTGGGCGGTTGGGAGGAAAAGAATTTCTAGCTTTCATGGGCTCTTAGATGGCAATTAGTGTTATTTTTATCCCAGTTACTTGACTGTGACCATTTAAAATGTGCCATTAAAATGTTTGATGTGCTTCTTCTTACTGAAGCAAGCCTCGCAGTTTGCACAAAGAGCTTTGTTCATCACCTGACTGAATTAGAAAGCGTTACCAGGCGATACTTTCCTGCAGTCTTTCTTAACTAGGTTTAGAAAAGAGCTCACATGTTGGAAGGCTAAATGCAGCAGCAGCACAAAGAGTGGCAGAAGAACTACAACTGAAGTGTCTTTCTGAAATGAAGTTCGGATAATGGCAGGTGATGTTATCCAAGAAATTTGATGAAGATCATTTAATACATAATATTATATATTATATAATGGAGGACAATAGAGGATATAGAGGCACTGGAGAAGGTGCAAAACATATTTACAAGGATGATACCAGAACTGGGAGGTTATACTTATCAGGAACGATTGAAAAGGCCAAGATAAAATGTAGATTTTTTTTTTAAAGTTTGTTCATCTTTATTTCAGGTTTACCTTATCCCCATGTGACAGCCCCAATCTTTGTTTTGCTCTTTACAACATTTTTTAAAAGTCGGGATAAAAGCAGGTTCTCATTTCCTGTTTCGCTCTCTGTGAAACTTCTGCGATGTGATTGACTACTGAGACAGCTTGTTGATGTCACAGCAACTCGCGTAAGGGATTCCCCATTATATTGCAATGATGGGAAACAAGTGTCCAACCTGTACATAGCAGTCTTTATGCTGATGGGTTTCAAAGCATTCATATGTCCCATCTTGGAGAGGCGGGTCACTTCATTGTAATATTTAAATCAGGCTCCGACAATGCAGTTGGGAGCCTGATTTATATTTAAGAGCAGCCGGCTGGGTTCCCTGGGCCTCAGAAAACCTGGCAGCAAAAGGGAGGTGGGAACTGCGGGCTTGAGAAGGCAAGTGCTTTTTACTGATGGTCTTGCAGGCGGGACCGCGCCGATTTCCAGGCCGGGCCGCCGCACATCACTCAGCAGGCCGGGGCCATTAGAGGGAGCAACGTGCGGCGGCATACCACTGCAGGGAGCAGCGTATGCAGCTGCAGGATGGTGACGGCTGTGAAGAGGGCGACTGGATTTGACGTCGCCCAAATCCAGGTCGCTGATTTGGAGTGTGGGCAGGTACACCAGGAGCAGCTAGGTCGGGGCAAAGGAGCGGCGAGAGTTCGTAGAGGGACGTGATCAGAGCCCAGGAGAGGCGTGAGTTCGGGACCCAGAAGAGGCATAGGCCCAGGGGCAGCACGGGCCAGCTCACACTGCAATATGTGTGCCCACTAGGTCCGTACAGCAGAGCTGGTCTCCAGTTGTCTTGGTTAATCCTTGCCACTGGACCAAGACCTAGCTCTGTCAAGCCTGTGTGGTGGCTGGTGTACAATGGCCACCACACGTTAAAAAAATCCATGCACAGGCATTTTCAATTTGTAGTTTTGGACCTGGAATATTATGTCCTTCATTGAAACACCTGTGACCTCATTCCTTTTTGGCGTGGAAGCAAGTCATCCTCGTTTCGAGGGACTGTCTATGATGATGATGATGATGATGATAATGCACTTACGTGTCGAAAAAGGCAATTTCTCGCCACAGAGATTGCGCGATCTCTTTGGTCAGCTTTCTTCGGGGCCAACGGCAAAAGCCTTTGCTTCCCCACTGTCTGTAAATTTCGGGCCTTAGAGTTTTAAATTCTTCATAAATTATGAAGGAGTTTAATAGGGTAGACATAGATAGAGTAGGGTGGGAGGAGACTCGTGGGGAGCATAAACACCAGCGTAGATCAGTTGGGCCGAATGGCCTGTTTCTGTGAAATCATAACTAGATGGCCCATTATACTGTATAGCACATATACTGTATGTCTCATATACTGAAAACAAGACAGGGCAGCCGTGTTGAAACTCTGCTTCAAATTCTACTAACAACCAGTTGATATCCCATTGTACACACAGAGTTAAGACTAAGGGCAATATTTAGATGAAGGAGAGTAAAAGGGCAGAGGGATAATTGGACCCCAGCAGGGGAGGAAGCAAGGATGGCAGCTGGGAGAGGAGAGGAAATGATTAGAGGGGAAAAAACTTAAATGTCGAACTGACCCAGGGGAAAGTACTCAATCCCCCTCCCCACCCTAGAAATGCATCAAAGTGCAAAGGGTAAAAGATCCAGTGTCATGAGTCTCTGCCCCTTTCTCCTCTGCTTTGCATCCACAAAATATGTGTACAAAGCAGAGGAAAACCAGCACTAAGGAGTTTAAAAAACAACTCCAGTCAGAATTAGATCCCCAGCTTAACTCAATATAAATGTCATGTGTATTTTTTCTCTGTCTCCATAACTATAGAATGTTTGAAGGGAAATGGTCAAACTAGAGTTATACAAAAAAATATTTGGGGTGACTTTCAACTGTGTCACCTGGGGCCAGGACCCTGGTGGAGTAGGTCGCTCCCTTTTTATAGACCCCACCCACTTTCATTCCATTGAGTTCAATGGCAGATTAATCGGATGGGTTCCATAAAGGTTAGGATACCTGCTCCGCCAGGTTACTGCACAGGCAGTGGGTTTAAAAATTAACTTTTGCTTCGCCGCTGACCGCAAATTACAGGCCATTGACTGTTTGCAATGTATACATGAGCCGAGACAGTTCAAATCTGAAAGTTGGTCAAAAAATAAATTAGGCTAGTGTAGCTCCAACAGTTAGATAGACTACAGGAAAATAACATTCAGTATATGAAGGTTAACTACCAAATAATAGCTTAACATATAGATTGTCATGATTTGTTGTGTTTGTTCGAGGAGCTGGTTAGCATAATATCTGCTGTAAACACCTATAAGTGTTATATTATTGTTGTATGTTTGATTGGTCACGCATTGTTCAATAAATGAATGTGCTAGCTAAAGTCGGAAATTAAGGCTATGTGATGTATGTCGGAAATGTGATGCTCTACAGCTCTCCAAAGATGTGAGAAAATTCATGTGGATGTACGAGATTGATGCATTAGCAAAGGCAATTTAAAGAAAGATGTTCTGCTTGTTAGGCTGGTCAAGACACCAAAATCTACCTGAATATCAGGCCAGCGAAGATAGTCTCGAGCGTGTGAGGTGCTGAGAACTCACCTATGAGAGTCATCTAAAATACCAACAGCAAGGTATCTAGAATAAGAAAGGCAGAAAAAACCCAAAAACCATAACAATGCTAATGAAATGCTTGAATGATAATGAGTTCAAATTGTACCAATTGAAAGCGTTTTCAATTTTCTCTTTTGTTCCTCATACAGTCAATTCCCTATTAGTTTGCGCTTGAATTTTATTCACCGAGGAATCTTCAGTAAACTATTTCCTGTTACACAGCTTCTTCAACACTAAACGTCAATAAGATTTTTTGAACTAGAAATGGTGTCATGGTATTTTTTTATGTTTAACTAGTTTGGGAAGATTGTAGCAATAAAATGTTATACAGCAAAGCTTTCCAGCCCCTGTGTGTCAATCATCAACTTTTTAAACTGACAGCTATTGAATCCATGTGTCAGCTTGTCAGAACTTCACAAGAAAAGTCAGCTGTTTTTTCACTGGGACTGGAGGTCATCATTATCCACCAATCAATTTGGTTGGACGGTGGGGCTGAAAGGTTAGAATCAATCAATCAGATGTCCCTTTCTCTTACTGTTAGTTTCACACAAACATGAGCTCAAAATATTTTCAAATGAGGTGTTGGCTTCTAACAGTTGCAATTTCTGGTATGTTTATCTGGTGTTCGTCCCCAACGAGATTATATATAAAAAAAGTAAACTGCTAAAATACAGCTTTTTAAAAAATTCTGAAAGGAATTTTCGGAAGAATGTCCATTGTTTTGTATGATGGTTTATTTTCTTCAAGACTAATTGCTGCAGTTGCAGAAATAAGGAGGATGTTCTTCTCTATATACATTAATTAGCTTTACCTCAGCACACCCATCACTGCATTTGTGGAATTGCCAGAGTTTAGAAATAATATGTGGAGGTTGGAATGATATAGGGCTAGAACCTGCACTTTTTTTGCCTGCTTAATGCCCGTTTAACACCCATTTTACTGCTGAAATGACATATAACGCCCATATATCGCCCATTTCGCCACAAAATGAAAACTGACGCCCATTTTTCAGAAACTTATCGGCAAGCGTTACTTTCCCCATGTGCTAACGGCGGGAAAAAATAATACCGCTCACCCACTTTTTTTTGACGGAATCAGCAGAATGGGCGAAATCAACGGCCATAATATCACCCGGCGTTACTTTCCGCACTGATTTAACGCCGAGATTCAATAGTACCACCCACCCACTTTTTTTTGTCGTAACGAGCATATTTACTGAAACTAGCGGCCATGAGATCGCCCAGCGTCACTTTCACCACCTCGCCCACAATATCGCTCGCCCAAAAAAACGCCCAGAAAAAGTGGAACTAACCGGAACTAATCACAGCGTTATGGACGCCATGTTCTACATCACATGTCGCATCTTTTAAAAGGCTGCTGTGCTTCAACCTCTGGGGAGTTCAGATGTACTCTGGAGATCGTTGGAGCTGATGTGAATATCTGTACAAACATCTTGACCATACTGTGACCGATTGGAATTTAATAGGTGTGTTCATCGGGACATTCATTGTTTGTGACCAATCGGTGGAAAACAGAGGACTACTGCAATGGGGCCTGTCCTTTCTCACCCTCTCTTGATGACCAATTACATGCAGCAGACTCGAGATCGCCGCAGGTACGCTCCACAGCATTATGTGCCCAATGTAAAACGTGCCAGACTGATGAGGAGGACCAGACGTTACACCCCCCGCAAGTACAGGGAGAAGCAGTTTATCTCGACTTGCCCGACACCACCTGCCTTCAGAGACTGTGCTGCCACAAAAAGGTATGCCAGCTGATAAGGGGAGATCTGCAGCCTGTCAGCACCATCAGTACTGCACTGTCTGTCGAGGTCAAATTCACCGCGGCTTGAACGGTCTACGTTTCGGGTTCTTTTCAGGCCACAGATGACAACATTTGTGCTATATCTCAGCATGCCACACATCGCTGCATTATACAGGTCACTGAAGCCCTGTTCGCATGCAGGAGGGACTTGATCAGCTTCCCTATAACCAGGGAGGCACAGAGTGAGAGGGCTATCGGATTCTCCAGAATTGCAAATTTCCTCAAGGTGCAGGGAGCAATAGACTGTATGCGCATTGCGATGCGGGCACCTTTTCAGGATGCTGAGGTTTTCCAAGGGATTCCACTCCCTGAATGTCCAACTGGTTGTCGCCCACCAGCAAATGATACTGGCAGTGAATGCTCAATTTCCGGGCAGCATCCATGATGCTCACATCCTGCGTGAGAGCACTGTATCTGACTTGTTTAACAATCAGCCACAAGGTCAATGCTGGATGCTTGGTGACAAAGGATATGGCCTCGCCACCTGGCTGATGACGCCTCCTGTGTGACACCCACACCGAAGCCGAGGCAATACACCAAGAGCTTAAGCAGCGCTTTAGATGCCTGAACCACTCAGGAGGTGACCTCCAATGCCACCCTGAGCAGGTAGCTCAATTCGTGCTGGTGTGCTCCATGCTGCACGACTTGGCTATCAGGAGGGGGCAAGAGAAAACAAAAATTGCCTGAAGAATCTGACAGTCCACCTCACCAAAGAGAGGAAGAGGAGGACGAGGAGGCGGATGCTGACATCGTCCCAGACAATCAGGCTGACACTAAAGCCATGCCCCCGCCCCACTGTAGACTGCATGAAAGGGCCCATGGTGGCATGGTAGCTGCAAGAGCCTTTCGTCAGGAGCTCATCAATAATCGCTTTGCCTCAAAGAACGTTGGTGGTATTTATAAGCCTGACACACTGCTGGGTGTGCAGATCATACATCAATGGTGGGCATCACCTTGGTGACAGTTAAAGTTTAAGTTGATTGAAGTTAAGTGTAATTATACCCTTTGATATTAAGGAATCACCAGTGTGTAACGGTGTAGCTATCTGAGCCAATGCGCAACAAGGTTTTGTTAAATAAAAAACATTTAAACCGAACAGTTGTCTGAAATCATCAGTATTTCTGTAAAACCCAACCCTTCCCCCCCTCCCCCCCACTTCTCCTCCCCACCTCTACCCCTTCCCTTTCCCCTCCTGACTCCAAGCCGCCTGGCCGAGGAGCTCCTCAGGTGATGCTTCATTGGGGGGGGGGGCGGGTGACGGCCGAAGTGCTGCTTGGACAGATACGGGAGAGGACGGTCCCGAGGTCGGAACGTGCTCTAAGCCAGAAGCAAGATGTTGCTGCTGGCTCTTATGTGTGGATGGCAATGGAGGTGCGGCACCTTGGGGTGCAGTGCCACACTCCGGGACCACTGGGAGCCCTCTGCCACCAGTGTTCCTGGCTACCAGCTCCAGGACCTCCACCATCCCTTCCATGTTATATCTTATTTGGTGGACAAATACATGGTGCCAACTATGTTCTTGGTGCTTAGTAGGCTTTTTGCTGCTGGTGAATCTCCCTCGTGCCTCCCACAACAGCCAGACAAACACACATCACACCCACACATTCCTTCAGTCCCTCTCAGCTCCCTCCATCTGTCTCCTCTTCTGCGCATGTCATGATGACCCTTGACCTCCTGAATCGCGGGAATCGAGCATTGCCATGCTGTTGCTAAGGACGGCGACACTTTATGGCAAAAGTTCAGCGAGATTTAACACTATCACCCATTTCCTATCGCTCGGGGTAACACCCATTTAAAAAAATGGAGACTAGGAGCTAGAACCTCCTTTTTTTGCATGCTTAACGCCCATTTACCGCTAAATGATGTATAATGCCCATATGTCGCCCATTTAGCCACAAAATAGAAACTGATGCCCATTTTTCAGAAACTTATCGCCGAACGTTACTTTCCCCATGGGCTTAACGCCAAGAAAAAATATTATCGCCCGCCCACTTTTTTTTGGCGGAATCAGCAGAATGGGCGAATTCAATGCCCATAATATCACCCAGCGTTAATTTACGCACTGAATTAACGCCCGCCCACTGTTTTTTGTCATAAAGAGCATATTTACCCAAACTAGCGGCCATGGAGATTGCTCATCATCAATTTCACCACCTCGCACACATATCGACCACAATATCGCTCGCTCAAAAAAACTGCCCACAAAAAGTGAAACTAACCGGAACGAATCACAGCGTTATGGACGCCATGTTATACATCACATGTCATGTCCTTTAAAAGGCTCCTGTGCTTCAACCTCGGCGGAGTTCGGATGTACTCTGCAGGTCGTTGGAGTTGATGTGAACATCTCTAAACACATCTTGACCACACTGTGACCGACTGGAATTAAAGAGGTGTGTTCATTGGGACATTCCTTGTTTGTGAGCATTCGGTGGAAAACAGAGAGCTACTGCAATGGGGCCTGTCCTTTCTCACCCTCTCTTGGTGACCAAATACATGCAGCAGACTCGACATCGCCGAAGGAACACTCCACTGCATTATGTGCCCAATGTAAGACGTAACAAACAGATGAGGACGACCAGACGTTACACCCCCCGCAAGTACAAGGAGAAGCATTCTTACCTCGACTTGCCTGACACCACCTGCCTTCAGAGACTGCGCTTCCACAAAGAGTTTATCACTGAGGTATGCCAGCTGATAAGGGCAGATCTGCAGCCTGCCAGCACCATCAGAACTGCACTGTCCGTCGAGGTCAAAGTCACCGTGGCACTGTCGTTCTACGCCTCGGGTTCTTTTCAGGCCACAGATGGCAACATTTGCGCTATATCTCAGCATGCCACACATCGCTGTATTAGACAGGTCACTGGAGAGACTTGATCAGCTTCGCTATGACCAGAGAGGCACAGAGTGAGAGGGCTCTCAAATTTTCCAGAATTGCAAATTTCCCCAAGGTGCAGGGAGCAATAGACTGTACGCACATTGTGATGCGGGCACCTTTTCAGGATGCTGAAGTTTTCAGGAACCACAAGGGATTTCATGCCCTGAATGTTCAACTGGATGTTGGCCACCAGCAAATTATACTGGCAGTGAATGCTCAATTTCCAGGCAGCATCCATGATGCTCACATCCTGCGTGAGAGCACTGTATCTGACTTGTTTGACAATCAGCCACAAGGTCAATGCTGGATGCTTGGGGACGAAGGATATGGTTCGCCACCTGGCTGATGACCCCCCTGCGTGACACACACCGAAGCTGAGAGGTGATACAAAGAGAGCCACAGAGCTACTCGCAATATCGTGGAAAAAACCATCGGAGTGCTGAAGCAGCGCTTTAGATGCCTGGACCACTCAGGAGGCGAGCTCCAATACCACCCTGAGCAAGCAGCTCAATTCGTGGTGGTGTACTCCATGCTGCACAAGTTGGCTATCAGGATGGGGCAAGAGGGAACAAGAATTGCCTGAAGAATCTGACAGTCCACCTCACCAAAGAGAGGAAGAGAAGGATGAGGAGGTGGACGCTGACATCAGCCCAGACAATCAGGCTGACACTGAAACCATGCCCCCGCCCCCTTGTAGACTGCATGAAAGGGCCCGTGGTGGCATGATAGCTGCAAGAGCCTTTCGTCAGGAGCTCATCAATAATCGCTTTGCCTGAAAGAATGTTGGTGGTATTTACAAGGCTGACACACTGCTGGGTGTGCAGGTCATACATCAATGGTGGGCATCACCTTGGTGACAGTTAAAATTTAAGTTGATTGAAGTTAAGTGTGATTATACTCTTTGATGTTAAGGAATCACCAGCGTGTAATGGTGCAACTATCTGAGCCAATGTGCTAAAAGGTTTTGTTAAATTAAAAAACATTTAAACCAAACATTAGTCTGAAATCATCAGTATTTCTGTACAAACCAACCCTTTCCCCCTCCCCCCACCCAAGGCTTCTCCTCCCCACTCTACCCCTTCTCCTTACCCTCCTGACTCCAAGCCACCTGGCCGAGGAAGTGCTCAGGCAATGCTTCATGCTTCATGGGGGCGGGGGGAGAGAGGCGGGGGAGGTGACAGCCGAAACGCTGCTTGGACGGATACAGGAGAGAACGGTCCCGAGGTGGGAACGTGCTCCAAGCCAGAAGCAAGATGTTGCTGTTGGTTCTTATGTGTGGATGGCAATGGGGGTGTGGCACCTTGGGGTGCTGTGCCGCGCTCCGGGACCACAGGGAGCCCTCTGCCACCAGTGTTCCTGGCTACCAGCTCCAGGGCCTCCTCCATCCCTTCCATGTTATATCTTATTTGTTGGACAAAAACTCAGTGCCAACTATGTTCTTTGTGCTTAGTAGGCTTTTTGCTACTGGTGAATCTCCCTCATGCCTCCCACAACAGCCAAACAAGCACACACCACAGCCACACACGCCTTCAGTCCCTCTCAGCTCGCTCTCTCTCTGTCTCCTCTTCTGCGCATGTCATGATGACCCTTGACCTCCTGAATCACGGGAATCAAGCGTTGCCATGCCGTTGCTAAGGATGGCGACACTTTATGGCAAAAGGTCAGCGAGATTTAACGCTACCGCCCATTTCCTATCGCTCACGGTAATGCCCATTTTAAAATTGGAGACTAGGTGTTTTGAGAATGGGCTAGAAGCTGGCGATCTGAAAACCCTTTTTTACCGCCCACGCCGGAAATAACGCCCATTTTTTGGGCGATAAGCATAAAAGTGGAAAATCTAGCCCCATGAGTTTTACTCCCGTGTAAAACTGTAATGTCTATTTGGGCCACTGGGCTACTTTTGGGTGGGATGTAGCACCTGGTTATGCTTGTGGGAGAGGTCCGTGCGGTAACCAGAAGTGGGCCTGCACCATCCATATTAAAGCAATCAATGTCCGTGGGGAAATGTGAGAGATCACATTAATAATCAAGAAGAGCCTAACAGCTTACAAATGCCAGATAGGAGATAGCCAGTCAGATCATCCTGAAAGCACACAACTCTGCCCCTCCCATTCATGCAAGCCATATTTATATGCATTTTAATGGCTGTTTTTTAATTGTAGTGTGCAATGGTTTTTATTTCCCATACAAGAAAATAAATCTTTGAGTCAAAAAAGGAATATAATAGCAGAAAAATGCTTAGCTTATTCAAATGACTTCCCTTGTTCAGTTATTTTAATGGCAAGCAGTAACCCATTTATTTATTTTGTTGTAGGTCAACTCCTCTGTTAAAATAGCAGGCAGAAGATGTCTTACAAACACGTTAAGCATTTGTCCGTGATTATCAGTCATTTCTAGCCACATATGTTAGAAATTGTTTTAAAATCTTTAGCAGGTTAATCATGGTTTAAAATAAGAAAAAACTGCCTCATGTTTCAGTGTGCCCGTTTGTCAGAACTCAGTTCTAAGGTTTTGTGTCAAATGATATTGAATCACCTTAATCCCTTTAAAAATAAAAATTGTTTGTATAAAATAGTTAAATAGGGCTTTAAACTAAAAAATGAGGGGGAGGGGGTTCAGGTGAGGGGACATTTAGATATCTAAAGAGAAAGGTAAATGAAATAAGCAGTGTAGCGATTTGGGTAAAAATAAGCAGATTGTGACAGGAAGGGACAGAGAGTTTAATAGTAGCAGTGCAGCAGAGAAAAAGGTCAAAGCAGGAAATAATGGTAAAAAAAATTAAATTCTTTATCTGAATGCATGGAGCATTCATAATAAGATAGACAAACTAGTGGCACAAATAGAGATAAATGGGTTTGATCTAATAGCCATTACAGAAACATGGTTGCAAGGTGACTAAGCTTGGGAACTAAATGTTCCAGAGTACTTGATGTTTCGAAAAGACAGGCAGAATGGTAAAGGGGGGAGGGGATAGCCCTGATAATAAAGGATAACATAAGGACAGTAGAGAGAGGGGACCTTGGCTCGGAAGATCAGGAAGTAGAATTAGTATGGGTGGAGATCAGGAATAGCAAGGGGCAGAAAACACTGGTGGGAGTCGTATATAGGCCCTCGAGCAGTAGCTATACCGTTGGACAGAATATTAATCAATAGTAGGAGCTTGTTACAAAGATAATGCAATAATCATGGGGGACTTTAATCTTCATATAGACTGGTCAAATCAAATTGCCACAGGTAGTCTGGAGGATCAGTGCTGGTGCCTCAGCTATTTACAACCTAAATTAATGATCTAGATGAAGGGACCGAGTGTAATGTATCTAAGTTTGCTGACAATACAAAGCTAGGTGCGACAGCAATCTGAGAGGAGAATACAAAGCGTCTGCAAAGGAATATAAATAGACTAAGTGATTCGGCAGTACGGTGGCAGTTGGAGTATAATGTAGGGAAATGTGAGGTTATTCACTTTGGTAGGAAGAATTAAAAAACAGCATATTTTTTAAATGGTGATAAACATTAAAATTTTGGTCTTTATAGGGATTTGGGTGTCCTTGTGCAAGAAACACAGAAAGCTAGCATGCAGGTACAGCAAGCAATAAGGAAGGCAAATGGCATGTTGTCCTTTATTGCAAGGGGTTTGGAGTATAAGAGCAAGGAAGTCTTTCTACAATTGTATAGGCCTTGGTGAGACCACACCTGGAGTACTATGCACAGTTTTGGTCTCCTTATCTAAGGAAGGATATACTTGCCTTGGAGGCAGTGCAACAGAGGTTCATTAGATTGATTCCTGGGATGAGAGGGCTGCCTTAAAAGAAATAGCTGCAGAGACAGTGGATGCATTGGTTGTAATCTACTAAAATTCCCTTGATTCTGGGGAGGTCCCAGCGGATTGGAAAACCGCAAACGTAACCCCCCTATTTAAAAAAGGAGGCAGACAGAAAGCAGGAAACTATAGACCAGTTAGCCTAACATCTGTCGTTGGGAAAATGCTGGAGTCCATTATTAAGGAAGCAGTAGCAGGAATTTGGAAAAGCATAATTTAGTCAAGCAGATTCAGCGTGGTTTTATGAAAGGGAAATCATGTTTGGCAGAGTTGCTGGAGTTCTTTGCGGATGTAGTAGTGGCAGACATTTAAGGAGATATTTCATTACTCACAACAAAAATATATCCCAATGAGAAGGAAAGACTGTAAGAGAAGGGATAACCATCCGTGGCTAATAAAGGAAATAAGGGATGGTATTAAATTGAAAACAAGGGCATACAATGTGGCCAAGACTAGTGGGAGGCCAGAGGATTGAGAAACTTTTAAAAGCCAGCAAAGAATGAATAAAAAAATGATAAAGAGAGGGTAGATAGATTATGAAAGTAAACTAGCATGAAATATAAAAACAGATAGTAAGAGTTTTTACATAAAAAGGAAAAGAGTGGCGAAAGTAAATGTTGGTCCCCTAGAGGATGAGACTGGGGAATTAATAATGGAGAACAGGGAAAAGGCAGAGACATTGAACAAATATTTTATATCAGTCTTCATGGTAGAAGACACTAAAAACATCCCAATAGTGGATAATCAAGTGGCTATAGGGAGGGAGGAACTTAATACAATCACTATCACTAAACAAGTAGTACTCAGTAAAATAATGGGACTAAAGGCGGACAAGTCCCCTGGACCTGATGGCTTTCATCTTAAGGTCTTAAAAGAAGTGGCTGCAGAGATGGTGGATGCATTGGTTGTAATCTACCAAAATTCCCTGGATTCTGGGGCAGTCCCAGTGGATTGGAAAACCACAACTGTAATGCCCCTA
Organism: Pristiophorus japonicus; assembly: GCF_044704955.1. Taxonomy (NCBI): domain Eukaryota; kingdom Metazoa; phylum Chordata; class Chondrichthyes; family Pristiophoridae; genus Pristiophorus; species Pristiophorus japonicus. The sequence goes on along the minus strand of NC_091980.1, from coordinate 193,508,386 downwards.
TTTAAAAAAGGAGGCAGACAAAAAGCAGGAAACTATAGACCAGTTAGCCTAACATCTGTCATTGGAAAATTGCTGGAGTGCATTATTAAAGAAGCAGTAGCGGGACATTTGGAAAAGCATGATTCAATCAAGCAGAGTCAGCATGTTTTTATGAAAGGGAAATCATGCTTGACAAATTTGCTGGGGTTCTTTGAGAATGTAACGAGCAAGGTGGATAAGGGGGAACCAGTGGATGTGGTGTATTTGGATTTCCAGAAGGCATTCGATAAGGTGCTACATAAAAGGTTACAGCACAAGATAAAAGTTCACGGGGTTGGGGGTAATATATTAGCATGTATAGAGGATTGGCTAACTAACAGAAAACAGAGAGTCGGGATAAATGGATCATTTTCCGGTTGGCAAACAGTAACTAGTGGGGTGCCACAGGGATCTGTGCTGTAACCTCAACTATTTACAATCTATAGTAATGACTTGGTTGAAGGGACCGAGTGTAATATAGCCAAGTTTGCTGATGATAAAAAGATGGGTGGGAAAGCAAGTTCTGAGAAGGTCACAAAAAATCTGCAAAGGGACGTAGACAGGCTAAGTGAGTGGGCAAAAATTTGGCAGATGTAGTATAGTGGGAAAATGTGTGATTATCCACTTTGGCAGAAAAAATAAAAAAGCAAATTATTATTTAAATGGAGAAAAATTACAAAGTGCTGCAGTACAGAGGGACCTGGGGGTCCTTGTGCATGAAACACAAAAAGTTAATATACAGGTACAGCAAGTAATCAGGAAGGCAAATGGAATGTTGACCTTTATTGCAAAGGGGATGGAGTATAAAAGCAGAGAAGTCCTGCTACAACTGTACAGGGTATTGGTGAGGCCACATCTAGAGTACTACGTACAGTTTTGGTTTCCTTATTTAAGGAGGGATACACTTGCATTGGAGGCAGTTCAGAAAAGGTTCACTTGGTTGATTCCTGAGATGAAGGGATTGACTTATGAAGAAAGGTTGAGCAGGTTGGGCCTGTACTCATTGGAGTTCAGAACAATGGGCCCAAGTTTCCACACTCGCCTAGAACGACGCAGTCCCGACATGGACGCCCGTTTTTCGCGCCACAATGTGCGCCTAAAAAAATCCTCTGTATTCTCCACCTCCCTGCAGGTCCTCTGGCCCTCGGCGCAGCCAGCACGAGCTGTGGGGGGGGGCGGAGCCAGGTCCCTGCGCTGAAAACAGTGCCGGGACCTCTGCACATGCGTGCTACTGTGGGCACGCAAGTGCAGTAGCTCCAGGCGCCGAACTGTGTGGGAGGGGCCCGAAGCACGCAGCCCCTAGCCCTGGCCGAATGGCCTCACTGGGGCTGCGTGAATAAGGCTCCTCCCACGGCCAGCTCCTGCTCCCCCCCCTCCCGACCAGACCTGACACCCGCTCCCCGCCCCCCCCCCCCCCGCCTCCGGACCAGACCCGACACCCGCTCCCCGCCCCCCCCCCCCTGCCTCCGGACCAGACCCGACACCCGCTCCCCCCCCCCGACTGGACCCAACCCGACCCGCGCTCCTGTTCCCGCTCTCCGCCTCCCCGACTGGACCCGACCCGACCCGCGCTGCTGTTCCCGCTCCTCGCCTCCCCGACTGGACCCGACCCGACCCGCGCTCCTGTTCCCGCTCCGCCCCCCCCGACTGGACCCGACCCGCGCTCCTGTTCCCGCTCCGCCCCCCCCAACTGGACCCGACCCGCACTCCTGTTCCCGCTCCGCCCCCCCCAACTGGACCCGACCCGCACTCCTGTTCCCGCTCCGCCCCCCCCAACTGGACCCGACCCGCGCTCCTGTTCCCGCTCCCCGCCTCCCTGACCCGACCCGCGCTCCTGTTCCCGCTCCCCGCCCCCCCCAGACTGGACCCGACCCACGCTCCCGCCCCCCGACCCGACCCCCCCCCCCCCCACTGGACCCGACCCGACCCGACTCCCGCTCCCGGACTGGATCCGACCTGACCTCCCCCCCCTCCCTCCTTCCCCCCCCTCCTTCCTTCCCCCCCTCCCTCCTTCCCCCATTCCCCCCTCTCTCTCCCTCTCTCTCTCCCTCCCCCTCTCTCTCTCTCCCTCCCCTCCCCCTCTCTCTCCCTCCCCTCCCTCTCTCTCTCCCTCCCCTCCTCTCCCCCCCTCTCTCTCTCCCTCCCCCTCTCTCTCTCTCTCCCTCCCCCCCTCTCTATCTCTCCCTCTCCCCCTCTCTCTCTCTCCCTCCCCCCCCTCTCTCTCTCTCCCTCCCTCCCCCCCCCCCCGACCCGAACCGAACCGAACCTCACCGACCCGACCCAACCCAACGCCACCTACCTGTAAATCTGGTGCTGGGGATGGGCCCTGTCCGAAGTCTCGGGCCGGCCCGTTCAGCCTTCGGTCCCAAAAGGCCTGCCTGAAGCACTTTCACATAGGTAGGAAGATGGTTTATTTAATCTTTTCTTTGCTTATAAATGTTTATTCAGGTTGGATTTATTTGTATAATATTTGTATAAGTATAAATAAGGATTTATTATAGAATTTAATGACTTCCCTTCCCCCCCCCCACCTCGTTCTGGACGCCTAATTTGTAACCTGCGCCTGATTTTTTAATGTGTAGAACAGGTTTTTTCAGTTCTACAAAAATCTTCACTTGCCACATTCTACTTTAGTTTGAAGTACGTTTTCACTGTGGAAACTTTGAAATCAGGCGTCAGTGGCCGGACACGCCCCCTTTTGAAGAAAAAATTCTGTTCCAAAGTAGAACTGTTCTACCTGACTAGAACTGCAGAAAAAAAAATGTGGAGAATTGCGATTTCTAAGATAGTCCGTTCTCCACCAGTTGCTCCTAAAAATCAGGCGCAAATCATGTGGAAACTTGGGCCCACAGAGAGGTGATCTTATTGAGACATATAAGATAATGAGGGGGCTCGACAAAGTAGATGCAGAGAAGATGTTTCCACTCATGGGGGAATCTAGAACTAGGGGCATAGTTTTAGAATAAGGGATCGCCCATTTAAAACTGAGATGAGGAGGAATTTATTTTCTCAGAGGATTGTAAATCTGTGAAATTCTCTGCCCCAGAGAGCTGTGGAGGCTGGGTCATTGAATATATTTAAGGTGGAGATAGACAAATTTTTGAATGATAAGGGAGTAAAGGGTTTTGGGGAGCAGGCAGAGCCCATGATCAGAAGTGGAGCTGAGCCCATGATCAGATCAGCCATGATCTTATTGAATGGCGGAACAGGCTCGAGGGGCCAAATGGCCTACTCCTGCTCGTATTTCTTATGTTCTTATGTCCTTATGATAAGAGATTGTGTAGAATGAGTCTATACTCTCTGGAGTTTAGAAGAATGAGAGATGATCTCATTGAAAGATCGAAGATTCTGAAGGGGATTGACAGAGTAGATGCTGAGAGGTTGTTTCCCCTGGCTGGGGTGTCTAGAACTAGGGGGCACGGTCTCAGGATAAGGGGTAGGCCATTTAAGACAGAGATGAGGAGGAATTTCTTCACTCGGGGGGTTCTGAATCTTTGTAATTCTCTGCCCCAGAGGGCTGTGGATGCTGAGTCTCTGAATATATTCAAGGCTGAGATAGATAGATTTTTGGGATCTAGGGGAATCAAGAGATATGGATATCGGACAGGAAAGTAGGTTGAAGTCGGTGATCAGCCATGAATTTAGTGGAGCAGGCTCGAGGTGCCGTGTGGCCTACTCCTGCTCTTAATTCTTATGCTCTTATGTTCTTAAATCAGCACACCTTCAACTCAAGCAATCTCGTGCCTGCCTTTGTGTTATCATAGGGTTAGCAACAGGGAGAGATGTGATAGAGACATTTTAGTGTTGTAAATGTAGAATGGACTGCTGCTTAGAATTGTTGATTATCATTGATTATTGATTGCACCACTGCTCTGTGAACGGGCAGGAGAGTTTTGGATGAGCTCAAGTGTACAGAGGGTGGAAGATGGGAGGCAGGCCAGGAGGGCATTGGAATATTCCAGTCTTGAGGTGATGAAAAGCATGGATGAGGGTAGATGCAAGGTTGAGATAGATAGATTTGTGCTATGGATGGGTATCAAGGGTTATGGAGCAAAGGTGGAAAATTGAGTTACAGTGCAGATCAGCCATGATCTAATTGAAAGGCGCAGGAGGCCTGAGGGGCTGAATGACCTACTCCTGTCCCTAATGTTACTTTCTTATTGTAGATATGCATTGTAAAAGATTTAAGATCACAAACTAACGTGACCTAGCTGGGGTTAGATTTACTGGAGCCTGTAAAGTTATAGCGAAGTCCGTGTAACTACTTTATTTCATTTTTAAAATATCTGTATCTCTTCCAGGAGAAGAAAATATTGTGACTTGCAAGGCATGTGCCAAAAAGCATATCAAATAAAGTGTCAAAAGTTTTTCTGGGGATGCCCCAAAATCCCGTTGAAAGTCCATCTCATGCCTTCAGCACTCAGATCTCATCCGGTAACGTCTAGAGCAAAATGCATTTTTATGTACTGTACTAAAAGTGATGCAATGTTGGGTATACCTGCAGCTGAACGTATGAGAAATAAATGCCTCACTGGACTTTCAGTCTAGCTCCTTGTTTACACAGATCAGAATGTCTATATTTAGCTTGGCTAAGATGGTAGCACTCTTGCCCGTGGGTCAGAAACACTGAATCAAGGTTGACATTTCAGTGTAGTACTGAGGGAGTGTTGCATTGTCAGAGATGCCGTCTTTCAATTCAACGGAGGCTCCAACTGCCTAGTCAGGTGAACAGGAGCGATCCCATGGCAATAGTCAGAGAAGAGCAGGGTGTTCTCCCTGTGTCCTGGTCAACATTTCTCCCTCAACCAACACCACCAAAAACAGATTATCTGATCATTTATCTCACTGTTGTTTTGAGATCTCACTGTGCACAATTTGGCTGCCATGTTCGCCTACATATCAACTATGATGACACTTCAAAAGTGTCACTTTGTTGGTTATGAAGCACATTGAGATGTTCTGAGGCTGTGAAAAGTGCTTCATAAATGCCAGTTCTTTATTTACGACCATGTTTGTCTGCCAGCTTTTATTGAGGGCCTGTAGCATTTTTGAAATTGTAAGTCAGCTTTTGCCCATTTTCTAGGTTGCCATATATGCACTCTTTTCACCGTCCAATACTCTTGCTGAAAGGATACATGTGAGTGTCAAATGAGGGGAGGACCAGGCTCAACCAGAATGCACTCCCCTGTGTTCCTGCCCCTGTTAAACACCAGGAAGAATGACTATTTCCACAAGATTCTAGAAGCCTACCTGTCACTATGGGGCCGCGCCACAGTAACACACTTTCTTCAAAACAAAAAAGGATAAGAGGAGTGGAAATAAAAGGAAGGAGAGGAAGGAATCACCACAGGGCGAAAATGAGAAAGAATAAATTATGAAGTTTAAGAAAAAGGAACATTCACCTTTCAGTGACTGCTGCAAAAGATCACAATAGTAGATTCAGTCCTGCAGGCCACAAATCCCATCAGCACAAAATTGATTTAATACTTGGCTATATATAGATTGGACTGAACAGTCAGATTGGACTGAACAGTCAGAGAATAAAAATGTCAAGCGTGCAATGAAAAGAAACATTACAGTTTAGGACGGACTGCCTGTTGTCAAGATGATATCAGAACTGATGAGCATTAGCTCCAGGTTGAATTTTATTGGTCAGTAACCACAACTAAAAAACAATTTCCCCCTGAGTAGTGTTTGCGAGGTCCTTATGTGTGTACGTCAAACACAGCCCCTTCTTAGAAACAGCTTCTTATTTTGGTTTCATATGAGATTCAGTTTTACTTGCAGTATTCTGAGTTACGTGCTCAAATTTATTTTTAGTATTGATCTGCATCTATTTTGCGTGTACCTCATTCACTGAATGGCAGAGAGAGCCAGAAATATATTTGACTAAGAGAGGAAACTTGCGGGGATACGGTGAGAAGAAACAGTATAATGCAGATTTAAGCCACTCGAAACATTTCATCAATAACGTAAGAGTGACGTAAAGAACAGTGGCCCGTATGTAGTGACACGTCATGGTGCAGCAAGAAGACTGCGATGGCTGGGGCCTAAGTGATATGCGGCTGAAGATCAGACTACTGTGGGAGCTGACAGAGGTGAGATCATCTGGTGCCTATGGCTAATCTAGTTCTGACAACTGACTAATGGGAGCAGGCAAGTGTTATTTATTTTTTATGAAGAATTTTGTGTAGACGTTCCCCACTTTTGTAGGAATATTATAGGATTTTTGAGTTAAACTTTTACGCACATTATACAGTCACCAACCTAATTATAAAGTCATATATTCTCACATGTACATCTTTTAGCCAGTGGATTGTAATATCCCAATACACAAAGCAGTTAATTTTAAAACCTACCTCTTTGACCAAGCTTTTGTTCACCCATCCTAATGTCCCTTTCTTTGGCTCAGTGTCAAATTTTGATTGATTGCGCCCTGTAAAGCACCTCAGGACGTTTTACTACGTTAGTGTCCTGGCCAATATCACTAAAACAGATTATTGATCGTTATCACATTGCTGTTTGTGGGAGCTGCTGTGCACAAATTGGCTGCTGCTTTTCCCACATCATCATTGATACATATGCTTATCATTATAATAAATCACATTGCTGGAGCTGATCACCTTGTGACCTTTAGGTTTAATGTAAACTCCAAAAGTAAAACCTGCAGGGGGAGCCTGCTTTATATAGGGAGGCAGCACGAGGTGCAGTAATGTGTGCCTCCCGGGCTTTCCCCATCTGTTGGTTATTACATGTAATTGCATGGTACAATGCTTGGTACAGAGCATGGCTGCAAATACATCACAACACTTCCCCCCCAGTCTTAGATGTGGTTTACATGTCGAACCTGACCAGGGGTCTGCGCTCTCTGGTTGAGCGGCTGAGTTGGATGCTGGGTGTAGGCGGCCTGACCAGAGTGTTGCTGCCTTGCGGTGCTGTGGCTCTGGTCGGACTATCTGGTGCGACGGGTTCCGTCTCTTGGTGAACCGCCGGTCCTGTTGCTTGTGGTTGGAAGTCGATGTCACTGTAGTCATCCAGCGGCTCTGGATCATCGGTGAACCTCAATTTGGTTTGATCGATGTGCTTCCTGCAGGTTTGGCCATTAGTGAGTCTTACCACAAATCCCCTATTCCCCTCTTTAGCTACGACAGTGCCTGCGAGCCACTTGGGGCCCGTATCAAAGTTCAGCACAAAACAGGGTCATCGACATTGATACAATGCGTTACAGAGTTACGGTCATGATATGTACATTGCTTAAGACGCCGGTTTTCGACAATCTCACTTAAAACCGGGTGCATGAGGGACAACCTTGTTGTGAGGGTCCTCTTCATGAGGAATTTGGCAGAAGGCACCTCTGTGAGTGAGTGGGGCCTCGTCCAATATGCAAGCAGCAAGGTGCCTTCCGTCACTCACTGCATGCCCTGCTTTATGATCTGTACTGCCTGTTCAGCTTGGCCATTGGAGGCTGGTTTGAATGGGGCCAACCTGACATGCTTTATGCCGTTACAGCACATAAATTCGTGAAATTCGGAACTCGTAAAGCATGGTCCATTGTCACTAACAAGGACGTCGGACAGGCCATGGGTGGTGATCATTGTCCGAAGGCTTTCTATTGTGGCGGTGGATGTGCTGGATGATATTATAACACATTCGATCCATTTAGAATAAGCATCAATTACAACTAGGAACATTTTTCCTAGAAAGGGACCCGCGTAATCTACGTGGATGCGGGACCATGGTTTGGCGGGCCAGGTCCACAGGTTCAGGGGGGCTTCCCTGGGTGCGTTGCTGAGTTGTGCGCACATGCTGCAGAGTTACGCGCATATGTTGCGCCGGCATACACATGACTCTAAGTCTGCGTCGATGTTGGACCACCACACGTGCGATCTCGCAATGGCTTTCATCATTGTGATGCCAGGGTGTGTGCTATGGAAATCCTTGACAAATAAATCTCTGTCCTTTTTGGGCAGGACTACGCGATTTCCCCACAAAATGCAGTCGGCCTGGACGGATAACTCGTCCTTGTGCCAGTGAAACGGCTTAAAATCAGCATGCATCTCTCCATACGTGGTTTCCCAGTTTCCACTTAATATACAGTTTTTCACCTGGGACAGCAGTGGGTTTTGGCTGGTCCAGATTCTTATCTGGCGCGCCGTGACGGGTGACCCTTCACCTTCAAAGGCTTCTATGGCCATGACCAGTTCCATGGGCTGCTCCGCTTCACCCTCGATAGTGGCAAGTGGGAGCCAGCTGACTGCATCTGCGCAGTTATTGGTGCCTGGTCTGTGGCGGATCGTGTAGTTGTAAGCGGACAGCATTAATGCCCATCTCTGAATGTGAGCTGAGGCGTTGGTATTGATGCCTTTGCTCTCAGAGAATAACGATATGAGCGGTTTCTAGTTCGAACCACCGGCCAAATAGGTACTGGTGCATCTTTTTTACCGCGTACACACAAGCTAGGGCCTCCTTTTTGACTGTGCTGTACCCCCTTTCAGCCTTAGAAAGGCTGCGGGACACATACGCTACAGGTTGGAGCTTACATACATAAGAACATAAGAACATAAGAATTACGAACAGGAGTAGGCCATCTAGCCCCTCGAGCCTGCTCCGCCATTCAACAAGATCATGGCTGATCTGGCCGTGGACTCAGCTCCACTTACCCGCCCGCTCCCCATAACCCTTAATTCCCTTATTGGTTAAAAATCTATCTATCTGTGATTTGAATACATTCAATGAGCTATCCTCAACTGCTTCCTTGGGCAGAGAATTCCACAGATTTACAACCCTCTGGGAGAAGAAATTCCTTCTCAACTCGGTTTTAAATTGGCTCCCCCCATATTTTGAGGCTGTGCCCCCTAGTTCTAGTCTCCCCGACCAGTGGAAACAACCTCTCTGCCTCTATCTTGTCTATCCCTTTTATTATTTTAAATGTTTCTATAAGATCTTCCCATTATCCTTCTGAACTCCAATGAGTAAAGACCCAGAATCATCCTAGTGAATCATCTCTGTACCCCCTCCAAAGCTAGTATATCCTTCCTTAAGTAAGGTGACCAAAACTGCACGCAGTACTCCAGGTGCGGCCTCACCAATACCCTATACAGTTGCAGCAGGACCTCCCTGCTTTTGTACTCCATCCCTCTCGCAATGAAGGCCAACATTCCATTCGCCTTTCTGATTACCTGCTGCACCTGCAAACTAACTTTTTGGGATTCATGCACAAGGACCCCCAGGTCCCTCTGCACCGCAGCATGTTGTAATTTCTCCCCATTCAAATAATATTCCCTTTTACTGTTTTTTTTTCCAAGGTGGATGACCTCACATTTTCCGACATTGCATTCCATCTGCCAAACCTTAGCCCATTCGCTTAACCTATCTAAATCTCTTTGCAGCCTCTCTGTGTCCTCTACACAACCCGCTTTCCCACTAATCTTTGTGTCATCTGAAAATTTTGTTGCACTACATCTGTCCCCTCTTCCAGGTCATCTATGTATATTGTAAACAGTTGTGGTCCCAGCATCGATCCCTGTGGCACACCACTAACCACTGATTTCCAACCCAAAAAGGACCCATTTATCCCGACTCTCTGCTTTCTGTTAGCTAGCCGACACATTCGCTTGCTGAAGCACACACCCTATCCCATAGGATGACGCGTTGCACGCTAAAACAAGATGCCTACAGGGATCATATAGTGCCAATAGTTTGTTTGAACACAATAAGTTTCTGGCCTTCTCGAAGGCAGTTTCTTGATTTTTACCCCAGACCCAGTCATCACCCTTACGGAGCAGTACATGTAATGGTTCAAGCAAAGTGCTCAACCCAGGCAGAAAGTTACCAAAGTAGTTCAGTAGTCCTAGGAATGAGCACAGCTCTGTCGCGTTACATGGTCTCGGGGCCTTCTGGATCGCCTCTGTCTTGGAGTCTGAGAGTCTGATGCCATCTGCTGCGATTCTCCTTCCCAGGAATTCCACCTCTGGTGCCAAGAAGATGCATTTGGTTCCTTTCAATCTTAGACCTACTTGATTTAGTCGGCGTAGTACCTTTTCCAGGCTATGGAGGTGTTCATCGGTGTTGTGTCCGGTGATCAAGATGTCGTCTTGAAAGACGACCATTCCCGAGATAGATTTCAGCAGGCTCTCCATGTTTCGTTGGAAGATCGCAGTCACTGAACGGACCCCGAAGGGGCAGCAGTTGTATACGAACAGCCCCTTGTGTGTGTTTATGCACGTCAACTTCTTGGACGATTCCGCCAGCTCCTGGGTCATGTACGCCGAGGTGAGGTCCAATTTCAAATACAGCTTTCCGCTCGACAGGGTCGCGAACAAATCCTCCGCCTTGGTTAGCGGGTACTGGTCCTGGAATGATACTCGGTTTATGGTTACTTTATAATCCCCACAGATTCTAATTGTCCCATCACTTTTAAGAATGGGGACAATGGGACTGGCCCAGTCATTAAATTCCACTGGCAATATAATGGCTTCGCGCTGAAGTCGATCTAGCTCGACTTTTACTTTCTCCCGCCTCATGTAAGGAACCACTCTGGCCTTGTGGTGAGTGGGTCTCGCATCTGGGCTGAGGTGAATTGTCACCTTGGCCCCTGTGAAGCTGCCTATGCCAGGCTGGAACAGTGACGGACACTTGTCTAAGACCTGCGCACACGTGGCTTTCTCCAGCGACGATAATGCTTTTACATCGCCCCATTTCCAGTTAAAATTCTGTAGCCAGCTTCTGCCAAGCAGCGTGGGCCTGTTACTGTGAACAATCCATAGTGGCAATTTATGCATAGAACCATCGTACAGCACCTGAACCATTGCACTTCCGAGGACCGGGATAATCTCTTTGGTGTAGGTGCGCAGCTTCGCGTCGATCGGGCTCAGCTTGGGCCTGTGTGCCTTGTTTGCCCATAACTTCTCGAAGATCTTCTGGCTCATGAACGATTGGCTCGCACCCGTGTCCAGTTCCATTGATACTGGTATGCCATTCAGCTTAACGTTCATCATAACTCTTGTTGGTAAAGGTGTGCACTTCATGCACGTGCACCCCATGTACCTTTTCCTCCTCGGTCATCTCTGCGCGATCCTTAGGATCTACGCTTGACCTCCCTTCCTCCGCTACGTATCGAGTTGTAGCACGTTTACACATTCATTGGAGGTGCCCCATCATTGAGCAACTCTTGCAGACACATTGTTTGAACCTGCACTAGTTTGCTCAATGACCCCCTCCACAGCGCCAACAACTTGCTGATGGACTTGCAGTCACAGGTACTGATCTCTTCGCATTAGTCCATTGTTGTGGTGAGTGAGTCATCTCAGGTCGAGCAGAAGTCACATTAACCCAGCTGGGAGCACTTCTCCTGTCTGTCGACGAATTTAGCGTATTCACAGTGTTTGGCCCCAGGTGATTCCAAGTTGTGAGTAGAGTAGCTTTGTTTCTTCCTCGCTGGCCATGTATGCCTGAGCAATCAGGGTGGCTTTGGCTAAGTCCAAATCTTCCTCCGCTAGCAATTTGCAGAAAATCCCTTCGTGCCCGATTCCCAAAACAAAGAAGTCTCTTAACATTTCTTCAAGAACTGCCCCGAATTTGCATGGCCCAGCAAGACGCCTTAGCTCAGCGATGAACGCTGCCACGTCTTGGCCTACCCCGCGGCGGTGGGAGTAGAAAAGGTACCTCGCCGTGAGCTTTAGGTGTTTTGGAACTAGCTCGCACAGTTCTTCGTAACTTTTCTCAGCGGACTTCGTCAGGGCCGGTCGGTCCTTGATCAATGCGTATGTCCGTGATCCGCAGACCGTGAGGAGGACGGCCCTGCGTTTGCTGTCATTCGCGTCTCCCTCTAAGTCTTTCGCGACAAAGCATTGATCCAGCCAGTCAATGAAGTCATCCCAGTCTTCCCCGATGCAATATCGCTCGATGTAGTCAACAGTGGCCATAGCTGTGTGTTAGTATTCTGTCCACATCCCCAGTTGATACATGTGCTTAGCACTATAATAACTCACACGTAGCCCATTGCTGGAGCTGATCACCTTGTGACCTTGAGGTTTAATGTAAATTCCAAAATTTAAACCTGCAGGGGGAGCCTACTTTATATAGGGAGGCAGCACGCGGTGCAGAAATGTGTGCCTCCTGGGCTTTCCCCATCTGTTGGTTATTACATGTAATTATATGGTACATTACTTGGTATAGAGCATGACTGCAAATACATCATAATCATCACCATCATAGGCGGTCCCTCGAACGAGGATGACTTGCTTCCACACGAGTTCACAGATGTTTCAATGAAGGACCTGATTTCCAGTCCTGAACTCCAATTGAAGGGATGGAAGATGGCTGTGCATGGATTTTTTTTAACGTGTGGTGACCGTTGCACACCAGCCTTGACAGAGCTAGGCCTTTATCCAGTGGCAAGGGTTAACCAGAATGACTGGAGACGTGCTCTGCTGCACTGACCTAGTACGCACACATATCGCAGTGTGGGCTGGCCCGTGCTGCCCCTGGGCCCTCGGCTCTTCTAGGCCCTGTACCCTCATTTGCCGCACCTCCGCCACGATCTCTCACCGCTCCTCCGCCACAAACATTTGCCGCACCTCCACCACAATCTCTCACCGCTCCTCCGCCATGATCTCTCGCCGCTCCTCCGCCACAAAAACATTCACCGCACTTCCGCCACGATCTCTCACCGCTCCTCCGCCATGATCTCTCACCGCTGCTCTGCCACAAACATTCTCCGCATCTCCACCACATGAGTAATCCTTTTGTGTGGAATGAAAAGAGAATCAATGAGTGATTTTCACATTACAACAGTGACTACACTTCAATAGTACTTCATTGACTGTAAAGTGCTTTGGGACATTCTGAGGTTATAAAGAGCGCTATATAAATGCAAGTCTTTTTTCAATTTAACCCTTAATATGAGCAGGTTATAGAAATAAAGGGAAGCGTATCTATGCTTCATAGATTATAAGAAAGAATTTGACAGAATGATGCACAAAAGAATAATAGAAATCCTTCAAAGAGACAGAGTTGATGGAAAAACATCAGCTTTATTCACACCTCAACAGGAATAATAAGCAGCAGTAAGAGTTTCATAGAAACATAGAAACATAGAAAATAGGTGCAGGAGTAGGCCATTTGGCCCTTCGAGCCTGCACCGCCATTCAATGAGTTCATGGCTGAACATGCAACTTCAGTACCCCATTCCTATAATTAATGAGTTAACAAAATTGACCATGATCAGAAGAGGAGTGAGACAAGGATGCGTTATATTATTCAAACTTTTCAACATGTATTTTGAATTCATTATGAGATAGTCTGGATGATCTTAATCTCATCTGAGCCAATGAAAAATTGAGCAACAACAATGATACAGTATAGATTGTAGATAGAACAAAGGATTAACAGACATATTAGTTTGGAAGATGGATTGAAAATTAATGGTAAGGAGGTAAAGTCAGTGATAATCACAAAGACAGAGGGCTTCCAAAAATTAACCTTTGAGTTGAGCAAGTGGGTAAAATTGTTTGCTTGGGAAGTCCAATGATATTGGATGCCAAAGTAACTGAACAAAGAAGCTGAACGAGGACGGTGATTGCAAAACAAGTGTTTAACAATGAAGGAGTTAATGTGTAACTGTAAAATCGATCTGCTGATAAGAGAACGCTTACCTATGATGTGTGGTCAACAGTAACATAATGATATGGAAACTAGAGTTCTGCTGCAACAGACATATGCTGAAATTAGTTGGAAAAGAAGCATGACTTATGAGGGAAACCCTAAACTAACACAAGAAAGGAGAAAAATGATGTGGCTGATGTTGATGAAAAGAATGACATACAGGGGCACGTGATTTGGATGTCACAGGAGAGAGTGTGAATGAAGTGTGCCCGTTATTACATAAAGACCAAGATGATTATTCTTATTTCATTTTCCAAACATTGTTACAAAACCATAGCTATCTGATTCAAATAAAACTATTATAAGCGGTACTAGCTTTTAGATATAAGACTATGAAACAATTAACACCGAGACCATTAAAGCATGGGCCCTTGTAGGACTTCATAGAGCTAAGTTGCCAACTAGGAGCTACATTTTCTTGGTCAGAATTTTGTAGTTCACTTTGGTCATTAACCTACCTACATATATATCTAAAAAGCATGTTAAAGTCTTGGTCAACATTGGTAGCATTGTGGAATTAAAATAATTGAGAAGACTGAAGCCATTGTCTTTGGTCCCTGCCACAAACTGTGTTCCCTAGCCACCGACTCCATCCCTCTCCCTAGCATCTGTCTGAAACTGAACCAGACTGTTCGCAACCTAAGTGTCACATTTGACCCTGAAATGAGCTTCCGGCCACATATCCGCAGCAGACTAAAACCGATATTTTCCACCTCCGTAACATTGCCCAGCTCCACCACTACCTCAGCTCATCCGCTGCTGACACTCTCATCTATGCCTGTTATCTCTAGACTTGAGTACTCCAACGCACGTCTGGCTGGCCTCCCACATTCTACCCAACATAAACTTGAAGTCATCCTAAACTCAGCAGCCCGTTTCCTAAATCACACAAAGTCCCGCTCACCTATCACTCGCTGGATTACATTGGTTCCCGGTTAAGTATCGTCTTGATTTAAAATTCTCATCCTTGTTTACAAATCACTCCACGGCCTTGCCCCTTCCTATCTCTGTAATCTCCTTCAGCCTCACAACCCCCCGAGATATCTGTGCTCCTCAAATTCTGCCCTCTTGAGCATCCCTGATTATAACTACTCAACCATTGGCGGCCATGCCTTCAGCTGCCTGGACCCTAAGCTCTGGAACTCCCTGCCAAACCTCTCCGCCTCTCTACTTCTCTTTCCTCCATCAAGACGTTCCTTAAAACCTATCTCTTTGACCAAGCTGTTAGTCATCTGCTGTAATTACTCCTTATCCGGTTCAGTGTCCAATTTATTTTCTGTCTTATAACACTCTTGTGAAAAGACTTGGGACGTTTTACTACGTTAAAGTTGCTATATAAATACAAGTTGTTGTTGTTGAGAGAAGGTGTTTTGAAAATCATCAGATGCTCCCAGGAGGGGACATATATTCATCAAGCCAGGTACGACTCAGTCCACTTGTTTCTTTCAAGAAAAAAAACAAGTTTTCCATCAGTAACATCTATATGCACTTGGAAATATATGATGCTTTTACAGGTTTACTTTGCAATGTGCCTCTTCTGACAAAGTGGGCAATATTAAGCTATTTTCTCTTTCTAAATTTATGTTGGAGCTTCTGTGTTTTCCACTGAATTAGTTACATCATAGTGCACTCAACCCTTGCTATAATGTGCTCTTCCAAAGCCAAAGATACTGCGCTTTACACCTACTGTGGAAATATAAGTGTGAGAAAAAAGAACATTTGGCTTGTAACGGGTTCTCGGGGAGTGTTGTTGTGCCTTGGGTGTCTCTCTCTGGGCTTCTGCCCTCACAGCTTATGCCTGGCCTGTGAGGTACCCTGAGTGCTGCAAGAGCACCCCTGGAGAGACTGTGTCCACAGCTTATGGAGGGGGTTTTGAGACTCGTGCGTCCCCACAACTTATGCCTAGCCTGTGAGGCACCTGTGAGTGTCAAACACTCCTAACCCCTTCTTCCCTAGCCTGTGACACACAGTTGAGCATTTTCGAGGCGCTCCTAGCTTCCCTTACACTGTTCTGACATAAGACTCACGATCAGGCGATATAATACAATAGAACTGAGACAAGGTGATTCCAAGAGGAACTTAGGCTTCCAATTTATTTGACAAGGTGTATCTCAACAAACAGCAATACACCAACAAAACAATCCCCCTAAATCCCACTAAATGGACACAACGAAAATCTTTACACAAGTTTAGCAGTACAATGCCCAACCTCCCACCTTTCCTGGCCTAACTGAGTTGGGAGTTCCGGAAACCAGAGGTTATACTCACTACTGTGCCTTCTGCAGTCTGGTGGTTTGTTTCTTCTATCTTCGGTGTCTTCGGACACTGATTTTCCTTCAGTGTCGAGAGGCTTGCTGGTTGTTGGATCAAAAGTTAGGGAACCACACACAATGCGTCAGAAACCCCTTTTTATTGCCAGATTATCCAGTCCGTCTCTCCTGCTGAAATCGATCCTTCCCATTGGTGCGCTTTGTGATTTTGAAAAATGCAGCAGTTTTAGATTATTGCGGGTTTTTTCCACTGATGTTAACCTACTCAAGGTTTGGGTAGGTGTTGATTGCGTTGGCCTCCTGTAGCCATTGTGTAGGCCCTTGGGTTGTTTTGGGTTCCCTAGTTTTCTGAAGGTCTGCATAATTTCCTTCCATAGTGTAAACATGGGGAAGTCTGATAATCGCGATGGGTCAGTCCCACAGTTTTCAAGCAAGTGCTCTCCCATTGGCTTGAAAGCCCCATGCTTCGGGCTGACTCTGTCCCACCATCTGTCCTCCCCCGTCCAATCACTGCTCTGCCAAGGTCAAACCATCTCGGTTTCAATTCACATCGCAGCACAGACAGATCCCACAGCCCTTTTCCTTCTGGGCAAAATGAGGGGGTTTTCATCCTCCCCTACATAATCTGACACTGTCATGTTTAAACTGACCTAAGTTGTACACCGTGAGAACACTGACCACTAGGTGGTGAACTTGTGGGAGACACTCCTAACCTTGACCTTCGGATATAAAAGGGGAAGCTCCACCCACTTCCTGCACTTGAGAGAAGGTCAGTCTGTGACCTGTCCTTTATTCCTTAGCACTCAAGTGCAGGAAGTGGGTGGAGCTTCCCCTTTTATATCTGTAGTGAACCACCTTGGATTCTGAGCATCCCCTGTTTGATTATCTACTCTGCTCGTTCCGCCTGGCCGTTTGAGGCCGGCTTGAATGGTGCCATTCTAACATGGTTAATTCCATTGCCTGCCATGAAGTCCTGGAATTCAGTGCTTGTGAAGCACAGGCCATTGTCGCTGACCAAGATGTCCGGTAGACCGTGGGTGGCGAACATTGCCCGTAGACTTTCTACTGTGGCAGAGGATGTGCTTGAATTTAAAATGTCACACTCGATCCATTTGGAGTAGGCGTCTACTACAACCAAAAACATTTTCCCCATGAAAGGACCTGCGTAGTCCACATGGATGCGTGACCAAGGCTTGGCGGGCCATGGCCAGGGGCTAAGGGGGGCTTCCCTGGGCGCATTGCCCAGCTGGGCACACGTGTTGCACCTGCGAACACAAAGTTCCAGATCTGCGTCTATCCCTGGCCACCAAACGTGTGACCTGGCAATTGCCTTCATCGTGACAATGCCCGGGTGCCCATTGTGGAGTTCTCTGATGAACACCTCTCTGCCCATCTGAGGCATGACTACGCGGTTTCCCCACAGTAGGCAATCGGCCTGAATCGAGAGTTCATCCTTGCGCCTGTTCAGCCATGAACTCATTGAATGGCGGTGCAGGCTAGAAGGGCCAAATGGCCTACTCCTGCACCTATTTTCTATGTTTCTATGTGAAATGGTTTAAATTTCTCAGGGCATGCCCTGTACGTAGCTGCCCAGTCCCCATTCAGGGCACATTTCTTGACTAGAGACAATAGCGGGTCTCTATTTGTCCAGACTTTAATCTGACAGGCTGTCACGGATGAGCCTTCGCTTCCGAAAGCTTCAACAGCCATGACCATCTCAGCAGCATGCTCGGTAGCCCCCTCAGTGGTGGCTAGTGGGAGCCTGCTGAGTGAATCGGCGCAGTTTTCGGTGCCCAGTCTATGCCGAATTGTGTAGTCATAGGCGGCTAACGTGAGTGCCCACCTCTGTATGCGGGCCGATGTGTTTGCATTTATGGCCTTGTTGTCGGCCAAAAGGGACGTTAGGGGTTAGTGATCTGTCTCCAACTCAAATTTCCTGCCAAACAGGTACTGGTGCATTTTCTTTACCGCATATACACATGCGAGCGCCTCCTTTTCTACCATCCTGTAGCCCCTTTCTGCCTGAGACAGACTTCTGGAGGCATAAGCTACCGGCTGTAACTGACCCTTGGCATTGACATGCTGCAACACACACCCGACACCATAGGACGACGCATCGCACGTTAACACAAGTTTCTTACATGGGTCATATAGCATTAACAGATTGTTGGAACATAACAAATTGCGTGCTCTATTAAAAGCCCTTTCCTGGCTGTCCCCCCATACCCATTCGCGACGGTTCGGCCCTATCCCACTGTTTATACAAGTCTGTCACTTTGACATCCCTGAAGTCCAGTTCATAGAACTTCTGGAACATCTCCCGCAGCAGAGCCTGGTATAACAGCTCGGTTTCCCGGGGACACCACGTAGATAGGCGGACTTCTGTCAGATTTAGCACCACTGATGCCACCGCATAGTGTACCCCCTGATAAAGTAGTTTCTTGGTATGGACCAACACTAAATCATTCCCCGGCCCCCTGGATGTTGTCGGGCACCCGTGTGGGACGGTGGGCTTGGCCGTGGGTGGGGGTTTTCTTTCCCGAACTACAAGTTCGGTGGCGTTTACTGGTACCCGGGGATTGAGGGTCACACACGCCTCCCCGCTGCGATCCCATACCACCCCATCCCCGACATCCTGCCACCACCTATAGAAAGCAATGGAGACCCCCTCTGAACACACGCGAGTGGATCCCCACATACACAAATAAATTCCTTGGTTGTACGCCCACCATTTCTCCCAGCTCACCGTGACTCCGCCAGATGATCCCATGATGGTTCGGTAGGTATCATTATCCAGACGTTCCCAGTCCGAGTGTCGGTCTCCCACGTCCCTCTTGAGCTTTCTGAGCCACCACCACCATCCCAGAGGTATATCCCCTTGGCAAGTTAGGCATACCTTCCTGCCTTCTGTCACTCTCACTCTGGAAGTGGCCAAAGTGATCTCCGGGCAGGGGATGGAGGCCTCGCCGTAGGTAAAGTCCTTATGGTTGGAGTACTTGGTGGAGTTCAATCCCAACCACCCAGGCCATCTCCCCTCGTGGGAGTAGGTGTCCCGGCCATCCGCCGCCGGAGTCCCTTCTCCTGTGGTCACTGACGGCACTCTGCCCCCGGAGCATCCGAAAGCTAGGGAGTCCTCGGTGTCCCCTCGGTGCCCGGTGCAGATCCTTAGCGATACCAGCATCACTAACGTCCAGTAGGGAGGTGTTGACATCTGAAAGGCAAGAAGAACATGGCCTTGCCTTGAGAGACCTCTCCAAGCTCGGCCCGCGTAACAAACAGCAATACACCAACAAAACAATCCCCCTAAATCCCACTAAATGGGCACAACGAAAATCTTTACACAAGTTTAGCAGTACAATGCCCAACCTCCCACCTTTCCTGGTCTAACTGAGTTGGGAGTTCCGGGGACCAGAGGTTATACTCACTACTGTGCCTTCTGCAGTCTGGTGGTTTGTTTCTTCTATCTTCGGTGTCTTCGGACACTGGTTTTCCTTCAGTGTCAAGAGGCTTGCTGGTTGTTGGATCACGAGAGCAGGGAACCACACACAATGCGTCAGAAACCCCTTTTTATAGCCAGATTATCCAATCCGCCTCTCCTGCTGAAATCGATCCTTCCCATTGGCGGGCTTTGTGATTTTGAAAAATGCAGCAGTTTTAGATTATTGCGGGTTTTTTCCACTGATGTTAACCTACTCAAGGTTTGAGTGGGTGTTGATTGCGTTGGCCTCCTGTAGCCATTGTGTAGGCCCTTGGGTTGTTTTGGGTTCCCTAGTTTTCTGAAGGTCTGCATAATTTCCTTCCATCGTGTAAACATGGGGAAGACAATAGCCCGATAATGGCGATGGGTCAGTCCCACAGTTTTCAAACAAGTGCTCTCTCATTGACTTGAAAGCCCCATACTTCGGGCTGACTCTGTCCCACCATTGGCCCTCCGGTGTCCTCCCCCGTCCAATCACTGCTCTGCCAAGGTCAAACCATCTCGGTTTCAATTCACATCGCAGCACAGACAGATCCCACAGCCCTTTTCCTTCTGGGTAAAATGAGGGGGTTTTCATCCTCCCGTACAGCTTTAATATCAGCCTGTCCATCAAGCAGTTATTCAGATCTACACACCTTTGGTGAGCGTGCTTTAACATTCAGTAAGATGTACTAAGAAAAATCAGGAATCAAGAAACATTGGACTTATCAACAGATGTTATAAAGAAAAGCCAGAGTTGGAGGATGGGGTGCAGGATCTACATCTGCATTCCTGTACATGAATGTAACTGTCATACATTACTGAGTGACATGCAGCTCATGCTTAACCATGACATTAACCGCACCCTTACCAGCCAGAGTACCTAAGCTGCTTTTTTAGTATCCATGGAGCCAGTTTAAAATATTTATGAAACTACTGAATCAGACGGTTTTAGGTTTGGTGTCAAGAGTTCAATGTGTGTGACCATGTGGACACTAGAGGAGAAGCCATTGCAGGAGATGCACATAGAAATGAAACCATGGAGGTGAACGACAGAGGAGAGGTGGTGTGGTCAATCATATCAAAGAGCAAAATAAGGTTTAGGAGAATGATGGCGGGATATTCACCATGTCTATAGTAACACAGAATTTAATTGGTGACTTTTAGCAAGACAGTCTTAAGGCATAAAGTAGATTGAAGGGATCCAAACAGGCTGTAGCACTGCCTTTGAGAATGTTACATATTTGCAGCATGAGGTTGAAACATATTTCGACCTGAAACGTTAACTCTGTTCCTCTCTCCCCATTACAACTTTAATTGTTTGGATAAGTCTTGGGATTTTAGATTTATAGAATTTCTGTACCTGGGCAGGTTGGGTGAGGGGAGTTGCGATGACAGGTTGCAAACCCATTCTTCATACCATGCTGCTCCTCAGAACGTCTTTCCGCACAGCGAGTTACCCAGCGCATGTAAAATGGTGCGGGTCTGATGACGACAGCGATGACGCGTTTTCAGCCAGGATATTTAAAGGGGCCATGGCTACATTGCATTTGAAGGTTCATCTAGGAGTGTGCAGGCAGCACACTGCACAATTGGACTGCTGGAAATAGTGCCGAACATGACTGCACTGAGACAGAGGGCTGCACCCAGGTTCTCCGATTACTCTCTCCATATGCTTGTGGAGGAAGTGAGAGCACGCAGGGAGTTCCTCTTCCCTTCTAAATAGCAGAGGAGGTCAACAGCAGGGATGTGGTCAGGAGGACCTGTGTGCAGTGCCGCAAATGTTTCAATTATCTCATTAGATCAGGAAAGGTGAGTGCAAAGCCACGCTCAACTTCATCCTGCTGTGCCTCTCATCACATCCCCATCACTCTGCCTTCCCAACACTGCTCCTGCATGTCCTTACTCACACCAGCATGCCTGCACCTCCACCTATCACTCACTCTCTCTGTCTACATTATCACATCTACATGACTAGCCACCCCTCACACTCACCCTCATGCAATCATACCAACTAACAACACACAAGGAGGCCACTTGGCATTACCACTCCACTCCATCATATTCACCCTCTATGAATGTAATCCATCCATTCCTTACACTCATTCCATCACTCTCACTCAACCTTCTCTTCTTTCCCTCCTTGCAGAAGAGAGCCCACAATAGAGAGAGAGGAAGCGAACCAGAGGTGGCCCTCCATCATTGGCCACCTTAACATCAGCAGAGGAGGTTGCCTTGGAAGTCTTTGGAGTCGTCGAGCAGCTGGAGGTGGGAGACGGAGAGAGGGGGCATTTCAGCAACCTGATGACAGAATTACATATCATACAGCTACATGGCATACAGCAGTTGCTCATATGGGAACTGATGTCAGCAGCCAGTGGATGTTCATCATGTGCATAATGGTTTATGTATCCATTCTTCATATTACATTTCTAACTCATCTCTTTACTCTCCCACAGGTCCATCAAGAACCCCCCGACACTGACCAGGAGGAAGATGACTCCTCAGGGCAGCCTCCAGCCTCTGAAGGAGCATGGTCACCAGACATGAGCGCACCCATCATCAGCGCAGATACGCACACCTCCCTGGATGACATGCAAGAGAGAGTAGTGTTGTCACCTGGTGTATCACAACTCACAAGTGAGCAAGAGCAGATGGTGGGGACAGGGACAGCAGTGGAGATCCTTGCCGGAGGGCGCAGGACACTCCCAGCTTTGCTCAGCGGCATTCGGACGCTCAGCCTCAGGGGCTCTCCAGAAAGAGGGTGATCCTGGAGGTGCAGCAAGATGTGCAGGAGGCTGTGACCGGTTTAGCGACCGCAATGTCTACAAATGTGCAGAGAATGGAGAAGACCATCTCCAACATGAGCACCACCGTGTCGCAGGCGATGGCGACTGTTGGCTCTTCCATGGAAAGGATGGTCACCTGCATGGAGCAGCTAATGGGCCACTCATAGAAGCACATGGTCTCTATGGAGAATAGATGGCAGAGGCTCATAGACCTCCTCTCTAAGATGGATGTCAAGGTAGAAGTGGGTCCTCATTGCCCCACTGCTGTGCAGTAAGTGGCTCTCCAGCTTCTTGCTAGCAGGAAAGTGCAGGTGGCCCCTGAGAGGGATGAAGGTGCAGGGGGACATGCAAGTGGGGGCTCCTCTCAAAGCGCTCACACTTCTCTCCCATTGTCACCCCTCAGTCAGAGCCCCAGATGACTCCTCAGATGCCAATGGCCGAGTCTGTCCCTGCACTGTCACAGGAGGAGCAGGCTTTGGCAGGGCCATCACAGACTCCAAAACCCAGAGGATGTCTGCCAAAAGTGTCTATGCAGTCACTGCCTCTACCTCTACCTCTCCTGAAGCCACAGGGTTAGCACGCGTAAGAGAAAGATGAAACGCAAGTGGATTCACAAGGGTACTTGGGTGTTTTATTAAATTTTTGTGTAAGGTTTCCATTACTGTGATGTCACAGATATAAATCTTTATTTTCACCACATCCCACTCATGGACAACTTTGTGTGCACCTTTGTAAGTGGCTTAGTGGGTTCGAGTGAATGGTGAGACATAACCTTACCTGCAGCAATGGTGGAAAGTGTGAAAGGAATGGCTTGGTCATTGTGGGGATGATTTGTGGTGTTGCAGTGGGCTGGTGCCAACCTGGCGCAGCATGAGGCAGCCATATGGGTGTAATGCATTAAGTTAAGTAAATCTGGCCATTATGAGCCCGTCCCTGGCCTCCCGGGCAGCAATGTGTTCGGATGTTGGTGGGATCTGGCCCACAGCTTCCTCCTGTTCCGCCTCCTCCAAAGAGGCTGTGTGCTCAGACCTTGCTCATCATGCAGCGCTAATCCTCGCTGCTACGCTATGTTTTGCAGGGTGCAGCAGACCATGACGATTCTGGAGACCCTGGCTAGTGTGTACTGAAGGGCTCCTCCAGATCTGTCAAGGCATCTGAAGTGCATTTTCAGCATGACTATTGTCTGCTCTATGACACATCTGGTGGAAATGTAGCTTTCATTACATCTCTCCTCAGCCTCAGTACTTGGGTTCCTCAAGGGTGTCATGAGCCACGTCTTCAGTGGATAGCCCTTGTGTCCAAGCAGCCAGCCAGAAAGTCTGTTTGGAGGAGCGAAGAGCTGAGGAAGGGTGGGCTGGTGCAGAACGAAAGAGTCATGGCAGCTGCCAGGGAAGTCGGCGCACACATGCACATCTTCCTATGGTTACAGACCATCTGCACATTGAGGGAGTGGAAGCCCTTGCGGTTGACAAACACTCCTGGTTTATGATGGGGTGCCCTGATGGCCACATGTGTGCAGTCGATGACACCCTGCACCCGTGGGAATCCAGCCAGAGTGACAAAGCCCATTTGATAACACTGGCTTCATCAGGGACAAAGTTGATATAATTGGCTTACTTGTCAAACAGGGCATCTGTGGCCGGCCAACTGTGAAATGCCACAAACGTCTGCTGCTTTGAAGAAGCCTGAGGTGAAGAGGTTGAGTCCGCTCCTCTGGGCAGCAGGTCTTGCTCCAGCAATCTGCAAATGTCTGGGACGACCTGGCGCGCTAACCTGAGCCTCCTGTGGCAGTGCTGCTCCGTCATGTTGTGGAAGCTGATCCTCTGCCTGTATACCCTGTGTCTGGGGTATCGCATCTGGAACGGTGCAGCCCTACACTGATGCAGCATCAGGTGGTTGAGGACAAGGTTAGTGCTGTTGTTGGTGCCGCTGGTGTGCTTGGTGCTGTTGGTGCTCATTGTGGTCTGATTCTGAGCACCAAGGTGAGACAGTATAGATGACACCTATGCTGACAGAATAGTTGACAGGTCAAGTAGAGATGACAGAAGCAGTCTATCAGATAGGTTCTACCAAAGGTGCTAGCAGATACAGACTTTACTGGAAACACTTGCAACCTGTAGAAAGCTAAATCTGTGCTGACAATGCAGTCAGCAACAGCATCTGGCTTAAGAAAGCGATCAGCTGTGAGGTGGGAATTTTTATTGTACTTTTCATGTTGTGCATTAATGAGGTGCATCAAAGGCCACTTAACTTCTGCCTCAGGTTTACAGATGTAGTTCCTGAGCTGCATGATTCCTACACTCATCCAGGAAAATTTGAAAGGTAGGGTGAAAAATGAGCTTAAGAGTCTGAAAAGTACCTCATAATGATATGAATTAGCTCGTCCGCCTCTGCTGTTCGGGTCACTGCCAGGCCGGCAAATGCGCCCGAGGGAAAGGCGTGAGGGGGTGCGATGACGGCGGGTTTCTGTCGCGCTCCAAGCTATTTCCAATTTCCCACCCAACCTGCCTCCAATGGTGCCCGCACGGACCCCAGAAAATTCTGGCCAAAGAATCTTACAGCACAGAAGGAGTCTATTCAGACCATCGAGCCTGTGCAAGCTCTTAGAAAGTGCTATCCAATTAGTCCCACTCCCCTACTATGATCTACAGGGCTGTAGTGATACCCATCTTCCTGTATGGCTCAGAGACGTGGACCATATACAGTAGACACATCAAAGCACTGGACAAATACCACCAACGATGCCTCTGCAAGATCCTGCAAATCCACTGGGAGGACAGACACACAAATGTCAGTGTTCTCGACCAGGCCAACATCCCCAGCATCGAAGCACTGACCACACTCGACCAGCTCCGTTGGGCGGACCACATCGTCCGCATGCCCGACACAAGACTTCCAAAGCAAGCGCTCTACTCGGAACTCCTACATGGCAAGCGAGCCCAGGTGGGCAGAGGGAACGTTTCAAGGACACCCTCAAAGCCTCCTTGATAAAGTGTAACATTCCACTCGCATCTGGGAGTCCCTGGCCCAAGACCGCCCCAAGTGGAGGAAGAGCATCTGGGAAGGCGCTGAGCACCTCGAGTCTCGTCGCCGAGAGCATGCAGAAACCAAGCGCAGGTAGCAGAAAGAGCATGCGGCTAACCAGACTCCCCACCCATCCTTTCCTTCAATCACTGTCTGTCCCACCTGTTACAGAGACTGTAATTCCTGTATTGGACTGTACAGCCACGTGAAAACTCACTGTTAGAGTGGAAGCAAGTCTTCCTCGATTTTGGGGGACTGCCTATGATGGCTCCCCGACTCCTTCCCCATAGCCCTGCAAATGTTTCCATTTTAAGTATATATCCAATTGCCTTTTGAAAGTTACTATTGAATCTGCTTTTACCACCCTTTCAGGCCGTGCAATCTAGATTCTAACAACTTGCTGAGAATGTTTTATTTAAACTGATCTCCCCTCTGGTTCTTTTGTCAATTAACTTAAATCTGTGTCCTCTGGTTCCCGACCATCCTGCCATTCAAAACAGTTTCCCATTTACTCTATAAAACCCCTCATGATCTTGAACACCTCGATGAATCTCCCTTTAATCTTCTCTGCTCAAAGGAAAACAATCCCAGCTTCTCCAGTCTTTCCACATAACTGAAGTCCCTTATCCCTGGCACGATTCTAGTTATTCTTCTTTGCACACTCTCCAAGCCTTGACTTCCTTCCTAAACTATGGTGCCCAGAATTGGACACAATACTCCAATCGATGCTCAATCAGTGATTTATAAAGTTTTCGCATAACTTGCTTTTATACCACATGCCTCTATTTATAAAAGATGTGCTAATTTGCAACACCGAAAGCTCTGATTGGGTCCCCTTGATGTCAAGTCCTGATTGCTGATAAGACATACCCAGCAGTTTCTCTGGAATGTGTAATTATATCCATCCTGACCATGTAATCAGTTACTTTGCAAAGATAATTCGAGCCATTCTGACTGCCTACTCCAGACAGACTCTGATCTTGTCCCCCGCCCAAGTTCCTGGCCACCTCCCCACCCCCCGCCCAAGTTCATGACCACCTCCCCCACCCCCCGCCCAAGTTCCTGGCCACCTCCCCACCCCCCGCCCAAGTTCATGACCACCTTCCCCACCCCCCGCCCAAGTTCATGACCACCTCCCCCACCCCCCGCCCAAGTTCCTGGCCACCTCCCCACCCCCCGCCTAAGTTCCTGACCTTCTCCCCTACCCACGCTCCAAACGGCGACCTGGGTCCTGATGATGTCACCGAATCGCCCACCTCGAAGCCATCGCACATTTGAAGCAGCTCGAGCTGGAAGTTCTGGTGGTACGCCGCTCCAGCTCATATACTTCCCGACCTGCGGAGGCATCATGGCTGAGATTTAGTGGGTGATTGTGGCGGAGATCCGGCGAATGTTTGGTGCGGAGGTGCAGCGGGAGATCGTGGCAGAGGTGCGGCAAGTGTTTTGTGGCGGAGGAGCGTGAGAGATCGTGGCTGAGGTGCAGCAAATGTTTGTGGCGGAAGAGCGGCGAAAGATCATAAGAAGGTGAGGGTACGGGGGCCAGAAGAGCACAGGGCCCAGGGGCAGCACGTGCCAGCCCACACTACATATGTGTGCACACTAGATCCGTGCAGCAGAGCAGGTCTCCAGTCGTCCTGGTTAACCCTTGCCACTGGATAAAGGCCTAGCTCTGTCAAGCCCGTGTGGTGGCTGATGTGCAACGGTCACCACACGTTAAAAAAAATCCACGCACAGGCATCTTCCACCCCTCCAATTGGAGTTCAGGACTGGAACATCGGGTCCTTCGTTGAAACATCTATGAACTCATGTGGAAGCAAGTCATCCTCGTTCGAGGGACCATCAATGATGATTACGATTCTAGGCAATAGTGAAGAAGGCTCCTTTAGACTAGTCATTCATTTTTGAAAGATAACCCAAAAGCCCTAGTAGCAGGCTCAGGCTCGATGGATACTGGCAGCAGCTCCAGGCTCGGCTTCCTCACATATCGCACTGTGCATGCACGACCGGATCAAGCGCATATGCGCATAAAAACGGGCAGTGTCCACCGCACGGGTGCGCAGAAGGACACAAAAATGTTTGTGCAGATAATCACTTTGAATTATAAAACCCAGTATCCCATGTGCTTTTTAAACGGGATTAGGAAAATTCAGATCCTCCATACCACACCACCCCATCCTACTTCACCTCTCTTCTCACTAGCGTGGAATATGAAAGAAAGATTTACATTTCTATAGCACAATTCATGACCACAGGACGTCCAAAAGTGCTTTACAGATAATTAAGTATTTTTTGAAGTGAAGTCATTGTTGCTGACGATACAAAGATGGGAGGAAAAGCAATTTGTGAGGAGGGCACAAAAAATCTGCAAAAGGACACAGACAGGCTCAGTGAGTGGACTAAAATTTGGCAGATGGAGTATAATGTCAGAAAGTGTGAGGTCATGCACTTTGGCAGAAAAAAATCAAAGAGCAAGTTATTATTTAAATGGAGAAAGATTGCAAAGTGCAGTAGTACAGCGGGACCTGGGGGCACTTGTGCATGAAACACAAAAGGATAGTTTGCAGATACAGCAAGTGATCAGGAAGGCCAATGATTTATTGGCCTTTATTGCAAAGGGGATGGAGTATAAAAGCAGGGACGTCTTGCTACAGCTATCTAAGGTATTGGTGAGGCCACACCTGGAATACTGAGTGCAGTTTTGGTTTCCATATTTACGAAAGGATATACTTGCTTTGGAGGCAGTTCAGAGAAGGTTCATTCGGTTGATTGCGGGGATGAGGGGGTTGACTTATGAGGAAAGGTTGAGTAGGTTGGGCCTCCACTCATTGGAATTCAGAAGAATGAGAGGTGATCTTATCGAAACGTATAAGCAGAGAGGATGTTTCCACTGATGGGGGAGACTAGAACTAGAACATGATCTTAGAATAAGGGGCCGCCCATTTAAAACAGAGATAAGGAGAAATTTCTTCTCTCAGAGGGCTGTAAATCTGTGGAATTCGCTGCCTCAGAGAGCTGTGGAAGCTGGGACATGGAATAAGTTTAAGACAGAAATAGACAGTTGCTTAAACGATAAGGGGATAAGGAGTTATGGAGAGTCCATGATCAGATCAGCCATGATCTTATTGAATGGTGGAGTAGGCTCAAGGGGCCGTATGGCCTACTCCTGTTCCTATTTCTTACGTTCTTATGTAATGTAGAAAATGTGGCAGCCAATTTGCACTCAGCAGGGTCCCACAAACAGCAGTGAGATAATGACCAAATAATCTGTTTTGGCGATGGCAATTGACGGGTAAATATTGGCCAGGACACCAGGAAGATCTCACCTGCTCTTCTTCAAAATAGTGTCATGGGATCTTTTACGTCCACCAAGAGAGCAGACGCGGCCTTGGTTTAACATCTCATGATAAAGATAGCAATTTCCACAGTGCAGCACTACCTCAGTACTGCACTAAAGTGTCAGCCTAGATTTTTGTGCTCAACTCTCTGGAGTGGGACTTGGACCCACAACCTTCTGGCTCAGTGGTGAGAGTGTTACCACTGAGCTATGGCTTACACCATCTGATAATTATTCCTTCCTTTCTCCATCTACTCCCTTTCCAACTGCTGTTCTCCATATTTAATGCATATTTATACCGCTCGATAGTGTTAGCAATGCAAATTGTTTTTGGTTCTGACCATTAGTTGGTGACAATGGTTTATATTTTTTTAAAGCATGCATCAAACAATGTTCAAATGAATAGTGGTGGGTGGGAATCACACAAAATTATAAAATATTGCTATTAAAAAGCTATTAAACTTTCCCCTCGTCCTGCATCAAGTTTTATTATCATCAGCTAAGGTCAAAACTTGCCACAACAAACCTTACATAATTACCATTTGAGTGTTGTAAGTGTGATATAATCTTACGACATCACTAAGAAGCACACTACACAAAATATGGCTCTACACAGAAACTGTCATCATGTGACTTTGCCACATGACCCCTTTATTGTATTTACAGCAGCAGTTGCATTACATCAGTAGTCCACTATGTGGCGCAGTAGTCCACTAGGGAAACTATTACACTTCTCCCTCCTTATTGAAGAAGTAATCATAACAAAATAATCATCACACATAATTTGCATGCTTATACACGACAAAAGATATAGATGCATGTTTCCATATTTATAAATCAAACTTAACCACTAATTTTCTGTTTTGAAGAGGATACCTTCACTCTTGAACAGAACTTTCCAAACTTGGTGTTGAACTTAGACTCATTCTAGGCTGAGCCTGAGGAGAGTTTTTCTCCAAGGGCAACCCTTGATCTACATTTGAACTCTCTACAACTTCAGAATGTTTGTCTGCCTGACTCGGACTCAGACTTAAATTCTGAAATTCTCTTGGACTTGTTTCTAGTACATCTGATGCAGGATTTGCTTCTGGTACTTGACTTGTAACAATTCTATCTGACTTATCAAAAATAAGCGAATCATTCCAACTTTCAACTCGTTCCACATCTGTAGACAAAATATAATCTGTTATATATGTAAACTTGTATTTACTCTGTACAGCCAACAGAGGGCACATCCCCTGGAGTCCCAAGGGATCCCATAATCCCTTGGGAGCACAGGTATTTAAGAAGGCCTCACAGGTTGGAGAGACACTCTGGAGACTTGCAATAAAAGACTACGGTCACATTTTACTTTGAGCTCACAATGTTCAGTCTGATTCTTTCTCCATACATACCAATTGGCGACGAGATACAGATAGCGAACCCAAAGATGCAAAGATCCTGGAGAAATTCCCGGAGGGAGATGATTGGGAAACCTTTGTGGAGCGACTCGACCAATACTTCGTGGCCAATGAGCTAGATAGGGAAGAGAACGCTGCCAAACAAAGGGCGATCCTCCTCACCGTCTGTGGGGCACCAACATATGGCCTCATGAAGAATCTGCTTACTCCAGCAAAACCCACGGAGAAATCATACGATGATTTGTGCACACTGGTCCGAGAGCATTTGAACCCGAAGGAAAGCGTTCTGATGGCGAGGTACCGGTCCTACACCTACAAACCTGAAGGCCAGGAAGTGGCGAGTTATGTCGCCGAGCTAAGACGCCTTGCAGGACATTGCGAATTTGAAGGACATTTGGAGCACATGCTCAGAGACTTTTTTGTACTTGGCATTGGCCGCGAAACCATACTTCACAAATTTTTGACTGTAGAGACCCCAACCTTGAGTAAGGCCATAGCAATAGCCCAGGCGTTCATTGCCACCAGTGACAATATGAAGCAAATCTCTCAGCACACAAGTGCTGCTACAAGTACTGTGAATAAAGTGATGTTGTTTTCGATTCATAACATACAGGGCAGGTCACACATACCTGCAGCTGGACTTCCACAGATGTCTCAGAGTCCACCATCAAGGGTGATGAATGCAAGGCCATTAACACCTTGTTGGCGCTGTGGGGGTGATCATTGTTTCCATTCATGCTGATTCAAAGGATACGTTTGCAAGCGCTGTGGAACAATGGGACACCTCCAACAAGTGTGCAGGCGAGCTACTAATCCTGTTAAACGTGCAAACCACCATGTTGCAGAGGAGGACAGATCCACGGAGGATCACAATGAACCAGAGCCTCAGACCGAGGAGGCAGAGGTACATGGGGTGCACACATTCACCACGAATTGTCTCCCGATAATGCTGAATGTTGAACTAAATGGACTCCCGGTGTCAATGAAGCTGGACACAGGTGCGAGCCAGTCCATCATGGGCAAAAAGACTTTCGAAAGCTTGTGGTGCAGCAAGGCCTCAAGTCCAGTCTTAACTCCAGTTCGCACGAAACTAAGAACTTACACAAAACTGATTCCTGTAATCGGCAGTGCTACCGTAATCATTTCTCCCTACAGGACCAATACCCACTACCAAAGGCCGACGACCTCTTTGCAATGCTGGCAGGAGGAAAGACATTCACGAAGCTGGATCTGACTTCAGCCTACATGACGCAAGAACAGGAGGAATCATCGAAGACCCTCACTTGCATCAACACGCACAAAGGTCTTTTTGTCTACGATAGAGCGGTGCACAAGCTACCACTCTGGATGGTACCGGGCGATGGTCCCATGCTGCTCGGCAGGAGCTGGCTGGGAAAGATACGCTGGAACTGGGGCGATGTCCGAGCGCTATCGCCCGCTGACGACACTTCGTGTGCCCAGGTCTTAAACAAAGTTCCTTCGCTGTTCGAACCAGGCATCGGGAAATTCCAAGCAGCAAAAGTGCAGATCCATCTAATTCCGGGGGTGCAACCCATCCATCACAAGACGAGAGCAGTACTGTACATGATGAGAGAAAGGGTAGAAATGGAGCTAGACTGGCTGCAAAGAGAGGGCATCATTTCACCGATCGAGTTCAACGAGTGGGCCAGTCCTATCGTCCAGTCCTCAAGGGAGGCGGCACCATCAGAATCTGTGGTGATTACAAAGTAACTATCAATCATTTCTCCCTACAGGACCAATACCCACTACCAAAGGCCGACGACCTCTTTGCAACGCTGGCGGGAGGAAAGACGTTCACGAAGCTGGATCTGACTTCAGCCTACATGACGCAAGAACAGGAGGAATCATCGAAGGCCCTCACTTGCATCAACACGCACAAAGGTCTTTTTGTTTATAACAGATGCCTGTTTGGAATCAGATCAGCGGCAGCAATATTCCAGAGAAACATGGAAAGCTTACTGAAGTCGGTCCCCCACACCGTGGTCTTCACGGACGACATCTTGGTAACAGGTCGGAACACAGTCGGGCATCTGCAGAACCTGGAGGAGGTTCTTAGTCGATTCAACCATGTGGGGCTCAGGTTAAAACGCTTGAAGTGCGTTTTCCTGGTGCCTGAAGTGGAGTTCTTCGGAAGGAGGATTACAGCGGACGGCATCAGGCCCACCAACGCGAAGACGGAGGCAATCGAGAACGCACCGAGGCTACAGAATGTGATGGAGCTGCAGTCGTTTCTGGGACTCCTGAACTACTTTGGTAACTTCTTACCGGGTCTCAACACACTGTTAGAGCCACTGCATGTCTTACTACAAAAAGGGGGGCGAATGGGTTTGGGGCAAAAGCCAAAAAAATGCCTTTGTAAAAGCGAGAAAATTGTTATGCTCAAACAAATTGCTTGTGGTGTATGATCCATGTAAGCATTGGTATTAGCATGTGATGCGTCGTCATATGGCGTCGGGTGTGTATTGCAACAAGCTAATGATTTCGGGAAACTGCAACCGGTTGCTTATGCATCCAGGAGTCTGTCTAAGGCTGAGAGAGCCTACAGCATGATTGAAAAAGAAGCGTTAGCTTGTGTCTATGGGGTAAAGAAAATGCATCAATCCTGTTTGGGCTAAAATTCAAATTGAAAACTGATCATAAGCCATTTATATCCCTGTTTTCCGAGAGTAAAGGGATAAATACCAACGCATCGGCCTGCATCCAGAGATGGGCGCTCACGTTGTCCATATGCAACTACACCATCCGCCACAGGCCAGGCACAGTAAACTGCGCCGATGCTCTCAGTAGCCTGCCATTGCCCACTACGGGGGGTGGAAATGGCGTAGCCCGCAGTTCTAGCCATGGTTATGGAAGCATTTGAGAGTGAGCAATCACCCGTCACTGCCCGGCAGATGAAAACCTGGACAAGCCAGGATCCCTTGTCAAAACCTGTGTGATTCACAGGAGCTGGTCCAGTGTCATAGAAACATAGAAAATAGGTGCAGGAGTAGGCCATTCGGCCCTTCTAGCCTGCACTGCCATTCAATGAGTTCATGGCTGAACATGCAACTTCAGTAAACCATTCCTGCTTTATCGCCATACCCCTTGATCCCCCTAGTAGTAAGGACTTCATCTAACTCCTTTTTGAATATATTTAGTGAATTGGCCTCAATAACTTTCTGTGGTAGAGAATTCCACAGGTTCACCACTCTCTGGGTGAAGAGGTTTCTCCTCATGTCGGTCCTAAATGGCTTCCCCTTATCCTTAGACTGTGACCCCTGGTTCTGGACTTCCCCAACATTGGGAACATTCTTCCTGCATCTAACCTTTCCAAACCCATCAGAATTTTAAACGTTTCTATGAGGTCCCCTCTCATTCTTCTGAACTCCAGTGAATACAAGCCCAGTTGATCCAGTCTTTCTTGATATGTCAGTCCCGCCATCCCAGGAATCAGTCTGGTGAACCTTCGCTGCACTCCCTCAATAGCAAGAATGTCCTTCCTCAAGTTAGGAGACCAAAATTGTACACAATACTCCAGGTGTGGCCTCACCAAGGCCCTGTACAACTGTAGCAACACCTCCCTGCCCCTGTACTCAAATCCCCTCGCTATGAAGGACAACATGCCATTTGCTTTCTTAACCGCCTGCTGTACCTGCATGCCAACCTTCAATGACTGATGTACCATGACACCCAGGTCTCGTTGCACCTCCCCTTTTCCTAATCTGTCACCATTCAGATAATAGTCTGTCTCTCTGTTTTTACCACCAAAGTGGATAACCTCACATTTATCCACATTATACTTCATCTGCCATGCATTTGCCCACTCACCTAACCTATCCAAGTCACTCTGCAGCCTCATAACATCCTCCTCGCAGCTCACACTGCCACCCAACTTAGTGTCATCCGCAAATTTGGAGATACTACATTTAATCCCCTCGTCTAAATCATTAATGTACAGTGTAAACAGCTGGGGCCCCAGCACAGAACCTGCGGTACCCCACTAGTCACTGCCTGCCATTCTGAAAAGTACCCATTTACTCCTACTCTTTGCTTCCTGTCTGACAACCAGTTCTCAATCCATGTCAGCACACTACCCCCAATCCCATGTGCTTTAACTTTGCACATTAATCTCTTGTGTGGGACCTTGTCGAAAGCCTTCTGAAAGTCCAAATATACCACATCAACTGGTTCTCCCTTGTCCACTTTACTGGAAACATCCTCAAAAAATTCCAGAAGATTTGTCAAGCATGATTTCCCTTTCACAAATCCATGCTGACTTGGACCTATCATGTCACCTTTTTCCAAATGCGCTGCTATGACATCCTTAATAATTGATTCCATCATTTTACCCACTACCGATTCCCTGTTTTCTCTCTCCCTCCTTTTTTAAAAAGTGGGGTTACATTGGCTACCCTCCACTCCATAGGAACTGATCCAGAGTCAATGGAATGTTGGAAAATGACTGTCAATGCATCCGCTATTTCCAAGGCCACCTCCTTAAGTACTCTGGGATGCAGTCCATCAGGCCCTGGGGATTTAGCGGCCTTTAATCCCATCAATTTCCCCAACACAATTTCCCGACTAATAAGGATTTCCCTCAGTTCCTCCTCCTTACTAGACCCTCTGACCCCTTTTATATCCGGAAGGTTGTTAGTGTACTCCTTAGTGAATACCGAACCAAAGTACTTGTTCAATTGGTCCGCCATTTCTTTGTTCCCCGTTATGACTTCCCCTGATTCTGACTGCAGGGGACCTATGTTTGTCTTTACTAACCTTTTTCTCTTTACATATCTATAGAAACTTTTGCAATCCGTCTTAATGTTCCCTGCAAGCTTCTTCTCGTACTCCATTTTCCCTGCCCTAATCAAACCCTTTGTCCTCCTCTGCTGTGTTCTAAATTTCTCCCAGTCTCCGGGTTCGCTGCTATTTCTGGCCAATTTGTATGCCACTTCCTTGGCTTTAATACTATCCCTGATTTCCCTTGATAGCCACGGTTGAGCCACCTTCCCTTTTTTATTTTTACGTCAGACAGGAATGTACAATTGTTGTAGTTCATCCATGCGGTCTCTAAATGTCTGCCATTGCCCATCCACAGTCAACCTCTTAAGTATCATTCGCCAATCTATCCTAGCCAATTCACGCCTCATACCTTCAAAGTTACCCTTCTTTAAGTTCTGGACCATGGTCTCTGAATTAACTGTTTCATTCTCCATCCTAATGCAGAATTCCACTATATTATGGTCACTCTTCCCCAAGGGGCCTCGCACAACGAGATTGCTAATTAATCCTCTCTCATTACACAATACCCAGTCTAAGATGGCCTCCCCCCTAGTTGGTTCCTCGACATATTGGTCTAGAAAACCATCCCTTATGCACTCCAGGAAATCCTCCTCCAACGTATTGCTTCCAATTTGGTTAGCCCAATCTATGTGCATGTTGAAATCACCCATTATAACTGCTGCACCCTTATTGCATGCACCCCTAATTTCCTGTTTGATGCCCTCCCCAACATCACTACTACTGTTTGGAGGTCTGTACACAACTCCCACTAATGTTTTTTGCCCTTTGGTGTTCTGCAGCTCTACCCATATAGATTGCACATCATCCAAGCTAATGTCCTTCATAACTATTGCATTAATCTCCTCTTTAACCAGCAATGCTACCCCACCTCCTTTTCCTTTTATTCTATCCTTCCTGAATGTTGAATACCCCTGGATGTTGAGTTCCCAGCCTGATCATCCTGGAGCCAAGTCTCCGTAATCCCAATCACATCATATTTGTTAACATCTATTTGCACAGTTAATTCATCCACCTTATTACGGATACTCCTTGCATTAAGACACAAAGCCTTCAGGCTTGTTTTTTTTAACACCCTTTGTCCTTTTAGAATTTTGCTGTACAGTGGCCCTTTTTGTTCTTTGCCTTGGGTTTCTCTGCCCTCCATTTTTCCTCATCTCCTTTCTGTCTTTTGCTTTTGTCTCCTTTTTGTTTCCCTCTGTCTCCCTGCATTGGTTCCCACCCCCCCTGCCATATTAGTTTAACTCCTCCCCAACAGCAGTAGCAAAGACTCCCCCTAGGACATTGGTTCCGGTCCTGCCCAGGTGCAGACCGTCCGGTTTGTACTGGTCCCACCTCCCCCAGAACCGGTTCCAATGCCCCAGGAATTTGAATCCCTCCCTGCTGCACCACTGCTCAAGCCACGTATTCATCTGCGCTATCCTGCGATTCCTACTCTGACTAGCACGTGGCACTGGTAGCAATCCTGAGATTACTACTTTTGAGGTCCTACTTTTTAATTTTGCTCCTAGCTCCTTAAATTCGTTTCGTAGGACCTCATCCCTTTTTTTACCGATGTCGTTGATACCAATGTGCACCACGACAACTGGCTGTTCTCCCTCCCTTTTTAGAATGTCCTGCACCCGCTCCGAGACATCCTTGACCCTTGCACCAGGGAGGCAACATGCCATCCTGGAGTCTCGGTTGCGGCCGCAGAAACGCCTATCTATTCCCCTTACGATTGAATCCCCTATCACTATCGCTCTCCCACTCTTTGTCCTGCCCTCCTGTGCAACAGAGCCAGCCACGGTGCCATGAACTTGGCTGCTGCTGCCCTCCCCTGATGAGTCATCCCCCCCAACAGTACTCAAAGCAGTGTATCTGTTTTGCAGGGGGATGACCACAGAGGACCCCTGCACTACCTTCCTTGCACTGCTCTTCCTGCTGGTCTTCCATTCCCTATCTGGCTGTGGACCCTTCACCTGCGGTACGACCAACTCGCTACACGTGCTACTCACGTCATTCTCAGCATCGTGGATGCTCCAGAGTGAATCCACCCTCAGCTCCAACTCTGCAACACAGTCCGTCAGGAACTGGAGGCGGATACACTTCCCGCACACATAGTCGTCAGGGACACTGGAGTCGTCCCTGAGTTCCCACATGGTACAGGAGGAGCATAACACGTGACCGAGCTGTCCGGCCATGACTTAACCCTTAGAGAGGCAACAACAATGCTAAAGTTTACTCACTGTTATAGAAGAGAAAAAAGAAAAGCTACTCACCAATCACCAGCCAATCACTTACCCCCTTGGCTGTGACGTCACCTTTCTGTTTCTTTCTAATTCTTTTTTGCCTTCTCCCTGTAGCTGTACAAGCACGCCTCACCGACGCACCTCTCGCCGACTCTGGGCCCCGGACTCCCTGCTGTGTCTTTTATAGGCCTCTCACCGAAGTCCCGACTGCCTCACCGACGCACCTCTCGCCGACTCTGGGCCTCGGACTCCCTGCTGTGCCTTTTATAGGCCTCTCACCGAAGTCCCGACTGCCTCACCGACGCACCTCTCGCCGACTCTGGGCCCCGGACTCCCTGCTGTGTCTTTTATAGGCCTCTCACCGAAGTCCCGACTGCCTCACCGACGCACCTCTCGCCGACTCTGGGCCTCGGACTCCCTGCTGTGCCTTTTATAGGCCTCTCACCGAAGTCCCGACTGCCTCACCGACGCACCTCTCGCCGACTCTGGGCCCCGGACTCCCTGCTGTGCCTTTTATAGGCCTCTCACCGAAATCCCGACTGCCTCACCGACGCACCTCTCGCCGACTCTGGGCCCCGGACTCCCTGCTGTGCCTTTTATAGGCCTCTCACCGAAGTCCCGACTGCCTCACCGACGCACCTCTCGCCGACTCTGGGCCCCGGACTCCCTGCTGTGCCTTTTATAGGCCTCTCACCGAAGTCCCGACTGCCTCTCCACGCACCTCTCGCCGACTCTGGGCCCCGGACTCCCTGCTGTGCCTTTTATAGGCCTCTCACCGAAGTCCCGACTGCCTCACCGACGCACCTCTCGCCGACTCTGGGACCCGGACTCCCTGCTGTGCCTTTTATAGGCCTCTCACCGAAGTCCCGACTGCCTCTCCACGCACCTCTCGCCGACTCTCACAGTGTCGCAGTGGAAATGCAGGAAGAGATAAAGCCGTTCCAGCGGCGCAAAGATGAAATGTCTATACAGGCAGACTCCCTTCTGTGGGGCAATCGAGTAGTGGTCCCCAAGAAGGGCAGAGAAACCTTTATCAATGACCACACAGTACCCATTCAGGCATCGTAATGATGAAAGCGATAGCCAGATCCCATGTGTAGTGGCCCGGTATCAATGCGGACTTAGAGTCCTGCGTTCACAGATGTAATACATGCTCACAGTTAAGCAATGTACCCAGGGAGGCGCCGCTAAATTTATGGTCTTGGCCCTCCAAACCATGGTCTAGGTTACACGTCGACTATGCAGGCTCGT
Organism: Pristiophorus japonicus; assembly: GCF_044704955.1. Taxonomy (NCBI): domain Eukaryota; kingdom Metazoa; phylum Chordata; class Chondrichthyes; family Pristiophoridae; genus Pristiophorus; species Pristiophorus japonicus. Next base: position 193,470,150 of record NC_091980.1, on the reverse strand, counting down.
TCCTGGGTAAAATGTTCCTTGGGGTTGCAGACACGTATTCCAAGTGGATTGAATGTGAGATAATGTCGGCTAGCACGTCCGCTGCCACTACTGAAAGCCTGTGGGCCATGTTTGCCACTCACGGCTTACCCGATGTCCTGATGAGTGACAACGGGCCATGTTTTACCAGTGCTGAGTTCCAAGAATTCATGACCCGTAACGGGATCAAACATCAAACAAGCGTTACTTTCGGCATCTCGCCCACATATCGACGAAAATATCGCTCGCCGAAAAAAACACTGAAAAAAAGTTGCTCTCACCTGACCTTAACCCAGCGGGATGGACGCCATTTTGTAAATCGGAGGACTTTTCATATAAAAGGCTGCTTCAACTTCTGAGGAGTTTTGATGTAACGTGGAGTTATTTTAAGGTGATTTGAAAATCTGAATAAAAAATCTTATCATTCTGTGGATGATTTGAATTTATTTTAGGAGTTTTAGAAGGTCAAGTTATTGTTTATGAACAATAGGTTATTATTGTTATTTTAAGGGGGCCTGTAATTTCTCAGCCTGTCTTGATGACTACACACATGCTGCAGACTAGAGATGGCAGAAGATATATTCAACAGCATTATGTGCTCAACCAAAGAGGTGGCAGACTGCTGAGGAGGACGAGAACTTACACCCGACGTACTTACAGGGAGAAGCGGTCTTACCTGAACTTGTCCGATAACACGTGCCTTAGGAGACTGTGCTTCTGGAAAGAGTTTATCAGTGAGATATGCCAGCTCATTAGGGGAGATCTGTAGCCTACCAGCACCATCAGGACCACACTATCCGTTGAGGTCAAGGTAACTGCGGCACTTTCCTTCTATGCATCGGGTTCCTTTCAGGCCTCAGCTGGCGATATTTGCGGTATATCTCAGCATGCCACACATTGCTGCATTCGACAGGTGACTGAAGCCCTTCACGCACACAGGATGGACTTTATCAGCTTCCCTATGACCAGGGAGGCACAGACTGAGAGGGCTCTGGGATTCTCCAGAATAGCAAACTTTCCCAAGGTGCAGGGAGCAATAAACTGTACGTACATCGCCATGCGGGCAACTTTTCAAGATGCAAAGGTTTTTCGGAAGCGAAAGGGATTCCACTCCCTGAATGTGAAACCCGTTGTTGACCACAAGCAAATTATAATGGCAGTAAATGCAAAATTTCCGGGCAGCATCCATGATGCTCACATCATGCATGAGAGCGCTGTATCTGACATGTTTACCAGTCAGCCACAAGGTCAATGCTGGAAGCTTGGTGACAAAGGATATCGCCTCACCACCTGGCTGATGACCCCCCTGCATAACACCCAGACAGAAGCCAAGAAGCGATACAACAAAAGCCACATAGCCACACGCAATATCGTCAAAAAGACCATTGGAGTGCTTAAGCAGCGCTTTAGATGCCTGGACCATTCAGGAGGCAAGTTACAATACCACCCTGAGCAGGTAACTCAATTTGTGGTGGTGTGCTGCATGCTGCACAACTTGGCTATCAGGAGGGGACAAGAATTGCCAGAAGGGACTGACGGTCCACCTCAGGAGAGAGAGGAAGAGGAGGATGAGGAGGTGGATGATGGCCTCGAGGCAGACAATCAGGCTGATGATGAAACCATGCCTCTGCCCCGCTGTAGACCGCAGGAAAGGGCCTGTGGTGGCTATATAGCTCCAAGACTCTTACGTCAGCTGCTCATAAATGAGCACTTTGCTTGAAATAACGTTGGTGGTATTTACAAAGCTGCAAAACTGCTGTGTCTGCAGCTCATACATGAATGGTGTGCATTACTTTGGTGACAGTTAAAGTTAAAGTTGATTCAGGTTACATTGAATTATCCCCTTTCATGTTAAGGAATCACCAGTGTTTAACGTTACAGCTACCTGAGAAAATGTGCAACAATGTTATGTTAAATTTTTTAAAATTAATTGTAACATTTGTATAAATTCATAATTATAACTCTAAAAAACACCCCACCCCACCCCAAATTTATAACATTTATTAAATGTTTAACATTTCCAGTAACACAAATGCAAATTCAACAAGGTATCCCCTCCCCCTCCCCCCTACCCCCAAACCTCCCAACATTTATTAACTCGCAACAAAAGCAAGAACAATACGGTCACAACTCCAACTCCTGCGGCCATGCACCCCATTTTCCTTTCCCCACCCCAACCCCGCATCTTCTCCCCACCTCTACCCCTACCCCTTCCCTTCCCGACTTCAAGCCGCCTTGCCGCAGTGTTCCTCAGGCGCTGCTTCATTGGGGGGGGGGGGATGATGGCAGATCCGTTGGTTGGCCGGATGCTGGAGAGGATGTTCCTGAGGAGGAAACGTCCTCCGAGCCAGAAGTAACAGTTTCCTCCTGGCTCACATGTGTCATTGGCAATGGGGGTGCAGCACCTTAGGGTTCAGTGTTGCATTCCCGGAACACTGGTATCCCTCTGGCACCAGTATTCCTGGCTATCACCCCTAGGGCCACCGCCATCCACGGCATATTCTCTGTCATGGTCACGGATATTGTGGCCAGCTGTTGGGTTATGCCCCCCCATTGTCTGGAGGATCTGTTGACCTATGTCAACACTCCTCCTGGACAAATGAACTATGTCCCCGCTGAGATCTGCCGATCGTGGAGAAGTCCTGCTGCGTCGAACCACCCTCCGCGGGGTTAGCGCTGGCATGGAGACACTTAAGGTGCCCTGTGGCTAAGTGCTTGGGCCCGCTACCCCCACGGTGGAGGAGGACATGGCCACAGGAGCACTAAATGTAATCGGTGTGCTTGACATGGAGCTTGTTGCTGCAGGCTCCTCCAACTCCTCACTGTCATCAGTGGCGAGGCCAACCTGCAGCTCAACGGGCGAGATTCGAGGCTCCTCACCACCAGAAGCATGATCCACCGCCGGCGCCGGATCCGCACCTTGCCTCGGTGCTGTTTCCAGTGACTGCGCTCTTGACTGAGTTACAAAATATAATTGAGGTAATTAGAGGAGAAGGGGGTGCTAGGGTGACAGGGTGATTCAAACGCTTCACACAGCATATGCACGAGAACAGCAATACTGCTATAAAAATAATCACAGACATTACATTTAATGAACATAACCAAATTCTGCATTACTATGATTTTCCTGAGCCCATCATTAATTACATAACACTTTCATCAATCATCTATCATATATTGTACAGATATGAGTGGGTGTGGCATCTATTGACTTTACATCACGCAATGGTGTATACTGTACTCACATGGCATAACATCGGGTTCTGCTGCTGCACGTGTGACCGACCGGGTGTGGATCCCCACTAATGCCAGTGCCCGCTCCTCGATGTCAGTCAACTCACATATCACTGGTGGGCCACCACTTGTGCGCCGCTGCTCGGCTCTATTCTTTGAAAGCTTCTTCTGCAAAATGTAACAACAGCACGACATGGCATAAGATCATTGTGTAAGATCATTGCTAGGTACTGTCACAGATACTGATACAACACATAACTGACGGATGTTATAAATATAATTATTATCATTATTAACCTAAACACGTACATCGTAAACGTAGGATTTGAGTAAAACATTACCGGTCTAACTGCATTACATCAGATATGAATTTATTTACTCATTATATTTGTAATTCCAATTATATAAATATATAAGTAAATGTACATAAATGTAATACTCTGCCAGAGCCGACAAGGTCGTTCCAGCGTTGCGGCACTGGTTGCCCTCACGCACCTCATGTATCACCGACGAGACCACCTCAGCAATTTTGGCCCAAATCCTCTGATACACCTTCGGGATGGGCTTCCCGCACCTACCCCGGGTCAATTGACCCCAACGTGACTCCACCTCTTGCAGGAGGGCAGCATTTGCCTCGTCCGAGAATCTCCTTGCTCGTTTTCGTCCTCCCATCTCCAATTCCTCTCCAACCTCACTGCCCTCACCAGCCTCCTCCAACTCCACATCATGCTCTCCTGCCTCCTCCATACCTTCCATTTTATTTCTTTTTGTTTTTACATATATTTCTGTCTCAACAAACTAAATACTGCTATTTTTTATGATTACTCCTCACAAAAACCATTCCACGCTCCCACAACAGCCAAACAAACCACAAAGAACCAGACAACAAACCCACACATGCTTTCTTTTCCTCTCTGCTCTCTCTCTCTCTCTCTTCTGCGCATGTATTGATGACCCTTGACCTCCTGAAACGCAGGAAAACACCGTTGCTATGAATGGCGACATTTTACGACAGAAGAAAAAATACTGCTAACGCCCATTTCACATCGCTCCTGCTAATGCACATTTTATAAAGTGGAAACTCGGGGGTTTGAAAATGAGCAATAATCTTAAAACCCATAGTAAACACCAATGCTGGAAATAACACCTATTTTTGGGAGATCTGCACAATAATGGAAAGTCTAGCCCTATATCTTTATCTAAACCTGGCCACCATAAGTAACTGCATGCAAAACTCTTGGTCAAGCACATTTCCAGGTGCTGTACGTGAACTTATTTGGAATAACCACTCTTACACCCCAAATGATACAATCTTTATCCACCGATAATTCATTCCTATGAACGAAGTATGGATGAATATCTCCCTCTGATATCTGGTTTGGTCAGCCATTTGCTATATAATCATACACCTTTGACATAAATTGGTCATATTTGGTTGCTCTACCAATCTCTTCAGCTGTGATAGCTAGTTCATCAATGTATGAAAAATAAAACACTTTTTCCTTATTGGGTGTAACTTGTGATGGGGATGGAAACCTGGACATAGCATCAGCATTACCATCTGACTTAGGTACAGCGACAATGGGTATAGCCCAATTACTTAGATCTACCTTAGAGATAATGTTCTCATTTTCTAGTCTTTTGAATTCTTGCTCAACTTTCTCCTTAAATGCATATGGTATGGGACGTGGCTTGCAGTAAACTGGCCTTGCATCCTTCTGCACTCTGACACTCACCTTGTAATCTTGGATCGGACTGCCTGTTTCGTGGAAGACCTTCGGATACTGCTTGATGACGTCAATTTTTGATGCAAATCTCATTTCCGCATGAAAAATCTCATTCCAATCCAGCTTCAGTAATCCCAATCAATTTCTACCCATCAAGGCAGGCTTGTCTCCTGCCTAACTACTATGAGAGGCAAGATCTGAAACTGATTTTTGTATTTGAACGGTACGGTGATACGTCCTACCACAGGGATTTGCTCTCCTGAGTAGCCTCACAGCTCTATCTTTGATTACTCCATTGGAAAATCACTCAATTTGTCGAGATATAGCAATTTCGGTACTACGCTCACGGATGTACCAGTGTCGATTTCCATGGGTATCCTGATTCCTGCAACATCTATTCAATGGCAATAGCTCGCACATCGCTGTTAGATACCCTCGTGCTCCTGATGACTTGTGTCTCCAGAACCTCCTCATCCTGTTGCTTCTCTTCAATGCTATGTAATGTCTGGCGATTTCTACTTATAGCATTGAAGGTTGGTTTACTCTTCAGTCAGAATGCCTTTGCAAGATGTCCAGTTTTCTTACAGAAGAAATGCTCTGCCTTCACATATGAACAGCTTTCAGCAATGTGTTGTCCTAGGCATGACTTCAATGTACTGTTACCTTGGCCAGTTGCTGAGGCCTTGGGGCCCAACTGCCTTTTACTTTTAACCTATCAGTGATTCACCTCAATTGTCTAATGACTGGAAATGGTACAAAATTCTCGAGAGTATTGGTCAGCCATATCCATCGACATAGCTGTCTGACAAGCTAAATCAAAAGTCAAGTTAGGGGTTGTCAACAACTTTCTTCTGATTGATTCATTTTTCATCCCACAAACAAAGCAGTCACACAATGCTTGGTCCTGAAAGTTTCTGAAATGACAGTGAATAGATAGCTTTTTTAAAGCTACAATGAACTCACTGATACCCTTCTCAATTAATTGATCTTGTATTCCAAAACGATAACTTTCAGCAATTTCCAGGGACTCAGGACTGTAGTGCTGAATTTCCATCAGTGGTGTGTCCTTCGGCTTGACAGGAACAAGCACATTTTTCAGGATTTCATACACCGCGGGGCCTGCTTCAGTCAAGAAAATAGTCAGTTTTCTTTCTAAATCCACCCGGTTACGGTTTTTATCATCGGGGACTTTGATTATACTATTCACGGTGAAAAACATTTCTAGCCACTCCACATATGCTCCAAAAGTCTCTCAGTCATGATGTAACACACCCAAGCACCCTATTATTCCCATTGGCACGGCCAGCTGGACTCTGGCAATGTCGACAGTTCAGCTTGAAGTGTGCTTGAAATTTTACCTTGAATTTTTAGTTGTTCTGCAAAACAAAGAACCTCTCAAACTCTCTCTGTTGGTTGGCAGGAACATCCACCAACAAAAATTTCAGCTAGGGCATCCAGAAATCCCATCCTCATCGCCAATATGATATATTCTTATGACATCACTAAGAAGCACACTACACACAAGATGGCTCTACACAGAAACTGTCATCATGTGACTTTGCCACATGACACTTTTATTGTATTTACAGCAGCAGTTGCATTACATCAGTAGTCCACTATGTGGCACAGTAGTCCACTAGGGGAGCTCTATTACACTAAGCAGAATCATTTATATGCTCCCTTCACAACTGGATCCATTTTTAGCTTTGCTGTTTTTTTCATATTTTCCTTCTATCTCAATTTAATCAGTCATAGCTCCTCCTTAGCAAGTTGCCCCAAGCTCTTTTTATTTCCGATTTTACTTTGTTTTGGAAATTTTGCGACATAATCACAGATCAGCCATGAACTCATTTAATGGAGAAACTGGCTCGAGGGGCTAAATAGCCGACTCCTGCTCCTATGTTCCTATAATAATCAGACCCCTTAACAGGCTGCATTTTCAACAATTGACAGTAAGAATCATACTTTTCCTTCCTTTGTGGAACAAAAATATAAAATCAGCTCTGCTTCCTCCCTCCAACTTCCCTGTACTTTTCCTTTATGCATGTCTTCAGAATTCCACATCTCCTTCTTTCCATACATAATTATTTACTCTTCCCTTCATTTCTACATCTATTGCTTTCAGGTTTTCATGCAAGAGGGAAAGTACCATCTTTCAGTTCTTATGTCCTCAATCTGTTGGCCTCAGCTCAATGCACCAACACAGCTATGACTGTGAGATCCTGCCTTCTGTATCTCAGTGCTAGCTATATATAGATTTTAAATTTCAACTGATGACAAACGGCAAAGCTACCACAAGTGTATTACCAAGCCAGAGGCGTGTTTTTGAGCCAATTGCTCACTTAATATTTAACTTACCTGAAATTATGACAGAATGAATTACACAGACAGACAGCAATGGCTCAGTGTTCAGTCTTCTGTGACCTCGTTCACATTGAAGCCTTTAATTAGTAATTACCATGACTGTCGTCTCAGTTTTCATTTTCCCTCTCCTTTATTAGTTATGCCATCGAGAAATAACTGCATTAAAAAGCTGGTATTTGCCAGCTATGTTCAAGTAAAGGAAATTAAAAATGTATTCTGATGTGATCATTTTGTTCCTTCTCTGTATTATTTTCCTCCTATCTTACACTCAAGGTCATGCACTGGTACGAATCCAAATTCATCAGCACTTACTGGCCCATCAATCATAGAAACATAGAAACATAGAAAATAGGTGCAGGAGTAGGCCATTCGGTCCTTCGAGCCTGCACCACCATTCAATAAGATCATGGCTGGTCATTCCTTCAGTACCCCTTTCCTGCTTTCTCTCCATACCCCTTGATCCCTTTAGCCGTAAGGGCCATATCTAACTCCCTCTTGAATATATCCAATGAACTGACATCAACAACTCTCTGCGGCAGGGAATTCCACAGGTTAACAACTCTCTGAGTGAAGAAGTTTCTCCTCATCTCAGTCATAAACGGCCTGCCCCTTATCCTAAGATTGTGTCCCCTGCTTCTGGACTTCCCCAACATCGGGAACATTCTTCCCGCATCTAGCCTGTCCAGTCCAGTCAGAATCTTATATGTTTCTATGAGATCCCCTCTCATCCTTCTAAACTCCACTGTATAAAGGCCCAGTTTATCCAGTCTCTCCTCATATGTCAGTCCAGCCATCCCTGGAATCAGTCTGGTGAACCTCCACTGCACTCCCTCAATAGCAAGAACATCCTTCCTCAGATTAGGAGACCAAAACTGAACACAGGAGGGGCCTCACCAAGGCCCTGTACAACTGCAGCAAGACTTCCTTGCTCCTATACTCAAATCCCTTTGCTATGAAGGCCAACATACCATTTGCCTTCTTCACCGCCTGCTGTACCTGCATGCCAACTTTCAATGACCGATGAACCATGACACCCAGGTCTTGCTGCACCTCCCTTTTTCCAAATCTGCCACCATTCAGATAATATTCTGCCTACGTGTTTTTGCCCCAAAGTGGATAACTTCACATTTATCTACATTATACTGCATCTGCCATGTATTTGCACACTCGCCTAGCCTGTCCAAGTCACCCTGCAGCCTCTTAGTGTCCTTCTCACAGCTCACACTGCCACCAAGTTTAGTGTCATCTGAAAACTTGGAGATATTACACTCAATTCCATCATCTAAATCATTAATATATATTGTAAAGAGCTGGGGTCCCAGCACTGAGCCCTGCGGCACTTCACTAGTCACTGCCTGCCATTCTGAAAAGGACCCGTTAATCCCGACTCTCTGCCTCCTGCCAACCAGTTCTCTATCCACATCAGTACATTACCCCCAATACCATGTGCTTTGATTTTGCATACCAATCTCCTGTGTGGGACCTTGTCAAAAGCCTTTTGAAAGTCCAAATACACCACATCCACTGGTTTTCCACTCTACTAGTTACAACCTCAAAAAATTCCAGAAGATTTGTCAAGCATGATTTCCCTTTCATAAATCCATGCTGACTTGGACCAATCCTATCACTGCTCTCCAAATGCGCTGCTATTTCATCCTTAATGATCGATTCCAACATTTTCCGCACCACTGATGTCAGGCTAACCGGTCTATAATTGCCCGTTTTCTCTCTCCCTCTTTTTTTAAAAAGTGGTGTTACATTAGCTACCCTCCAGTCCATAGGAACTGATCCAAAGTCGATAGACTGTTGGAAAATGATCACCAATGCATCCATTATTTTTAGGGCCACTTCCTTAAGTACTATGGGATGTAGACTATCAGGCCCTGGGGATTTATCAGCCTTCAATCCCATCAATTTCCCTAACACAATATCCCACCTAATAATGAGATCCTTCAGTTCCTCCTTCTCACTAGACCCTCAGTCGCCTAGTACATCCGGAAGGTTATTTGTGTCTTCCTTTGTGAACACAGAACCAAAGTATTTGTTCAATTGGTCTGCCATTTCTTTGTTCCCCATTATAAATTCACCTGAATCCAACTGCACGGGACCTATGTTTGTCTTTTTCTCTTCACATATCTATAGAAGCTTTTGCAGTCAGTTTTTATTGTTTCCGGCAAGCTTCCTCTCATACTCTATTATCCCCCTCTTAATTAAACCTTTTGACCTCCTCTGCTGAATTCTAAAATTCTCCCAGTCCTCCGGTTTGCTGCTCTTTCTAGCTAATTTGTATGCCTCTTCCTTGGAATTAATACTATCCTTAATTTCCTTTGTTAGCCAAGGTTGAGCCACCTTCCCCGTTTTATTTTTACTCCAGACAGGGATGTACAATTGCTGAAGTTCGTCCATATGCTCTTTAAAGGTTTGCAATTGCCTATCCACCGTCAATCCTTTAAGTATCATTTGCCAGTGTAATCTAGCCAATTCGCGCCTCATACCATTAAAGTTACCTTTCCTTAACTTCAGAACTCGTTTCTGAATTAACTGTGTCACTCTCCATCTTAATAAAGAATTCTACCATATTATGGTCACTCTTCCCCAAGGGGCCTCGCACAACAAGATTGCTAATTCGTCCCTTCTCATTACACATCACCCAGTCTAGGATGACCAGCTCTCTGGTTGGTTCCTCGACATATTGGTCTGGAAAACCATCCCTAATTCACTCCAGGAAATCCTCCTCCACCGCATTGCTACCAGTTAGGTTAGCCCAATCAATATGTAGATTAAAGTCGCCCATGATTACTGCTGTACCTTTATTGCACACATCCCTTATTTCTTGTTTGATGCTATCCCCAACCTCACTACTACTGTTTGGTGACCTGTACGCAACTCCCACCAGCGTTTTCTGCTCTTTGGTATTCCGTAGCTCCATCCATACCGATTCCACATCATCCAAGCTGAAATCCTTCCTTACTATTGCATTAATTTCCTCTTTAACCAGCAACGCCACCCCGCCTCCTTTTCCTTTCTGTCTGTCCTTCCTAAATGCTGAATACCCTTGTATGTTGAGTTCCCAGCCTTGGTCACCCTGGAGCCATGTCTCCGTGATGCCAATCACATCGTATCCGTTAACTGCTATCTGCGCAGTTAATTCATCCACCTTATTCCGAATACTCCTCGCATTGAGGCACAGAGCCTTCAGGCTCTTTTTAACACACTTTAACCCTTTAGAATTTTGCTGTAAATTGGCCCTTTTTGTTTTTTGCCTTCTGTTTCTCTGCCCTCCAATTTTACTATTCTCCTTTCTAGCTTTTGCTTCTGTCTCCATTTTATTTCCCTCTGTCTCCCTGCATAGGTTCCCATCCCCCTGCCATATTAGTTTAACTCCTCCCAAACAGCACTAGCAAACATTCCCCCTTGGGCATTGGTTCTGGTCCTGCCCAGGTGCAGACCGTCCAGCTTGTACTGGTCCCACCTGCCCCAGAACCGGTTCCAATGCCCCAGGAATTTGAATCCCTCCTTTCTGCACCACTGCTCAAGCCACGTATTCATCTGAACTATACTGCGATTCCTACTCTGACTAGCACGTGGTACTGGTAGCAATCCTGATATTACTACCTTTGAGGTCCTGCTTTTTAATTTAACTCTTAGCTCCCTAAATTCGTCTCATAGGACCTCATCCTGTTTTTTACCTATATCGTTGGTACCTATATATACCACGACAACTGGCTGTTCACCCTCCCTTTTCAGAATGTCCTGCACCTGCTCCGAGACATCCTTGACCCTTGCACCAGGGAGGCAACATACCATCCTGGAGTCTCGGTTGCGGCCGCAGAAACGCCTATCTATTCCCCTTACAATTGAATCCCCTATCACTATCATTCTCCCACTCTTTTTCCTGCCCTCCTGTGCAGCAGAGCCACCCACGGTGCCATGGACTTGGCTGCTGCTGCCCTCCCCTGATGAGTCATCCCCCTCAACAGTACCCAAAGCGGTGTATCTGTTTTACAGGGGGATGACCGCAGGGAACCCCTGCACTACCTTCCTTGCACTGCTCTTCCTGTTGGTCTTCCATTCCCTATCATACTATGAGTTTCACTTTCAATCCAGCAGCTTTAACTTGTGTACCAAAGATCAATTAACTCTAAACACATCATTACAATGCAAGTAGAATATTTTAAAATGATACGTTCGCCAAGCTTAAAGCAACAGCTGCCTTCAACACAAGTGTAGTATTGTTTGACGAAAGCTCAACGACCTGAAATGTGAACTCTGTTTCCCTCTCCACAGATGCTGCCTGACCTGCTGAGTGTTTCCAGCATTTTTTATTGTAGAATTGTTTGTATAATTTATGATTTAAAAGGATCATTTATTTAATTCAAATTTAAAAACTTTCCTTTTATTGCAAAACAGTGCAAGACAGCTAAGACATTTAAAACTGAAGTTAATTGCTTTTACATTTCATTCTCTTTAATTTTAGATAAATGCCACCACTTGAGCATTTTTAAATGCTGGAGATCTATACTATTTCTGTTACTGGGGAGAAGCATATAGTACAGTATTTCAGGAATCCAAATTGTAAAGAAAGAACTTGCATTTCGACAGTGCCTTTCATGTCCTCAGGGCAATCCAAAGCACTTGAAGTACTTTTAAGTGTAGTCAGTGTTGTTTTGCAGTCACACGAGGCAGCACATTTGTGCACAGGGTCCCACAAACAGCACTAAGCTAAATGATCAAATAATATGTTTTTAATGGAATTGGATGAGGGATAAATATTGGCCAGGACACCATGAGAACTTTCCTGCTGTTCTTCAAATAGGGCCATGGGATCCTTACATCTACCTGAGAGGGCAGATGGGGACTTGCTTTAGCATTCCATTCCAAATGACAATGCATCAACTGGGCAACATTCCTTCAGTACTGTACTAAAGCATCAGCCTAAATTATGTACTCAATTTTCTTGAGTGGGTCTTGAACCCACAACCTTCTGACTCAAAAACAAGACTGAGCTAAATGTGATAAAATGCAAACTCCTTTCACAAAACATCATTCTACTTCAAATTATTCAGGTGGGTTGAGACCCATTGATTTATTATCTGATGATGTCACTAGAGAAATACCATCAACGATGTCTCCGCAAGATCCTGCAAATCCTCTGGGAGGACAGACGCACCAACGTTAGCGTCCTCGACCAGGCCAACATCCCCAGCATTGAAGCACTGACCACACTTGATCAGCTCCGCTGGGCAGGCCACATTGTTTACATGCCAGACATGAGACTCCAAAGCTCTACTCAGAACTCCTTCACGGCAAACGAGCCAAAAGTGGGCAGAGGAAACATTACAAGGACACCCTCAAAGCCTCCCTGATAAAGTGCAACATTCCCACTGACACCTGGGAGTCTCTGGTCAAAGACCGCCCTAAGTGGAGGAAGTGCATCCGGGAGGGCGCTGAGCACCTCGAGTCTCATCGCCGAGAGCATGCAGAAAACAAGCGCAGGCAGCGGAAAGAGCGTGCGGCAAACCAGCTCCACCCACCCTTTCCCTCAACGACTGTCTGTCCCACCTGTGACAGGGACTGCAGTTCTTGTATTGGACTGTTCAGCCACCTAAGGACTTAGTTTTAGAGTGGAAGCAAGTCTTCCTCGATTCCGAGGGACTGCCTATGATGATGATGATCTGATATTACAAAATGTACATTTCTCTTCAAAGTTCCATTTACTAAATTGGCAGGCAGTTCTGTTGAGTTTGGTTGGGTTTGCTACATTAGTTACTTTCCACTGAGGAAAACTGATAGGTAAATGGCTTTTGTTTAAAAAGCTCCTTAATAATAAAGTGCTAAATTAATTGGTTTGAGAATTGTTCAGAGTAAAATGGATCCCTTGGATGTCATCTCTACAAGATGGAAATCATCTTAAGGAGTTCAAGCAATCTTATAAGCAAAGATATTAATGCTCGAGCAGTTTACAATTACCCTCTGAAATTCAAACCTTTCATATGGTCTGCTTCCCAAATTTCTTGCTCATGGAAAGTGACCTTCACATGCCACTCTGTCCCTATTCATTTTCAGGCAGGGGCCAGTCTTGGTGGGTTCTGCAATGTGGAGATCCCATTATTTAATAGAGTGCAAACACGGGGACTAGCTCTCTTAAGCCGACAGCACACTCATTGCCCTTCATTTTCATTTGTCCCCAAACATCGAGTCATTTACATTATAGAGGGCAACACTCCCAGCTATTGCACAGAAAATGAGGCTGGTTTATTTCCATTGTTGGAACATGTTTTATCAACAGCAGATATCACAGAAGATTCCAATGACCGATTCATATTGTATTGTTGATGCATGACATTGAGGAATCCATGAAGGTTTGCAAAATCTATGGGTTGGCGATGACAATAATTTTAGAGAATTCTGAGGATTTATTTCCAAATCTTTGGGTCTTCTCCTCCCCCCCCCCGCCCCCCCCCCCCCGCTCCATCCCCCACCTTTCCATCTTGACCCGTTAACTATTGTAAACAGTCTGCTTCTAACTACCCAGTGCCATCCTTTCATAATTGTATCTTCTATCATCACATAATCTGCATTGTTCTTACAAAAAAAATTAAAATCTTTTTGTGTATTTGAATTTCCTTCCACCAGATATCATCCTAGTGAATTTGTGTTGTGCCCTCTCTAAAACCTCAACATCCTTTCTCAAGTGTGGAGCCCAATACTATACACAGTACTCTTAAGGGTTTATATAGGCTCATCATTATCTATTTGCTTTTATATTCTATACCCCATGATAAAACCTAGAATTCCATGAGCTTATTAACCTTCGGTGCTGCCTTTAATGGTGTGTGAACTTGTAATCCCACAAATTCCTCTCCTTTTCTACATTGAGTATAATTACCAAAATGAATCATGTCACACTTGCTGACATTGAATTCCATCTGCCATTTTTGAACCCATCTTATTAATCTCCCTTAATAGTTTCCTTTGGTCATCTAAAGAATTAACTAAAGCTCCTATTTTTGTATCATCTGAAAATTTCAACCCACCCTTCCCAAGCTTATATCCAAACCATTGATATAAACGATGAGCAGAAGCAGCCTTAGATGAGTTCTATTTAATAGCTGATTACCATGAAATAACATATATCATATAGCATTAATTCACTTAAACACTTTGAAACGTGTGTCCCCAGATGAGGAAGAGTGGAAGAATTTCTGCCTCTGATCGTTGTACAGTACTCTTTAATAAAAAGTGTGCAAGAGTGGTCATTAGCAAATGACAGCACTTAGATGTGGCCGTGATGTCCTCCAAGATTGAATAGGCTGTCAGCACTGATGACTCACATGAAAAAAGGCCAGTGATTCTGGATACCAAAGAGCTGTCATGCCTGTAAAGTAGTACTTTAGCATCACTCACTGCCTTGAAGAAAGTATGAGGTAGATTGGCCTCTGCTCTGTGCCGAAGGAAGCAATGTTCCACAGGCACAGGACAGATGCTGAAAGACCTGCTTTGTATTTCCAGCCTTTTTCATTTTTTATGTCATATTTCCAGTTGTTGTACTTCTCCACAAAAGTATTTGCTGCTGATCAAAAACTGCATGAATATTACAGACAGAATACACACTGGGAGGCAGTAAGAGCGCCCCATTCTTGATCTATCAGACCTGATTCACAAGGAGAAATGGATGAATTTTACAACCTCCAGGTCTATTTCCAGGTCTATTTCCAGAACTTATCTCCATACAACCGGGTAACTTATGTGCATAATTTCAGTAGAATCACGCTCATGCCAATATAGTTTAGTGTTCATCCCCCTCTTACGTCATACCTCAAGTTATCCTGCCCACACCAAATAACAAGTGTAACATTAAGAGTCAGCCAGCGCTGCAGAGTGCTAATGCACTGCATGAGTTTTTCTATCCTACATTGGTTATCAATGCAAGATATTTTTCTTTGTATCGACCACATTGCTCAAAAGATATGAGTAACACCCACCAGAGCTTGCCAGCTTGTGCTGGTCTATTTGTTCTCATACAGAGAAACTTTGTTACAAGGGGAGTGTTTATAATCTTTCCATTGGGAGAAGGGGAATGCTGGTTTCATAAGGTTTCTCTCTTCTTTCTTAAAATTCTATTTAACTTTGTGACGCAAACTCTATGGGCTAGATTTTCCACTTTTTTTGCATGCATAACGCCCACTTAACGTCCATTTTAACGCTGAAATGACGTATAACACCCAGATATCGTCCATTTAGCCACAAAATGGAAACAGGCACCCATTTTTCGGACACTTATCGGCGAGCATTACTTTCCCCATGTGTGTAACGCCGGGAAAAAATACCGCCCGCCCACTTTTTTTGGACAGAATCATCAGAATGGGCGAAACCAACGGCCATAATATCGCCCAGCGTTACTTTACGCACGTAATTAACGCCGAGATTCAATAATACCAAACGGCCACTCTATTTTGTCATAAGGATCACATTTGCCGAAACTAACGCCCAGGAGATCGCCAAGGGTCACTTTCACCACCTCGCACACATCTCGCTCACAATATCGCTCGCCCAAAAAAATGGCCAGGAAAAAGTGGAATTAACTGGAACTACTCAGCGTTATGGACGCCATGTTCGAAATCACATGTCGCATCATTGAAAAGGCTGATCGGCTTCAACCTCGGGGGAGTTCAGATGTACTCTGGAGGTCATTGGAGGTGATGTGAACATCTGAACAAACATCTTTATCTTACTGTGAACGATTGGAATTTAATAGGTGTCTTTGTCGGGACATTCATTTTTTGTGAGCAATCGGTGGAAAATAGATTGCTAATGGAATGGGGCCTGTCTTTTCTCACCCTCCCTTGATGACCAATTACACGAGATGGCAGAAGGTGCGCTCCACAGCATCATGTGCCCAATGTAAGACTGATGAGTGGGACCAGACGTTCCACCCCCCGCAAGTACAGGGAGAAGCGGTCTTACCTCAAGCTGCCTGACACCACCTGCCTTCGGAGATTGCGCTTCCACAAAGAGGTTATCACTGAGGTATGCCAGCTCATAAACATAGAAACATAGAAATTAGGTGCAGGAATAGGCCATTCGGCCCTTCGAGCCTGCACCGCCATTCAATAAGATCATGGCTGATCATTCTCTCAGTACCCATTTCCTGCTTTCTCTCCATAAACCTTGATCCCCTTAGCCGGAAGGGCCATATCTAACTCCCTCTTGAATATATCCAATGAACTGGCATCAACAAATCTCTGTGGCAGGGAATTCCATAGATTAACAACTTTCTGAGTGAAGAAGTTTCTCCTCATCTCAGTCCTAAATGGCCTACCCCTTATCCTAAGACTATGCTTCTGGACTTCCCCAACATCGGCAACATTCGTCCCGCAGCTAATCTGTCCAGTCCCGTCAGAATTGTATACGTTTCTATGAGATCCCCTCTCATCCTTCTAAACTCCAGTGAATAAAGGTCCAGTTGATCCAGTCTCTCCTCATATGTCAGTCCTGCCATCCCGCGAATCAGTCTGGTAAACCTTCACTGCACTCCCTCAATATCAAGAATGTCCTTCCTCAGATTAGGAGACCAAAACTGAACACAATATTCCAGGTGAGGCCTCACTAAGGCCCTGTACAACTGCAGTAAGACCTCCCTGCTCTGACATTCAAATCCCCTAGCTATGAAGGCCATCATACCATTTGCCTTCTTCACCGCCTGCTATACCTGCATTCCCACTTTCAGTGACTGATGAACCATGACACCCAGGTCTCGTTGCACCTCCCTTTTCCTAATCTGCTACCATTCAGATAATATTCTGCCTTTGTGTTTTTGCCCCCAAAATGGATAACCTCACATTTATCCACATTATACTGCATCTGCCATGCATTTGCCCACTCACCTAACCTGTCCAAGTCACCCTGCAGCCTCTTAGCATCCTCCTCACAGCTCACACCGCCACCCAGTTTAGTGTCATCTGCAAACTTGGAGATATTACACTCAATTCATTCATCTAAATCGTTAATGTATATTGTAAAGAGCTGGGGTCCCAGCACTGAGCCCTGCAGCACTCCACTAGTCACTGCCTGCCATTCTGAAAAGGACCCATTTATCCCGACTCTCTGCTTCCTGTCTGTTCTCTATTCATGTCAGTACATTACCCCCAATACCATGAGCTTTGAATTTGCACACCAACCTCTTGTGCGGGACCTTGTCAAAAGCCTTTTGAAAGTCCAAATACACCAGGTCCACTGGTTCTCCCTTGTCCCCTCTGCTAGCACATCCTCAAAAAATTCCAGAAGATTCGTCAAGCATGATTTCCCTTTCATAAATCCATGCTGACTTGGTCCAATCCTGTGACTGCTTTCCAAATGGGCTGCTATTTCATCCTTAATGATTGATTCCAATCATTTCCCCACTACTGATGTCAGGCTAACCGGTCTATAATTACCTGTTTTTTCTCTCCCACCTTTTTTAAAAAGTGGTGTTACATTAGCTACCCTCCAGTCCATAGGAACTGATCCAGAGTCGATAGACTGTTGGAAAATGATCTCCAATGCATCCACTATTTCTAGGGCCACTTCCTTAAGTACTCTGGGATGCAGACTGTCAGGTTCTGGGGATTTATCAGCCTTCAATCCCATCAATTTCCCTAACACAATTTCCCGCCGAATAAGGATATCCTTCAGTTCCTCCTTCTCACTAGACCCACTGTCCCCTTGTACATTCGGAAGGTTATTTGTGTCTTCCTTCGTGAAGACAGAACCAAAGTATTTGTTCAATTGGTCTGCCATTTCTTTGTTCCCCATTATAAATTCACCTGAATCTGACTGCAAGGGACCTACATTTGTCTTCACTAATCTTTTTCTCTTCACATATTTATGGAAGCTTTTGCAGTCAGTTTTTATGTTCCCTGCAAGCTTCCTCTCGTACTCTATTTTCTCCCTCTTAATTAAACCCTTAGTCCTCCTCTGTTGAATTCTAAATTTCTCCCAGTCCTCAGGTTTGTTGCTTTTTCTGGCCAATTTATATGCCTCTTCCTTGGCTTTAACACTATCCTTAATTTCCCTTGTTAGCCATGGTTGAGCCACCTTCCCCGTTTTATTTTTACTCCAGACAGGGATATACAATTGCTGAAGTTCATCCATGTGATCTTTAAATGTTTGCCATTGCCTATCCACCATCAACCCTTTAAGTATCCTTTGCCAGTCTATTCTAGCCAATTCACGCCTCATACCGTCAAGGTTATCTTTCCTTAAGTTCAGGACCCTAGTTTCCGAATTAACTGTGTCACTCTCCATCTTAATAAAGAATTCTACCATATTATGGTCACTCTTCCCCAAGGGGCCTCGCACAACAAGATTGCTAACTAGTCCCTTCTCATTACACATCACCCAGTCTAGGATGGCCAGCTCTCTAGTTGGTTCCTCGACATATTGGTTTAGAAAACCACCCCTAATAAACACAGGAAATCCTCCTCCACTGCATTGCTACTACTTTGGTTAGGCCAATCAATATGTAGATTAGAGTCACCCATGATAACTGTTGTACCTTTATTGCACATATCCCTTATTTCTTGTTTGATGCTGTCCCCAACTTCACTACTACTGTTTGGTGGTCTGTACACAACTCCCACTAACATTTTCTGCAATTCCACAGCTCCACCCATACCGATTCCATATCATCCAGGCTAATGTCCCTCCTAACTATTGCATTAATTTCCTCTTTAACCAGCAACGCCACCCCGCCTCCTTTTCCTCTCTGCCTATCCTTCCTAAATGTTGAATACCCCTGGATGTTGAGTTCCCAGCCTTGGTCACCCTGGAGCCATGTCTCCGTGATGCCAATTACATCACATCCGTTAACTGCTGTCTCCGCAGTTAATTTGTCCACCTTATTCCGAATACTCCTCGCATTGAGGCACAGAGCCTTCAGGCTTGTCTTTTTAACACACTTTGCTTCTTTAGAATTTTTCTTTAATATGGCCCTTTTTGTTTTTGTCCTTGGGTTTCTCTGCCCTCCACTTTTACTATCCTCCTTTCTATCTTTAGCTTCTGCCTCCATTTTATTTCCCTCTGTCTCCCTACATAGGTTCCCATCCCCCTGCCATGTTAGTTTTGAAAAGAGGGCGAGAGAAAACAGGGAATTATAGACCGGTCAGCCTGACATCGGTAGTGGGTAAAATGATGGAATCAATTATTAAGGATGTCATAGCAGCGCATTTGGAAAGAGGTGACATGATAGGTCCAAGTCAGCATGGATTTGTGAAAGGGAAATCATGCTTGACAAATCTTCTGGAATTTTTTGAGGATGTTTCCAGTAGAGTGGACAAGGGAGAACCAGTTGATGTGGTGTATTTGGACTTTCAGAAGGCTTTCGACAAGGTCCCACACAAGAGATTATGTGCAAAGTTAAAGCACATGGGATTGGGGGTAGTGTGCTGACGTGGATTGAGAACTGGTTGTCAGACAGGAAGCAACGAGTAGGAGTAAATGGGTACTTTTCAGAATGGCAGGCAGTGACTAGTGGGGTACCGCAAGGTTCTGTGCTGGGGCCCCAGCTGTTTACATTGTACATTAATGATTTAGACGAGGGGATTAAATGTAGTATCTCCAAATTTGCAGATGACACTAAGTTGGGTGGCAGTGTGAGCTGCGAGAAGGATGCTATGAGGCTGCAGAGTGACTTGAATAGGTTAGGTGAGTGGGCAAATGCATGGCAGATGAAGTACTATGTGGATAAATGTGAGGTTATCCACTTTGGTGGTAAAAACAGAGAGACAGACTATTATCTGAATGGTGACAGATTAGGAAAAGGGGAGGTGCAACGAGACCTGGATGTCATGGTACATCAGTCATTGAAGCTTGGCATGCAGGTACAGCAGGCGGTTAAGAAGGCAAATGGCATGTTGGCCTTCATAGCGAGGGGAATTGAGTACAGGGGCAGGGAGGTGTTACTACAGTTGTACAGGGCCTTGGTGAGGCCACACCTTGACTATTGTGTACAGTTTTGGTCCCCTAACTTGAGGAAGGACATTCTTGCTATTGAGGGAGTGCAGCGAAGGTTCGCCAGACTGATTCCCGGGATGGCGGGGCTGACTTATCAAGAAAGACTGGATCAACTGGGCTTGTATTCAATGGAGTTCAGAAGAATGAGAGGGGATCTCATAGAAACGTTTAAAATTCTGACGGGTTTAGACAGGTTAGATGCAGAAAAAATGTTCCCAATGTTGGGGAAGTCCAGAACCACGGGTCACAGTCTAAGGATAAGGGGTAAGCCATTTAGGACTGAGATGAGGAGAAACTTCTTCACCCAGAGAGTGGTGAACCTGTGGAATTCTCCACCACAGAAAGTTGTTGAGGCCAATTCACTAAATATATTCAAAAAGGAGTTAGTTGTAGTCCTTACTACTAGGGGGATCAAGGGGTATCGCGAGAAAGCAAGAATGGGGTACTGAAGTTGCATGTTCAGCCATGAACTCACTGAATGGCGGTGTAGGCTCGAAGGGCCGAATGGCCTACTCCTGCAACTATTTTCTATGTTTCTATGTTGCTAACTCCTGCCCAACAGCATTGGAAACACTCCCCCTAGGACATTGATTCCGGTCCTGCCCAGGTGCAGATCGTCCGGTTTGTACTGGTCCTACCTCCCCCAGAACCGGTTCCAATGCCCCAGGAATTTGAATCCCTCCCTGCTGCACCACTGCTCAAGCCACGTATTCATCTGAGCTATCCTGCAATTCCTACTCTGACTAGCACGTGGCACTGGTAGCAATCCCGAGATTACTACTTTTGAGGTCCTACGTTTTAATTTAGCTCCTAGTTCCTTAAATTCTTCTCGTAGGACCTCATCCCTTTGTTTACCTATATCGTTGGTACCAATGTGCATCACGACTGTTCACCCTCCCTTTTCAGAATGTCCTGCACCCGCTCCGTGACATCCTTGAACCTTGCACCAGGGAGGTAACATACCATCCTGGAGTCTCGGTTGCGGCCGCAGAAACACCTATCTATTCCCCTTACAATTGAATCCCCTATCACTATCGCTCTCCCACTCTTTTTCCTGCCCTCCTGCGCAGCAGAGCCACCCACAGTGCCATGAACTTGGCTGCTGCTGCCCTCCCCTGATGAGTCATTCCCCCTAACAGTACCCAAAATGGTGTATCTGTTTTGCAGGGAGATGACCGCAGGGGATCCCTGCACGACCTTCTTTGCACTGCTGTTCCTGCTGGTCATCCATTTACTATCTGGCTGTGTACTCTTTACCTGCGGTGAGACCAACTCGCTAAACGTGCTTTTCACGTCATTCTCAGCATCGTGGATGCTCCAGAGTGAATCCACCCACAGCTCCAGTGCCACAATGCGGTCCATCAGGAGCTGGAGGTGGATACACTTCCCGCACACGTAGTCGTCAGGGACACCGGAAGCGTCCCTGACTTTCCACATAGTGCAGGAGGAGCATAACATGTGTCCGAGCTGT
Organism: Pristiophorus japonicus; assembly: GCF_044704955.1. Classification (NCBI taxonomy): domain Eukaryota; kingdom Metazoa; phylum Chordata; class Chondrichthyes; family Pristiophoridae; genus Pristiophorus; species Pristiophorus japonicus. Next base: position 193,448,343 of record NC_091980.1, on the reverse strand, counting down.
CCTGCCATGATTTAACCCTTAGATTAACTTAATTTGGCAACAACAATGCTAAAAGTTGCTTACTGATATAGAAAAGAGAAAGAAAAACTACTTACCAATCACCAGTCAATCACTTACCCCCTTGGCTGTGACGTGACCTTTCGATTTCCTTCTACTTCGCTTTGCCTTCTCTACCTGCTGCAGCTACACAAGCACGCCCCTCGCCAAACTTACCACGCTGGGCCTTTTTATAGGCCTCTCCACACACCTCCCGAGCCTCTTGCCAACTCACCACGAGATCTGCAGCCTGCCAGCACCATCAGTACTGCACTGTCCGTCGAGGTCAAAGTCACCGTAGCACTGACGTTCTACGCCTCGGGTTCTTTTCAGGCCTCAGCTGGAGACATTTGCGGTCTGTCTCAACATGCCACACATTGCTGCATTAGACAGGGCACTGAAGTCCTGTACGCACGCAGGATGGACTTGATCAGCTTCCCTATGACCAGGGAGGCTTAGACTGAGAGGGCTTTAGAATTTACCGAATTGCTAACTTCCCCAAGGTACAGGGAGCAATAGACTGTACGCACATCGCGATGCGGGCACCTTTTCAGGATGCAGAGGTTTTCAGGAACCGCAAGGGATTCCACTCCCTGAATGTGCAACTTGTTGTCGACCACTAGTAAATTATAATAAGAACATAAGAACATAAGAACATAAGAATTAGGAACAGGAGTAGGCCATCTAGCTCCTCGAGCCTGCTCCGCCATTCAATAAGATCATGGCTGATCTGGCCGTGGACTCAGCTCCACTTACCCGCCCTCTCCCCGTAACCCTTAATTCCCTTATTGGTTAAAAATCTATCTATCTGTGATTTGAATAGATTCAATGAGCTAGCCTCAACTGCTTCCTTGGGCAGAGAATTCCACAGATTCATAACCCTCTGGGAGAAGAAATTCCTCCTCAACTCAGTTTTAAATTGGCTTCCCCGTATTTTGAGACTGTGCCCCCTAGTTCTAGTCTCCCCGACCAGTGGAAACAACCTCTCTGCCTCTATCTTGTCTATCCCTTTCATTATTTTAAATGTTTCTATAAGATCATCCTTCATCCTTCTGAACTCCAACGAGTAAAGTCCCAGTCTACTCAATCTATCATCATAAGGTAACCCGCTCATTCCGGAATCAGCCTAGTGAATCGTCTCTGTACCCCCTCCAAAGCTAGTATATCCTTCCTTAAGTAAGGTGACCAAAACTGCACGCAGTACTCCAGGTGCGGCCTCACCAATACCCTGTACAGTTGCAGCAGGACCTCCCTGCTTTTGTACTCCATCCCTCTCGCAATGAAGGCCAACATTCCATTCGCCTTCCTGATTACCTGCTGCACCTGCAAACTAACTTTTTGGGATTCATGCACAAGGACCCCCAGGTCCCTCTGCACTGCAGCATGTTGTAATTTCTCCCCATTCAAATAATATTCCCTTTTACTGTTTGTTTTTCCAAGGTGGATGACCTCACATTTTCCGACATTGTATTCCATCTGCCAAACTTTAGCCCATTCGCTTAACCTATCTAAATCTCTTTGCAGCCTCTCTGTGTCCTCTACACAACCCGCTTTCCCACTAATCTTTGTGCCATCTGCAAATTTTGTTACACTACACTCTGTCCCCTCTTCCAGGTCATCTATGAATATTGTAAACAGTTGTGGTCCCAGCACCGATCCCTGTGGCACACCACTAACCACCGATTTCCAACCCGAAAAGGACCCATTTATCCCGACTCTCTGCTTTCTGTTAGCCAGCCAATTCTCAATCCATGCTAATACATTTCCTCTGACTCCACGTAACTTTATCTTCTGCAGTAACCTTTTGTGTGGCACCTTATCGAATGCCTTTTGGAAATCTAAATACACCACACCCATCGGTACACCTCTATCCACCATGCTCGTTATATCCTCAAAGAATTCGAGTAAATTAGTTAAACATAATTTCCCCTTCATGAATCCATGTTGCATCTGCTTGATTGCACTATTCCTATCTAGATGTCCCGCTATTTCTTCCTTAATGATAGCTTCAAGCATTTTCCCAATTACAGATGTTAAACTAACCAGCCTATAGTTACCTGCCTTTTGTCTGCCCCCTTTTTTAAACAGAGGCATTACATTAGCTGCATTCCAATCCGATGGTATCTCCCCAGAGTCCAGAGAATTTTGGTAGATTATAACAAATGCATCTGCTATAACTTCCGCCATCTCTTTTAATACCCTGGGATGCATTTCATCAGGACCAGGGGACTTGTCTACCTTGAGTCCCATTAGCCTGTCCAGCACTACCCTCCTAGTGATAATGATTATCTCAAGGTCCTCCCTTCCCACATTCATGTGACCAGCAATTTTTGGCATGGTTTTTGTGTCTTCCACTGTGAAGACCGAAGCAAAATAATTGTTTAAGGTCTCAGCCATTTCTACATTTCCCATTATTAAATCCTCCTTCTCATCTTCTAAGGGACCAACATTTACTTTAGTCACTCTTTTCCGTTTTATATATCCGTAAAAGCTTTTACTATCTGTTTTTATGTTTTGCACAAGTTTACTTTCGTAATCTATCTTTCCTTTCTTTATTGCTTTCTTAGTCATTCTTTGCTGTCGTTTAAAATTTTCCCAATCTTCTAGTTTCCCACTAACCTTGGCCACCTTATACGCATTGGTTTTCAATTTGATACTCTCCTTTATTTCCTTGCTTATCCACGGCTGGTTATCCCTTCTCTTACCGCCCTTCTTTTTCATTGGAATATATTTTTGTTGAGCACTATGAAAGAGCTCCTTAAAAGTCCTCCACTGTTCCTCAATTGTGCCACCGTTTAGTCTGTGTTTCCAGTCTACTTTAGCCAACTCTGCCCTCATCCCACTGTAGTCCCCTTTGTTTAAGTATAGTACGCTCATTTGAGACACTACTTCCTCACCCTCAATCTGTATTACAAATTCAACCATACTGTGATCACTCATTCCGAGAGGATCTTTTACTAGGAGATCGTTTATTATTCCTGTCTCATTACACAGGACCAGATCAAAGATAGCTTGCTCCCTTGTAGGTTCTGTAACATACTGTTCTAAGAAACAATCCCGTATGCATTCTATGAATTCCTCCTCAAGGCTACCCCGTGCGATTTGATTTGACCAATCGATATGTAGGTTAAAATCCCCCATGATTACTGCCGTTCCTTTTTCACATGCCTCCATTATTCCCTTGATTATTGTCTTCCTCACCGTGAAGTTTTTATTTGGGGGCCTATAAACTACGCCCACCAGTGACTTTTTCCCCTTACTATCTCTAATCTCCATCCACAATGATTCAACATTTTGTTCATTAGAGCTAATATCATCTCTCACAACTGCCCTGATATCATCCTTTATTAAAAGAGCTACCCCATCTCCTTTCCCTTCTTGTCTATCTTTCCGAATTGTCAGATACCCCTGTATGTTTAATTCCCAGTCTTGGCCACCCTGCAACCACATTTTTGTAATGGCCATCAAATCATACCCACTTGTAATGATTTGTGCCGTCAACTCATTTACTTTATTTCGAATGCTGCGTGCGTTCAGGTAGAGTGTTTTAATACTCGTTTTTAAACCATGATTTTTTGGTTTTGACCCCTCCTGCAGCCCCTTTATATTCATACATATTGTCCCTTCCTATCACCTTGTGGTTTACACTTACCCCAGTGCTACTCTGCTCTGTTGCCTCCTGCCTTTTGCATTCTTTCTTGTGATCCTGTTCATCTGAGCTCTCACCCACTCTAACTAGCTCAGAGCCCTCTCCTGGGTTCCGAATACTCCTCGCATTGAGGCACCGAGCTTTCATACTTGCCTTTTTATTTCACTTTGACCCTTTAGAATTTTGCTGTACAGTGGCCCTTTTTGTTTTTTGCCTTGTGTTTCTCTGCTGTCCACTTTTACTCATCTCCTTTCTGTCTTTTGCTTCTGTCTCCATTTTGTTTCCCTCTGTCTCCCTGCATTGGCTCCCATCCCCCTGCCATATTAGTTTAACTCCTCCCCAACAGCACTAGCAAACACTCCCCCTAGGGCATAGGTTCCGGTCCTGCCCAGGTGCAGACTGTCCAGTTTGTACTGGTCCCACCTCCCCCAGAACCGGTTCCAATGCCCCAGGAATTTGAATCCCTTCGTGCTACACCACTGCTCAAGCCACATATTCATCTGAGCTATCCTGTGATTCCTACTCTGACTAGCACGTGGTACTGGTAGCAATCCCGAGATTACTACTTTTGAGGTCCTACATTTTAATTTAGCTCCTAGTTCCTTAAATTCTTCTCGTAGGACCTCATCCCTTTTTTTACCTGTATCGTTGATACCAATGTGCACCACGACAACTGGCTGTTCACCCTCCCTTTTCAGAATGTCCTGCACCCGCTCCGAGACATCCTTGACCCTTGTACCAGGGAGGTAACGTACCATCCTGGAGTCTCGGTTGCGGCCGCAGAAACGCCTATCTATTCCCCTTACAATTGAATCCCCTATCACTATCGCTCTCCCACTCTTTTTTCTGCCCTCCTGTGCAGCGGAGCCAGCTATGAACTTGGCTGCTACAGTGAATGCTAAATTTCCAGGCAGCATCCATGATGCTCACATCCTGCGTGAGAGCACTGTATCTGACTTGTTTAACAATCAGCCACAAGGTCAATGCTGGATGCTTGGTGACAAAGGATATGACCTCACCACTTGGCTGATGACCCCCCTGAGTGACACCACACCGAAGCCGAGAAACGATACAACAAAAGCCACAGAGTCACTCGCAATATCGTGGAGAAAACCATTGGCGGGCTTAAGCAGTGCTTTTCATGCCTGGACCACTCAGGAGGCGAGCTCCAATACCACCCTGAGCAGGTAGCTCAATTCGTGGTGGTGTGCTCCATGCTGCACAACTTGGCTATCAGGAGAGGACAAGAATTGCCAGAAAAGTCTGACATTCCACCTCAGCAGAAAGAGGAAGAGAAGGACGAGGAGGTGGATGCTGACATCGGCCCAGACAATCAGGCTGACAGTGATGCCATGCCCCCGCCCCACTGTCGACCACAGGAAAGGGCCCGTGTGGCATGATAGCTGCAAGACTCTTTCGTCAGGAGCTCATAAATGATCGCTTTGCCTGAAAGAACGTTGGTGGTATTTACAAAGCTGACACACTGCTGGGTGTGCAGGTCATACATCAATGGTGGGCATCACCTTGGTGACAGTTAAAGTTTAAGTTAATTGAAGTTAAGTGTGATTATACCCTTTGATGTGAAGGAATCACCAGCGTGTAATGGTGCAGCTATCTGAGCTAATGTGCAACAAGGTTTTGTTAAATAAAAGACATTTAAACCGAACATTTGTCTGAAATCATAAGTATTTCTGTAAAAAACAACCATTCCCCCCACCTCCCCACCCCCCCCCCCCCACTTCTACCTGTTCCCCTCCTGACTCCAAGCCACCTGGCCGAGGAGCTCCTCAGGCGATGCTTCATTGGGGGCGGGGGTGGGGGGGCGGCGAGGCTGTGTGGGAGGAGAAGACGGCCGAACCGCTGCTTGGACAGATACGGGAGAGGACTGTCCCGAGGTGGGAATGTCCTCCGAACCAGAAGCAAGATGTTGCTCCTGGCTCTCAAGTGTCGTTGGCAATGGGGGTGCAGCACCTTGGGGTGCAGTGCCGCACTCTGGGACCACTGGGTGCCCTCTGCCACCAGTGTTCCTGGCTACCAGCTCCAGGGCCTCCTCCATCCCTTCCATGTCATATATTATTTGTTGGACAAAAACTCGATGCCAACTATGCTCTTGGTGCTCAGTAAGCTTTTTGCTGCTGGTGAATCTCCCTCGTGCCTCCCACAACAGCCAAACAAGCACACACCACAGTCACACATGCTTTCAGTCCCTCTCTGCTCCCTCTCTCTCTGTCTCCTTTTCTGCGCATGTAATGATGACTCCTGACCTCCTGAATTGAGGGAAACGAACGTTACCATGCCGTTCTGCGACACTTTACGGCAGAAGGTGTTATGTATGTAAACATTATAACTGTGTAAGACTTGTCACCAGAGGCGCACCTGTTGGAGACCCAAGGGTCACCTGCACACCTCATGTAAGCGAGTATAAAAGGTTGTCTACCATGCTGCTTTGGCACTCTGAAGTTTTATTAAAGAGACTAATGTGGTGCTGGTGTGCAACGGCCACCCCATGTTAAAAGAATCCATGCACAGGCATCTTCCACCCTTCAGTATGTAGTTCGGGACCTAGATTGTCAGGTCCCTCATTGAAACACTTGTGAACTCATCTATTTTTAGTGTGGAAGCAGGTCATCCTCAATACGAGGGACTGCCTAATACTATACTAAGGTCACATCAGTTTAAGCTTACAGTACTCAGTCTTCTGGAGTTATTCTAAACATAACAGAAAGTCAGAGAGATTTAACACTACCGCCCATTTCATATCGCTCGTGGTAACGCCCAATTTCAAAAATGGAGACTAGGGGCTTTGAGAATGGGCAATAAGCCGGCGACCTGAAAACCTAGTTTTACCGCCCACGTCGGAAATAACGCCCATTTTTGGGCAATCTGCACAAAAGTGTAAAATCTAGCCCTATATTACTGCCACCACAGATAGGTAGAACTAATTTTGTGCACAGATATAAATGAATACATTACTTACATTGCAACAGTTACTATATTTCAAAAATATTTAATTGGTTGTGAAGCACTTTGGGATGTCCTGAGGTCCTGAAAGGCACTACAGAGATGCAAGTTGAGCTCTGTATAGATGTTAAGCTACAGCTAAAGTGAGGGAGGTTTAAGATGCTGCCTGACTCTGGTGTGTCTGTCATCTGGGGTGTGGCTTTTGTCTTCAATTTTCAAACGTATTAAACAAACACATAATTTGGAGGCATGTAGGGTAACATCAGATTAACTATGACATGATCAACTGGTGGCTTTTGTTTAGAAAGTAGTAGGTAAATGAATACCTAGTCTAATTCATTGGATGTGAAGCAGAAAGAACACTGGGAAAGATACGCTGACAAGAATGTTAAGCAAGGGCACCAGACAAATTTTTAAACACTTCTCTTTAACTCCTCATCATGGCACCGTCTGGGTTTACCACCCAGACTATGCCTAGCAGCTATTAATGCCCAAATTGGGCTCACAAAACTAGCTCACATGAACCACTTCGGACTATATTAGCATTTACACTACCAACCTCGCATTCGGATCTGAACAAGCTACTAAGTGAATTAATTCATCCTTTCCCACTAATTGATCAAACAAAGTCAGAAAACCAAGTCATGAACCAACAACTGTTTATTGACCTCACAATCATAGGCGAGGAATTACCTCGAAGATGCTCTTGCTGCACCACCATAACTGTGCCAGAGGTTTGGTGTAAACCCCTTTTCTGCTGCATTTCCAGCAGAGCTACAGTGGCGGAGTGGGGGAGGCTCTGAGAAGAACCCCAGCCATAGTTAGCAGCACTTAAATTTAACCATTGAAGGCTCAATTTTCCCCAATGCTGTGTTTTGGCGTATTGCCAGAGTTACGCCCGTTTTTTTTGGCCCCAACTACTCCAAAAAAATAAGTAGCACGTTTCCTCCTTCTATTTTTGAAATTGGCACCGCACAGCTTGTCCTGTAGCCTCGGGGGGTGGAGCCTAATGTCTGCACCAAAAAAACGATGCCGCCCCTTCTGCGCATGCGCGAGAAAAAAAAAGGACATTTTTGACGTGATTGCTATGGGCGCGTAGGCCCAGTACAGCTCCCGGTCTGCATTCGGCCATTTTTAAAGAGCCAGTTGTGTGTGAGAACTTTAATACTCATTGGAAAAATTGGAGCTGCAATACAAGATGCAAAGTGGTGCAAGGACCAAGAATTTCTCACAGGTTGAAGTGGAGTCATTGGTTACTGTGATTGAGGGCAGATGGCACGAGCTGGACACCAGCAGAGGTCACATAAAAGTTTTACCAAAAGAAATGAAGAAACGCTGGAACCAACTTGCAGTAATCTTCTGCAAGTTGGTTCCAGCGTTTCTTCATTAGTGACCACCCCGAGATCTGGAAGCCAGTACAAAAAGAAGTGGCAGGACCTTGGTCAAGTAGTTAGTGTAAGTAATATTTTCATTTATTCAATGGAATTACAATTGTAAATGTGACAATCTGTATATCCCACCCAGCAGAAAGACACCCTTTCTAAAAAGCTTTGTTTTCATCTTTGCAGAGGAAGGTGGCACACAACAAAAGGGAAAAAACTCAAACAGGAGGAGCCCCAGCAAATCTGCACCGAGTGACTGCCTTGGAAGACAGGGACGCTGCATTGATAGGTCCTGCCTGGAGAAAAGCAACCACCACTGCACAAGCTGGGCCCACACTCGAGGGAGAGGGCAAGTCCTGCAAATTCCACTGTCTGACTTTGCTAAATGTTAAGTACGGCACGGGCTAGCCATGCTTCGGTTCATGGAGATGTCTCTGCCAGTTACGCTTCGGCTGATGCAACGTGCTATCATTCATCGTGGTCCTTCAAATCAGCCTGCTGCCTGTGCTGTGTGAGCCTACTCATGCCACCCACCCTGCCCCCTTCTCTGCCGTTAACCATTTGTCTGTTCTGTTATATCTTGCAGAACTTGAGGCCAACACTGATGATGCAGAAGAAGATTCAGACGCAGACGAGCCTGAAGAGGAGAACATCTTCCAATCTCACCTTCCAGACCAAGATCATGGGGGTGAGGGGAAGGGGGAGGTGATGGATGAAGCCTCCATTGTTATACTCACTTTGGAGGAGGTGCAGGTGCCGCCCAATGAGGTAGCAGCCCCTTTCCTGAGTGGTACGAGTGTTGCTGAGAAACTTCATGGTTTCCCACAGTCCAAGGCTGGGGATTCTGGATCAGTTTCTATGGAGTGGAGGATAGCCAATGTAACCCCACTTTTTAAAAAAGGAGGGAGAGAGAAAACAGGGAATTATAGACCGGTCAGCCTGACATCGGTAGTGGGTAAAATGATGGAATCAATTATTAAGGATGTCATATCAGCGCATTTGGAAAGAGGTGACATGATAGGTCCAAGTCAGCATGGATTTGTGAAAGGGAAATCATGCTTGATAAATCTTCTGGAATTTTTTGAGGATGTTTCCAGTAGAGTGGACAAGGGAGAACCAGTTGATGTGGTGTATTTGGACTTTCAGAAGGCTTTCGACAAGGTCCCACACAAGAGATTAATGTGCAAAGTTAAAGCACATGGGATTGGGGGTAGTGTGCTGACGTGGATTGAGAACTGGTTGGCAGACAGGAAGCAAAGAGTCGGAGTAAATGGGTACTTTTCAGAATGGCAGGCAGTGACTAGTGGGGTACCGCAAGGTTCTGTGCTGGGGCCCCAGCTGTTTACATTGTACATTAATGATTTAGACGAGGGGATTAAATGTAGTATCTCCAAATTTGCGGATGACACTAAGTTGGGTGGCAGTGTGAGCTGCGAGGAGGATGCTATGAGGCTGCAGAGTGACTTGGATAGGTTAGGTGAGTGGGCAAATGCATGGCAGATGAAGTATAATGTGGATAAATGTGAGGTTATCCACTTTGGTTGTAAAAACAGAGAAACAGACTATTATCTGAATGGTGACAGATTAGGAAAAGGGGAGGTGCAAAGAGACCTGGGTGTCATGGTACATCAGTCATTGAAGGTTGGCATGCAGGTACAGCAGGCAGTTAAGAAGGCAAATGGCATGTTGGCCTTCATAACGAGGGGATTTGAGTAAAGGGGCAGGGAGGTGTTACTACAGTTGTACAGGGCCTTGGTGAGGCCACACCTGGAGTATTGTGTACAGTTTTGGTCTCCTAACTTGAGGAAGGATATTCTTGCTATTAAGGGAATGCAGCGAAGGTTCACCAGACTGATTCCCGGGATGGCGGGACTGACATATCAAGAAAGACTGGATCAACTGGGCTTGTATTCATTGGAGTTCAGAAGAATGAGAGGGGCTCTCATAGAAATGTTTAAAATTCTGACGGGTTTAGACAGGTTAGATGCAGGAAGAATGTTCCCAATGTTGGTGAAGTCCAAACCAGGGGTCACAGTCTAAGGATAAGGGGTAAGCCATTTAGGACCGAGATGAGGAGAAACTTCTTCACCCAGAGAGTGGTGAACCTGTGGAATTCTCTACCATAGAAAGTTGTTGAGGCCAATTCACTAAATATATTCAAAAAGGAGTTAGATGTAGTCCTTACTACTAAGGGGATCAAGGGGTATGGCGAGAAAACGGGAATGGGGTACTGAAGTTGCATGTTCAACCATGAACTCATTGAATGGCGGTGCAGGTTCGAAGGGCTAAATGGCCTAATCCTGCACCTATTTTCTATGTTTCTATTCCAGTGGGGTACAGCGAGGCACACCCAGGGCCCCACCGTCCAAGGCTGCGGGTCCCAGTGGGATGCAGCGAGGCTCACCCAGGGTCCTACCGTCCAAGGCTACGGGTCCCAGTGGGGTGCAGCGAGGTAAACCCAGGGTGAGGAGGGGAAAGAGAGCTTGACAGCGCTCTCCTGAGATGCTGAATCTAACACATGTGGTTCAGATGATCGCAATGAATGCGGAGAGCATTGACCTTACCCGATCACTCCTAGACACCATCAGTGGGGTGGGTGATGAGGTATCGGGACTGTTGGGAGAAGTAACAACACTCTCACAAGAAATGGGAACACTGTTTGTATGATTTAAAGAAAGAAGCACTTATGTTTATCTCGATCATTTGGGTGCTCAGGATATCCCAAAGTGCCTGATGCACTAAACAACAACAACTTGTATTTAATTAGAGCCTTTAACATTACAAAACTTCCTCAGCACTTCACAGGAGTATTATAAGAAAAAACAGTTTGACACCGAGCCATATAAGGAAAAATTAGGGCAGATGCCAAAAACTTGGTCAAAGTGGTAGGTTTTAAGGAGCATCTTAAAGGAGGAAAGAGAGGTAGCGAGGCAGAGAGGTTTAGGGAGGGAGTTCCAGAGCTTAGGATCTAGGCAACAGAAGGCACGGCTATCAATAGTTGAGCGATTAAAATCAGGGTTGTTCAAAAGGGAAGAATTAGAGGAGCGCAGATGTCTCGGGGGGGATTGTGGGTCTGGAGGAGATTACAAAGAAAGGGAGGGGCGAGGGCCATGGAGGGATTTGAAAACAAGGATGAGAATTTTTAAATCAAGGCGTTGCTTAACCGGAGCCAATGTAGGTCAGTGAGCACCGGGGTGATGGGTGAACGGGATGTGGTGCGAGTTAGGACTCGGGCAGCCGAGTTTTGGATGATCTCAAGTTTATGAAGGGTAGAACGTGGGAGGCCAGCCAGGAGTGCCAATATACCCCTAACATATATCTCTAATGAACCAACACCCTTAAGTGATAGCTTTCCTCTTTCCTGCATCAGAATAAACTGTTTCTAACGAATGCACAGAAACTTCTCCCCATTTGCGAAACAATAATCTTATGTGACCAACTTCAGAACAATGAAGCAACCTATCTCCACAGATTATACAATGGGGGCGATACATTCCTGACAGGGTTAAATGTGGATTGTGTTTGCACCAAATACATCAAAGTGCTAAATACTAACTATTTCTCCAAAGTCTTTCTGTATTGAGAAAAAAAATGATTGCAATAAACAGATCAGAAAGGAACTAGCAGAGAGTGATTAGGAGATAATGTTTGAAAGCCTCACAAGGTATAAGATAGCAACAGAGGTTCCCCAGATGTGCCTGAAGCAAGAGTATCTTGAAAGCTGGACCAGAGAGTCGAGGGGAAACTTGCTTAATTCTGAGGTAAAATTTGGCCTGCCTGCTGAGGGAGAACATCTCTCCTGTAAGGGAGTAAAATTGGGCAAGGTGTCCAAAACCTTGGCTTCCAAGGTCAATATGGGATCTGTCAGGTTCACCTTTACTCACTCTGTTCGAGTCTTGTGTTTCGGATGGAGAAGCACAGGCCATCCAATCTTCAGGTCACCATGTTGTGATCTATTCCAGTTAACCTCATGCCACGGACAATGAACGAGCAGTATTGCATCCTGACAGAGAGGAACCATAAATGGGTCCCACCTTGTTTGTTTACAACATGGACGACTGTCATATTTTTATCAGCCTTCCTAAAGTTGCTGTGCTAATCTGACTTACATTTCCTCTGTTCAAACTATCCATGTGCAGTAGCACCCCATTTACATTACAAGCAGCCACGGCACAAGTGCAAACCATCGACCTGAGTAGATGAAGGACTCCCATTCGTATCTAGGATTGCCAACTCTAGCTGGATGTATTCCTGAAGGTTTCATCATATGACCTCCTCCCTCCAACGGCCCCGTCCCCCAAGCTCCCCCATTGGTCGCCGATCATGTCCATTCTCACGACATAATGCCTTCCCACACATTGAAAAGCCAACAAATTCTTCGTTACCCAATTGGATGATTCTTGGCTCTCAGTCAAAGAGCCTTTTCTTGCCCATCTCCAAAATTTAAATAACTAATAAACAAAAGTGTTGAAAGAAATTATTTTTTTAATGTCCTTATGATTTTTCTCTCGAGTTGCTCTCAGCAGTGTCCAGGAGATTAATCTTCGATTCTTGGAGACTCCAGGACAATCCTGGAGGGTTGGCAACCCTACTCCCATCTGCACTGGGGGAGTTGGGGAAATTACCAGAGCAGATAAAAACAGAGCACACGAACAAGCAACGATGAATTCTGTGCGTGCAACTGGAGACGTTTCTTTCGGTGACTATCTAGTTTGCCTCGAGTGTCAGAACTGTCTGTGCCCACACTGCAAGCAGAGGGGGCCCCGCTATCAGGAGCATAGCTGGAATCCATCGGCTTTGGTGGTGCTTTCTTCCTCAAATCTTTCACAGCACCGTTACTTTTATTAACAAATTTGCCAGAACTTCAACAGTGCCACTGACAGCAACCCTACACAAACAGGCTATTGGGTACGTCGGCACCTCCTATTCAAAAAAGCATTCATCTTTTTTTAATCTCTCTTTTGTTGGTTTTGACAATCATTCAATCCCACTAAATCAGACAAGATCTATTGTTATCAGACAAGGCCACAAGACAAAAGACATCACTGGGAACACTGACTGAATGGGAACAGAAAATTCAGATCAGGTAGCATCTGCAATGAGAGAAATAAAGTTAACATTTCAGGTCGATGACTCTCTTCAGAACTGGAAAGAGTTTGAGATGCAACAGGTTTTAAGCAAGTACAGAGGCAGGGAAAGGGGGGAGGGGAGGAAAGAACATAAGGGAAGGTCTGTGATAGGGAGGAAGGCAGGAAAGATTAAGTGACAAAAGGGATGATGGTGCAACTTCAATGTATTTGAATGCCGAGTCTCTCGGCGAGATTCCATTATCACACAGCTTCTCAAGGAGCAGGGCATCTCAGACAGCAACATCCTGATTTACGCATTTAACAGCGTATGTGCGGTTACCGGAAGTTACTGTCCGATTTACACGTTAATAACAGTGAGCGCTGATAGCCTTACTGTTACTTCTCCCGCAAAATCTGGCCCAGTAAGATGATACCAGAGATCAGAGACTTTTCTTCCAAGGAGAGACTAGAGACACTGCACTTTGCAACAGCTCTCATCATAGGCACTCCCTCGAAGCGAGGATGACTTGTTTCCACGCCAAAAAAGGATGAGTTCACAGGTGTTTCAATGAAGGACGTAAAATTCCAGGTCCCGAACTAAATCGTGAAGGGTGGAAGATGCCTGTGTGTGGATTTTTTTTAACGTGTGGTGGCCGTTGCACACCAGCCACCACACGGGCTTGACAGAGTTAGGTATTGGTCAGGAGGCAAGGGTTAACCAAGACGACTGGAGACCAGCTCTGCTGCATGGGCCAAAAGCTCACAATATAGCAATCAATAGCTGGACGCCAGCTGAGTTCTTTTTTTCCTTTCCTGGGACACGCAGGCCAATTGTTGCATTTTCACTCCCATATCAGAAGCACAGAGTGTTGTGTATCTATAAGGCATGCACTCACATGTTCCGTCACCAGGGAGCTCATCCCCTGAAGTCCTACCCAGCATCCCTTGGGAGCACTGTATATAAGCCGGCCCCTAAGGTCTGTTCCTCACTCTGGAGTGTCTTATTAAAGACTGAGGTCACTGTTATTTTAACCTCCCTGTGTGCAGCCCCATCTGTGCTGGAACACAATAACTGGCGACGAGAATACAAATCCAACACAAAGATGCAGCAAACTGTGGGTATCCTGGAGAAGTTCTCGGAGGGTGAGGAACTATGTCGAACGGATAGACAATAAGCCAACGAGCTGGACGGAGAAGGAAACGCTGCAAAAAGGAGAGCGGTCCTCCTCACAGTCTGCAGGGCACCGAACTACAGCCTCATGAAGAATCTTCTGGCTCCGGTGAAACCCACAGATAAGTCGCATGAGGAGCTGTGTACACTGGTTCGGGAGCATCTTAACCCGAGGGAGAGCGTGTTGATGGCGAGGTATCGGTTCTATACGTGCCAGCGATCTGAAGGTCAGGAAGTGGCGAGCTACATCGCCGAGCTAAGACGACTTGCAGGACAATGTGAGTTTGATGGCTACCTGGAGCAAATGCTCAGAGACTTTTTTGTACTAGGCATTGGCCACGAGACCATCCTACGAAAACTTTTGCCTGTAGAGACACCGACCCTCAGTAAGGCCGTTGCAATAACACAGGCGTTTATGTCCACCAGTGATAACACCCAACAAATCTCTCAGCACACAAGTGCTAGCAATGTTCATAAATTAACTGGAACTGTGTTTGCGAGCAGAAATGTACAGGGCAGAACCCACGAGTCTGCAACTGCCAGCAGGCCTCAGGTGACCCAGATGACTCAGAATCCCCAACAAAGGATGAATGCAAGGCAATTCACACCTTGTTGGCGTTGTGGAGGCTTCCATTCAGCCTATTCATGCCGCTTCAAAGGGCACATTTGCAACAGCTGTGGAACAATCGGGCACCTCCAATGAGCTTGCAAACGAGCTGCAAGCTCTGCAAAACCTGTTAACCACCACGTGGCAGAGGAAGATCGGCCCATGGTGGATCCAAGCAATTTCAAGCCTCAGAGAGAGGAGGCAGATGCTGAAGTACACGGGGTGCACACATTTTCGACGAAATGTCCACCTATAATGCTAAACGTAAAACTGAATGGCTTACCAGTAGCCATGGAACTGGACACTGGCACTAGCCAATCCATCATGAGTAAAAAGATGTTTAAGAGACTGTGGTGCAACAAGGCACTCAGACCAGCCCTGAGCCCCATCCACACGAAACTGAGAACGTACACCAAAGAGCTGATCACTGTCCTGGGCAGCACCATGGTCAAGGTCATCTACGAGGGCACGGTGCACGAACTGCCACTCTGGATTGTCCCAGGCGATGGCCCCACACTGCTTGGAAGGAGCTGGCTGGGCAAAATCAGCTGGAACTGGGATGACATCCGAGCGCTGAGGCCTCATGTACCCAGGTTCTTAACAAATTTCCTTCCATTTTTGAGCCAGGCATTGGAAACTTTTCCGGGGCGAAGATGCGGATTCACTTGGTCCCAGAGGCATGACCCATTCACCACAAGGCGCGAGCGGTACCTCACATAATGAGGGAGAGAATGGAAATCGAGCTCGATAGGCTGCAACACGAGGGCATCATCTCCCCAGTGGATTTCAGCGAGTGGGCCAGCCCGATTGTTCCGGTACTCAAAAGTGATGGCATGGTCAGGATTTGCGGCGATTATAAAGTAACTATTAATCGTTTCTCGCTACAGGACCAATACCCACTACCTAAGGCAGACGACCTATTTGCGACACTGGCAGGAGGCAAGATGTTCACCAAGCTCGACCTGACTTCGGCCTACATGATGCAGGAGCTAGAGGAGTCTTCGAAGGGCCTCACCTGCATCAACACGCACAAGGGACTGTTCATCTACAACAGATGCCCGTTTGGAATTCAGTCAGCTGCAGCGACCTTCCAGACAAACATGGAGAGCCTACTCAAGTCGGTACCACACACGGTGGTCTATCAGGACGACATATTGGTCACGGGTTGGGACACCGCCGTGCACCTACAAAACCTGGAGGAGCTCCTCCAGCGACTGAATCGCATAGGGCTGTGGCTGAAGAAGTCGAAATGCGTCTTCATGGCAACAGAAGTGGAGTTTTTGGGGAGAAAGATCGCGGCGGACGGCATTCGGCCCACAGACGCCAAGACAGAGGCTATCAGGAATGCGCCCAGGCCAAAGAATGTCACACAGCTGCGGTCGTTCCTGGGACTCCTCAACTATTTTGGTAACTTCCTAGCGGGGTTAAGCATCCTTTTAGAGCCCCTACCTGTGTTATTGCGCAAAGGTGAGAACTGGGTATAGGGAAAAAAACAAGTAATTGCTTTTGAGAAAGCCAGAAACATTTTATGCTCCAACAAGCTGCTTGTATTGTATAACCCGTGTAAAAGACTTGTGCTAGCATGAGACGTGTCGTCGTACGGAGTCGGGTGTGTATTACAACAAGCTAACGTTGCGGGGAAGTTGCAACCTGTCGCCTATGCTTCCAGAAGCATGTCTAAGGCCAAGAGGGCTGACAGCATGAGTGAGAAAGAGGCATTAGCATGTGTGTTCGGGGTAAAGAAAATGCATCAGTACCTGTTTGGCCTCAAATTTGAGCTGGAAACCGATCACAAGCCCCTCACATTCCTGTTCGCTGAAAACAAGGGGATAAATACTAATGCCTCAGCCCGCATACAAAGGTGGGCACTCGCGTTATCAGCGTATAACTATACCATCCGCCACAGGCCAGGCACCGAGAACTGTGCAGATGCTCTCAGTCGGCTACCATTGCCCACCACGGGGGTGGAAATGGCGCAGCCTGCAAACTTGTTGATGGCGGCACAGCCTGCAGACTTGTTGATGGTCATGGAAGCGTTTGAAAATGATAAATCACCTGTCACAGCCCGCCAGATTAGGACTTGGACCAGCCAAGATCCTCTGCTGTCCTTAGTAAAAAAACTGTATACTGCATGGGAGCTGGGCCAGCATTCCCGTTGAAATGCAAGAGCCAATCAAGCCGTTCCAGCGGCGAAAGGATGAGGTGTCCATTCAGGCAGACTGCCTGTTGTGGGGCAGCCGCGTAGTGCTACCAAAAAAGGGCAAGGAGACGTTCATATCGGATCTCCACAGCACACACCCGGGTATAGTAATGATGAAAGCGATAGCCAGATCCCACATGTGGTGGCCCGGTATCGACTCTGACTTAGAGTCCTGTGCTCGGCAATGTAGTGTATGTGCTCAGTTGAGCAACGTGCCCAGAGAGGCACCACTAAGTTTGTGGTCCTGGCCCTCCAGACCATGATCGAGGATCCATGTCGAGTATGCGGGCCCGTTTCTCGGTAAAATGTTCCTGATGGTGGTGGATGCTTTTTCAAAATAGATTGAATGTGAAATAATGTCGGGAAACACCGCCACCGCCACCATTGAAAGCCTGAGGGCCATGTTTGCCATCCAAGACCTGCCTGACATACTGGTCAGTGACAACGGGCCATGTTTCACCAGTGCCAAATTTAAAGAATTCATGACCTGCAATGGGATCAAACATGTCATCTCGGCCCCGTTTAAACCAGCCTCCAATGGGCAGGCAGAGCGGGCAGTACAAACCATCAAACAGAACCTTAAACGAGTCACAGAAGGCTCACACCAAACCTGCCTGTCCCGAGTACTGCTCAGCTACCGCACGAGAACCCACTCGCTCACATTGGTGCCCCCGGCTGAGCTACTCATGAAAAGGACACTTAAAACCAGACTCTCGCTGGTTCACCCCAACCTGCATGATCAGGTAGAGAGCAGGCGGCAGCAACAAAATGTAAACGATGGTCGTGCCATTGTGTCACGGGAAATTGATCTGAATGACCCTGTGTATGTGCTAAACTATGGACATGGTCCCAAGTGGATCGCGGGCACGGTGATAGCTAAAGAAGGGAATAGGGTGTTTGTAGTCAAACTAGACAATGAACAAATTTGCAGAAAGCACCTGGACCAAACGAGGCTGCGGTTCACAGACTGCCCTGAACAACCCACAGCAGACACCACCTTTTTCAAGCTCACAACACACACCCAAAGGATCAACGACACCACGCCGGACCAGGAAATCGAACCCATCATGCCCAGCAGCCCAGCAAGGCCAGGCTCACCCAGCAGCCCTGCAGGGCCAACAACACGCCAGCCCAGCGAGGGCACAGCCAACACACCAGAACAGACATTTGTACCGAGGCGGTCCACCAGGGAAAGAAAGGCTCCAGACCGCCTCACCTTGTAAATAGTTTTCACTTTGACCTTGCGGGGGGGAGTGATGTTGTGTATCTGTAAAGCATGCACTCCCATGTTCCGCCACCAGGGAGCTCATCCCCTGAAGTCCCAAGGGATCCCAGCATCCCTTGGGAGCACTGTATATAAGCCGACCCCTAAGGCCTGTTCCTCACTCTGGAGTGTCTTATTAAAGACTGGGGTCACTGTTACTTTAACCTCCCTGTGTGCAGCCTCATCTGTGTTCGGAACACAATACAGAGGAGGGATCAAACTTGGAACTTTCTGACTACATTTTCAATTCCGTAGCATATTAAAGGAAATGTGTCTGACGGTAACTAAGTGTATAAAGTGAGTAAGAGTTGACACCTAGATAAAACTTGGAGCTATGACACTGAAACTCACATAATTATCAAAACTGTCAAAAGGTAGTTTAATCAAAGATCCAATATAAGAACCGGTCACACAGGGACAGCAGAAGGAGTGGCTTTTAAAAAAATGAATTGTCGCTGAATACAGATACATTTAACATGCATTTTTAACGCATTTTCACAAACCAATGCACAATAATTCTTTGCTCTTTTTCAATCCAAGTCTATCGAAGACTTCAATATCGCTTCCATATCTGAGGAGACCCTTCTAAACTTCCCTCACTCCTGAACACGAGAGAAGAAAAAGTTTGCTCTCACTCATCAGTGGCTCCTTCAACCTGTTTCCCTTTGTTACGATCGATCCCTTTATTTTATTGATGCCGCTGTAGTCAGCCTGATTGTTCTTCCCAAGCTGCAGATATGCTCTCCCGCATTGTCTTCATTCACTCTGCATTCTTATTCGGTTGAAACCAAAATTGACTCCTCCTCTCAATTCTTTCCCAAAATCGTGGAACTCCTGGCCTTCTTTCCTACAATCCATCCAATGCTTAGCACTTAGATGAACATTTACTTTCCAAATTAAAATTTACTCCTAATATCTGTCATGCTTATGTGACCTGAATTACCTCTGTGCCCATTCATGTGCATATTTTGGCTGCCACTCTGGATCCAAGTCTATTAATTTATTGTTCCTTTTTTTCCTCTGGGTCCTTCACTCCTTGATCAACATCAAGCCAGGAGGCCAACCTTAATTCAATGTGGAGTGTGGCAGGAGGAGCACCAGCACTCCTTAGAATAAGATAGGGTCCCAGGAAATCGAGGGATACCTGAATGTGAAATGCCTAAAGCATTCGTTAGACAGAGCTAAGTGGTCCCACAACCAACGAATCAGAATAATGCTCTGTCACCCTATCACATCTAGTTGAGAATGGTGGTGGGCAACTGTCATGTATGTACTTTTAGGATCACTAGCCACTAGACAGTGTCACTGTTGGACGCCATTGGGCTGCACGCACTTGTATGCAGCCCAAGTATAAAAGGCCAGCCATTTTGTATATTAGTCATTTTGGGCCTTAATAAAGCAGAGCCAAGGTTATACCTCTTGGAGCTAAACAGTACTCAGTCGAACAGTTATTGCATAAACAACAACAACCAGGCTAAAGAAGGCAGCTCAACCATGATGGAGCTCAGCATCTGAGTACAAGAGAAAAGGCTGAAGTGCTTGCAAGTGTCTTTGGCCAAAAGTGCAGAGTGAATGATCCTACTTAGCCTCACCTGGGTCCCCCAACATCATAGATAACAGTGTCTAGTCAATTCAGTTAATTCCACATGACATTAGGAAGCAGCTGAGTGCATGGGACACAGCAAAGGATATGGCTTTAACAACACGCTGGCTTTGGTGCTCAAAACCTGTGCATGTGCTACACCCTCACCTAGCCAAGCTATTCCAGTACAGCTGTGACACTGGCATCTAAATAACGATCTGGACGATACACTCACAAATCATCTAATAATGAAGCAGCCCATGCCAGCTGAGGAACAATGGAGAGCAGGACATCAACAACATCCAGGCTGTGGCCGACAAGTGGCAGATAACATTTGCATTACATAAATGTCAGTGAATAACTATATTGAGTAAGACACAGTAATCTCTCCTTAACCTTCAATAGTACCATTGCCAAATCATAGAAACACAGAAACACAGAAAATAGGTGCAGGAGTAGGCCATTCGGCCCTTCGAGCCTGCACCACCATTCAATAAGATCATGGCTGATCATTCCCTCAGTACCCCTTTCCTGCTTTCTCTCCATACCCCTTGATCCCCTTAGCCATAAGGGCCATATCTAACTCCCTCTTGAATATATCCAATCAACTGGCATCAACAACTCTCTGCGGCAGGGAATTCCACAGGTTAACAACTCTCTGAGTGAAGAAGTTTCTCCTCATCTCAGTCCTAAATGGACTACTCCTTATCCTAAGACTGTGTCCCCTGATTCTGGACTTTCCCAACATCAGAAACATTCTACCTGCATCTAACCTGAACTGTCCCATCAGAATCTTACATATTTCTATGAGATCCCCTCTCATCCTTCTGAACTCCAATGTATAAAGGCCCAGTTGATCCAGTCTCTCCTCATATGTCAGTCCTGCCATCCCGCGAATCAGTCTGGTAAACCTTCACTGCACTCCCTCAATATCAAGAATGTCCTTCCTCAGATTAGGAGACCAAAACTGAACACAATATTCCTGGTGAGGCCTCACCAAGGCCCTGTACAACTGCAGTAAGACCTCCCTGCTCCTACACTCAAATCCCCTAGCTATGAAGGCCAACATGCCATTTGCCTTCTTCACCGCCTGCTGTGCGTGTATGGCAACTTTCAGTGACTGATGAACCATGACACCCAGGTGTCGTTGCACCTCCCCTTTTCCTAATCTGCCGCCATTCAGATAATATTCTGTCTTTGCGTTTTTGTCCCCTAACTTCACATTTATCCACATTGTACTGCATCTGCCATGCATTTGCCCACTCACCTAACCTGTCCAACTCACCCTGCAGCCTCCTAGCGTCCCCCTCACAGCTCACATAGCCACCCAGCTTAGTGTCATCTGCAAACTTGGAGATATTACACTCAATTCCTTCATCCAAATCATTGATGTATATTGTAAAGTGCTGGGGTCCCAGCACTGAGCCCTGCGGCACCCCACTAGTTACTGGCTGCCATTATGAAAAGGACCCGTTTATCCCGACTCTCTGCTTCCTGTCTGCCAACCAATTCTCTATCCACGTCAGTATATTACCCCCAATACCATGTGCTTTGATTTTGCACACCAATCTCTTGTGTGGGACCTTGTCAAAGGCCTTTTGAAAGTCCAAATACACCACATCCACTGGTTCTCCCTTGTCCACTCTACTAGTTACATCCTCAAAAAATTCCAGAAGATTTGTCAAGCATGATTTCCCCTTCATAAATCCATGCTGACTTGGACCAATCCTGTCACTGCTTTCCAAATGCACTGCTATTTCATCCTTAATAATTGATTCCAACATTTTCCCCACTACTGACGTCAGGCTAACCGGTCTATAATTACCCGCTTTCTCTCTCGCTCCCTTTTTAAAAAGTGGTGTTACATTAGCTACCCTCCAGTCCATAGGAACTGATCGAGAGTTGATAGACTGTTGGAAAATGATCACCAATGCATTCACTATTTCTAGGGCCACTTCCTTAAGTACTCTGGGATGCAGACTGTCAGGCCCCAGGGATTTATCGGCCTTCAATCCCATCAATTTCCCGAACACAATTTCCCGCCTAATAAGGATATCCTTCAATTCCTCCTTCTCACTAGACACTCGGTCCCCTAGTACTTCCAGAAGGTTATTTGTGTCTTCCTTCGTGAAGACAGAACCAAAGTATTTGTTCAATTGGTCTGCCATTTCTTTGTTCCCCATTATAAATTCACCTGAATCTGACTGCAAGGCTCCTACGTTTGTCTTCACTAATCTTTTTCTCTTCACATATCTATAGAAGCTTTTGCAGTCAGTTTTTATGTTCCAGGCAAGCTTCTTCTCGTACTCTATTTTCCCCCTATTAATTAAACCCTTTGTCCGACTCTGCTGAATTCTAAATTTCTCCCAGTCCTCAGGTTTGTTACGTTTTCTGGCCAATTTATATGCCTCTTTCTTGCATTTAACACTATCCTTAATTTCCCTTGTTAGCCACGGTTGAGCCACCTTCCCTGTTTTATTTTTACTCCAGACAGGGATGTACAATTGCTGAAGTTGATCCATGTGATCTTTAAATGTTTGCCATTGCCTATCCACCTTCAACCCTTTAAGTATTATTTACCAGTCTATTCTAGCCAATTCACACCTCAAACCATCGAAGTTACATAAGAACATAAGAACAGGAACAGGAGTAGGTCATCTAGCCCATCCAGCCTGCTCCGCCATTCAACAAGATCATGGCTGATTTGGCCATGGACTCAGCTCCACTTACCCGCCCTCTCCCGATAACCCTTAATTCCCTTATTGGTTAAAAATCTATCAATCTGTGATTTGAATACATTCAATGAGCTAGCCTCAACTGCTTCCCTAGGCAGAGAATTCCACAGATTCACAACCCTCTGGGAGAAGAAATTCCTTCTCAACTCGGTTTTAAATTGGCTCCCCCGTATTTTGAGGCTGTGGCCCCTAGTTCTCGTCTCCCCGACCAGTGGAAACAACCTCTCTGGCTCTATCTTGTCTAGCCCTTTCATTATTTTAAATGTTTCTATAAGATCTCCCCTCATCCTTCTGAACTCCAACGAGTAAAGACTC
The DNA here is from genome assembly GCF_044704955.1 of Pristiophorus japonicus. Taxonomy (NCBI): domain Eukaryota; kingdom Metazoa; phylum Chordata; class Chondrichthyes; family Pristiophoridae; genus Pristiophorus; species Pristiophorus japonicus. The sequence goes on along the minus strand of NC_091980.1, from coordinate 193,425,372 downwards.
AGTCTACTCAATCTATCATCATAAGGTAACCCCCTCATCTCCGGAATCAGCCTAGTGAATCGTCTCTGTACCCCCTCCACAGCTAGTATCTCCTTCCTTAAGAAAGGTGACCAAAACTGCACGCAGTACTCCAGGTGCGGCCTCACCAATACCCTATACAGTTGCAGCAGGTCCTCCCTGCTTTTGTACTCCATCCCTCTCGCAATGAAGGCTAACATTCCATTTGCCTTCCTGATTACCTGCTGCACCTGCAAACTAACTTTTTGGGATTCATGCACAAGGACCCCCAGGTCCCTCTGCATCACAGCATATTGTAATTTCTCCCCATTCAAATAATATGCCCTTTTACTGTTTTTTTTTCCAAGGTGGATGACCTCACATTTTCCGACATTGTATTCCATCTGCCAAACCTTAGCCCATTCGCTTAACCTATCTAAATCTCTTTGTAGCCTCTCTGTGTCCTCTACACAACCCGCTTTCCCACTAATCTTTGTGTCATCTGCAAATTTTGTTACACTACACTCTGTCCCCTCTTCCAGGTCATCTATGTATATTGTAAACAGTTGTGGTCCCAGCACCGATCCCTGTGGCACACCACTAACCACCAATTTCCAACCCGAAATGGACCCATTTATCCCGACTCTCTGCTTTCTGTTAGCTAGCCAATTCTCTATCCACGCTAATACATTTCCTCTGACTCCGCGTACCTTTATCTTCTGCAGTAACCTTTTGTGTGGCACCTTATCGAATGCCTTTTGGAAATCTAAATACACCTTTCCTTAAAGTTACCTTTCCTTTAGTTCAGGACCTTAGTTTCTGAATTAACTGTGTCACTCTCCATCTTAATAAAGATTTCTACCATGTTATGGTCACTCTTCCCCAAGGGGCCTCGCACAACAAGATTGCTAATTAGTCCCTTTTCATTACACATCACCCAGTCTAGGATGGCCAGCTCTCTAGTTGGTTCCTCGACATATTGGTCTAGAAAACCATTCCTAATATTCTCCAGGAAATCATCCTCCACCGCATTCCTACCAGTTTGGTTAGCCCAATCAATATGTAAATTAAAGTCACCCATGATAACTGCTGTACCTTTATTGCATGCATCCCTAATTTCTTGTTTGATGCTGTCCCCAAGCTTACTACTACTGTTTGGTGGTCTGTACACAACTCCCACTAGTGTCTTCTGCCCCTTGGTATTCCACAGCTCCACCCATACCGATTCCACAACATCCAAGCTAATGTTCATTCTTACTATTGTATTAATTTCCTCTTTAACCAGAAATGCCACCCCACCTCCTTTTCCTTTCTGTCTATCCTTCCTAAATGTTGAATACCCCTGGATGTTGAGTTTCCAGCCTTGGTCACCCTGGAGCCAGGTCTCCATGATGCCAATTACATCATACCCATTAACTGCTATCTGCACAGTTAATTCGTCCACCTTATTCTGAATACTCCTTGCACTGAGGCACAGAGCCTTCAGGCTTGTCTTTCTAACACACTTTGCCCTTTTAGAATTTTGGTGTAATGTGGCCCTTTTTGCTTTTTGCCTTAGGTTTCTCTGCCCTTCACTTTTACTTTTCTTCTTTCTATCTTTTGCTTCTGCCCCCATTCTACTTCCCTCTATCTCCCTGCATAGGTTCCCATCCCACTGAAGTTTAACTCCTCCTCAACAGCACGAGCAAACACTCCCGCTCGGACACTGGTTCCAGTCGTGCCCAGATGCAGACCGTCCGGTTTGTACTGGTCCCACCTCCCCCAGAACCGGTTCCAATGTCCCAGAAATTTGAATCCCTCCCTTGTGCACCACTCCTCAAGCCACGTATTCATCTGAGCTATCGTGCGATTCCTACTCTAACTAGCACGTGGCACTGGTATGAATCCCCTACTGTCAACATCTTGGGGGTTATCATTGACCAGGAGCTGAATTGGACCAGCCATATCAACACCATGGCTACAAGAGCAGGGCAGGTGTTGAGTAATCTGTGACAAGTACTCACCTCCTTACTCCTCAAGCCCCATCCACCATTTACAAGGCTCAGGTCAGAAATGCAGCAAAATGCTCACCAATCACCTGGATGGGTGCAGTGCAAAATCACTCAAGAAGCTCAACACTACCTAGGAGAGAGCAATTCTCTCGATTGGTGCCCCTGCCACTGCACCTTCTCCACCACTAGTGCAATTCAGCAAGCATGCTCCATCAGCACCTCCATTCCCTAGGACTTCTGTCACTCAGAAGGACAAAATTAGCAATTTCTTGAGAACACAATCACCTCCAATTCACATACCATCCTGACTTGGGCATAGATTGTCATGCTTTCATCATTGCTGGACCTATATCCTGGACCTTCCCACCTAGCACCATCAGCACATGGACTGATCATCATTCAAGGAGCAAGCACACCACCACCTAATCAGAGCAACTAGAGATGGACAATAAATGTAGCCTTGCCCGTGTTGCCCAGATCCCGAGAAAAATAAAACAAAAATAAGCTTCACTAAGTCTTAGACATTTCTTTCCAACTTCTTTTACTAGAGATGTGCACAGCTACCTCACCCAGCACCCCCTTGCAACAACCTTACCTCTGACCCAATTGTGCAACCCCACAGGAGAACTATGTGATATATTCTTACAACATCACTAACAAACACACTCCACAAGATGGCTCTAAACTGTTATCATGTGACTCGGCCACATGACCCTTTTATTATTTACATCAGTAGTTGAATTACCAAGTAGTCCACTAGGTGGCGTAGTAGTCCACGAGTGGGAGCTCTATTACACTTCTCCCTTCTTATTGAAGAAGTAATCATAACAAAATAATCATCATCCATAACTCGCATGGAATACACAACAAAAGATATGGACGCATGTTTCCATATTTCTAAATCAAACTTAACCACTGGTTTCTGTTTCAAAGAGGATACCTTCACTCTCCAACAGAACTTTCCAATCTTGGTGTCGAACTTCGATTCATAAGAACATAAGAACATAAGAATTAGGCCATCTAGCCCCTCGAGCCTGCTCCGCCATTCAACAAGATCATGGCTGCCCATAACCCTTAATTCCCTTGTTGGTTAAAAATCTATCTATCTGTGATTTGAATACATTCAATGAGCTAGCCTCAACTGCTTCCTTGGGCAGAGAATTCCACAGATTCACAACCCTCTGGGAGAAGAAATTCCTTCTCAACTCGGTTTTAAATTGGCTCCCCCGTATTTTGAGGCTGTGCCCCCTAGTTCTAGTCTCCCCAACCAGTGGAAACAAGCTCTCTGCCTCTATCTTGTCTATCCCTTTCATTATTTTAAATGTTTCTATAAGATCACCCCTCATCCTTCTGAACTCCAACGAGTAAAGACCCAGTCTACTCAATCTATCATCATAGGGTAACCCCCTCATCTCCGGAATCAGCCTAGTGAATCGTCTCGGTATCCCCTCCAAGGCTAGTATATCCTTCCTTAAGTAAGGTGACCAAAACTACACGCAGTACTCCAGGTGTGGCCTCACCAATACCCTGTACAGTTGCAGCAGGATCTCATTGCTTTTGTACTCCATCCCTCTCGCAATTCCATTTGCCTTCCTGATTACCTGTTGCACCTGCAAACTAACTTTTTGGGATTCATGCACAAGGACCCCCAGGTCCCTCTGCACCGCAGCATGTTGTAATTTCTCCCCATTCAAATAATATTCCCTTTTACTGTTTGTTTTTCCAAGGTGGATGACCTCACATTTTCCGACATTGTATTCCATCTGCCAAACCTTAGCCCATTCGCTTAACCTATTTAAATCTCTTTGCAGCCTCTCTGTGTCCTCTACACAACCCGCTTTCCCACTAATCTTTGTGTCATCTGCAAATTTTGTTACACTACACTCTGTCCCCTCTTCCAGGTCATCTATGTATATTGTAAACAGTTGTGGTCCCAGCACCGATCCCTGTGGCACACCACTAACCACCAATTGCCAACCTGAAAAGGACCCATTTATCCCGACTCTCTGCTTTCTGTTAGTTAGCCAATTCTCTATCCATGCTAATACATTTCCTCTAACTCTGCATACCTTTATCTTCTGCAGTAACCTTTAGTGTGGCACCTTATCGAATGCCTTTTGGAAATTAAAATACACCCCATCCATCGGTACACCTCTATCCACCATGCTTGTTATATCCTCAAAGAATTCCAGTAAATTAGTTAAACATGATTTCCCCTTCATGAATCCATGTTGCGTCTGCTTGATTGCACTATTCCTATCTAGCTGTCCCGCTATTTCTTCCTTAATGATAGCTTCAAGCATTTTCCCCACTACAGATGTTAAACTAACCAGCCTATAGTTACCTGCCTTTTGTCTGCCCCCTTTTTTAAACAGAGGCGTTACATTAGCTGCTTTCCAATCCGATGGTACCTCCCCAGAGTCCAGAGAATTTTGGTAGATTATAACGAATGCATCTGCTATAACTTCCGCCATCTCTTTTAATACCCTGGGATGCATTTCATCAGGACCAGGGGACATGTCTACCTTGAGTTCCATTAGCCTGTCGAGCACTACCTCCCTAGTGATAGTGATTGTCTCAAGGTCCTCCCTTCCCACATTCCCGTGACCAGCAATTTTTGGCATGGTTTTTCTGTCTTCCACTGTGAAGACCGAAGCAAAATAATTGTTTAAGGTCTCAGCCATTTCCACATTTCCCATTATTAAATCCCCCTTCTCATCTTCTAAGGGACTAACATTTATTTTAGTCACTCTTTTCCGTTTTATATATCGGTAAAAGCTTTTAATATCTGTTGTTATGTTTTGCGCATGTTTACTTTCATAATCTATCTTTCCTTTCTTCATTGCTTGCTTAGTCATTCTTTGCTGTCATTTAAAATGTTCCCAATCTTCTAATTTCCCAATAACCTTGGCCACTTTATACGCATTGGTTTTTAATTTGATACTCTCCTTGGTTATCCACGGCTGGTTATCTCTTCTCTTACCACCCTTCTTTTTCACTGGAATATATTTTTGTTGAGCACTATGAAAGTGCTCCTTAAAAGTCCTCCACTGTTCCTCAATTGTGCCACCGTTTAGTCTTTGTTCCCAGTCTACTTTAGCCAACTCTGCCCTCATCCCACTGTAGTCCCCTTTGTTTAAGCATTGTACGCTCGTTTGAGACACTATTTCCTCACCCTCAATCTGTATTACAAATTCAACCATACTATGATCATACTGTAATTCATTCAAGGCTGAGCCTGAGGAGAGTTTTCCTCCAAGGGCAATCCTTGATCTACATTTGAACTCTCTACAACTTCAGACTGTTTATCTGTCTGACTTGGACTCAGACTTAAATTCTGACTTTATCTTGGATTTGTTTCTAGTGCATCTGATGTAGGATTTGCTACTGGTACTCTACTTGTAACAACACTATCTGATTCATCAGGAATAATTGAATCATTCCAACTTTCAACTTCTTTTACATCTTTAGGTAAAATATGATCACTGTGAACATGATCAAACAGCTTGACCAAATATGTGCGAGGACCACATATCTTCTACTCTTCCTGGTAACCACTTTAACCATTTATGGTGATGGTTCTTAACTCTAACCTTTTGATTCAATTTCATACTTCTCTCTCTTACTCTATCTCAATCATGATTCTCTTTCTGTCTTAATTATTTCTCTTCTACTGACTGTGCTTTGGCTTTAACAAAGAGAACCTGGTTCATGGCTGTCGTTTGAGAAATAACTTTGCTAATGTTCTACCAGCAGTTGATTAAGGAATATAACGATAAGTAATTAGAAAATTTGCTTGTTTGTGGTCCAATGACAACTGCCGTTTCCTTGGATTTGGAGCCAACATTTGCTTGATGCGGGCACATTTTACAATTTGTACTGTGCACCATTTGAAGCAGGGTGGTACGGTGGAATTTTGGTATGTTTTATACCGTTTCTGCTTGTGAACTGTGAAATTTCTTCTGAACAAAATTGCGGCCCATTCTCAGAAGCAATTTCTTCTGGGAGCCATATGAAGAATACAATATTTGCAAAATGCCTAGTGTTTTAATTGTTGTTATCTTACACATCAGTAACACCTCTACCCACTTCGAATGACTATCAATCACAATGAACAATTGTTGTCCTTCTAGCTCAGTAAAATCTATATGTAACCTATCCCACACTTTGGGAGGCAATTTCCATGGCTGTAATGATACTGATGGTGGTTTCTTGCTTACTGATTGACATGTTGTACACTAACTAACAACATGCTCGATGGGCTGGATCTTCAGTTTTGCTGTTTTTAGGGTGAAAATGGAGGCGGGGCGGGAAAGTTACTGGCCGGGAATAGATTGTGCTCTCGTGAGAAATTCTCGCCATCTGGGCCCTGTGCTAGTGCGAAGGGAGGTGTTGTACAACTTTTGCGGTGCAAAAATGGGAACCTCACCAACTAGAGTGCTGGCCCAGCAGTGCTCAGAGAGAGGCCTTGGGGGAGGGGAAAAGCTAAAAAAAAAACACAAAAACATTCCAAAAACATTGCCCACATTACCACAACACAAATCTCAAAAAAATAAAAGAATAAACACTTGCACTTATTATTTCTGCACTTTACCGACCTCACCGCCCTGGTTTACCTGGCGGTCATCGCGAGGCGCGCTTCAGAGAGTACGGGTCGGGTGCGAGTCACAACGAGAGGCGTTGCACACCCGGCGCGGCTCACCCGGTGCCACCGCAAAACCCAACCCGAAGCTCCCGACGGGGCGCAGGAGACCTCACCGCCCCATTTCATGCACCGGGGCGAAACCCGCAGCGCAAAGGTCTCGAAAACCCAGCCCAATTATTAACTTTATCTAAACCAGGCCACCACACATGCAAAACTCTTTTTCAAGCATATATCCAAGTGCTGGTCATGAAGATCTCATAATTTGGACCTTAACTTATTTGGAATAGCTACTCTTGCACCCCACATCATTCAATCTTTATCCACTGATAATTCATTCCTACGAACAAAGTACAGATGAATATCTTTCTCTGGTACCTGGTTTGGCCAGCCATTTGCTATGTAATCATACACCTTTAACATAACTGGGTCACGTTTGGTTGCTCTACCAATCTCTTCAGCTGTGACTAGCAGCTCATCAATGTATGAAAAATAGAACACTTCTTCTACCTTACAGATAATGTTCTCAGTTTCTAGTCTTTTGAGTTCTTGCTCAACCTTCTCCTTGAGTACATATGGTATGGGACGTGGCTTGCAGTAAATTGGTCTAGCGTCCTTCTGTACACTGACACTCACCTTTAAGTCTTCGATCAGACTGACTGTTTCACGGAATACCATCGGATACTGCTTGATGACGTCATCTTTCAATGTAAATTTTGTTTGCATGCAAAAAATCTCATTCCAATCCAGCTTCAGTGATCCCAACCAATTTCTACTATCAAGGCAGGCTTGTCTCCTGCCACTACTGTGAGAGGCAAGCAATGAAACTGATCCTTATATTTCACCAGTATGGTAATACATCCTACCACAGGAATTTGTTCTCCTGAGTAGCCTCGCAACTCTATCTTCAATTTCTCCAGTCGAAAATCACTCAATTTGTCGAGATATAGCGATTCCGGTACTACACTCATGGATGCACCAGTGTCGATTTCCTTGGGTATCCTGGTTCCTGCAATGTCTACTTGGGTGACTATACTTCGCGAATAGTTCTTAGATACCCTTGTGCTCCTGATGACGTGTATCTCCAGAACCTCCTCATCCTGTTGCTTCTCTTCAATGCTCTGTAGTGTCTGGCGATTTCTACTTCTAGCATTGAAACTCAGTTTACTCTTCAGTCAGAATGCCTTCACAAGATGTCCAGTTTTCTTGCAGTAGGAATACTCTGCCTTCACATATGGACAGCTTTGAGCAATGTGTTGTCCTAGGCACCGATAGCACAACTTTAATTTACTGTTACCTTGGCCATTTGCTGAGGCCTTGGAGCCCAACTGCCTTTTACTTTTAACCTGCAGGCGATTCATCTCGGTTTTCTGTTGACTGGAAATAGCATGAAATTTTCAAGAGTATTGGTCGACCATATTCATCAACATAGCTGTCTGACAAGCTAAAATCAAAAGTCAAGTTAGGGGTTGTCAACAACTTTCTTCTGATTGCTTAATTTTTCATCCCACAAACAAAGCGGTCATGCAATGCTCGGTTCTGAAAGTTTCGGAAATGACAACAATGTATTAAAACTATAATGTATTCATTGATACCCTTATCAGTTGCTTGATTTTGTATTCCAAAATGGTAACTTTCAGCAATTTCCAGAGGCTCAGTAGTGCTAAATCTCCATCAGTGGCGTGTCCTTCGGCTTGATGAGAAAAAGCAAATTTTTCAGGGTTTCATACACCTCGGGGCCTGCTTCAGTCAAGAGAATAGCCCATTTCCATTCTAAAACCACCCGTTTATGGTTTTCACCATTGAGGACTTTGACAATACTATTCGCGGTGAAAAACATTTCTAGCCACTCCACATATGCTCCGAAAGTCTCTCGGTCACGTGGGAACTCACCCAAGCACCCTATTATTCCCATAGGCACATCCAACTGGACTCTGGTAAAGTCAACAGTTCAGCCAAGTGTGCTTGTAATTTACTTTGGATTTTTAGCTGTTCTGCAAAACAAAGAACTTCTCAAAGTCTCTTTGTCGGTTGGCTGGATTATCCACTAACAAAAAGAAATAAATTTGACATTGAGCCACAAAAGCTTGGTCAAAGATGTAGATTTTAAGGAACATCTTAAAGGAGGAAAGAGAGGTAGAGAAGCAGAGAGGTTTAGGAAGAGAGTTCCAGAGCTTGGTGCCTAAGTAACTGAAGGCACCACCACCAATGGTTGAGAAATTATAATCAGGGATGCTCAGAAGGGCAGAATTTGAGGAGTGCAGACATCGCGTGGGGTTGTGAGGTTGAAGGAGATTACAGAGATAGGGAGGGGCGAGGCCATGGAGGGATTTGTAAACAAGGATGTGAATTTTGAAATTGAGGCATTGCTTAACTGGGAGACAATGTAGGTTGGCGAGTACAGGAGTGATGGGTGAGTGGGACTTAGTGCTAATTAGGACACAGGCTGCTGAGTTTTGGATAACCTGAAGTTTACATAGGGTAGAATGTGGGAAGTCAACCAGGAGTGCATTGGAGTAATCCAAGTCTAGACGTAACAAAGGCATGGATGAGGGTTTCAGCAGCAGATGAGCTGAGGCAGGGGCGGAGATGTTACGGAGGTGGAAATAGACGTTTTTAGTTATGCTGCGGATATGTGGCCAGAAGCTCAATTTAGGGTCAAATATGACACCAAGGATGCGAACAGTCTGGTTCAGCCTCAGATAGATGCTCGGGAGAGGGATGGAATCGGTGGCTCGGGAACGTAATTTGTGGCGGGGACCAAAGACAATGGCTTCGGCCTTCCCAATATTTAATTGGAAAAAACTCACAGATAAAAGTGTCCCAAAATCTATCAGCTGGGTCACAGCTGATTGACTCATGTTCAAATTTGGCCCACCTCAATTCAAATTTATTCCATTCAATTCCAGCTATCTGGCTCATATTTGTGATGCAAATTTCTTATTTTTCATAGGAACATAGGAACAGGTGTAGGTCATTTAACTCCTTGAACCGGTTCCGTGATTCAATGAGATCATAGCTGATCTGTGACCTAACTCCACATATCTGCCTTTTCCAAATGTCCCTTAATGCCAGGAAGGATATGAAGGCCTTAGAGAGGGTGCAGAAAAGATTTACAAGAATGGTTGCAGGGATGAGGGCCTTCAGTTACGTGGATAGACTGGAGAAGCTTAAGAGAAGATTTGATAGAGCTGTTCAAAATCATGAGGGGTCTAGACAGAGGAGATGGAGAGAAACTGTTCCCATTGGCAAAAGGGTTGAGAACCAGAGGGCACAGATTTAAGGTGATTGGCAGAAGAACCAAAGGCGACATGAGTGGTCGCAGTGAGGTGGTTATGATCTGGAATGCACTGCCTGAAAGGGTGATGGAGGCAGACTCAATTGTGGCTTTCAAAAGGGAATTAGATAAGTGCCTGAAGGAAAATAATTTGCAGGGCTACGAAGAAAGGGCGAGGGGGGTGGGTGTCACTGAAGTGCTCTTGCAGAGAGCTGGCACTCGATGGGCTGAATGGCCTCAGTCTATACTTTCTATACTGAAACCATTCTATGATTCTATGATTCTAGAGGTTAACAGAACTCTAACAATCTCAGATTTAAAATTAACAATTGACCTAGCATCAACTGTCGTTTGCAGATGAGAGTTCCAAAGCACTACCACCCTTTGAGTGTAGAAGTGTTTTCATAAGAACATGACACCATAAGAATGAAGCAGTATGGCCGGAATTTTCCTGGGGGTCAGCGGGTGGGATCGGTGGCATGTCGGGTGGGAAATGTGATTTTTTTTGTTGACTGCAGGTTGGGACCCCCATGTCAACCCACTGCAACGCACCATTCCCAATGGCACATCTGTGATCTTGGATCGGACCCGACCCGCAGATGTAGATGACCCAATTAAAACAATTATTGGCTTGTTGACAGACCCTTAATAATGGTTTTAACCTTATCTTTTAACTTTAACCCACAGGGTCTACGCTGCTCATGGACCACATATGTTAACCTGAGGCAGAAGTTGAATGGCGATTGAATCAGCTGATTAGTTGACAGCTTGAAAAGCACCATAAAAGATCCCACCTCACAGCTGTTCACTTACCAAGCTCAGAAGCTGTTGCTTACTCCATTTGGAACACAGATTGAGTTTTATGCAGACTTCAAGTGTCTGGAACAACCTCTCGCACCATTGACAGATCGCTTCTGTCATCTCAACTTTACCTGCCATCTATTCCATCTGCATGGGTACCATTTATACTGTGTCACCTTGGTCCTCAGGAGGCCACCACGATCAGCCCCAACACCAGCAGCACCAGGCACACCAGCATCGCCAACCACAACACCAACCTTGTCCGCAATCAACTGATGCTGCACAGGACAAGGCATCAGCACCCGAGTACATTGCTGACTGGGAGGCCAGAGATTTACTTCACTTGACGCTGTACACCCTGGCTGCCACATGATACACCATGTTGGCATCACTCCACAGCAGCACCATAAAGCATCCCTGCAATATCCAAGCCATTCCTTTCACACTCATCAACATTGTGGGCTGTACCATTAGGGAAGGGAAGAGGACCTCTCTGATTGGTCTGACTCCCTCCATACGCATATGGAGGGAGTCATGGGAGAGCCTGGGTGCAGCCCTGCACCTCTGTGCAATGATTGTCAGTGTTTGCAGCACTTCAATGCTGTAGAACACTGACAGCACAAATGTCAAAAGTCAGGTGGCCATGATCTCTTTAAGGAAACCGGCTCAAGATGCGTCATGAATGATTTCCCCAGACCCGCTCCATCTAATTGGGCGGGGAAATGTGCTGGGCAGGCTTAACAAGTGCCATTGCAGTAAATTCATTTTAGGCAGCAGGGCCGCAACCCACCATTGACACCGGCCGCACCGAGGTGAGCAAAATCTCGGCCTATGAAGCAGTAATCAAAACCCAAATTTACACCAAACTTATATTTACACCATATTTTATTAACTGTTTGAATAAATATAACTAATTGTTTTGAATATTTTGTATCTAGCTCCCACTTTATGTATCCTCTATACTTCACTTTCATCCTGAAGCACCTTTTATCCTCACATCCCCATGGCCACTGCTAACCTTCAGTCCATTCTGCTCCCAGCACTCTGCTCTTTCCCTAACTTCTGTAAACTCTAAACACTTTGGGTTGAATTTTCAGTTCGATTTCGCCTCTGTTAGCATCCCAGAGGGGCGGTATTGGGTCTGGAAATGATTATCGCCCTGGTGGCCAGCTTCCAGCACCCCGTCAGGAGATTTGGTGCCAGTTTTGCGGCAGCGCTCAACAGTACTGCCCGGGAGCGTCGCGCCGGTGTGCAACACCTCCGGTACTGTTTCACGCTGGCACCGTAGCGGCCCATAGCCAACCCGCCCGAAAAAGCTGGGCATCAGAGCTGTACTGGCGGCGGTGAGGGAAGGAATTATTGCATGAGGTAAGTATGATGGGGGGGGTTTTTGTTTTATGTTTGCGATTTATCTTTATTTGGGGTGAGCAATATATTGGAAATGTTTTTTATGTTTTTTGTCCGATCTTTTTTTTTCCCAGGGAAGATCCTTTTAGGGCGGTCCGAAGCCAGCTCTTTAGCAATGGATTTTCAGTTATTCAACCGGCCTAGCACCCTAAGAAAGGTGTGGAACGCCTCCTTAGCGCTCCGCTCCACTCTCAGGGCACAGCAACAGAATTTGTTGTCTACCATTGCAAACCATTTCCCGGCGCAAAATTTACCATCCTGCCGTCATTAGCGCTCTAAGAACCCGCCAACCAAAAATCCAGCCTTTCAACTTTCTCTCTACACACATTTGAATTCTCATTCCCAAACATACTCCCTCCCCTTTCTATTCCTGCTACACTGGCTTGCTACTGTTCTCCTCCCTCTTCCGTTCCATCCTGTACAAGCTGGACTGGTTGCACCTCAACAGAGCCGGGACCAATGTCCTCGCAGGGGGGGTTGCTAGTGCTGTTGGGGAGGGTTTAAACTAGCTTGGCAGGGGGATGGGAACCTGAAAATAGATTCAGTAGAGAGGGGAGTAAAGCTGAAAATAGAAAGCAAAAATAAAAAAAGTGAGAGAGGAAACTAGCAGGAAAAAAGGGTAAAAAAAACAAATTTAAAGGCACTTTGTCTAAATGCACGTAGCATTTGTAACAAAATAGATGAGTTGATGGCACAAATTGAGACAAATGGGTATGATCTGATAGCCATTACAGAGACGTGGTTGCAAGGTGACCAGGACTGGGAATTAAATATTCAGGGGTATTTGACAATCCGGAAGGACAGACAGAAAGGAAAAGGGGTGGGGTAGCTCTATTGATAAAGGATGGAATCACTGCGATAATGCGAAATGATATTGGCTCAAATTATAAGGGTGTTGAAACAGTTTGAGTGGAGATAAGGAATAATAAACGGAAAAAGTCACTGGTGGGTGTAGTCTGTGGGCCCCCTAACAGTAGCAACTCTGTTGGTCGGAGCATTAACGAGGAAATAGTGGAGGCTTGTAAAAAGGGAACAGCAATCATTTTAACCTCCATATTGATTGGACAAATCAAATTGGTCAGGGTAGCCTTGAGGAAGAGTTCATAGAGTGCATAAGGGACGGGTTCCTTGAGCAGTATGTAACGGAACCAACCAGGGGGCAGGCTATCTTAGATCTGGTCCTGTGTAATGAGACAGGATTAATAAGCAATCTCCTAGTAAAGGATCCCCTCGGAATGAGTGATCATAGCATGATTGAATTTCAAATTCAGATGGAGGGTGAGAAAGTTGGATCTCTAACCAGCGTACTAAGCTTAAATAAAGGAGACTATGAAGGTATGAGGGCAGAGTTGGGTAAAGTGGACTGGGAAAATAGATTAAAGTGTAGGACGGTTGATGAACAGTGGCGTACATTTAAGGAGATATTTCACAACTCTCAAGAAAAATATATTCCAGTGAGGAGGAAAGGGCGTAAGAGAAAAGATAGCCATCCGTGGCTAACTAAAGAAATAAAGGACGGTATCCAATTAAAAACAAGGGCATATAATGTGGCCAAAAGTAGTGGGTGGACAGAAGATTGGGAAGCGTTTAAAAGCTAACAAAGAATGACTAAAAAAATTATTAAGAAAGGGAAGAGAGATTATGAAAGTAAACTAGCACAAAATATAAAAACAGATAGCAAGAGTTTCTATAGGTATATAAAAAGGAAAAGAGTGGCTAAAGTAAATGTTGGATCCTTGGTGGATGAGACCGGGGAATTAATAATGGGGAACATGGAGATGGCAGAAACTCTGAACAAATATTTTGTATCAGTCTTTACGGTGGAGGACACTAATAATATTCCAACAGTGGATAGTCAAGGGGCTGTAGTGGGCGGGGGGGGGGGGGGGGGAGGAACTTAACACAGTCACAATCACTAAGGAGGTGGTACTTAGTAAGACAATGGACTAAAGGCGGATCAATCCCCTGGACCTGATGGCTTGCATCCTAGGGTCTTAAGAGAAGTAGCGGCAGGGATTGTGGATGCATTGGTTGTAATTTATCAAAATTCCCTGGATTCTGGGGAGGTCCCAGCAGATTGGAAAACTGCAAATGTAACGCCCCTATTTAAAAAAGCAGGCAGACAAAAAGCAGGAAACTATAGACCAGTTAGCCTAACATCTGTGGTTGGGAAGATGTTGGAGTCCATTATTAAAGAAGCAGTAGCAGGACATTTGGAAAAGCATAATTCAGTCAGGCAGAGTCAGCATGGATTTATGAAGGGGAAATCATGTTTAACAAATTTGCTGGAATTCTTTGAGGATGTAATGAACAGAGTGAATAAAGGGGAACCAGAGGATATGGTGCATTTGGACTTCCAGAAAGCATTTGATAAGGTGCCACATAAAAGGTTACTGCATAAGATAAAAGTTCACGGGGTTGGGGTAATATATTAGCATGGATAGAGGATTGGCTAACGAACAGAAAACAGAGAGTCGGGATAAATGGTTTATTCTCTGGTTGACAATCAGTAACCAGTGGGGTGCAGCAGCGATCAGTGCTGGGACCCCAACTATTTACAATCTATATTAACGACTTGGAGGAAGGGACTGAGTGTAACGGAGCCAAGTTTGCCGATGATACAAAGATGGGAGGAAAAGCAACGTGTGAGGAGGACACATAAAATCTGCAAAAGGACATAGACAGACTAAGTGAGTGGGCAAAAATTTGGCAGATGGAATATAATGTTGGAAAGTGTGTGGTCATGCACTTTGGCAGAAAAAAAATCAAAGAGCAAGTTATTATTTAAATGGAGAAAGATTGCAAAGTGCTGCAGTACAGTGGGACCTGGGGGTACTTGTGCATGAAACACAAAAAGTTAATAGGTACAGCAAGTGATCAGGAAGGCCAATGGAATCTTGGCCTTTATTGCAAAGGAGATGGAGTATAAAAGCAGGGAATTCTTGCTACAGTTATACAGGGTATTGGTGAGGCCACACCTGGAATATTGCGTGCAGTTTTGGTTTCCATATTTTCGAAAGGTTATACTTGCTTTGGAGGCAGTTCAAAGAAGATTCACAAGGTTGATTGCAAAGATGAGGGGGTTGACTTATGAGGAAAGGTTGAGTAGGTTGGGCCTCTACTCATTGAAATTCAGAAGAATGAGAGATGATCTTATCAAAACGTATAAGATTATGAGACGTGGATGCAGAGAGGATGTTTCCGCTGATAGGGGAGTCTAGAACTAGAGGGCATAATCTTAGAATAAGGGGCCACCCATTTAAAACTGAGATGAGGAGAAATTTCTTCTCTCAGAGCGTTGTGGATCTGTGGAATTCACTGCCTCAGGGAGCTGTGGAAGCTGGGACATTGAATAAATTTAAGACAGAAATAGACAGTTTCTTAAACGATAAGGGAATAGGGGATATGGAGAGTGGGCAGGGAAGTGGAGCTGAGTCCATGATCGGATCAGCCTTGATCGTATTAAATGGCGGAGCAGGCTCGGGAGGCCGTATGGCCTTCTCCTGCTCCTATTTCTTATGTTCTTATAAATGATCCCAACCCACCTCCCAAATTTCAACCCTGATATCCACGGCCCCACCACTGAGGGCCACCTCAACATAGATTAAGATGCACAAAACAACAACTTCAATGTATATATTATATTTAACATAGAAAAGCATCCCAAGGCACATCACAGAAGCATAATCAGCCAAACATCGACAACAAACCAAAGAGTTTTTTTAGCAGCGGTTGTTTTCGGTCCCTGCTGCAAACTCCATTCCCTAGCCACTGACTCCATCCCTCTCCCCAACTTCTGTCTGAGGCTGAACCACACTTGGTGTCACATTTGACCCTGAAATGAGCTTTCAACCACATATCTGCAGCATAACTAAGACTGCATATTTCCACCTCCTCACCCATCTTCGCCCCTGCCTCAGCTCAACTGCTGCAGAAGCCCTCATCCATGCCTTTGTTACCTCTAGACTTGACTATTCCAATGCTCTCCTGACTGGTCTTCTACATTCTACCCCATGTAAACTAGAGGTGATCCAAAACTCGGCTGGCGTGCCTAACTCGCATCAAGTCCCGCTCATCCATCATCATCATCATCATCATAGGCAGTCCCTCAAAACTGAGGAACACTTGCTTCCACTCTAAACATGAGTCCTTAGGTGGCTGAACAGTCCAATACGAGAGCCACAGTCCCTGTCACATGTGGGACAGATAGTTGTTGAGGGAAAGGGTGGGTGGGACTGGTTTGCCACACGTTCTTTCCGCTGCCTGCGCTTGATTTCTGCATGCTCTCAACGATGAGACTCGAGGTGCTCAGCGCCCTCCCGGATGCACTACCTCCACTTAGGGTGATCATTGGCTAGGGTCTCCTAGGTGTCAGTGGGGATGTTGCATTTTGCCCACCTTTGGCTCATTTGCCGTGAAGGAGTTCCGAGTAGAGCACTTGCTTTGGGAGTCTCGTGTCTGGCATGCGAACAGTGTGGCCTGCCCAGCGTAGCTGATCGAGTGTGGTCAGTGCTTCAATGCTGGGGTTGTTGGCCTGATCGAGGACGTTGGTGCATCTGTCCTCCCAGGGGATTTGCAGGATCTTGCGGAGCAATCATTGGTGGTATTTCTCCGAGGTGTCTACTGTACATGGTCCATGTCTCTGAGCCATACAGGAGGGCGGGTATTACTACAGCCCTGTAGACCATGAGCTTGGCAGCAGATTTGCCCCTGTGCTCACTGACCTACATTGGCTTCCGGTGAAGCAACGCCTCGATTTCAAAATTCTTGTCCTTATTTTCAAATCCCTCCATGACCCTCATCCCTCCCTTTCTCTGTAATCTCCTCCAGCCCCACAACACCACCCCCACGACCCCGCCGCCCCCAACCCCGAGACATGTGCGCTCCTCTAATTCTGCCCTCTTGAACATCCCTGATTCTAATCGCTCAACCATTGGCAGCCGTGCCTAGGCCCCAAGCTCTGGAATTCCCTGCCTAAATCTCTCTGCCTCGCTACCTCTCTTTCCTCCAAGACGCTCTTAAAACATACCTCTTTGACCGAGTTTTTCGTCACCTGCGCTAAATTCTACTTATACGGTTCAGTCAAATTTTTAATCTCATAATACTCCTGCGAAGCGCCTTGGGACGTTTCACTACGTTAAAGGCGCTATATAAATATAAGTTGTTTTTGTTGGTAATTAACAGCTTGGTCAAAGAGGTGGGTTATAAGGAGGGTCTTAAAGCAAGAGAGAAGTGGAGAGGTAGAGAGGCGGCGAGTTGTAGGGAAGGAATTCCAGAGCTTAGGGCCGAGGCAGCTGAAGGCACGGCTGCCAATGGTGAGGAAATGGGATTTCTGGATGCACAGGAGGCCAGAGTTGGAGGAACGCAGAGTTCTCATGGCAGTTGCAGGGCTGGAGAATATTGTGTTCCTAACACAGATGAGGCTGCACATAGGGAGGTTAAAGTAACAGTGACCTCAGTCTTTAATAAGACGCCCCAGAGTGAGGAACAGGCCTTAGGGGCCGGCTTAAATACAGTGCTCCCAAGGGTTGCTGGGATCCCTTGGGACTTCAGGAGATGAGCTCCCTGCTGGCGGAACATGAGAGTGCATGCTTTACAGATACACATCACTCCCCCCGCAAAGTCAAAGCGAAAACTATTTACAAGGTGAGGCGGTCGGGAGCCTTTCTTTCCCTGGTGGACCGCCTCGGTACAAATGTCTGTTCTGGTGTGTTGGCTGTGCCCTCACTGGGCTGGCGTCTTGTTGGCCCTCCAGGGCTGCTGGGTGAGCCTGGCCTTGCTGGGCTGTTGGGCATGATGGGTTTGATTTCCTGGTCCGACGTGATGTCGTTGATCCTTTGAGTGTGTGTTGTGGGCTCAAAAAAGTTGGTGTCTGCTGTGGGTTGTTCAGGGCAGTCTGTGAACCGCAGCCTCGTTTGGTCCAGGTGCTTTCTGAAAATGTGTCCATTGTCTAGTTTGACTACAAACACCCTATTCCCTTCTTTAGCTATCACCGTGCCCGCGATCCACTTGGGACCATGTCCATAGTTTAGCACATACACAGGGTCATTCAGATCAATTTCCCGTGACACAGTGGCACGACCATCGTTTACATTTTGTTGCTGCCGCTTGCTCTCTACCTGATCATGCAGGTTGGGGTGAACCAGCGAGAGTCTGGTTTTAAATGTCCTTTTCATGAGTAGCTCAGCCGGGGGCACCCCTGTGAGTGAGTGGGGTCTCGTGCGGTAGCTGAGCAATACTCTGGACAGGCGGATTTGGAGTGAGCCTTCTAAGGTTCTGTTTGATGGTTTGTACTGCCCGCTCTGCCTGCCCATTGGAGGCTGGTTTAAACGGGGCCAAGGTGACATGTTTGATCCCATTGCGGGTCATGAATTCTTTAAATTCGGCACTGGTGAAACATGGCTCGTTGTCACTGACCAGTATGTCAGGCAGGCCGTGGGTGGCAAACATGGCCCTCAGGCTTACAATGGTGGCGGTGGCAGTGCATCCCGACATTATTTCACATTCAATCCATTTTGAAAAAGCATCCACCACCACCGGGAACATTTTACCGAGAAACGGGCCCGCATAGTCGACATGGATCCTTGACCATGGTCTGCAGGGCCAGGACCACAAACTTAGTGGTGCCTCTCTGGGCGGGTTGCTCAACTGAGCACACACGCTGCATTGCCGTACACAGGACTCTAAGTCAGAGCCGATACTGGGCCACCACACGTGGGATCTGGCTATCGCTTTCATCATTACTATACCCAGGTGTGTGCTGTGGAGATCCGAGATGAACGTCTCCCTGCCCTTTGTGGTAGCACTCCGCGGTTACCCCACAACAGGCAGTCTGCCTGAATGGACAGTTCGTCCTTTTGCCGCTGGAACGGCTTGATTGGCTCTTGCATTTCAACGGGGATGCTGGCCCAGCTCCCATGCAGTATACAGTTTTTTACTAGGGACAGCAGAGGATCTTGGCTGGTCCAAGTCCTAATCTGGCAGGCCGTGACAGGTGATTTATAATTTTCAAACGCTTCCATGACCATCAACAAGTCTGCGGGCTGCACCACCATCAACAAGTTTGCAGGCTGCGCCATTCCCATTTCCACCCCCGTGGTGGGCAATGGTAGCCGACTGAGAGCATCCGCACAGTTCTCGGTGCCTGGCCTGTGGCGAATGGTATAGTTATACGCTGATAGCGCAAGTGCCCACCTTTGTATGCGAGCTGAGGCATTAGTATTTATCCCCTTGTTTTCAGCGAACAGAAATGTGAGGGGCTTGTGATCGGTTTTCAGCTCAAATTTGAGGCCAAACAGGTACTGATGCATTTTCTTTACCCCGAACACACACGCTAATGCATCTTTATCAATCATGCTGTAGGCCCTCTCGGCCTTAGACAAGCTCCTGGAAGCATAGGCGACAGGTTGCAACTTCCCCGCAACGTTAGCTTGTTGTAATACACACCTGACTCCGCACGACAACGCGTCACATGCTAGCACAAGTCTTTCACACGGGTTATACAATACAAGCAGCTTGTTGGAGCATAAAATGTTTCTGGCTTTCTCAAAAGCAATTACTTGTTTTTTTCCCCATACCCAGTTCTCACCTTTGCGCAATAACACATGTAGGGGCTCTTAAAGAATGCTTAACCCCGGTAGGAAGTTACCAAAATAATTGAGGAGTCCCAGGAACGACCGCAGCTGTGTGACATTCTGTGGCCCGGGCGCGTTCCTGATAGCCTCTGTCTTGGCGTCTGTGGGCCGAATGCCGTCCACCGCGATCTTTCTCCCCAAAAACTCCACTTCTGTTGCCATGAAAACGCATTTTGACCTCTTCAGCCGCAGCCCTACGCGATCCAGTCGCTGGAGGACCTTCTCCAGGTTTTGTAGGTACTCGGCGGTGTCCCGACACGTGACCAATATGTCGTCCTGAAAGACCACCATGTGTGGTATAGACTTGAGTAGGCTCTCCATGTTTCTCTGGAAGATCGCTGCAGCCGACCGAATTCCAAACGGGCATCTGTTGTAGATGAACAGTCCCTTGTGTGTGTTGATGCAAGTGAGGCCCTTCGAAGACTCCTCCAGCTCCTGCGTCATATAGGCCGAAGTCAGGTCGAGCTTGGTGAACATCTTGCCTCCTGCCAGCGTCGCAAATAGGTCGTCTGCCTTAGGTCGCGGGTATTGGTCCTGTAGCGAGAAACGATTAATAGTTACTTTATAATCGCCGCAAATCCTGACCGTGCCATCACTTTTGAGTACTGGAACAATCGGGCTGGCCCACTTGCTGAATTCCACTGGGGAGATGATGCCCTCGCATTGCAGCCAGCTAACTCCTTCCAAGCAGTGTGAGGCCATCGCCCAGGACAATCCAGAGTGACAGTTCATGCACCGTGCCCTCGTAGGTGACCTTGACCATGCCGCTGCCCAGGACAGTGCGAAGCTCTTTGCTGTACGTTCTCAGTTTCGTGTGGATGGGGCTCAGGGCTGGTCTGAGTGCCTTGTTGCAGCACAGTCTCTCAAACATCTTTTTACTCATGATGGATTGGCTAGTGCCAGTGTCCAGTTCCATGGCTACGGGTAAGCCATTCAATTTTACATTTAGCATTATAGGTGGACATTTCGTCGAAAATGTGTGCACCCCGTGTACTTCAGCATCTGACTCCTCTCTCTGAGGCTCAAAATTGCTTTGATCCACCATGGACCGATCTTCCTCTGCCACGTGGTGGTTAGCAGGTTTTGCAGAGCTTGCAGCTCGTTTGCAAGCTCGGTGGAGGTGCCCCATTGTTCCACAGTTCTTGCAAACATACCCTTTGAAGCGGCATGAATAGGTTGAATGGAAGCCTCCACAACGCCAACAAGGTGTGAATTGCCTTGCATTCATCCTTTGTTGGGGACTCTGAGTCATCTGGGTCACCTGGGTCACCTGAGGCCTACTGGTAGTTGCAGACTCGTGGGTTCTGCCCTGTACATTTCTGCTCGCAAACACAGTTCCAGTTAATTTATAAAGATTTCTAGCACTTGTGTGCTGAGAGATTTGTTTGGTGTTGTCACTGGTGGACATAAAAGCCTGTGCTATCGGAATGGCCTTACTGAGGGTCGGTGTCTCTACAGTCAAAAGTTTTCGTAGGATAGTCTTGTGCCGAATGCCCAGTACAAAAAAGTCTCTGAGCATTTGCTCCAGGTAGCCATCAAACGCACATTGTCTTGCAAATCGCCTTAGCTTGGTGACGTAGCTCGCCACTTCCTGACCTTCAGATCGCTGGCACGTGTAGAACCGATACCTCGCCATCAGCACGCTCTTCCTCGGGTTAAGATGCTCCCAAACCAGCGTACACAGCTCCTCATATGACTTATCTGTGGGTTTCACCGAAGCCAGAAGATTGTTCATGAGGCTGTAGGTCGGTGCCCCGCAGACTGTGAAGAGGACCGCTCTCCTTTTTGCAGTGCTTCCTTCTCGTCCAGCTCGTTGGCTACAAAGTACTGGTCTAGCCGTTCGACATAGACTTCCCAGTCCTCACCCTCCGAGAACTTCTCCAGGATGCCCACAGTTTGCTGCATCTTTGCGTTGGATTCGTATACTCATCACCAGTTATTGTGTTCCTAACACAGGTGAGACTGCACACAGAGAGGTTAAGGTAACAGTGACCTCAGTTTTTAATAAGACACTCCAGAGTGAGAAACAGGCCTTAGGGGCCGGCTTATATACTGTGCTCCCAAGGGATGCTGGGATCCCTTGGGACTTCAGGGGATGAGCTCCCTGCTGGCGGAACATGGGACTGCATGCTTTACAGATACACAACAGAGAAGGTATACAAAAATATACTTTAAGAACTTCATTTCAACCTCCACCACAACACCAGCCCCAAACTGTCCACACATATTGAAGTGAAGTTTTAAACTACGCTTTTGTGCTCTAGACTCCATTTTGTTTAAATGAATGCCTTGTGCGGCAGTGCCTCTGAGGTTTGCCTCAGTGTTGCCATTTGTTGAAATTTAATTTGAAAACTCCAAGGTACAGTGAATCATAATCACACTGCCAGCACTGTAACAAAAATGGAGTATTGTTGTCCACAATTCATGGGTCCTGACTTGTTACTATCTCAAGCAACTTAAGTGACTGTACTTCATTGGCTGTGAAGCACTTTGAAATGTCCTGAGTTTGTGAAAGGTGCTATATCAATGCCAGTCTTTTTTTAAACATGGATGCTGAGATTCTATGGCAGCTCTACCAGCCTCTGTTCGAATTATGGCAAGAAACTGGTCAAACCCCCGCAAGATTTCACAGCCATGTTCTATTGTTGGCTGCACCCCTGTAATACTGAAGTGCCTCCTTGCTTTTGCTGCATATTTTTCTCTGCGCAGATAAGTGAGAACTTGAAGAAAAAGAAACATTCGTTCACCAAAGTAAGGAGATTTACAATACCGTTTCAGTAAAAGAATTTTATTTTCCACACAGAAGGGAATGTACCCAACCAAGAAAATACAAAAACAATAAACTAGCTTCTATAGTTTTTGATGCGTTTTCACTGTTGTGTATATCAAGACTAATTTAATGTAAGGTTTTAGTATATTAAAGTGTTTATAAATTCCCATTCACTCTCACATTGCTTCTATATTCTCTGTCCCTTTCTTCTGCTGTTTTTATTTCCTGACTTTGTTCCTGCGATTTCTGTATTTTCTCGAGCTGTATTCTTTTATTACTCTAATTTGCTTCTCTCATTGTACCTTCAAATCCAGGTTTTCTCTTCCTCCCATTCCTGGGCCACTATTTGGAATGAATTACAGTTTTGGATGGCTTCCAACATCTTCTCTCCACACCCATTTTAAAGAATACGTCAGAACCTTTATTTGCCAAACACACAAGCTGATCTAAATCACATCAAGAGCCACGATAAAATCATTGCCATATTATCTATCACATGATGTTAATAAATGACATACTTCTTTTGAATCATCATGACAAATGCATTTACATTCTCTTTGAAATGTCCTCTCCCACTTGCGAGTGATAACATTCACTGCTAGCCTAGACATTGTCCCCGCTATTGACAGGGGCGGGTTTGGTAAGCGGGGGCGTGGATTTTTGGCAGGGAAACCCAGAGGTCCAAGTTTCCCTGCATGCTGCGGAGTTTTGACGGAGCTCCCAGCCTCATTATAATATTTAAATGACCAAACCACTTCCTGGGAATGGATTGGCCGCACACCCGTGTCCCACCTCCATTAAACCCAGAAGTGGGCGGGTTGGAGGTGGGTTGGGGTCAGGTTTGAGATTTTTAAAGTTTTAACATCATAGCAGACCACAACCCACCCGTTTTTGCAGGTTAAAATTACCCACATTATTGGTGAAATGTCTAAAACCAGCCCACTTTCACCTCTATTTCTTCAATCATTCTCACCCTGATTTAGGAAGCCAAAGAAACTTGCATTTATATACCACCTTTAACATAACCAAATGTCAAAAGGTGCTTCACAGAGATGGAATAAAGAAAACATTTGATGCTGCGCCAGAGAAGGGGATATTCTCTGCTTGGTCAAAGAGGTGCGTTTTAAGGAAAGTCCTAAAGGAGGAAAGAGAAAAGCGGTGGAGCATTTGGGAGGCAATCCCAGGGCATAGCGCCTAAGCGACTGAAGGCACAGCCACCAAATATTTGGGTGTATGAAGTGGGGAGACACAAGAAACCAGAGTCAGAATCAGATGAGAGATGAAGAGTTCAGAGGGAGGGTTGCAGGGAGAGCGGTTACAGAGATAGGAAGGGGCAAAGACATGAAGGGATTTACACACCAGAATAGAAGTTTCAATTTGAGGTGTTGGCAGATCACGAGCCAATGTCAGCCAGCGAGGACAGGGTGATGGGTGAGCAGGAATTGGTGCGGAATAGGATACAGGCAGCAGAGGTTGGATGAGCTGAAGTTTATGGAAGGTTAATGAAAACAAGGAGGGACACTGCACCACAGTCACAAACTAATATAACCGTGGCAACTTTGGCTACCAATTTTTTTAGCCTACTATTACAAAATGAAATATTGTTTGAGTAAAACCGACCGAGAACTCGAGGCATTAGAAAAAACAGAAAATGAGATGCAATCATTTCGCAGCACTCTGGCCTCACAACATAGAAACATAGAAACATAGAAAATAGGTGCAGGAGTAGGCCATTCGGCCCTTCTAGCCTGCACCACCATTCAATGAGTTCATGGCTGAACATGCAACTTCAGTACCCCATTCCTGCTTTCTCGCCATACCCCTTGATCCCCCTAGTAGTAAGGACTACATCTAACTCCTTTTTGAATATATTTAGTGAATTGGCCTCAACAACTTTCTGTGGTAGAGAATTCCATAGGTTCACCACTCTCTGGGTGAAGAAGTTTCTTTTCATCTCGGTCCTAAATGGCTTACCCCTTATCCTTAGACTATGACCCCTGGTTCTGGACTTACCCAACATTGGGAACATTCTTCCTGCATCTAACCTGTCTAAACCCATCAGAATTTTAAAAATGGCATGATGTAAATTTTAATAGTGCAGAAATTGCTGATAATATCAGCTACTTTGAATAGGAAGGATACTGCACCATAGTAACTTTGGTTAAGGATGTTTCAGTGCCATGGCGGGCGGGAAACTGATTAGAGAGATTCAAAAGTAGAGTTGCGGGAAAGATGGGCACAGATTTAAGGTTGCAAAAACAACTGATGAAAATGGCACATACTCAGCACTTTGCAGCAACACAATGGGCCCAATTTTCGGCCTCAGTTGCTCCTGATTTTTTGAAGCAACTGGTGTAGAACGGAGTATCTTAGAAATTCAAATTCTTGGCATTTAGTTTGCTCCAGTTCTAGTCAGTTAGAACAGTTTCACTTTGGAACAGAATTTTTTTTTCAAAAGGGGGCGTGTCCGGCCACTTACGCCTGTTTTCAAAGTTTCGGCAGTGAAAACTTACTCCAAACTAATTTAGAATGGAGTAAGTGAAGATTTTTGTACGTTCGAAAAAACCTTGTCTACACTTTAGAAAATCAGGCGTAGGTTACAAATCAGGCGTAGGGAATGGGGGGGGTTTAAAGGGAAGTTTACAAACATTAAACACTTCAGTTTTATAAATAAAGAGCCATCATCAATAATAAATGATAAAAACATCAATAAATCAACCAATAAATCAATCCAAAAAAATTAATAAGAAATTATTTTTTTTTTAAGTCAATAAATAAAACATTTTCTACTTATTGACTGCAGCACCGGGAGCCCTCCAACATCGTGCTGGGATGCCCCCCTGCCACCACCCCCCCCCCCCCCAGTGTGTCTCTGTCAATGTCTCTATCTCTCTGTCTCTCTGTCTGTGTCTCTCACTCTCTGTCTGTCAGTGTCTGTGTTTCTGACAGCGAGGGGAGGGGGAGGAGGGGGGTAGAGGGAGAGAGGGGGGCAGGGGGAGGCGAGGGAGGGAGGCAGAGGGGGAGGGAGGGAAGGGGAGGGATGGGGAGAAGGGAGAGGGAAGGGGGAGAAGGGGGAGGGGGGAAGAGAAGGGGGGAGGAGAAGGGGAAGGGGGGGAGGAGGGGAAGGGGGGAGGAGGAGAAGGGGAAGGGGGGAGGAGGAGAAGGGGAAGGGGGGAGGAGGAGAAGGGGAAGGGAGGAGAGGAGAAGGGGAAAGGGGGGGAGAGGAGAAGGGGAAAGGGGAGGGAGAGGAGAAGGGGAAAGGGGGGAGAGGAGAAGGGGAAAGAGAAGGGGGGAGAAGGGGAAGGAGAAGAGGGGGAAAGGAAAGGAGAAGAGGGGGGGAAGGAGAAGGGGGGAAAAGGAGAAGGGGGGAAAGGAGAAGGGGGAAAGGAGAATGGGGGAAACGAGAAGGGGGGAAACGAGAAAGGGGGGGGGAGGCTGAACGGGCCGGGCACGGCCGGGCCCAAGACTTCGGGCAGGGCCCGTCCCCAGCACCAGATTTACAGGTAGGTGGCGTTGAGTCGGGTCGGGTCCGGGGTCCAGAATCGGGAGCGCGGGTCGGGTCGGGGGGAGCACGGGTGGGGGTCGGGAGTGCGGGTCGGGTCGGTGGGGGCAGAGGGAGGTCGGTTCGGTTCGGGTCGGGGGGGGAGGGAGGAAGGGAGAGGGAGGTCAGGTCGGGTGGGGTGGGGGGCAGCACGGCTCGGGTCCAGTCCGGGAGGGGGGGGGGAAGCGGGAGTCGGATCGGTGTCGGGGTCGGGTCTGGTCTGGGGGTGGGGGGGGAGCGGGAATTGAGTCGGGTCGGGAGGAAGCAGGAGCTGGGCGTGGGAGGCAGCCTTAAGCACGCAGCCCCAGTGAGGCCATTCGGCCAGGGCTAGGGGCTGCGTGCTTCGGGCCCCTCCCACACAGTTTTGGGCGCCTGGAGCTACTGTACATGCGCGCCCACTGTAGCGCGCATGTGCAGATGTCCCGGCACTGTTTTCAGCGCAGGGACCTAGCTCCGCTCCCTACAGCTCGTGCTGTGCCGTGCCAGGCTCCACAGGACCAGCAGGGAGTCGGAGAATCTGTAAGTTTTTTTTAGGCGCACTTTGTGGCGCGAAAAACGGGCGTCCAGGTCGGGGCTGCACTGTTCTAGGTGAGGCCCAAAACTTGGGCCCAGATATCCCAAGCCTCCCCCCTACTATAGCATCATCTGCAGGTTAAAGCCAGAAATTCATCTGAGAGACAATGGTAGAAAACAGCCACAGGACAGGAGGAAAAAAATATTTTGCAGTGTTGAATTTTTGGGGAAAATGTAAGGTCTAAATTTTCATACTTTTAAAAATATAATTCATTTTAAATTGGTAATGCCTGCTTGTAAATGAATTATACCGAAGTAATGTCACAACATGTTTATTCGGTATCACACATCTTCGTATATTATTAGTTGGAACTGATCTTGTCATGTATTCAACTGTCATTGTAACCCATGTATAAGCTGACCTAAGTTGTACACCTTGAGAACACTGACCACAGGGGGCGAACTTGTGGGAGACACTCCTAACTGGACTTTCAGGTATAAAAGGAGAAGCTCCACCCACAGTCTGTCTCTTGAGATCTTGGTAATAAAGGTAACTGGTCACAGAATGATCTTCTCTCAAGTATGGGCCTCGTGTGCATTTCTACTGTATAGTAAGGACATATTATTGGCGACGAGAAACTGGGATTTAAACCACGCGAGCATGGCCACTAGCAGCACAGAAGAGAGGTACTGTGTTGGTGATGATTGGGACGACTTTATTGAGAGACTACAGCAAAGTTTTGTCACTAAGGAATGGTTGAGACAGGATTCAGTCGACAACTGCAGGGCTCATCTCCTGACGGTTTGTGGATCCAGAACGTACTCCCTGATGAAGGACCTTCTAGCGCCAAAGAAGCCAGCGGACAAGACGTTTGAAGAGCTCAGTAAGTTGATCGGGAACACCTTAAACCGGCGAGCAGCAGGCACATGGCGAGACACCAGTTTTACACGCACCGGCGGCGAGAAGGGCAAAGCGTTCCAGACTTCGTGGCAGATCTCTGACGTCGGGCGAGCCTATGTAAGTTCACAGATGCATGCAGAGCAGAGATGCTGCGAGACTTTTTTATTGAGGGCATCGGGCACGCTGGGGTTTTCAGGAAACTGATTGAGACCAAAGACTTGACCTTGGAAGCGGCGGCTCTGATAGCCCAGACAATTATCTCAGGGGAGGAAGAGACCAGAATGATTTATGGCAACAATCTTGGCTCAAATGCGGCAAATGACCAGGGAGTCAACATTGTTAACGCGGCACACAGTTCTCTAGGCAGACTAGGGCAATCGGACATGCCCCAGCATGCAGTCAAACCCAAAGGGGGAATTCAACAGAGACAATGGCTAGCTGAACGGCGATTCATGCCATCACAATGGACAATGCGGCCAGTAATGGGGCCATCAACACCTGTTAAAAATGCGCTTCAGGACAGTTACAGAGACAGTCAGAGACGATCGACTGGTAATGGACCTTTTGTTTCCAACAATGGGGCCTCTAGCTCATGCTGGAGGTGTGGAGGCAAACAACCAGCCAGAGTTTGCAGGTATCAGCAATATACCTGCAGAAACTGCAACATCAGCGGTCACTTGGCGCGTATGTGCAGGAAGCCTGCAGCCAGGTTGATGTACGAGGAGGACGGGCCCGATGTAAGTCCTACAAGGCCAAATGAATACTGGGGGAAATCGCTGGAAGCTGAAGTTCAGCGAGTTCATGTGGAGTACATATACAGTTCATATACCAGGATGCCACCAATAATGATGAAAGTGCTGCTCAATGGCATCGCAGTATTAATGGAGCTGGACACGGGGGCCAGCCAGTCCCTGATGAGTATCAAACAGTTCGAAAGGTTGTGGGTGTCCAAGGCCAGGAGGCCAAAATTATTGTCGATTGACGCACTGCTACGGACATATACAAAGCAGATCATTCCGGTGCTAGGTAGCGCCATGGTCGTTGTGACCCACAAAGATTCGGAGAACAGGTTGCCACTCTGGATTGTCCTGGGGGACGATCCCGCACTACTGGGGAGGAGTTGGCTTGCTGCCATGAACTGGAAATGAGGCGATGTCAATGCAATTTCTTCTGTGGAGCGAGTATCATGCTCACAGGTCCTGGACAAATTTGACTCATTATTTCAACCCGGCATCGGCACTTTCATGGGGACCAAGGTAGTGATTCACATAAACCCGGACGCCAGGCTAGTACACCACAAGGCCAGAGCGGTGCCGTACGTGATGCGGGAAAAGATAGAATGCGAATTGGACCACCTGCTGAGGGAAGGCATCATCTCGCCAGTCGAATTCAGTGACTGGGTGAGCCCGATTGTGCCGGTGCTCAAGGCGGATGTGTCGGTCAGGATATGTGGCAATTACAAGGCCACCATCAATCGGGTGTCACTCCAAGACCAGTACCCACTACCGAGAGCGGAGGACCTCTTTGCGACGCTATCCGGTGGCAAACTTTAAAAAAAATTGGACCTGACCTCAGCTTACATAACCCAGGAGCTGGCGAGTGAGTCGAAGAAGCTGACCACCATCATGACACACAAGGGGTTGTTTGAGTATAACAGATGTCCGTTTGGGATTCGTTTGGCCGCCGCGATCTTTCAGCGAAATATGAAAAGCCTCCTCAAGTCAATTCCAAGAACGGTGGTTTTTCAAGACGACATCCTCATCACGGGTCGCGATACTGAAGAACACCTCCACAACCTGGAGGAGGTGCTACGCAGACTGGACCGGGTAGGGCTGCGACTGAAAAAGGCAACGTGCGTCTTCTTAGCTCCAGAGGTAGAATTCCTGGGGAGGAGGGTAGCAGCAGACGGGATCAAACCTACTGCATCCAAAACGGAAGCGATCTAGAGAGCACCCAGACCCCGTACCAAGGCTGGGAACTCAACATTCAGGGGTATTCAACATTCAGGAAGGATAGACAGAAAGGAAAAGAGGTGGGGTAGCATTACTGGTTAAAGAGGAAATTAATGCAATAGTAAGGAAGGACATTAGCTTGGATGATGTGGAATCTGTATGGGTGGGGCTGCGGAATACCAAAGGGCAGAAAACACTAGTGGGAGTTGTGTACAGACCACCAAAAAGCAGTAGTGAGGTTGGGGACAGAATCAAACAAGAAATTAGGGATGCGTGCAATAAAGGTATAGCAGTTATCATGGGTGACTTTAATCTACATATAGATCGTGCTAACTAAATTGGTAGCAATACAGTGGAGGAGGATTTCCTGTGTGTATTAGGGGTGGTTTTCTAGACCAATATGTCGAGGAACCAACTGGAGGGCTGGCCATCCTAGACTGGGTGATGTGTAATCAGAAGGGACTAGTTAGCAATCTTGTTATGCGAGGCCCCTTGGGGAAGAGTGACCATAATATGGTAGAATTCTTTATTAAGATGGAGAGTGACACGGTTAATTCAGAGACTAGGGTCCTGAACTTAAGGAAAGGTAACTTCGATGGTATGAGACATGAATTGGCTAGAATAGACTGGCAAATGATACTTAGAGGGTTGACGATAGATAGGCAATAGCAAACATTTAAAGATTACATGGATTAACTTCAACAGTTGTACGTCCCTGTCTGGAGTAAAAATAAAACGGGGAAGGTGGCTCAACCGTGGCTAACAAGGGAAATTAAGGATAGTATTAAATCCAAGGAAGAGGCATATAAATTGGCCAGAAAAAGCAGCAAACCTGAGGTCTGGGAGAAATTTTGAATTCAGCAGAGGAGGACAAAGGGTTTAATGAGGAGGGAGAAAATAGAGTATGAAAGGAAGCTTGCCGGGAACATAAAAACTGACTGCAAAAGCTTCTATAGATATGTGAAGAGAAAAAGATTAGTGAAGACAAACGTAGGTCCCTTGCAGTCAGATTCAGGTGAATTTATAATGGGGAACAAAGAAATGGCAGACCAGTTGAACAAATACTTTGGTTCTGTCTTCACGAAGGAAGACACAAATAACCTTCCGGAAATACTAGAGGACCGAGGTCTAGTGAGAAGGAGGAACTGAAGGAAATCCTTACTGGCGGGAAATTGTGTTTGGGAAATTGATGGGATTGAAGGCCGATATATCCCCGGGGCCTGATAGCCTGCATCCTAGAATACTTAAGGAAGTGGCTCTAAAAATAGTGGATGCATTGGTGATCATTTTCCAACAGTCTATCGACTCTGGATCAGTTCCTATGGACTGGAAGGTAGCTAATGTAACACTACTTTTTTAAAAAGGAGGGAGAGAGAAAGCGGGTACTTGTAGACCGGTTAGCCTGACATCAGTAGTGGGGAAAATGTTTGAATCAATTATTAAAGATGAAATAGCAACGCATTTGGAAAGCAGTGGTAGGATCTGTCCAAGTCAGCATGGATTTATGAAAGGGAAAGCATGCTTGACAAATTTTCTGGAATTTTTTGAGGATGTGACTAGTAGAGTGGACAAGGAGAACCAGTGGATGTGGTGTATTTGGACTTTCAAAAGCTTTTTGACAAGGTCCCACACAAGAGATTGGTGTGCAAAATTAAAGCACATTATATTGGGGGTAATGTATTGAAATGGATAGAGAACTGGTTGTCAGACAGGAAGCAGAAAGTCGGGATAAATGTGACCTTTTCAGAATGGCAGGCAGTGACTAGTGGGGTTCTGCAGGGCTCAGTGCTGGGATCCCAGCTATCTACAATGTATATTTATGATTTAGATGAAGGAATTGAGTGTAATGTCTCCAGGTTTGCAGATGACACTAAGCTGGGTGGTGATGTGAGCTGCGAGGAGGACGCAAAGAGGCTGCAGGGTGACTTGGACAGGTTAGGTGAATGGGCAAATGCATGGCAGATGCAGTATAATGTGGATAAATGTGAGGTTATCTACTTTGGGAGCAAAAACACGAAGGCAGAATATTATCTGAAAGGCGGCAGATTAGGAAAAAGGGAGGTGCAACGAGACCTGGGTGTCATGGTACATCAGTCATTGAAAGTTGGCATGCAGGTACAGCAGGCGGTGAAGAAGGCAAATGGCATGTTGGCCTTCATAGATAGACGATTTGAGTATAAGAGCAGGGAGGTCTTACTACAGTTGTACAGGGCCTTGGTGAGGCCTCATCTAGAATATTGTGTTCAGTTTTGGTCTCCTAATCTGAGGAAGGACGTTCTTGTTATTGAGGGAGTGCAGCGAAGGTTCACCAGACTGATTCCCGGGATGGCAGGACTGACATATGAGAAGAGACTGTATCGAGAGACTGGGCCTGGATTCACTGGAGTTTAGAAGGATGAGAGGGGATCTCATAGAAACATATAACATTCTGACGGGACTGGACAGGTTAGATGCAGGAAGAATGTTCCCGATGTTGGGGAAGTCCAGAACCAGAAGACACAGTCTAAGGATAAGGGATAAGCCATTTAGGCAAAAGGGATCAAGGGGTACGTAGAGAAAGCAGGAAAGGGGTACTGAGGTGAATGATCAGCCATGATCTTATTGAATGGTGGTGCAGGCTCGAAGTGCCGAATGGCATACTCCTGCACCTATTTTCTATGTTTCTATGTTTCACCAACCGAGACCATGGCCTTGATCACATAAAGGAGCAGGCACTGCAAAGACTTTACATTATGTGAAACAATGAGCTTCATAATATGGAATTTCAACGTTAATAGAAAGGGTACTCACCCTGACTATCCCAGTGCGGTCGTTGAACTTCTTGCGACATTGTGTCGCCGTTCTGGTCACCGTGTTCCTGACAGAAATGTGCTGTGCCGCCTCCCTCCATAGCCTTCGGAACACTCTTAAAACAGGCTTCCTTCCAGCTGGAGACCGCAGCACATTCCATCTCCTCTCAACTGCATCTATTAAGGCATCGATGGCCGTGGCCGGGAAGCGGTGGGTGCGAAGGCAACCTTCTTGCTCCTCCATTTTCCTGCTCTGATCAGAGTGAAAAGATGAAACTGCGCATGCCATACTTATTTTACCATGCCTTTAAGAATTGGCTTTCCCCAGGATGTATAGCGGCTTTCGGATCATGTGCATCTCTTCTTCAAATTTAATGCTGAGATTTTCGGTTCCAGCACTCAAGGAGAATTGTGGAATGATTGATTTAGCGCTCCCTTTCCCTCTCGCTGCGCTGAATCCTAATTTCCCGGTCGGCGCCGCAAACTTTTCGACAGCGCTACAGTTACCGCCCCGACAGGATTAACACCTCAAAATGGGCAATACCGAATTTCCAGCCCCAGGTCTTTTCCCTCATCATTTAATTAATGGAGAAATTTCAGCCATTACTATTCACAGAACATCTTCTACAGTCCAGGCAGGCATCAGATCGATCACCCCAACACACAATATCACTTTAGGATTCCACTGAGTCCAACATGTAATCGGCGCTACAAAGATGATTGGAGTTTTCCTGAGCAGCGAATCTCAGCCTGGAACCACTTATAAATTGAAAAAAATGCGTGTAAAATTTTCACAAAGCATAAATTCAAATTAAAGGCAGTTGCCGAGCCTTAAAGTCTGCTTCTGCATATTTACAGTATAAATGACACTAGAAATTAATCCAACACAGCACAAAATCACTTGCTAATTATTATAATTTTGGTCGCCTGACATAGAGGGAACGTCAATTCCTCTAATCTGAAAAACAGTGTCAATGTCAACAAAATGCCTACTCTGGGGTCCAATGAGAATGTGGATTATAACCAAGTATGTCATATAGTGATTCTTAACTGGAGAAAATGGCTCCTTAAAATGATCTCTATTGATCACATGATCCTGCTCTCCTGGACTCTCCAATGCACATCTTCTGTTCTCCATCTCTTCTCTTTCCAGCTCCCAGTTCTATGCAGTGCCACAACTGCACATCAATAGTGAGACAGGAACAGAGAGGAGAGACGGGCAGAAGAGAGTAGGGGAGTGGGATGGCGATGGTGTTGAATCCAGCACAGAACCAGGAGCAGGTGAGTGCACTCCCACAGTGAGCAGCAAAAGTACCATTCACCACAATTCCACAGCACTGGACACTGAACTGGAGCTGAGTGGACTGCAGACCAGGCAGGAGCAGAAGGATGCAATCTAAGGGGTGCTGATTTTGAAAGCACTTGTGTTGCAAAAATGGAGCCAATGGCAGACATGCAATTCTGCTGCCATCAGTTGCTTTTGGAAATGTAAGCGTTTTGATCTACCATGTTTCAATGGCAGCAAAGACTACGCAACTCTGCTGACACCCTCCCCTGCCGCAGCAGTATAACAACCGTTGTGCCTTCAGGCATGTTTCAACATCTCAATCTATATCTATTCCCCACAACCTCTAATCAATTTCACAATCAGAGATTGCTGCTGCTTCTTTTCGAAGGAGTTGCTCTTAACTTTCTTTTCCTGGGAGTCTGAAACAGATGTGAGGGAGAGGAAGAGGGAAAGTGACATTTCTATTCAGCTCTGGTCTCGCTTGAGGCTAGATGATGAGTGTCAGCAAACTTTTTATCTAGGGGGATAGCACTGCATCAAATCCCAATATACCCTCACACCATGACAACACATGTGCACTTTATAGCAGGGTCCTTAGCTGCTTGCCTGGAGATGCTGCGGCCAATTGTAAGAGATCAGCTAATCCAGCATGGACCAGCGATTGAAAATGGGACCTTTCTAATCTGTCAGGCTCAGTACCACATTGCACTCTACATTTACCTACTGAGCCACAATAAGGTGGGGAGGGTGGAGAACTTATCGAACTATTTTAGAAAAGTGCACCATCCAATACCCCTGCTTAAGAACAGTAACAGCTGACTCCAAGCTCGTTTGGATCAAACAACTTTTCACCCGGGCGCAGGACTGCTAACGACTCCCACTAAATTCCGCGGGTGTTTAGTGGTGACGTTAACTGGTAGCACCCCACTGCGCCGACAATGACAGTGTCATCACCGTGCGCAGTGACCCATTTTCGCACCAGTCGCGGTCCGTTGCATGGTGGGTCGTGGGGTCCATGCCGCGATCTGGCAGTCTGGCACTTCGCTTGACTGCCGGGCTGATGCCACGGCACCCCAATCCCCGGTGGTTCAGGTTGGGGCCCGCAGAGTTGGCAGCTTGGCCCTCCCCTTTAATGAAGGGGAGGACCCTCTCAACGCGGCAGTGTTACGTGTCCCAGCGCATAGCGCTGTGCCCCTCTCCAATTGCTTCCGCCCCGCTGGCGGACCAGAGAGCAAGTGGAGCGCATTATTTTGCACTCCACTTGCTCTCGGGGGTGATAACCTCAATATTGCAAGCGAGGTGGGACTCCTGCTTCACAGCTGTTACCGCCCCCAAACATGGCACTATGCAATTTCACTCCCAAAGAATATTATGTAGTACTGAAGGGCACAACTGTACGATCAACATGTGAACAGTGACGGTCAGAGACTGACCGTACAGGAAGATGTATCAACATATGACTTCATTCACCATTATACTGTCGTCAGCAGCACAGATAACCACTTGTGTTTACTTGTTTCGCACTTATACGCTGGAAGTGTTTATTTTGAACTATAGTTATGTCAGAATGACTAGCAAAATAAAATTTAACGGAAATTTCTGTGGTTAAATTATATTTAAAAATAAAAATTAGTTAATTGCTCAGATTTAAATATTTTAAAAAAATATAGACAGGCTCCGTTAAGAACTCTTTATCCCACTGGGTCCAAAAGTCCTTTTTCAACCTCGTTTTGTTTACACTTCGGGGGCAGAGTGCCTTCAGCTGCACTGCTGTGACAGCAGTATCTGGCTGGAGCTGGTGTGATGGAAACTATTTTTCAAACAAAAACATTTTGATGGCAATTGCCTAGCTGCAAAACACTTCACAGTGGCCAAGCATCAGACCCCAATGAGACAAGTAAAACTGAAAATAAAATACATTTCTAAATCCTCACTTCAAAAATCACGTGAAAAATCTCAAGCCTATTTGCTGGGAAACCTCAATGGGTTTGAAAGTGATACTTCAGATTATATAGAACTTACAGCAAAGACAGATCATTTAGCCCAACAGGTTTGTGCTGGTGTTTATGCTCCACATGAACCTCCTCCCACCTTACTTCATCTCACCCTGTCAACATATCCTTCTATTCCTTTCACCGTCATGTGTTTTCCTAGCTTCCCCTTAAATGCATTTATGCTATTCGCCTGAATTCTCTATTGGATTTATTCGTGTCTGTTTTATATTCATGGCGACTAATTTTGGACGCCTTCACAAGTAGAAATATTTTCTCTACGACTACCCTAACGAACTCTTGATTCTTGTTTTGAACGCAAAGGGTAGCATGTGTGGATTGGATTGTTAGAGAGCTGTTCACATTTCAGGGATACGCAGGGGGTGGTAGGATTGCCAACTCTGGTTGCACATTTCCCTGGAAATTTCATCACACAATCTCCTGCCTCCAAACACCCTGCCCAGTTAACCAGACTTTATTTCCCCTCCATCTGCAATAATTTTATAACTAATAGATAATAAGTGGCTAGAAATTCTGTTGCGACCCGTTTGGGACGATAACTTTTGAGAAGTGAGAAAAGTACCAGGCGATAATTCTTTTTTCATCCCGGCAACTTCAGCTTTAGCGCTCCAAGAGGGAAGTAGAGCGCTAAATTAAGCGCTACCACTTCCCTTCGAGTGCTAAAGTGTAAGAGGGGCGATAGCGGCAGAGCGCTGAAGAATGTTCAGTGCAGTGCTGCCAGCATCAGAGGCTTCTTCCCTTGCTTAAAGGGAAGGGCCAATGATGGGTTGCAAGATTCTTCCTCTTCATTCTGTGGGGCCACGGGACCTGCGCGACTTCCATTATAGCCGTAGGCACTCTAAGAGAGTGGAGGGCTGCGGAATCTAGCAGCAATGCGCCGTCAAAAACAATCAGCAGACATCAGACTGGTGCGAAGAATAAAGTTGCCCTACCTAACCATCACTGCCTTTAAATAGCGCTCCCCAAGTGGCCAGCCGAAATGACAATGCCTCCTGTTGCTACGGTTGCTGACGTCCGCCGATGCAGCAGGGGGCGACAGCGGTAATGCGGCGCTGCGCACTGGATGACATCACAATCTACAGGGCACAAGAGAGTGAGGCGCTAAGTGTGAGCACCAGCGCAAAAACGCCAGGGAAGTTTGCGGGCAACGGTGAATTCACCGCACCTGGTCAGTAACCCCTTCCCGCCCCGTTACTGCCTCCCACAGGTGCGAATTTCCCCCCCAAGGTGTACAAAGAAAATGAAAAATACAACACAATGTTTTTTTAATGCCTTAATGACTTTTCTCCTGGATTGTCCACAGCAGTGTCCAGTAGATTATTTGTTAATTGCCCTGGAGGATTGGCAACACTATGAGGGGAGGGGTGGGGGGCGGGGAATGGGAAAAGTAGCCAGGTTCCCACCCTGATAGCAATCGAATGGCCACTACAGGAAAGTGAGCAGGCGTACATACTGCGGAGCAGAATTAAGACAGCAAATACAATGCTGGACTACGTCTGCAATGAAACAACAACTAACGAACTTAACACTTTTTAAGAACATAAGAAATAGGAGCGGGAGTAGGCCACATGACCCTTCAAGCCTGCTCCACCATTTAATACAATCATGGCTGATCCGATCATGGACTCAGGTCCACTTCCCTGCCCGCTCTCCAGAACCTTTATTCCCTTATCGTTTAAGAAACTGTCTATTTCTGTCTTAAATTTATTCAATGTCCCAGCTTCCACAGCTCCCTGAGGCAGTGAATTCCACAGATCCACAACCCTCTGAGAGAAGAAATGTCGACTCATCTCAGTTTTAAATGGGCGGCCCCTTATTCTAAGATTATGTCCTCTAGTTCTAGTCTTCCCTATCAGTTGAAACATCCTCTCTGCATCCACCTTGTCAAGCCCCCTCATAATCTTATACGTTTCGATAAGATCACCTCTCATTCTTCTGAATTCCAATGAGTCGAGGCCCAACCTACTCAACCTTTCCTCATAAGTCAGCCCCCTCATCTCTGGAATCAACCTAGTGAACCTTCTCTGAACTGCCTCCAAAGCATGTATATCCTTTCATAAATATGGAAACCAAAACTGCATGCAGTATTCCAGGTGTGGCCTCACCAATACCCTGTACAACTGTAGCAAGACTTCCCTGCTTTTATACTCCATCCCCTTTGCAATAAAGGCCAAGATTCCATTGGCCTTCTTGATCACTTGCTGTACCTGCATACTAACCTTTTGTGTTTCATGCACAAGTACCCCCAGGTCCCGTTGAACTGCAGCACTTTGCAATATTTCAACATTTAAATAATAACTTGCTCTTTGATTTTTTTCTGTCAAAGTGCATGACCTAACACTTTCCAACATTATACTCCATCTGCCAAATTTTTGCCCACTCACTTAGCCTGTCTATGTCCTTTTGCAGATTTTTTGTGTCCTCCTCATACATTGCTTTTACTCCCATCTTTGTGTCATCAGCAAACTTGGCTACGTTACACTCAGTCCCTTCCTCCAAGTCATTAATCATTAATATAGATTGTAAATAGTTGGGGTCCCAGCACTGATCCCTGCGGCATCCCACTGGTTACTGATTGCCAACCCGAGAATTAACCATTTATCGCTACTCTCTGTTAGTTAGCCAATCCTCTATCTATGCTAATATATTACCCCCAACCCTGTAAACTTTTATCTTGTGCAGTAATCTTTTATGTCATCATTATTGGCAATCCCTTGAAGCGAGGATGACTTGCTTCCAAGCCAAAAAGGGATTAGTTCACAGGTGTTTCAATGAAGGACCTAATATTCCCGATCCCGAACTACGTCGTGAAGTGTGGAAGATGCCTGTGCATGGATTTTTTAACATGTGGTGGCCGTTGCACACCAGCCACCACACAGGCTTGACAGAGCTAGATCTTGGTCCAGTGGCAAGGATTACCCAAGACTAACTGGAGACCAGCTCTGCTGCACAAAGCTAGCGTGCACACATATCGCAGTGTGGGCTGGCCCGTGCTGCCCCTGGGCCCTCGCCTCTTCTGGGCCCCAGATTCACGCCTCTCCTGGGCCCTGGTCACTTCTCTCTATGGACTTTTGCCGCTCCTTCGCCCCTCCTGTTGTGCCTACCTGCACTGCAATCAGCGACCTGGCTTCATAGCCGTCGCCCACCTGCAGCAGCACGCGCTGCTCCCTGCAGTGGTATGCCGCCGCACGCTGCTCCCTCCAATGGCCCCGGCCTGCTGACGGTCTTGCAGGCCCAGACCGCACCAATTTCCGGGCCAGGCCGCCACACACTGCTGCCTCCAATGGCCCCAGCCTGCTGATGCCCCCGGAAATCGGCGCTGTCCTGGCCTGCAAGAACCTTTTATATGGCATTTTGTCAAATGCCTTCTGGAAGTCCAAATACACCACATCCACTGGTTCCCCTTTATCACCCTGTTCGTTACACCCTCAAAGAATTCTAGCAAATTTATCAAACATGACCTCCTCTTCATAAATCCTTGCTGACTCTGCCTGACCGAATTTTGCTTTTCCAAATGTCCTGCTGCTGCTTCTTTAATAATGGACTCCAACATCTTCCCAACCACAGATGATAGGCTAACTGGTCTATAGTTTCCTGCTTTTTGTTTGCCTCCTTTTTTAAATAGGAGCATTACATTTGCAGTTTTCCAATCTGCTGGGACCTTCCCAGAATCCAGAGAATTTTGGTAAATTACATGCATCCACTATCCCTGCCGTTACTGCTCTTAAGACCCTTTTTCTTAAATAATTACAAAAAATGTAAATAGCAAAGAAAGCCACACCGTAATAGAAAATAGACAGAGATAGAGACGTGGTACAATTTGAAATTACATCGAAAATTAACAGAAATTACCCATGGATCACTTCTGAATGGCAACAGGTTCTGCTGCAGGCTAATGCGGCAGCCCTTTTGAGCATAGCAAGGCTGCACCAACAGCAAATAGAGGATTAACCAGATCATTTGGTTTTGGTGGTTGAGGGAAAAATACTGTACAGGATATAAATATCTACTTAGAAACATAGAAACATAGAAAATAGGTGCAGGAGTAGGCCATCCAGCCCTTCGAGCCTGCACCACCATTCAATAAGATCATGGCTGATCATTCACCTCAGTACCCCTTTCCTGCTTTTTCTCCATACCCCTTGATCCCTTTAGCCGTAAGGGCCATATCTAACTCCCTCGTGAATATATCCAATGAACTGGCATCAACAACTCTCTGCGGCAGGGAATTCCACAGGTTAACAACTCACTGAGTGAAGAAGTTTCTCCTCATCTCAGTCCTAAATGGCCTACCCTTATCCTAAGACTGTGTCCCCTGGTTCTGGACTTCCCCAACATCAGGAACATTCTTCCCGCATCTAACCTGTCCTGTCCCGTCTGGTCAGAATTTTATATGTTTCTATGAGATCCCCTCTCATCCTTCTAAACTCCAGTGCATAAAGGCCCAGTTGATCCAGTCTCTCCTCATATGTCAGTCCTGCCATCCCTGAAATCAGCCTGGTGAACCTTCGCTGCACTCCCTCAATAGCAAGAACTTCCTTCCTCAGATTAGGAGACCAAAACTGAACACAGTATTCCAGGTGAGGCCTCACCAAGGCCCTGTACAACTGCAGTAAGACCTCCCTGCTCCTATACTCAAATTCCCTAGCAATGAAGGCCAACATGCCATTTGTCTTCTTCACCGCCTTGCATGCCAACTTTCAATGACTGATGAACCATGACATCCAGGTCTCGTTGCACCTCCCCTTTTCCTAATCTGCCGCCATTCAGGTAATATTCTGCCTTCGTGTTTTTGCCACCAAAGTGGATAACCTCACATTTATCTACATTATACTGCATCTGCCATCCATTTGCCCACTCACCTAACCTGTCCAAATCACTCTGCAGCCTCTTAGCATCCCCCTCACAGCTCACACAGCCACCCAGTTTAGTGTCATCTGCAAACTTGGAGATATTACACTCAATTCCTTCATCTAAATCATTGATGTATATTGTAAAGAGCTGGGGTCCCAGCACTGAGACCTGCGGCACTCCACTAGTCACTGCCTCCCATTCCGAAAAGGACCTGTTTATGCCAACTCTCTGCTTCCTGTCTGCCAACCAATTCTCTATCCACGCCAGTACATTACCCCCAATACCATGTGCTTTGATTTTGTACACCAATCTCTTATGTGGGACCTTGTTAAAGGCCTTTTGAAAGTCTAAATACACCACATCCACTGGTTCTCCCTTGTCCACGCTATTAGTTACATCCTCAAAAAATTCCAGAAGATTTGTCAAGCATGATTTCCCTTTCATAAATCCATGCTGACTCGGACCGATCCTGTCACTGCTTGCCAAATGCGCTGCTATTTCATCCTTAATAACTGATTCCAATATTTTCCCTACTACTGATGTCAGGCTAACAGGTCTATAATTACCCGTTTTCTCTCTCCCTCCTTTTTTAAAAAGTGGTGTTACATTAGGTACCCTCCAGTCCATAGGAACTGATCCAGAGTCGATAGACTGTTGGAAAATGATCACCAATGCATCCACTATATCTAGGGCCACTTCCTTAAGTACTCTGGGATGCAGACAATCAGGCCCCGGGGATTTATCGGCCTTCAATCCCATCAATTTCCCCAACACAATTTCCCGCCTAATAAGGATATCCTTCAGTTCCTCCTTCTCACTCGACCCTCGGTCCCCTAGTACATCCGGAAGGTTATTTGTGTCTTCCTTCGTGAAGACAGAACTAAAGTACTTGTTCAATTGGTCTGTCATTTCCTTGTTCCCCATTATAAATTCAGCTGAATCCGACTGCAAGGGACCTACGTTTGTCTTCACTAATCTTTTTCTCTTCAGATATCAAAAGAAGCTTCTGCAGTCAGTTTCCTCTCGTACTCTATTTTCCCCCTCTTAATTAAACCCTTTGTCCCCCTCTGCTGAATTCTAAATTTCTCCCAGTCCTCAGGTTTGCTGCTTTTTCTGGCCAATTTAAATGCCTCTTTCTTGGATCTAACACTACCCTTAATTTCTCTTGTTAGCCACGATTGAGCCACCTTCCCTGTTTTATTTTTAATCCAGACAGGGATGTACAACTGTTGAAGTTCATCCATGTGATCTATAAATGTTTGCCATTGCCTATCCACCGTCAATCCTTTAAGTATCATTTGCCATTCTATTCTAGCCAATTCACGCCTCATGCCGTCGAAGTTAGCTTTCCTTAAGTTCAGGACCCTAGTTGCTGAATTAACTGTGTCACTCTCCATCTTAATAAAGAATTCTACCATATTATGGTCACTCTTCCCCAAGGGGCCTCACACAACAAGATTGCTAATTAGTCCCTTCTCATTACACATCACCCAGTCTAGGATGGCCAGCTCTCTAGTTGTTTCCTCGACATATTGGTCAAGAAAACCATCCCTAATACACTCCAGGAAATCCTCCTCCACCACATTGCTGCCAGTTTGGTTATCTCAATCTATATGTAAATTAAAGTCGCCCATGATAACTGCTGTACCTTTATTGCACACATCCCTTATCTCTTGTTTGATGCTGTCCCCAACCTCACTACTACTGTTTGGTGGCCTGTACACAACTCCCACCAGTGTTTTCTGCCCTTTGGTATTCCATAGCTCCACCCATACAGATTCCACATCATCCAAGCCAATGTCCTTCCTTACTATTGCATTAATTTCCTCTTTAACCAGCAACGCCACCCCGCTTCCTTTTCCTTTCTGTCTACCCTTCCTAAATGTTGAATACCCCTGGATGTTGAGTTCCCAGCCTTGGTCACCCTGGAGCCATGTATCTGTGATGCCAATTACATCATATCCATTAACTGCTATCTGCGCAGTTAATTCATCCACCTTATTCCGAATACTCCTCGCATTGAGGCATAGAGCCTTCAGGCTTTTAACACACTTTGCCCCTTTAGAATTTTGCTGTAATGTGGCCCTTTTTGTTTTTTGCCTTGGGTTTCTCTGCCCTCCACTTTTACTATTCTTGGTTGTTCTTGAAACAGACATGGCATATGCCAGGAAAAGTGAGTATCAGAAGTACAGCCCTCCAATGTAGTGAGAATGGCTTCCGAGGTTGTAGAAATCACCTGCAAACTCCTGACAGCAAATTCCCTGCAATGTGGTTAGCAAGAGCCGTTCCCTTAGGCAAGCAGGCAGTTGTGAAGTGTACGTTTTTATGTGATTATTTCAACTATCATTGTCAACTCACATAAGGTTCAGAAAGCCCGTGAATCATGTGCACACCCAGTAACAGCTGCAACGTCACATTAAAAAGCCTGTTCATAGTCTGTTTAGAAGCTCTTAAATGCTTGAGTTAGGTTACCCGCCTCTCCCGAACGGGTCTCTGGCGCGCTGAGAAACGGGCTGGGGTTAAAGCTGGAAGTCGAGGGGATGAAGGCAGCTTCCCGACACGCTGTCAATTTCAGCGCGTTTAACAGCCCGCACTCATTGCAAAGGGAACATTCCGGCCTTGGTCAGCTCCTGTCTTAAACCTAGTGTCATAGAGAAAGGAAAATATCGTTGAAGAGCTTTATGTTGCTATTCCAATACAGGTGTACGTGTCAATTCAGGAGTGTATTTACTCATGTATGTGTGCGCGGTTCAACCTTTCCCAACTTGGAAATTTCTCTGCTTCAATCGCTCAGTTTTTATAAACACCCCTTCGCCCAAACAAACAAAAACGTTGGTATGCTCATGAGCTTGTTGAATATCTTCATTCCACAGGTGAAGGTGGCCACGTCATTTTAGGAATAAAACCATGTCAAGAATTCACCAAATCTGTGAGGTATTTTATTCGTAGAGTTGATTGCATTTTAATTTTATTTTGTTAACTTTATAAATAAACTTGCTTTTTAGTATTGCAATTTTAGTCTAGCCTTTGTTTGGTCTTCAATTTCTACAAGGCAGAGTTCAACAAATTCACACCACTGTTGCCACAGTGACCGGTTGAATATTTTTCGATGTTCAGAGTGCCTGTGAATATGAGGATTTTTTTTTTGGAGTGAGCCGGGCATTTGCCAGGTAGAAACCCATCATTGACCAAACCCTTCAGTGTCCAAACCAGACTCTCATGTGCCAACCGAAAACACTGGCAAAAGCTGACCAACAGTCTGCGAAAACAAGTAAGTATATGGAAAGTGCAGTGGGACGTGGGTAACTGAAGCTGTAGGTATGCCAAACATTCCTTGACTCGTATAACAGTATAATAAAATGGGTGAATTCCAGTTACTTTTACTTAACAATTGAATAGATTAGAAATCTGTGAAAATATGAAACAGCAACTGCTGAAAATCTGAAATAAAAATGGAAAATGCTGGAAATACACAAATTTGTGCTGCTCTCAAACTTTCTGATCCAACTCCCTCTCTCCCACCTCCCCCTCACCCCTGACCAACCAGTACTGCCCTTGAGTTTTCCTCTCTGTCAATCCAACCGCATGCTAATTTGGGCTTTCCCCTCCAGCTCAGGGGTTTTCTTCAACTTCTCACAGCATTACCCTTGGGTATTCCTTTCTCACTGTGCTTCCTTCCATTCCCCTCCACCCCCCCACTCCCCCACTTGAAGACCCAAAATAGGAGTGTCAGATTAGATTTTTCTGCTCAAGTCTCTGGAGTTCTGGAGTGGGACTTGAACCCACAACCTTCTGACTTAGAGACGAGTGTGCTACCCACTGAGCCACAACTGAAACATTAGCAGTAAAAGGGAGGCGGGAGCTGCTGGCTCCAGATGTTAAGTGCTTTTTATGGCACTCCTTGTACAATCCAATATGGGAATTACAGTCTCTGTCGCAGGTGGGACAGACAGTTGTTGAAGGAAAGGGTGGGTGGGATAGGTTTGTCACACGCTCTTCCCGCTGCCCGCGCTTGGCTTCTGCATGCTCTCGACGATAAGACTTGAGGTGCTCAGCACCCTCCTGGATGCACTTTCTCCACTTA
Source organism: Pristiophorus japonicus (assembly GCF_044704955.1). Classification (NCBI taxonomy): domain Eukaryota; kingdom Metazoa; phylum Chordata; class Chondrichthyes; family Pristiophoridae; genus Pristiophorus; species Pristiophorus japonicus. Next base: position 193,380,919 of record NC_091980.1, on the reverse strand, counting down.
GGGCGGTCTTTGGCCAGGGACTCCCAGGTGTCGGTGGGGATGTTACATTTTATCAAGGAGGCTTTGAGGGTGTCCTTGAAACGTTTCCTCTGCCCACCTTGGGCTTGCTTGCCGTGTAGGAGTTCCGAGTAGAGCGCTTGCTTTGGGAGTCTCGTGTCAGGCATGCGAACAATGTGGCCCACCTAGCGGAGCTGGTCGAGTGTGGTCAGTGCTTCAATGCTGGGGATGTTGGCCTGGTCAAGAACACTAACATTGGTGCGTCTATCCTCCCAGGGGATTTCATCATCATCATAGGCAGTCCCTCGGACCGAGGATGACTTGCTTCCACGTCAAAAAGTTCACAGGTGTTTCAATGATGGTCCTAAAATTCCAGGTCCAAATTAAATCTTGAAGGATGGAAGATGCCTGTGCTTGGATTTTTTTAACGTGTGGTGACCGTTGCACACCAGCCACCACACGGGCTTGACAGAGCTAGGACTTGGTCCAGTAGCAAGGATTAACCAAGACGATTGGAGACCTGCTCTGCTGCACGGACCGAGTGCGCACACATATTGCAGTGTGGGCTGGCCCGTGCTGCCCCTGGGCCTTCACCTCTTCTGGGCCCCGAACTCGCGCCTCTCCTGGGCCCCGATCACATCCCTCTACAATCACTCGCCGCTCCTTCGCTCTGACCTCGCCGCTCCTTGAGTACCTGCCCATGCTCCAATCACCGACCTGGATCTTGGTGATGTCCCTTTTCACTGCCGTTGCTCTCCTGCTCCAACACATACTGCTCCCTGCAATGGTATGCTGCCACGCTGCTCATTCCACTCCCCGGCCTGCTCCGATGGTGCTCACAGGCCAGGGGCCGCATAGACTGCTGGGCTAGGCTGCCACACTGCTCCTTCTGCTCCAATGGTGCACCAGGGGATTTGTAGGATTGTTGATTGCACATTGTTGATAAAGTGTTAATGGTTACTCAACTTGTTATTAATGGTTACTCAACTTGTTTTGCAGGTTTTGTAGTCCCTGCTGCATATTTTCCTTACTCAGCATACACTGCATACTAACTACACTGGGCTAAAGTATACAGGGTCAGTCTAGATAAGGTTGGTAGTCTTGTATTTAAGCATGAGAATAGAGCAAAGGGAGGCTAGTACTTTCAGTACTTGCACATCAGCATCTAATGTACTCGGGTCGGAGCTGGAGGTACCCAGTCAGTGTAACCTCTGAATCTGGCCTGACTCCCAGACGACCAAACAGATTTTCTCGAGGGTCCAGGGGGGCCGTTTCTGTAACGGCATCAAAATGACACCAGGAGAACTTGAAGACCCAAAATAGCAGGCCTGAACAAGGAAGGAAAATAAATACATCTCGTACCAAGTATGAGAGACGTTTTTTTGCTTTTAATGTCAGGCAAATGGAGGGATGCTGAACAAAGATTCTTTCTGCTGGCACTTCTCCTCTGATGTTCTTTCTCATTTCAGTGAATTCACATCTGTAAATCCTCGCTGGTTTACTTCATTTCTTTTTAAACGCTAGGTTGACAAGGGTTTTTTGTGCACATGAAAAATTCCAGGGCTGTTATCTGATACTGATTCATCTGATGACATACAATTTGTTTTAGATTGTTGTCATATCAGGTTGAACTCACAGTCACAGCAGAAAACAGCAATGTTGAAACTGCATGCATTGGCAATAATGACAATTTACGAAATTTTCCACTTTGTGCTCTTCTGAGTATACAAAATATGGGTCAATGAACAGAGTAATGGACACTTGAGCTATCCTGACCCCCACAAGCCTAGTTGGTGGAAGAAGCAAAAGTAATACCGTGTTCATTTATAATTTTGTATGTAAGATTTAGGACAAATTCATAGTAATAGCTAGCTAATTATTATTACAAAGACTCTTCATCATTTCTAGTAAGTACGCCACTGATTTGTTTACTGAGTTACAAATATAACTTGACTGGAATTTTGTTTCAAAGAAAATGTGAAATAAACAAGGGTGGAAGTGCTTACCACTCATTGGACAGAGATTCTTTGATACATAATTGAAGATTCCTTTATCATAGGATCATAGAATGATACAGTATCGAAGGAGGCCATTCGGCCCATCATTCCTATCCAATTAATCCATCTTCCCCGATCTTTCGTCATTTTTTCCCTGGTTAGAAGCATATGATTTATTCCCAACCTCCGCACATATCATGAAGGTTTTTAATTTATTATAAAACCTTACATTTCTCAGAAAGTCAAAGTACACTACATTTGTGACAGGGTTTGCAAAAATTTGTATGGACCCAAGTCTTACCTCTTTCTTCAACTAATACCTACAGGTTTATTGACACAACCAAATATTTTCTTTGCTCTCGAAACCAACTGGTTGGTTGACAACATCTGCAATTGTTGAAATTTCAATCAAAGCAACAACAGGTTGTTGAAACACAGAATGCAGAGCCCACTGGGCTGAAAATCAGGAGTGGCATTAGATTCCCTGCCGAAGTGTCAGGTTGATCCATTTTGCAACTTTTGTACGTAACTTATTTATTTTCCCCTCTCGCTCTGAATTTCCAGTATCCATCTGTTGATAATGTTTTGACAGCAGATGGGTTCCAACAGATGCAATTTCAGGATTCAAGTTGTTGCCAAAGCATATAAGATGACACAGCTCACTGGCAGTTAAGGAACGTGTGAGACGGAAACTCAAATTCATGTGCACGGCAGCCAAAATTCTGGCGAAAATAAATAAACCTGCCAATCTATTTTTTTGTTGTCCAGTGACCTCCCTTCTGAAAATTTCACACAGTAATAGGACAATATCAGGCTTGATGTGATGCTCCATATTGCCAAATAGCCTGGCAACATGACCCAGCTAAACTTTTCATCACCATCCTCAAATTTATGGCTGTTACTATGCTACCTAAATTTAAGCTATGGAGAGTCAAAAAACTTTTCCTAGCTTAACACTGGCAGGTCCGAAGGTGGGCAGTTTGGCTCTTCCCAGAAACTCACTTGCTTACTCAGGTTGAACTCGACTGCACAGAACATCAGTACTCTGAGCTGAGATTCAAACTAAACTATATCAAATCAATCACAAAGACGGCCTAATCTTACTTCTGTAACATTGCTTGCCTATCCTTGTAACAACCACAATTAAATTCTCATACAGGCTCGAGGGCCTTAAGGCATGCTCCTACTCCTAATTCTTATGTACGTTCATTTTCTTCAGGTTCAACTTCTCCAATGTTCTTCTCAAGGCCTTTAAAACTTTATCCAGCAAAAACTTCAACTTGTTCAAAACTTGTCACCCACATCCTATGCCACACAACGTCTTACTCACGATGAACCTTGTCCTCACAGAACTCTACCAGCTCCCCGTCCCCCCAGTGCATGATGGCAGACCAGTTGAACAAATACTTTAGTTCTGTCTTCACGAAGGAAGACACAAATAACCTTCCGGATGTACTAGGGGACCGAGGGTCTAGTGAGAAGGAGGAACTGAAGGATATCCTTATTAGGCGAGAAATTGTGTTCGGGAAATTGATGGGATTGAAGGCCGATAAATCCCCGGGGCCTGACAGTCTGCATCCCAGAGTACTTAAGGAAGTGGTCCTAGAAATAGTGGATGCTTTAGTGATCATTTTCCAACAGTCTATCAACTCTAGATCAGTTCCTATGGACTGGAGGGTAGCTAATGTAACATCACTTTTTAAAAAAGGAGGGAGAGAGAAAACAGGTAATTATAGACCGGTTAGCCTGACATCAGTAGTGGGGAAAATGTTGGAATCAATTATTAAAGATGAAATAACATCACATTTGGAAAGCAGTGACAGGATCAGTCCAAGTCAACATGGATTTATGAAAAGGAAATCATGCTTGACAAATCTTCTCGAATTTTTTGAGGATGTAACTAATAGCGTGGACAAGGGAGAACCAGTGGATGTGGTGTATTTGGACTTTCAAAAGGCTTTTGACAAGGTCCCACACAAGAGATTGGTGTACAAAATTAAAGCACATGGTATTGGGGGTAATGTACTGGCGTGGATAGAGAACTGATTGGCAGACAGGAAGCAGAGAGTCGGGATAAACAGGGCATTTTCAGAATGGCAGGCAGTGACTAGTGGAGTGCTGCAGGGCTCAGTGCTGGGACCCTAGCTCTTTACAATATACATCAATGATTTAGATGAAGGAATTGAGTGTAATATCTCCAAGTTTGCAGATGACACTAAACTGGGTGGCTGTGTGAGCTGTGAGGGGGATGCTAAGAGGCTGCAGGGTGACTTAGACAGGTTAGGTGAGTGGGCAAATGCATGGCAGATGCAGTATAATGTGGATAAATGTGAAGTTATCCACTTTGGGGGCAAAAACGCGAAGACAGAATATTATCTGAATGGTAGCAGATTCGGAAAAGGGAAGGTGCAATGAGACTTGGGTGTCATGGTTCATCAGTCATTGAAAGTTGGCATACAGGTGCAGTAGGTGGTAAAGAAGGCAAATGGTATGTTGGCCTTCATAGCTAGGGGATTTGAGTATAGGAGCAGGGAGGTCTTACTGCAGTTGTACAGGGCTTTGGTGAGGCCTCACCTGGAATATTGTGTTCAATTTTGGTCTCCTAATCTGAGGAAGAACATTCTTGTTATTGAGGGAGTGCAGCGAAGGTTCACCAGACTGATTCCCGGAATGGCCAGACTGACATATGAGGAGAGACTGGATCAACTGGGCCTTTATACTTTAGAGTTTAGAAGGATGAGAGGGGATCTCATAGAAACCTACAAGATTCTGACGGGACGGGATGGGACAGGTTAGATGCGGGTAGATTGTTCTCGATGTTGGGGAAGTCCAGAACCAGGGGACACAATCTGAGGATAAGGGGTAGGCCATTTAGGACTGAGATGAGCAGAAACTTCTTCACTCAGGGAGTTGTTAACCTGTGGAATTCCCTGCCGCAGAGAGTTGTTGATGCCAGTTCATTGGATATATTCAAGAGGGAGTTAGGTATGGCCCTTATGGTTAAAGGGATCAAGGGGTATGGAGAGGAAGTAGGAAAGGGGTACTGAGGGAATGATCAGCCATGATCTTATTGAATGGTGGTGCAGGCTCGAAGGGCCGAATGGCTTACTCCTGCACCTATTTTCTATGTTTCTATGTTTCTATGTAAGAAGGCAAATGGTATGTTGGCCTTCATAGCTAGGGGATTTGCGTATAGGAGCAGGGAGGTCTTACTGCAGTTGTACAGGGCCTTGGTGAGGCCTCACCTGGAAAATTGTGTTCAGTTTTGGTCTCCTAATCTGAGGAAGGATGTTCTTGCTATTGAGGGAGTGCAGCGAAGGTTCACCAGACTGATTCCCGGGATGGCTCGACTGACATATGAGAAGAGACTGGATCGACTGGGCCTTTATTCACTGGACTTTAGAAGGATGAGATGGGATCTCATAGAAACATATAACATTCTGATGGAACTGGACAGGTTAGATGCAGGAAGAATGTTGCCGATGTTGGGGAAGTTCAGAACCAGGGGACATAGGCTAAGGGTAAGGGGTAGGCCATTTAAGGACTGAGATGAGGAGAAACTTCTTCACTCAAAGAGTTGTTAAGCTGTGGAATTCCCTACTGCAGAGAGTTGTTGATGCCAGTTCATAAGAACATAAGAACATAAGAATTAGGAAGAAGAGTAGGCCATCTAGCCCCTCGAGCCTGCTCCGCCATTCAACAAGATAATGGCTGATCTGGCCGTGGACTCAGCTCCACTTACACGCCCACTCCCCATAACCCTTAATTCCCTTGTTGGTTAAAAATCTATCTATCTTTGATTTGAATACATTCAATGAGCTAGCCTCAACTGCTTCCTTGGGCAGAGAATTCCACAGATTCACAACCCTCTGGGAGAAGAAAATCCTTCTCAACTCGGTTTTAAATTGGCTCCCCCGTATTTTGAGGCTGTGCCCCCTAGTTCTAGTCTCCCCGACCAGTGGAAACAACCTCTCTGCCTCGATCTTTCTATCCCTTTCATTATTTTAAATGTTTCTATAAGATCACCCCTCATCCTTCTGAACTCCAACGAGTAAAGACCCAGTCTACTCAATCTATCATCATAAGGTAACCCCCTCATCTCCGGAATCAGCCTAGTGAATTGTCTCTGTACCCCCTCCAAAGCTAGTCTCTCCTTCCTTAAGTAAGGTGACCAAAACTGCACACAGTACTCCAGGTGCGGTCTCACCAATACCCTGTACAGTTGCAGCAGGACCTCCCTGCTTTTGTACTCCATCCCTCTCGCAATGAAGGCCAACATTCCATTCACCTTCATGATTACCTGCTGCACCTGCAAACTAATTTTTGGGGATTCATGCACAAGGACCCCCAGGTCCCTCTGCACTGCAGCATGTTGTAATTTCTCACCATTCAAATAATATTCTCTTTTACTGTTTTTTTTTCCAAGGTGGATGACCTCACATTTTCCGACATTGTATTCCATCTGCCAAACCTTAGCCCATTCGCTTAACCTATTTAAATCTCTTTGCAGCCTCTCTGTGTCCTCTACACAACCCGCTTTCCCACTAATCTTTGTGTCATCTGCAAATTTTGTTACACTACACTCTGTCCCCTCTTCTAGGTCATCTATGTATATTGTAAACAGTTGTGGTCCCAGCACCGATCCCTGTGGCACACCACTAACCACCGATTTCCAACCCGAAAAGGAGCCATTTATCCCGATTCTCTGCTTTCTGTTAGCCAGCCAATTCTCGATCCATGCTAATACATTTCCTCTGACTCCGCGTACCTTTATCTTCTGCAGTAACCTTTTGTGTGGCATCTTATCGAATGCCTTTTGGAAATCTAAATACACCACATCTATCGGTACACCTCTATCCACCATGCTCGTTATATCCTCAAAGAATTCCAGTAAATTAGTTACACATAATTTCCCCTTCATGAATTCATGTTGCGTCTGCTTGATTACACTATTCCTATCTAGATGTCCCACTATTTCTTCCTTAATAATAGCTTCAAACATTTTCCCCACTACAGATGTTAAACTAACCGGCCTATAGTTACCTGCCTTTTGTCTGCCCCCTTTTTTAAACAGAGGCGTTACATTAGCTGCTTTCCAATCCGATGGTACCTCCCCAGAGTCCAGAGAATTTTGGTAGATTTTAACGAATGCATCTGCTATAACTTCCCGCCATCTCTTTTAATACCCTGGGATGCATTTCATCAGGACCAGGGGACTTGTCTACCTTGAGTCCCATTAGCCTGTCCAGCACTACCCCCTTAGTGATAGTGATTGTCTCAAGGTCCTCCCTTCCCACATTCCCGTGACCAGCAATTTTTGGCATGGTTTTTGTGTCTTCCACTGTGAAGACCAAAGCAAAATAATTGTTTAAGGTCTCAGCCATTTCGACATTTCCCATTATTAAATCCCCCTTCTCATCTTCTAAGGGACCATTCAAGATATATTCAAGAGGGAGTTAGATATGGCCCTTACGTATAAAGGGAGAGAAAGCAGGAAAGGGGTACTGAGGTGAATGATCAACCATGATCTTATTGAATGGTGGTGCAGGCTCGAAGGTCCAAATGGCCTACTCCTGCACCTAGTTTCTCTGTTTCAAAATCCATGTTTTCTTGAACAAATCCTTCCATGGCCTTGCCACACAGTTCCTCTGCATCCCACTCCAGCCCTAGCGCTCAGTTCGCACCCTCCACTTTTCAAATCCGGACATCTGTATATCCTCTCCATCTTCTACCATTGCTCGCAGAGCTTCATCTATTTTGGTCCTGTACTGTACAAATCTCTTCAAAAATCTTGCCACATCTCTCTCCAGCTTTAAAAGTTTCCTCAAAACTGAATCCTTCAACTTTGGTCAAGCAACCAGCTTTTCTCCAAACTGCTCTTTGGTGTTGATTCCACCTTTTTACGCAGTGCCTTGGGGGCTGTTTCCTCTGTCAGCGATTTTTGCTCTTTTCCATGCTAGGGCCCCCTTGCAAGAATCGATAGATTCCCGAAGACACATGCCTTAACTTCAGTTATCTGAAGGAAAAGGGTGCCATTGTTGCAGAAAACTATATTCCTTTTATACAACAGAAATAATGTGTTCATAATTAAATCATTACTGACTCCCTTCTGCGCATGCGCAGAAGCAAGAGTTAGGACAAAAATCACTGACTCCACCCCCACCCCACCCCCCTCCAGCACAATTCCTACTAACCCTTTCCTGCACATGCGTCCAACACCTCGTTCCCTCCGATCCATCCAGCAGCAGCCCAGAGGCCCGCGCATCCGAACGCATCGCCGTGCTCCCGAGCCACCCGCTGCGCTGGGGAGAGTGGGAGCCGGGGAGAGCAAGAAGTGGGGAGAGAGAGCTTGGAGGGGGAAGAGAGCTTGCGTGGGGGAGAGCTTGGGGGGGGGGGGAAAGAGAGCTTGGGGGGGATGGAGCTTGGGGGTGAGGGAGCTTGGGGGTGGAAGAGAGCTTGGGGGTGGAAGAGTGTTTGGGGGGGAGAGAGCTTGCGGGGGAGAGAGCTTGGGGGGGGGGAGAGAGAGCTTGGGGGGGGGGAGAGAACTTAGGGGAAGGGACAGAGAGCTTGGGGGTGGAAGAGAGCTTGCGGGGGGAGAGAGAGCTTGGGAGTGAAAGAGAGCTTGGAGGGGGAGAGAGCTTGGGGGGGAGAGAGCTTGGGGTGGAGAGAGCTTGTGGGGGAGAGAACTTGGGGGAGAGGAGGAGGGAGCTTGGGGTGGAAAGAGCACTTGGGGGGGAGGAGGAGGGAGCTTGGGGGGGAAAGAGAACTTGGGGAGGAGGGGGAGAGAGCTTGGGACGGAAAGAGCTTGTGGGGGAGAGAACTTGGGGGAAGGGAGAGAGAGCTTGGGGGAAGGGAGAGAGAGCTTTGTGGGGGGGAGAGAGCTTGCGGAGGGAGAGAGCTTGCAGGGCGGAGAGAGCTTGGGCGGGGAGAAAGCTGGAGTAAGGGACTTCGGCTGGAACTTGGTGGCTTTTGGGGAGATGTATCCTCTGTGGCTTCTGGTCAAAATGGATTGAATTACAAATTGGAAAGTCACTCAGAACTCCAGTTACACATTCCAGAGGAACTTCAGGGTGCGGCTTATCCTCCAAAGGAACCAATCAGCAATAGGTCTGACCTCACAGTCAACAAGCTCTCCACTGGAGTGGAACTAAACTACAGAACCAGTGGGAACCTGTTCAACCTTCGTCGTCTCCAGGCCAGGTCCAAGACCACCTAACCTCTGTCGTCGAGCTACAGTACACAGACGACGCCTGCGTCTGTGCATATACAGAGGCTGAACTCCAAGTCATAGTCAATGTATTTACTGAGGCATACGAAAGCATGGGCCTTACGCTGAACATCCGTTAGACTAAGGTCCTCCACCAGCCTGTCCACGCGGCACAGCGCTGCCCCCCAGTCATCAAGATCCACGGCACGGCCCTGGACAACGTGGACCATTTCCCATTCCTCCGGAGCCTCTTATCAACAAGAGCAGACATCGACGACGAGATTCAGCACAGCCTCCAGTGCGCCACTGCAGCCTTTGGCCGCCTGAGGAAAAGAATGTTTGAAGACCAGGCCCTCAAATCTTCCACCAAGCTCATGGTCTATACAGCTGTAGTAATACCTGCCCTCCTGTATGGCTCAGAGACATGGACCACATACAGTAGACACCTCAAGTCGCTGGAGAAATACCACCAACGATGGCTCCACAAGATCCTACAAATCCCACGGAGGTCAAGACACACCAACATTAGCGTCCTCGACCAGGCCAACATCCCCAGCATTAAGGCACTGACCACACTTGGTCAGCTCCATTGGGCGGGCCACATTGTTCGCATGCCAGACACGAGATTCCCAAAACAAGCGCTCTACTCGGAACTCCTTCACAGCAAACGAGCCAAAGGTGGGGAGAGGAAACGTTACAAGGACCCCCTCAAAGCCTCCCTGATAAAGTGCAACATCCCCACTGACACTTGGGAGTCCCTGGCCAAAGACTGCCCTAAGTGGAGGAAGTGCATCCGGGAGGGCGCTGAGCACCTTGAGTCTCATCGCCGAGAGCATGAAGAAACTAAGCGCAGGCAGCTGAAAGAGCGTGCGGCAAACCTGTCCCACCTACCCCTTCCCCCCAATGACTATCTGTCCTACCTATGATAGGGACTGTGGTACTCGTACTGGACTGTTCAACCACCTAAGGACTTATTTTTAGAGTAGAAGCAAGTCTTCCTCGATTCCGAGGGACTGCTATGATGGTGACGACCCAATAAACATGTTAACAATCTGCACACAATGCCCAATCTATGGAGGGGGGGAAGGGGGGAAGGGGTATACGGTCTTGCGCTTGGTTAAGGGTCTTCTTCAGCTGGCAGAGGGGTGCATTTACGTTGGGATAATGGACTTCGGCTGTGGGAGGCAGCACATGTGCTGGGGTAAGGGTCTTAAGCTGGCAGAGGGATGCACTTACGCTGGGGTAAAGGACTTCGGCTGGAACTTGGTGGCTTTTGCGGAGATCTATTCTCTGTGGCATCTGGTCAAAATGGATCGAATTAAAAATTGGAAAGTCACTCAGAACTTGGGATGGCGGTTCCAGTTGCACATTCCAGAGGAACTTCAGGGTGTGGCTTATCATCCAAGGGGACCAATCAGCAATAGGCCTGGAGAGCCAATCAGAGAAATGGCTGCATTTCAGTTAGTACAAATAGACACATCCAAAATAAATACATCCAGAAAAATACAAAAATCTGATGATAGAAACCTGACGACCTCAGGGACCCCTTGCAGATCTCCCAAGGTCCAGAGAATCCAGTTTGAAAATCTTAAAGGCAAGTGAGAGATATTGTTGTTGAGGCTGATTGCAATGCCCCAAGTCTTGAACTAAACTACTTCTTAAATTTATCTAGTGCCTTTAACATAGTTTGATGACTCTTCATAGAAAAACTGATGTGAAGCAGTATTAGAAGTGTTAGGAGATACAACCAAAAGCATAGTGGGCTTTCAGGAGGCTTTTAAAAGCAGAAATGCAGGACAAGAAGTGAGTTCTAGAGAGTATGGTCAAGGCAGCTGGATTCTGCACCTATGGTAGAGCAAAGGCAGGGAAGGGATGCACAGGAGGCCAGAGTCAGAGCACCAAGTATTACAGATTTGGCAATAGGTCCAGAGAGGTTGGAGTAAGAAGTAAGGTCATGGATGAATTTTAAAAGAGGTCAAAGATTGTAAATGTATTATACTGAGGCACAGGGAGCCAATGGAGGTTATCGAGGACAGGATGATGGGAAAGCATGAGGAGATTCTTGGCAGCAGAGTAATGGATGAGTTGAAGTTTGTGTAGGTTGGGGTTTGGGAAACCAGGGAGGATGGCATTGGAGAAATTGAGCCTGGAGGAACAAAAGATAGATCAGGGTCTTAGCAGTAGGAAAGATAAGGACAGAGGAGTATATTCTGGAAGTGGAAGTAGGTGATCTTGATGGTCGAGGCAATGTGGAATTTTACAGCACAAAGTTTGTGTCATTTTCAGGATGTTTTGACCATTTTCCCACAGAAAGGATTTGACAACAAGAGTTAACTTTTATTTTTGGGGGGCAAAAGTATATTCTCATAATTCAGAGATTTTTTTTGTTGTTGAAAAGACCCTCTGGATTAATATGCAAAATGGAAGATGTTCTCTCCGAGAAAAAAACAATAAGCAATATATTTACATGTCTGGGTAATGGAAAAACAGTTCACTCGTGGAAAAGCCTGCTGCAATAGAGAAGCTACAGAGTCAGAGAAGCCTCAGAAAAGGCAGGTTGAGAAACACAGGAGGATGCAGGGGAGTTACTCTGCTGTGGGCATTTTACATTTTCACCCAAAAAAAGATTTTATTGATTGAAATATGTGACTCCAATGCTGTAAAACAAAGCAGCTTAGTGATTCATGTCAAGTCTCACCTCACCAAGTGTTTGATTGTTCCACCATCAGAGAGATTGAGGAAATACAAATCCGAGAAATAGAGACACCCAGTTCAGGTCACAAGGGGTTACGACTGACACACTCCCAGATCACACTACTGTGCAAGTAGGCATAGTGCAGCGAGAAAGGTAAGGCCCTCAGGCCACTCGTCGGAGAGATTAATGCCACTGAAGCTGAGAAGTTAGCGATGGCAGACCCATATTTGTAACAGTTAGTCATGGAGTTCTGCTCATGGGCCCATTCCCAAAAATGTCCCGACTGCTCTCTCCACAGATGCTGCCTTCTCTGCTGAGTGTTGCCAACATTTTTTGGTTTTATTTTAGATTTCCAGCATCCATGGTATTTTGCTTTTTGCTCGATATTTTCTGTGTTATAATCCAATAAAAAAACCAAGATATTAAAGCTGTGAAATTAAGCTTGTATGCTTTGGTACAGCTGAGTAAAATGTGCATCGAATGTGGCTGTGCAGAGACGACAGAAGAAACTACAGTCTCATCCTTGTAACCTTATCCACGCTCTCGGCTCACACAACAGGGCAGAATGAGAGAAACAAATTCCTAGATTACAGCTCATCAACTGAATGTAGTAATATTAGCCTCTCGTGCAAAGTGCCATACCTCAAAGCAGCTGCTTAAAACATTTAACATTTGTACAGTATAGTTGTCAAGTTTTGTTTTGGTTATGTTGTTTACATCTAATTAGCTTGACCTTCAAAAAGAAAATTTTCTGGTGTTCACAACAAATAGATTAATGTAGGGTCATCTTCCGCTTCTGTCCTCTAAATATCTTTACACTTTCTTTTGCCTAACATTTACAACTGTTGCTATCGAGGTGAAACTTCCTGCTGCATCAAGGTTCTGACATGACTGGGCCATAAAGGTACTGAGTGACACTTCCCCATCCCACCCCATGATGAGTCCATATGTGAGTGCACCACAACATACAGCCCAGATATGTCCCAGTCTTGAGCACTGTTATTAGCCAGAAGAGATGGCAATGGGGACTCTAAAACCTTGCAGTTCAGACAAAGGATCACAACTCAACATTAGCCATTTTATTTACCGATAATTAGAAGTGCTGTGAAAAAAATAGGGCTAAAAATTCGATAGTGGTAAATGTCTGCCAGTGCCACCGCGGGCCGAAAGTTAAGAGCCGCCGAAAATGGTGGCACTGCGAGGACAGAAAAATTGGCACTGAGGACTAATTAACATTAGCCCAGCACTAAACTCACTGTGCAACGCCATCCTGGTGGCGTTCATCCCGTCACGAGGCCCCAATGTCGTGTGGCCGTAGAGTCATTGCAGCAAGAACAGATATCTGTGAAAGCGAGGCTGTCATTTCAAAAAGCAGTTCAGCCTCTTAAAGGGGAACTGCCTTCTGAAATGAAAAAAATAAATATCATGTAGAGTTAGGCAGTTTTCAGCCCTGACAGCTCAACTGCCTTCTGAGAAAAAAATTAACTTTAAAAAGAATTCTCAAATGGGAGTTTTCAGCACTTAAAAGTTGAATTTCCTTTCACAACTTAAAAAATTGGAAAAGTGCTTCAGCACTAACACAAATGACTCAGCAAGCCAGGGAAGGGCACCCAGCGTCTCGCACACAACACTCCAGCTTTGTGCAGGGGGTCAACTCTGCAAGAGAGGTCCTCTACCCACAGGGGCCAAGGGCCGTCCAGAAAGAAGGTTGTGCGACCACATCACCGAGGTCATCACTGCCAGCAGTGTCACCCCCCACCACCTGGCTCCACTGCCCAAATAAGCTTCATGACCTCAGATCACTGGTCAAGGTCAGTGAATGCATCTTCAAAAGCCATCTCCTACCAACTGCATCACTAGCCTCACACACTTCTCAATGCATGAATCTGTACCAAGCACGAGGCACACCTCCCATTCCTAGCTTCACCTCACCCTCTTGGAGGAGACGGTGCTGGCCATTCTTGGGGCTGAAAGAATACAAGATTCTGATATCCTCATACATTATCCTCCTTCTGGCATACATCTCTTGCTTTCCCGCCCTCCCCTCATCACAACTCCACCCTTGTGCCTTCCTCATTCACACACCCAAGAAATGCAGTCTGCCCAGCCAGTGGTTAACGAAGAAGAGGGAGAGGAGAGTGAAGAAGAAGAAGAAACACCGTCATTCGATCAACACTCCCAGCCACCAGCTCCTTAAGGTCGACCTGCAAGGCCATTTGCAGTGTCCCCCACTGAAAGTCAGCAGCCTTCCACCAGCCATGTTGCAGCCACTGGGGTAGCACTGTGTGATATCAGTAGGATAGGCAAAGGTACACACAAGACAGTCACTAAGGAAATGCATAAGTGCCATGTCATATTGGATGGATAGATTTATAAAGTTGGATTGGAAAGTTTGCTTTGTGATGGCTTTTATTTCGGCATTGTGACTAAGAGGACGCTGTGATAGTCAGTAACAGAAGGAAGATAAGGTGTGGGACTAATGTTGAAAGTGGAATTGGGATTGTGTTCACTGGTACCACAGACAGATGAATACATCCCGGATATCCCGACCAGAAAGGGGTTGTCTGGGTTGCATCCTTCTTTCTGTGTCTTCTTGTTTGCGTCTTCCTCTTACCTCTGTGAGTGATTGCTGGAAATCTGAAATAAAAGCAGAAAATGCTGGAAATACTCAGTAGGTCAGGTAGCATCTCGACTTGAGACATGTACTCTTTTTCACTCTCCACCGGATGCTGCCTGACCTGCTGAGTATTTCCAGCTTTTACTGTCTTCTCAGAGGCCTATCTTTACCAACCGAAGCCTTGAAGCATGCAGCAGCACTCCCTGCACACTTAAAAAACATTAAGCATGGATTGCACCAAGTCACTACTTCAATAAAATTAAAAAGATCTAGTCCAAAAGCTTAAGTGCAAAGTTACCTGAAGGATGTGTGTGTCCCTTTAAGAAGTGCTGACAGTATCTCTGTCAGTCTGCTGAACACTCGCTTTTCAGAATGAGCTGACATCACGCTCTCTTCATTTACATCTCCAGGGCCAGCGCTGCTATCGGCAGCACTGAGGTCCTCACCAAAATGGCGGATGCTGAGTCCCGCACCAGAGTGGCAGCCACCATTTTTCGCCAGGATAGCACGCAAACAGATGGTGGTAAGTAGCCCAATTTCTGTGGCATAAAGAGAAATAAGAAAGATCTTACAATCATTTCAATCAATAACATTACAAATAGAACACTGTATAAATATCCAAAGATTTGAAGCAGACGCAATGACTTGCTTTCTAAAATATTAACCATTATGATCTGACAGACTTTCATTCAACCTACATTCTTAAAATCTTGTGTTTGTATGTCTTTAATAATATGATTAATGAGTAATGTTAGTACAGTCAATGCTACCTATGCGACACCACCGACTAGATGTGAAAAAAGTTTCACCTATTTTTCAGCCACTGTGATTGTTTCATTCCATGAATCCTCCAGGGGAAATGTTACCTATTTTGTCAAGCCTCTGCTCCTCCCAAGCCAATGCTGAGTGCCCCACTTCCACTATCCATACATATCAAACTAGAAGACTTAAAGAATGTCAGTCGTGTCTCAGTGGGTAGCACCTTCGCCTCTGAGTCAGACCGTTTTGGGTTCAAGTCCCAATTCAGAGACTTGAACACAAAAATCTAGGCCAACAATCCAATGCAGTATTAAGGGAGTGCTGCACTATCGGAGATGCCATCTTTTGGATGAGACATTAAACTGAGGCCCTGCCTGCTCTCTCAGTTGGACGTAAAAGATCCCATGGCACTATTTCTAAGAGCAGGGGAGTTATCCCTGGTGTCCTGGCCAATATTTATCCCTCAATCAACATAACAAAAACAGATTATCTGGTCATTATCACATTGTTGTTTGTGGGAGCTTGCTGTGTGCAAATTGGCTGCCACGTTTCCCACATGAAAACAGTGACTACACTTCAAAAAGTACTTCATTGGCTGTAAAGTGCTTTGGGACATCCGATGGTCATGAAAGGCGCTATATAAATACAAGACTTTCTTTTCTAAAACTCACAAAATCTGCTAACAACAGTCCCAATTGATAGCCCCACGAACAACAGGAAAGCAGCTTTTAAAACAGTTCCCTGTGATCAGGCCCTTCGGGTGAGTGTTTTTATTACATGGATTCCAGTGTAATGAAGATCACATTTCATAATTTGGCTCTAAACAAAATGCGATGGTTTGACCTCTGAATTTGAAAACAAGTAATTACACTGAGTGCGCAGAGGGACATGGGGTTTTTCATACCTCAGGCTGCAGGTATATTCCATCAGTTGTAGTGCAGGGAAAAACTGATGTATACAAAAGGTACATTTTTTGCAATAGCAGATTTAGAAGTTTCTGTAGAGAACATAAGCATTAAAGGCAGAAAAATTATTTCATACGAGATTCAGTAGGCATATCACTGAGACAATTTATATTTGACACCTTGCATGCCGACTGATGTCACGCACTCTTCATTTCCATCTCTGGAGCCAGCGTTGCTATCGGCAACACTAAGGCCTTCACCAAAATGGTGGATGCCGAGTCCCACACCAGAGAGTGGCAGCCGCCATTTTTTGCCAGGAGAACGGCGCAAACGGGTGGCAGTAAGTACATTTCTGGGCCATAAAATATTAAAAGAAAGTAAAAGCTAAATACTGCGGCTGCTGGAAATCTGAAATTAAAACAGAAAATGGGGGAAATACTCAGCAAGTCAGGCAGCATCTGTGGAGAGAGAAACAGGGCTAACATTTCAGGTTGATGATCTTTCATCAGGTCATTGACCTGAAAACATTTTAAAGTAATTTACATTGGGAAGAAAAGATCATGAATAATCCCAAAAAAACAAAGGAACTATTTGAACAAACCTTATACCCCACAAACTCAATCGGTTTTGAAACTTTGCTGTAATTGAGAAAAGATAAGAAAAGACCAAAGTGATCATTACCTTTTCTCGGCACAGCTCAGGTTGAATTGGAACTCATTGGGCCCAAGTTTCCACATGACTTGCGCCTGATTTTTAGGAGCAACTGGTGGAGAACGGACTATCTTAGAAATTGCAATTCTCCACATTTTTTTTTCTGCAGTTCTAGTCAGGTAGAACAGTTCCACTTTGGAACAGAATTTTTTCTTCAAAAGGGGGTGTGTCCGGCCACTGACGCCTGATTTCAAAGTTTCCACAGTGAAAACATACTCCAAACTAACTTAGAATGGAGCAAGTGAAGATTTTTGTAGAACTGAAAAAACCTGTTCTACACATTAAAAAATCAGGCGCAGGTTACAAATTAGGCGTCCAGAACGAGGTGGGGGGGGAGGGGGGGGGGAAGGGAAGTCATTAAATTCTATAATAAATCCTTATTTATACTTCTACAAATATTATACAAATAAATCCAACCTGAATAAACATTTATAAGCAAAGAAAAGATTAAATAAACCATCTTCCTACCTGTGTGAAAGTGCTTCAGCCAGGGAGAATTCTGCAGCCGTTCGTTCCCGCGGGGGGGGGGGAAAGAAACAGCCATTCGTTCCCGCGGGGGGGTGGGGGGAGGAGACAGTGAGAAGGCTGCAAGAAGCCTCAGTGCTGATGTGCTGATGGCAATGTGCTTTTATTAAAAAATGTTCCAAAATTAAACAGCTACAAAGAACTACAAAAATGGCCGAGTGCCAATGTTTCCTTCACACTGCGCGTGCGCGAACGCTCCAACGCGCATGCGCAGCGTTGCCGGCAGGAAAAAAACTAATTTAAATGGTACCCGCCCCCTCCCACTTACAAAATCGGCGCAAGTGTAGGCTCCGCCCCCCTGGGCGGCGCGCCAAACAGACAAGGAGCTGCAGGGCGCTCCAGAATCGTGCTTTTTTTTCCGGCGCCGTTTTAGGCGCGAAAAACGGGCGCCCAGCTCGGAGGGGCGCCCGTTTTTTATCGTGTGGAAACTTGGGCCCTTTGAAACCACTTAGGTATCCTGATAAATCAACAATTTGCTCAGATGGCCCTTGCATCTACCAACCAATAACTTCCTCTCGAGTGCTTTGAAGCCATAATGCTACATATTGTTCAAGAAAAAAGAAGAGCGCACTAGATCCCAAGGTGAGTCCACGAACAACACCTTCTAAGGCCATTGCATTATTATAAGAACCAACACATCATGGATAAGGACATCTAAAAGCAGGGTTAACAGTCTGCAACCTCGTTTCACTCA
This sequence comes from Pristiophorus japonicus, assembly GCF_044704955.1. Classification (NCBI taxonomy): domain Eukaryota; kingdom Metazoa; phylum Chordata; class Chondrichthyes; family Pristiophoridae; genus Pristiophorus; species Pristiophorus japonicus. Next base: position 193,362,812 of record NC_091980.1, on the reverse strand, counting down.
TCTTGTGAGATAGGTTTAGTGAGCCTATCATACACCTGTACTCTGATCCTGGGCCCTGGTACATGCCCTGGATAAAACCCAAGATTTGGCCATATACTCCCATCATTTCCAGCTTCTTCATGATGCCCATATGAGGCACATGGTTGAAAACTGTATGAAGGGTTTTCCTGAGCCTTATGATGCTCTGCAATTTTATACAAACTGACAACTCTTCCCTACGCATGCCTCATAAAAGCAAAATCCAATCCCATCAACAACGTCTCTCACCATCGCTTGAAGTCGCACAAGACCTTTTGGATCCATGCGCTTAACCTTCGATAATGCGACTTCAACCCCGATGATGCTTGGAAAGCCGAATGGAGTTCAGAAGAAGTCACAAACAAACACCTCATGAAAGACCCGACGCAGAAGATCTTCTACGAAGCTTATGGGCAACCCTAAACCGCATCCACAGGAACCATGGCAGATATGAATTCTTGATGCACAAATGGGGAATTAAAAGCTCTCTCGTGTGCGACTGTGGTCACCCAGAACAGATCATGGAACATATAATGATTCACAAATACGTAGGAGGCATTACAACAGTAGTTATCAGACTCACTATGATCCTTGTTCTGATGGATAGAAAGTATGTGTACCTCAAACAGAACTACTCATCAGCCTTAGAAGATGCTACTCCAAGTCAGTGGTTCCTTGCACTGTTCAAGACTGCAATCTCACCTAGAACATCACTTAAATCTTCAGTGATTTTACATCCAGTTCTGTGTTGCCAGAATGCTTGTCCAACATCCAGTCCTAGTTGAGGCGCAATTTACTCCGACTAAACATTGGGAAGACCAAAGCCACTGTCGTTTGCCACTTCCACAAACTCCGATCCTTCACCACAGATTCGATTCCCTCCCTGGTCATTGTCTGAGGCTGAACCAGGCTGCTTGCAACCTCAGCATGCTATTTGACCCTGAGCTGATCTTCTGACCCCATAACCACTCCATCGCAAAAACTGCCTACTTCCACTTCTGTAATATCACCGTTCTCTGGTCTTGCCTCAGCTCAATGGCTGCTAAAATCCTCATCAATGCTTTTGTTTCCTCCAGACACAACTGTTTTTATGCTCTCCTGGCCGGCCTCCCATCTTGGAGCTCGTACAAAACTCTGCTGCCCTTATTTTAACCCGCATCAAGTCCCGCTCACCCATCACTCTATCACTATAACCTCCTCCAGCTCTGCAACCCACCAAGAATTCTGCGTACCTCCAACTCTGGCCTCTTAAGTAGCCCCACTCCCTTCACCCCACCACTTCAGCCGTCTAGGCCCTAAGCTCAGGAATTCCCTCCTTAAACCTCTCCGCCTCCCTTCCATCCTTTAAGACTCTCATTAAAGCCTACCTCTTTGACGAAGATATTGCTCACTTGTCCTAATTTTACCTTTTTTGGCTCAGTGTCAACTTTAGTCTGCTTTCGCTCCTGTGTAAGGCCTTGGGAAGTTAACCTTCATTAAAGGTGCTATTACAATACTAGTTGTTCTTCTGTGGACTATTCACTTCAGCTGCAAATTTCAGTAACAATTCAATAGTGATCAATAAACAGTCCACATTTACTCTGGCAGGTTAGTTTACATTAACAAATAATTTGTCGTTTTGCTTCTCACATTTAAATGCACCATTCATATGCTAAAAGTACGCAATCGGTTTAACAATAGGCTAATCTCTTTTTAAACAATAACCCCTTAGAAAAATGGAAAACAGCTAATCATAATCAAACAAGTCTATAGTGTCTCCATATAAATGCAGCACTATCTAGAATTAGTGAATCTATAAAAAACATTTCCACGTGTTGTCCAACAAATAACACCACCCAACACATCGGCTCACACCCTCAGGCTCACGGCTAACCCATTTGTTAAAAGCAATCAGTTGGCTACATAACTTTAGTACAAAAGCAAAATCCTGCAGATGTTGGAATCTGAAATAAAAACAGAAAATTCTGGAATCTCAGCGGGTCGGGCAGCATCAGTGGCGAGAAACAGAGTTAACGTTTCAAATCTGTGACCCTTTGTGAGAACTGGAAAAGTCAGAGATGTAACAGGTTCTTAAGGAAGTGCAGGCACAGGGAAAGGGGGAGGGAAGGAAAGAACAAAAGGGAAGGTCTGCGATAGGGTGGAAGACAGGAGAGATTAGAGAGACAAAAGGGATGATGGGCAAAAATGAGATGTTAATTGGGACAAGTTAAGAAACAAAAGATTTTCTCTTTTTATGGCTACATAACCTTTGTCCCTTCCCTGTCCTCCTCCCTCCCTCAACCAAAGTCAGAACCAGGATTTGCACTCTATCATCCAACGAGTTCGTCAATGTGATCATCTTAACTTTCACATTTATCAGCATCTCAAAAAAATATCAAAAGTAGCTATGAAATTTGCAGAATGTAGAGTGTTTAAGAATCTTATGTGAACATTTTTTTTCCCCCTCAATAGTTCCTATCTGCAAAACAAAAGAAAAAGCATACAACATCTTTTTCCAAATCTAATGTTTGCTACTTGGAGAGCAGAGTGTTCCACTATAGGTCTAATAAACTTGTGGTTATACTCACTTAGACTGCACAGGTCTTGCCATGCGGGAGCGGCCCCCCTGGCCGATCGGTGCTCCGACAGCTTTTTGTGTCAGTGCACTCTCTGTGGCATGGCAGCCCAGCCACGCTTAAAGGGGAGGGCATGCTGCAGTGGCCACCATGTTATTTTTTTTGTCTGCCGACTGCCAGGTCGGGCCAACAATTATTGGCCCAGGTTTGGCTGGGCTGCAAACAGGCAGCCTGGCAACCCCTCTTGGGTGCCAGGCTGTTGGCCCGGCCAAATCCCTCCCTGGTGGCACAGTGTTTGCCACTGAAGTGGCTGCAGAGTTCGCAGTGGCTCTTCTCTTTAAATGAAGAGGAATTATGATGTGACGCGCCATCGCGATGACGTCATCAGATGTTCAGCCATGAACTCATTGAATGGTGGTGCAGGCTCGAAGGGCTGAATGGCCTACTCCTGCACCTATTTTTCTATGTTTCTATGACTGACAGCCTCGGCTACTCCGCCCCAACTCCACTTCCGCCCTGCTATTGACGGTCACTCGCCCCACCCACATGATGAGGGTACTTCCGCCCCGCTGGAAAAAAATCCCCGAAATGCTGAATTTCGACAGAACGGACACCCCAATGCATGGGCCGGCCAGAACATATCGAAAACGGCAGGTGCACTTCATTTCCAGTCGTGGGCAATTTCTAAGTGAATGGGCAAAACTGTGGCAAATAGATTTCAATGTAGGCAAGTGTGAGGTGATCCACTTTGGACCTAAAAAGGATAGAACAGTGTACTTTCTAAATGGTGAAAAGCTAGAAACAGTAAAGGTCCAAAGAGACTTAGCGGTCCATATACATAGATCATTACATAGGTACAGAAAATAATCAAAAAGGCTAATGGAATGCTGGCCTTGATATCTAGAGGACTAGAATACGAAGCTATACAAAGCCCTGGTTAGACCACACCTGGATTGGACCACACCTTAGGAAGAATATATTGGCCTTGGAGGAAGTGCAGATAACATTTACCATAAGATACCCAGACTCCAAGGGTTAAATTACAAGGAGAGATTTCACAAATTAGAATTGTATTCTCTGGAAGTTAGAAGGTTAAGGGGTGATTTGATCGAAGTTTTCAAGATATTAAGGGGAACTGATAGGTAAGATAGGGAGAAATTATTTCCTGATTGGGGAGATTAGGACTGGGGGACATAGCCTAAATATTAGAGCCAGGTCTTTCAGGAGTGAGTTAGGAAACACTTCTACACGCAAAGGGTGGTAGACGTTTGGTACTCTCTTCCGCAAATGGCAGTTGATGATAGGTAAATTGTTAACTTTAAATCTGAGGTTGATAGATTTTTGTTAATGAAAGATATTAAGTGATATGGGACAAATATGGAGTTAGATCACAGTTCAACCATGATCTCATTGAATAGCAGAACAGGCTTGAGGGGCTAAATGACCTACTCCTGTTCCTATGTCTCTACTATTCCACTACAGCAAGCATCATACTCAAATCCAATTCTGTCTTCATCCGGCGTCGACAACAGTAACCTTCGAGCAGTGGTCACTTGGCAACAATCCAATGTAGGAATCCTGGCTAACGTTTAACCTCTGTAATTCAGTGGTAAATGCCCGAGTCGACAGGATGTCAGACCTTATCACAACATCAATACTTCATGCATTCTTAAAAATGACGCAGCACTGGATTTAGATTCTAGAGCTAACTTAAACTTGTAAAAGTGGAAGTCCAGTGCTCACAGGTCACGGTCCCAGTGAAAAATAACTCAAATGGAAGGAAAGCCTATGAAAACCAAGCTCCATATGTAAAATAAGAGATTCAATTTGTTCATTTATATTACCATTATGAAAATATTGTTAAATTTGCCCTGTGGTGATCTCTCTCCCTCCTTTGTCCCTCTGGTGATGGTGACGGTGACAAAGGGAGGAATTGCCAAAATCCTAGACTGGCTTCAGTTATTTCGAGCGGGGATGTTACTTTGGACTAGCCTTGAGTCAGTCGCAAGGTGGCCAACCCAGAACGCAGTCTTCTAGCTGAGCTTGTAGCAGTACCCTGTTCATAGTGTTTGTTCCACTGCTGGATATATTTTTATGGACGTGGTTCTCTCTTTTCCTAATTTTAATCCCCATTTGTCAGTCGAGCTTGAGATGTTCCAACCGAGATAGCAAGTGAACAGACTGCAGCCAATCCTCTCTTACAGCTGGCCACCAGGAGGTAACAAGGACCACCCAGGTATGACTCTCTCTCTCTCTGATTCACTCATCCCCACCCTTGCCCTCGCCCCTTTGCCGTCCGTCCCCCCCCAGGCTTGCCGCAGCTCTGAACAGGAACTGATCAGAGCAGGATTGTTATTATTCACATCTGTCATTGTAAACACTGTCATTCGATTCATTTCGTTTATTACCAGTAAATCATCCAACAACAACGACAACTTGCATATAGTGCTTTTAAAAAATGTCCCAAGGTGCTACAAAGGAGAGTTATCAAACAAAATTTGACAGTGAGACGCATAAGACGATATGAGGACAGGTGACCAAAAGTTTGGTCAAAGAGGTAGGATTCAAGGAGCGTCATAAAGGAGGAAAGAGAGGTAGAGAGGCGGTTAGGGAGGGAATTCGAGAATTTAGGGCCTAGGTAGCTGAAAGCACGGCCGCCAATGGTGGAGCGATTAAAATAGGGGATGCGCAAGAGGCCAGAATTAGAGGACCACAGAGATCTCGGGTTTGTAGGGCTGGAGGAGGTTTCAGAGATAGAAAGGGGAAAGGCCATTATTGTTTTCAAAACATAGATGAGACTGCACACAGGGAGGTTAAAGTAACAGTGACCTCAGTCTTTATTAAGACACTCCAGAGTGAGGAACAGGCCTCAGGGGCCAGCTTATATAGAGTGCTCCCAAGGGATGCTGGGATCCCTTGGGACTTCAGGGGATGCACTCCCTGGTGGCGGAACATGGGAGTGCATGCTTTACAGATACACAACATCACTCCCCCCTAAAGTCAAAGTGAAAACTATTTACAAGGTGAGGCGGTTGGGAGCTTTTCTTTCCCTGGTGGACCGTCTCGGTACAAATGTCTGTTCTGGTGTGTTGGCTGTGCCCTCGCTGGGCTGGTGTGTTGTTGGCCCTGCAGGGCTGCTGGGTGAGCCTGGCCTTGCTAGGTTGCTGGGCTGATGGGTTCGATTTCCTGGTCTGGCGTGGTGTCGTTGATCCTTTGGGTGTGTGTTGTGGGCTCAAAAAAGGTGGTGTCTGCTGTGGGTTGTTCAGGGCAGTTAGTGAACCGCAGCCTCGTTTGGTCCAGGTGCTTTCTGCAAATTTGTCCATTGTCTAGTTTGACTACAAACACCCTACTCCCTTCTTTAGCTATCACCGTGCCCGCGATCCACTTGGGACCATGTCCATAGTTTAGCACATACACAGGGTCATTCAGATCAATTTCCCGTGACACAGTGGTGCGACCATCGTTTACATTTTGTTGCTGCCGCCTGCTCTCTACCTGATCATGTAGGTTGGGGTGAACCAGCGAGAGTCTGGTTTTAAGTTTCCTTTTCATGAGTAGCTCAGCAGGGGGCAGCCCTGTGAGCGTGTGGGGTCTCGTGCAGTAGCTGAGCAGTACTGGGTACAGGCGGGTTTGGAGTGAGCCTTCTGTGAGGACTCAAACAACCTTCCGGATATAAAAGGGGTCAGAGAGTCTACTAAGAAGGAGGAACTGAGGGAAATCCTTATTAGTCGGGAAATTGTGTTGGGGAAATTGATGGGATTGAAGGCCGATAAATCCCCAGGGTCTAATGGACTGCATCCCAGAGTACTTAAGGAGGTGGCCTTGGAAACAGCGGATGCATTGACAGTCATTTTCCAACATTCTATAGACCCTGGATCAGTTCCTATGGAGTGGAGGGTAGCCAATGTAACCCCACATTTTAAAAAAGGAGGGAGAGAGAAAACAGGGAATTATAGACCGGTCAGCCTGACATCGGTTGGGTAAAATGATGGAATCAATTATTAAGGATGTCATAGCAGTGCATTTGGAAAGAGGTGACATGATAGGTCCAAGTCAGCATGGATTTGTGAAAGGGAAATCATGCTTGACAAATCTTCTGGAATTTGTTGAGGATGTTTCCAGTAGAGTGGACAAGGGAGAACCAGTTGATGTGGTGTATTTGGACTTTCAGAAGGCTTTCGACAAGGTCCCACACAAGAGATTAATGTGCAAAGTTAAAGCACATGGGATTGGGGGTAGTGTGCTGACGTGGATTGAGAACTGGTTGGCAGACAGGAAGCAAAGAGTAGGAGTAAATGGGTACTTTTCAGAATGGCAGGCAGAGACTAGTGGGGTACCGCAAGGTTCTGTGCTGGGGCCCCAGCTGTTTACATTGTACATTAATGATTTAGACAAGGGGATTAAATGTAGTATCTCAAAATTTGCGGATGAGTCTAAGTTGGGTGGCAGTGTGAGCTCCGAGGAGGATGCTATGAGGCTGCAGAGTTACTTGGATAGGTTAGGTGAGTGGGCAAATGCATGGCAGATGAAGTATAATGTGGATAAATGTGAGGTTATCCACTTTGGTGGTAAAAACAGAGAGACAGACTATTATCTGAATGGTGACAGATTAGGAAAAGGGAAGGTGCAACGAGACCTGGGTGTCATGGTACATCAGTCATTGAAGGTTGGCATGCAGGTACAGCAGGCGGTTAAGAAAGCAAATGGCATGTTGGCCTTCATAGCGAGGGGATTTGAGTACAGGGGCAGGGAGGTGTTGCTACAGTTGTACAGGGCCTTGGTGAGGCCACACCTGGAGTATTGTGTACAGTTTTGGTCTCCTAACTTGAGGAAGGACATTCTTGCTATTGAGAGAGTGCAGCGAAGGTTCACCAGACTGATTCCCGGGATGGCGGGACTGACCTATCAAGAAAGACTGGATCAACTGGGATTGTATTCACTGGAGTTCAGAAGAATGAGAGGGGACCTCATAGAAACGTTTAAAATTCTGACGGGTTTAGACTGCTTAGATGCAGGAAGAATGTTCCCAATGTTGTGGAAGTCCAGAACCAGGGGTAAGCCATTTAGGACCGAGATGAGGAGAAACTTCTTCACCCAGAGAGTGGTGAACCTGTGGAATTCTCTACCACAGAAAGTTGTTGAGGCCAATTCAAAAAGGAGTTAGATGAAGTCCTTACTACTAAGGGGATCAAGGGGTATGGTGAGAAAGCAGGAATGGGGTACTGAAGTTGCATGTTTAGCCATGAACTCATTGAATGGCGGTGCAGGCTCGAAGGGCCGAATGGCCTACTCCTGCACCTATTTTCTATGTTTCTATGTTTATCCCCTTGTTTTCAGCGAACAAGAATGTGAGGGGCTTGTGATCGGTTTCCAGCTCAAATTTGAGGTCAAACAGGTACTGATGCATTTTCTTTACCCCAAACACACACGCTAATGCCTCTTTCTCAATCATGCTGTAGGCCCTCTCGGCCTTAGACAAGCTCCTGGAGGCATAGGCGACAGGTTGCAACTTCCCCGCAACGTTAGCTTGTTGTAATACACACTCGACTCCGTACGACGTTGCATTTCATGCTAGCACAAGTCTTTTACACGGGTTATACAATACAAGCAGTTTGTTGGAGCATAAAATGTTTCTGGCTTTCTCAAAAGCAATTACTTGTTTTTTTTCCCCATACCCAGTTCTCACCTGTACGCAATAACACATGTAGGGACTCTAAGAGGGTGCTTAATCCCAGTAGGAAGTTACCAAAATAATTGAGGAGTCCCAGGAACGACCGCAGCTCCGTGACGTTCTGTGGCTTGGGCGCGTTCCTGATAGCATCTGTCTTGGCGTCTGTGGGCCGAATGCCGTCCGCCGTGATCTTTCTCCTCAAAAACTTCACTTCTGTTGCCATGAAGATGCATTTGGACCTCTTCAGCCGCATCTACGCGATCCAATCACTGGAGGACCTCCTCCAGGTTTTGTAGGTGCTTGACGGTGTCCCGACCCGTGATCAATATATCGTCCTGAAAAACCACCGTGCATGGTACCGACTTGAGTAGGCTCTCCATGTTTCTCTGGAAGATCGCTGCAGCCGACCGAATTCCAAACGGGCATCTATTGTAGATGAACAGTCCCTTGTGTGTATTGATGCAGGTGAGGCCCTTCGAAGACTCCTCCAGCTCCTGCGCCATGTAGGTCGAGTCAGGTCGAGCTTGGTGAACGTCTTGCCTCCTGCCAGCGTCGTAAATAGGTCATCTGCCTTAGGTAGCGGGTATTGGTCCTGTAGTGAGAAACGATTAATAGTTACTTTATAATCGCCGCAAATCCTGACCATGCCATCACTTTTGAGTACTGGAACAATCGGGCTGGCCCACTCGCTGAATTCCACTGGGGAGATGATGCCCTCGCGTTGCAGCCTGTCTAGCTCGATTTCCACTCTCTCCCTCATCATGTGAGGTATCGCTCGTGCCTTGTGGTGAATGGGTCATGCCTCTGGGACCAAGTGGATCCGCACCTTCGCCCTGGAAAAGTTTCCAATGCCTGGCTCAAAAAAGGAAGGAAATTTGTTAAGAACCTGGGTACATGAGGCCTCATCGACTTGTGATAGCGCTCTGATAGCGCTCCATCCAAGCAGTGTGGGGCCATCACCCGGGACAATCCAGAGTGGCAGTTCGTGCACCGTGCCCTCGTAGGTGACCTTGACCATGGCGCTGCCCAGGACAGTGATAAGCTCTTTGGTGTACGTTCTCAGTTTCGTGTGGATGGGGCTATGGGCTGGTCTGAGTGCCTTGTTGCACCACAGCCTCTCAAACATCTTTTTAGTCATGATGGATTAGCTAGCGCCAGTGTCCAGTTCCATGGCTACGGGTAAGCCATTCAATTTTACATTTAGCATTATACGTGGACTTTTCGTCGAAAAAGTGTGCACCCCGTGTTCTTCAGCATCTGCCTCCTCTCTCTGAGGCTTGAAATTGCTTGGATCCACCATGGACCGATCTTCCTCTGCCACGTGGTGGTTAGCAGGTTTTGCAGAGCTTGCAGCTCGTCTGCAAGCTCGTTGGAGGTGCCCCATTGTTCCACAGCTCTTGCAAACATATCCTTTGAAGCGGCATGAATAGGCTGAATGGAAGCCTCCACAACGCCAACAAGGTGTGAATTGCCTTGTATTCATCCTTTGTTGCGGACTCTGAGTCATCTGGGTCACCTGAGGCCTGCTGGCAGTTGCAGACTCGTGGTTTCTGCCCCGTACATTTCTGCTCACAAACATAGTTCCAGTTAATTTATGAACATTGCTAGCACTTGTGTGCTGAGAGATTTGTTTGGTGTTATCACTGGTGGACATAAACGCCTGTGCTATCGCAATAGCCTCACTGAGGGTCGGTGTCTCTACAGTCAAAGGTTTTCGTAGGATGGTCTCGTGGCCAATGTCCAGTACAAAAAAAGTCTCTGAGCATTTGCTCCAGGTAGCCATGAAACTCACATTGTCCTGCAAGTCGCCTTAGCTCGGCGATGTAGCTCACCACTTTCTGACCTTCAGATCGCTGGCACGTGTAGAACCGATACCTCGCCATCAGCACGCTCTCCCTCGGGTTGAGATGCTCCTGAACCAGTGTACAGAGCTCCACATACGACTTATCTGTGGGTTTCACCGGAGCCAGAAGATTCTTCATGAGGCTGTAGGTCGGCGCCCTGCAGACCGTGAGGAGGACCGCTCTCCTTTTTGCAGCACTTCCTTCTCCGTCCAACTCATTGGCTACAAAGTACTGGTCTAGCCATTCGACATCAGCTTCCCAGTTCTCACCTTCCAAGAACTTCTCCAGGATGCCCACAGTTTGCTGCATCTTTGCGTTGGATTCGTATACTCGTCGCCAGTTATTGTGTTGAGACTGCACAAAAGGAGGTTAAAGTAACAGTGACTCAGTCTTTATTAAGACACTCCAGAGTGAGGAACAGGCCTTAAGGGCCGGCTTATATACAGTGCTCCCAAGGGATGCTGGGATCCCTTGGGACTTCAGGGGATGTACTCCCTGGTGGTGGAACATGGGAGTGCATGCTTTACAGATACACAACAGTTTTGAAAACAAGGATGTGAATTTTAAAATTGAAGTGTCGCTGGACCAGGAGCCAATGTAGGTCAAGAAGCAGAGGGGTGATTGGTGAATGGGACTTGGTGTGAGTTAAGAAACGGGCAGCAGAGTTTTGGATGAGCTCAAGTATATGGAGGATGGAAGATGGTAGGCTGTCCAGGAGAGCATTGGAATAGACAAGTCTAGAGGTAACAAAGGCATGGATAAGGGCTTCAGCAGCTGAGGCGGGGCAGTGTCTTGTCATTTTACGAGGTGAAAGTAGGCGATCTTGGTGATGCTGTCAATTTGTGGTCGGAAGCTCACCTCATGGTTAAATATGACACCAAGGTTGCAAACAGTCTGGTTCCACATCAAACAGTTGCCAGGGAGAGGGATGGAGTCAGTGGCTAAGGAATGGAGTTTGTGGCGAGGACCAAAGATATTGGCTTCGGTCTTCCCAATATTTAGGGAAGAAATTTCTGCTCATCTAGTACTAGATGTTGGACAAGCAGTCTGACAATTTAGAGGCAGTGAAGGGGTTGAGAGAAGTGGAAGTGAGGTAGAGCTGGGTTTCACCAGCGTACACATGGAACCAGATGTTATGTTTTCAGATGATATCACCGAGGGGCAGCTTGTAGATGAACTAACGATGCGAGAGTGGGAAGAGAAGCCATTGCAAGTGATTCTCTGGCTATGACTGGATAGATAAAAATGGAACCAGGCAAGTGTAGTGCCACCCAGCTGGACGAGAGCGGAGAGGCTTTGGAGGAGGATGGAGTGGTCAACCGTGTCAAAGGATGCAGACAGATCAAGAAATACGAGGATGGATAGTTTACCACAGTCGCAGGATGTCATTTGTGACTTTGATAAGAACCTTTTTTAGTCCTGTGGCAGGGCAGAAACCTGATTGGAGCGATTCAACTAAGAAGTTCCAGGAAAGATGGTAATGGATTTGGGAGGCGACAGCATGTTCACGGACTTTGGAGAAGAAAGCTGGAGGTGGGGCAGTAGTTTGCAAGGACAGAGAAGTCAAGGCTTGGTTTTTTGAGGAGAGGGGTGATGACAGCAGATTTGAAGGGGAGGGAGACAGTACCTGAGGAGAGGTAACAGTTAACAATATCAGCTAACATGGGGGCCTGGAAGGGAAGTTGGGTGGTCAGTAGTTTGGTAGGAATAGGGTCGAGGGAGCAAGAGGTGTTTTTCATGGACAAGATAAGCTCAGAGAGGGCATGAGAGGAGATAGGAGAGAAAGATGTGAGTTCAGGGCTAGGACACAGGGGAACTTTAGAGGAAGTTTGGCTCAGTGGACTAGGGAGGGAAGCAGCAGAACGGATGGTCTCAATCTTAGTGACAAAGAAGTTCATGAGCTTCTCGCACTTGTTGTTGTTGATGAGGGTGGAGGCGACAAGGGAGAGGGGTTTAAGACTGTTTGTAGTGGAGAAAAGAAGAGGGGATTATCTTTGCATTCCAGGATGATACTGGAATAGTGAGCAGTATTGGCCGAGGAAAGCAGGAATCGATAATGCTTTATTTGGTCCAGCCAAATGTGGCGATGAATGGATAAACTGTCATAAACGTTCAAGTCTGCATCTACGTGAGCGAAGATGGGAGGAAAGCAGTGAAGATACCTCAGTGAGAAATTCGGAGTGGTACTTAGATGGGCGATAGAGAACAAGGATATTTAATGCGAGGCAAGAGTGATGGAACAGGGCAGGATGCTCAAAGGAGCAGAAGGTGCTAAAGGAGTAGGGGGACAAACTAAGGTGTGATTTGGTGACAAAGGCCACACCGCCACTAAGGCGGTCTGGGCCGGGCAAGTGGTGGAAAGTATAGCCAGGTGGGAAGGCTTCAATAGGGGGAAGGTGTCACACCACTCAGCTAGGTTTCTGTTAAGGCCACGATGTTAATGCAATCATCCAAAATGAGCTCATGGATGGCTAGGAAATTGTTCACAAGTGAACGGACATTCTGGTGGGAGATGCAGACAGGGGTGGTGATATATAATCTGCTGGCAGAATCCACAGGGTCAGCATTGGGAGGGGTGAATGGGACGGGAAAGAAGTAGGAAAGATTATCCCCCAGCGGGCGCACTGGTCGGTAAGGATGGTGAGGTAGTAGGATGGTCAGTTGGGGTTGCTGCTCATAAGGAGGCAGCAACAAGGCCTTGATGGGCCCTTCAAAGGATGCCAAGAAAGGCACAGAGGGAAGCTGTAGGCTTAGCTAAGAGGGAGTCAAATCTGGGACGGCGCCATGAGAAGAGGAAGGTTGAGAGAAATCAAGGGTTGGGGTCGGAATTTGGGAGGGCAACGTACCCAAGAGGGGAGAAATGATAGGAAGCACGATGACAGAAGGGAAGGCTGAGGAGGGGTAATGAAAAAAGAAGAAAAAGGGGGAAATAGAAGTGATGGGCTCAGGTCCGGATCGGCATTTAAAATAGGCATGCGAATGGATACAGGGAAACTCAACTTACATAGGCCTAGTTACATAGCAATTATTAGGATACATATATCCTAGTAGTAAACGGGAATAGAGGGGAGACAATAGGAGGGAGTCCAGAGTCAGAGGTCCCGTAGTGGGATAAAGTTGAAATAGGGAGGGTGGAGTCAGCTTGGAGCATTGACGAACTGATGCCCAGGTTCAGAGACAGAGGTGGAGGGTGAGTGAGTCCAGAAGCTATTTAAGGGGTAGAATCGGAGGACGCACTGGTAGAGGTATTTCCATGGGAATGAAGAGCCAGGAGGTGTGCAGAATCGGTCAAGGGGCAGGTGTCGTCAATAGTGCTATCAAGTGGCATCTAGTCACCAATAACCTGCTCAGCGATGCCCTGTTTGGGTTCCGCCAGGACCACTCGGCTCTACGCCTCATTACAGCCTTGGTACAAACATGGACAATTTCCCTATCGCTGATTGATTGCTGTACTGATGCAGATGATTTACTGCAGTATCATGTGTCCTGATTGGCTCACATCTGCTATCCGCAATGCATTGGGCCAATTTGCCCGGCAATGTAACAGTCATGTCCGGGACCGGGCCGACCTGTTCAGTGTGCAAGTCAGGAGCTGGTTCTCCAGCTATGGCCGGGCAGTGAGTGGAGCCGGAGGTAGGCCCATCCCACCCAGCACCAATAGCTAGAGCTGCAGGCAGCAGCAGTAGCAGCAGGTAATGGCGGAGCTCGGGTCGGGGCTGAGGTCGCCGGGGGTCTGGGAGCGCAGCACTGGGGAGGGGGAGGGGATCAGATCGGTGCTGCCTGCATTGGGCTCACTTTGCAGGGAGGAGATTGCAGCCATGGGCCTCCAATAGGGGAACGGTGCTTTGCCCCTTTCAGGAAGGGGATTTGCCCTCTTTTGTGGGGGGAGTGGATTTACCCCCATGAGCCACTTGCGCAATCTATTGTGCAGTTCCACTTCACAATCATATTCTTACCAGTGAAATTGGAATACCATTTTCCCCCAGGGGCAAGGGTGAGGGTTACGGGCTGGTGCGATGGATCTGGGGCACAGCCCAAGGCTGTTTGGGTGCAGGTCACATGCTGATGGAGAGATGGGGGGGAGGAGGGAGTGAATGAGGTGAGGGGGTCTCAACTGAGCTGCAAATCCAGCAGCACTTGAGCACTGGCGCTTTGTAAACTCTCAAGTGGTTGGAATGAGCCGCCTGCCCTCCGACCGGCTTCAGAGCCCACGTGAATCGCTGTCATCATAACCTTAACCTACATGCATAACAGGTAGGATTTTTAAAAGGTTTTTTTGTAAAGCATTTCATATGCAGGAATATAGTTTTTGTAAAAAGCTCTGACCTGTTTGAAATTAAATAAGCCACTAATGAGATTTTACCAACTGTCAATAAATCTATATTGCTTTATGTTTGAAAAAAATAGCAACTTTTGATTTCTATATCACATTTCCTGATTTTTAAGAGTTTGTATCTTGATTTTATGAGATGGTGGGGTTGGCATTACTGCTAGAGTGACAATTCTCAATGAAGCTTTATCCAACATATCAGTGTTTCACAAAACCGACATTGGCCGACTCATGGAATCATGTAGCCCGGTTTGGCAGATGGCAGGAAAAGCTTACCTCTTGCTCCTTCATCCTCTAATAATTTAAAGCCATGCAGACCAGTGGATTTGGAGAAAGTGGCCTAATCCATGTGAACAGTGGTCACAGTGTCAGCCTTTTACAAGATTATGATTAATGCAACAAGAGTGGCTGGTACTTGAGCCAAATCTTCACGTGCACACCAGGAACACAAGTGATCTGCAATTGCTGCTTAACCATAATTTCATTAATCCTTGGCAGAGAATGTTCGTGAAATAGCTTCAACACACCACTTCTCTTGAACTCTTGTCCAACTATCGTCATTACCTGGAACTTCCCCCTGTACAAAGAAATTTCAATACAGAGTCAATAATTGATTGCTTAATCATGTTTGCTGCTGCGTGCGTTACAAAAAAAGTGCCCTTTGCAACAATTGCTCCAGCTAATTCTGTGCTCCCAGAAAACCAGGGACAATTTTGAGAGACATTTGACTTCTTACACTTATTCCTATCTGTACTCTTGTTATGTCACCCAACATACATAAAAAAACGTGTTTTTTTCTGGTCAACCCTGAAATGAATCAATGGTGTTTCAAGAATAGGCCAGAATTTGCTGTGGCAGGGCATCTAACAACATCTGCCATTACTTAGACTTGCCCCTGTAACTTTAAGCTCATAAAATGTTTGCCCGCGAAGTTGCTGTAAGTGCGAGCTAATAATGTTGCCGCGAGGGAAACAGGTCACCTGGGACCTGAGTAAACAAGGCAAAAAACAGGGTATGTCCTTAACCAATGAGATTTAAGGATTGGGAAATAAACAGCAGAAGGATTAAGAGAGAGAAAAGAGATGGAAAGAAAAAGTAAGAAATAAAATTTAAATTTAACATTTTTAAAATCTCCTAAACAATTCACAATCTGAAGGTATGAGACTCCACATTTATAATAGCTAATTTTTGGTGCCAGAGGTTAATTGGCAGCCATTAACACTTACCACATTGTTAAAAAATGATATTTATGTTTGTAATTACTAGCCCTAAATATCTGCGGTGGGTTTAGTGTGTATCTACCGTGCAAATACAGCAACTTCACTCAATGCATGTCAACGGTGAGGCAGACACTGAAATGCCATTTTCGCAAAGCTAACGGCTGAGCTGCGCAACTCAAACAGCAACTTTTGGATACTCATATCTGTTCCTCGCCTGAAGTTGCTGTACCATATACACATAAATAATGGCGAGCACCATCAGCCTGGCCCATTGTATACACTGTGGTCTTTATGGGGCGATAATCTTCAATTTTACCTTTAATGCTTATTGACAGCAGCTATCTGCAAATCTCGAAAGCCAGTGCACTCAACCTCGCTGATGCAAGATTTTGGCACCCATATAAAGACTGTACTGTATAAATATTGGAATTGTAGCTACTTACCAAGGAACAACAACACACATTTACATAGCACCAATAACATAGTAAAACGTCCCTTTCTTCATATGAAGAAAGGTTGAGCAGGTTGGACTTATACTCATTGGAGTTTAGAAGACTGAGAGGTGATCTTATTGAAATGTATAAGATTCTGAGAGGGCTTGACAGGGTAGATGCAGAGAGGATGTTTCCCCTCGTGGGGGAATCTAGAACTAGGGGGCATAGTTTCAGAATAAGGGGTCATACATTTAAAACAGAAATTAGGAGGAATTTCTTCTCTCAGAGGGTCGTGAATCTTTGGAATTCTCTACCTCAGAGAGCTGTGGAGGCTGGGTCATTGAATATATTTAAGGTGGAGATAGACAGATTTTTGAACAATAAGGGAGTCAAGGGTTATGGGGAGCAGGCGGGGAAGTGGAGCTGAGACCAGGATCAGATGAGCCATGATCTTATTGAATGGCGTAGTAGGCTCGAGGGGCCAAATGGTCTACTCCTGCTCCTATTTCTGATGTTCTTATGTTCTTATGTCCCAAGGCTCTTCACCAGATTGTAATCAGACAAAAATTAACACCGAGCCAAAGAAGGAAACATTAGGATTTGGTCAAAGAGGTAAGGAGCATCTTAAAGAAGAAGAGACAGGTGGAAAGGCGAAGAGGTTTATGGAAGCAATTCCAACACTTAGGATCTTAGGGTTGAAACCATGGCTGCCAATGGCGGGACAAAGGAAGTAGGCCATGCACAATAAACCAGGGTTAGAGAAACACAGAGTG
Source organism: Pristiophorus japonicus (assembly GCF_044704955.1). Taxonomy (NCBI): domain Eukaryota; kingdom Metazoa; phylum Chordata; class Chondrichthyes; family Pristiophoridae; genus Pristiophorus; species Pristiophorus japonicus. Next base: position 193,345,967 of record NC_091980.1, on the reverse strand, counting down.
CTTGGAGGGTTGTAGGGCTGCAGGAGGTTACAGAGAGAGGGAGGAGCCATTGTGAGATCTGAACATGAGAAGTGGGTTAAGGATGGTTCCTTGGTCAGCTCCAGAGGTTACGGTGTAGGGGAGGGAAGAGAAGTCATTGCAGGTGATTCTCTGGCTACAACTGGATGGTTAAGAGTAGCACCAGGCGAGGGCAGACCCATTCAACTGGACAACGGTGTTGGAGGAGAATGGTGTGTCAACCGTGTCAAAGGCTACAGACAGGTTACAAAGAATGAGGAGGGATAGTTTACCACAGACACATAGGATGTCATTTGTGACTTTGATTCAGGCTCTTTCAGTACCTAGACAGAGATGGAAACTTGATTGCAGATGTTCACAACTAATATATTATATGTATTTCTACATATTAAATTGTGACATGGCTATTGCTGTTAAAATTAATCAATTATCTTAGTTGCAAGTCGAGGAAATCCGAGAGCCTCATGCCCAAACTATCAATAAGATAAGTGTGCAACTAAATGATCTAACCCGAGAAACATATAAAGAACTTGTGTGTGCAATGTACGGCACATGGTTACATGGTTACGAGGGAACATCCGATACAATGTAAACCAGATGAAACAGAGAAAAATACACGATTGGATAAGTAATGAGCAGTTGTCCAAATGGACTAAGGACGGTATTACCCTCTGTGATGTTCGCAAGACAACACAAGTGTTCTTGTCCCCAAGTAACTGTATTACCAGAGGTGTGAAATTGATAGGTATGGTCCTCGCTATCCCACAGATAGAGGACGTGTAGGCTGAACCTCTGTGGACAGTATAGAATATAGGTGAGATATAAGGTCAATCCCGTGTTTTATTCCACGATATAGCCCCCTTTATGCGGTAAAACTAAGTGGCCCATTCCAAGGGGTGCACATTGACAGCTGCATGCAATATTTGGATGTGATAGTGTGCACACACCCTATAGAAGGAGGGTAGCGTATAGCGTGCGGGTTAATTGCACGTTGGAAATCAGTTTCCTTAGTCAGGGAGGGACTGAGGTGGCAGCCCGGGATGATGGGATGTACTGCATATCTACCAAGGAAAATGAGTACAAGCGTGGTAATATCATATGTGCGATTCCACAGCCTAATTTCTGTTTTACGCCTAAAGCTGTGGTCAAAATAGGCCATTGATACCTATTCCCACAAAGAGAGCTACATGTCAAGAACATCACTTTGAACAACCCAAGATGGGATGATGAAATGGAACAATATGAGATACCAAGATGGCAAGACATTCCCCATCTCGAAGAACATTTGACACAATTGAAAAAGGACACTGAGAAAGTAAAAGGACATGATCATGAAATTTTGGAAGATACCATACAGCATTCGAAAGACATTGAGAAAACCCTGAAGGACACTCAGTGGTGGGAACATGTATGGAATTGGGGAATGAATGTTAATATCTATCCGTGGATTTGTATAGCCTCTTACAAATTGATGGTCATTCAGTTAAGGCTAGCTGTCGGATGGGGAATTGGGTTGTGCATATCATGCAGAAAGAGGCAACGGAGAAGGAAAGCAAAAGCTTTAATTATGGAACAGCGAAAATTGTTAGCCGAGCACCCTGAAATACTTTGAGACGTAGGTCACGTTCCGAGTCCCCCAAACCATGTGGCTGATCACCACAGAATGGGGCAGGGGAGAAAGAACAGAGCAGAATTAGGTTGGTATTCTTGGGCTGGGTAGCTAAGTACCAAAAGGGGGGATTGAAGTGGGTATTTTGAGCTCTGCTATAATTATAGGGTTAAGGAGGGGTCTCTGGACTCAAATGAACTAACGGGCTGTTTGCAGTGAATCAGTTTTTAGATCGTTTAATAGGCAAGAATTAACCGAGGTAGGAACCACAAGAGGCCTAGGAGGGTAGAAAAGCGGAACACTGGGGCAGGCGTGAACCATTAATAGGATACCACCTGGCCTGAGCAAGGTTCATGGTAGCAACAACGAGTGTGGTCACATAAGTCATACCTTCTTCGTTTATGAAGGCGGGACCTTAATATTACGCGAGCTAGACAGAAAACAGCAGCGTGATTATGTGACGGGGAAAGAAATTGACCAGTCACTGTGCAGGCAGGCTTTAAACTAATCAAATTGTGCCAAGGGATCGAGCACAAGGTTGAGCATGTAGGTTTAAGTGTATAAAAGGTTGTGTGAAACTACATATCATTGGACAGTGACCTGGCTAGACCCATAGCAGGTCACCTCCCCACCGGTGCAAAATAAAGACAGCTTGAATCTTCGAACACAGACCTGGTGTCGAGTGTTTATTTTAAATACTCTGCTATAGAGCCCTGGTAAAACTGAAGTCAATGGGAATCGGGGGGAAACTCTCTACTGGCTGGACTCATACCAAGCATAAAGGAAGATGGTTGTGGTGGTTGGGGTCAATCATCACAGCCCCAGGACATCGCTGCAGGAGTTCCTCAGTGCAGTGTCCTAGGCCCAACCATCTTCAGCTGCCTTATCAGTAACATTCCCTCCATCATAAGGTCAGATGTGGGGATGCTCGCTGATGATTGCACAGTGTTCAGTTCCATTCACAACTCCTTAGATAATAGAGCAGTCCATGCCCACATGTAGCAAGACCTGGACGACATTCAGGCTTGGGTGATAAGTGGCAAGTAACATTCATGCCAGGCAATGACTATCTCCAACAAACAAGACTCTAACCATCGCCCTTTTGTTATTCAACGGCATTACCATTGCCAAATCTCCCACCATCAACATCCTGGGCGTCACCATTGACCAGAAACTTAACTGGACCAGCCACATAAATACTGTGGCAACAAGAGCAGGTCAGAGGCTGGGTATCCTACGGGAAGTATCTCAACTCCTGACTCCCCAAAGCCTTTCCATCATCTACAAGGCACAAGTCAGGAGTGTGATGGAATGCTCTGCACTTGCCCGGATGAGTACAGCTCCAACAACACTCAAGAAGCTTGACATCATCCAGGACAAAGCAGCCCGCTTGATTGGTACCCCATCCACCACCTTAAACATTCACTCCCTCCATTACCGGCGCACCGTGGCTGCAGTGTGTACCATCTACAAGATGCACTGCAGCAATTCACCAAGGCTTCTTCAGCAGCACCTCCCAAACACACGATCTCTACCACCTAAAAGGACAATGGCAGCAGGCGCATGGGAACTACCATCACCTCTACATTCCCCCTCCAAGGCACATACCATCCCGACGTGGAAGTATATCGCCGTTTCTTCTTCATCGCTGGGCCAAACTCCTGGAATTCCCTCCCTAGCAGCACTGTGGGAGTACTTTCACCACACGGACTGCAGTGGTTCAGGAAGGCGGCTCACCACCACCTTCTCAAGGGCAATTAGGGATAGGCAATAAATACTGGCCGTACCAGTCACGCCCACATCCCATGAACGAATAAAAAAATGAATTTAATGGAAAGTGAGATAAACACCTGAAGAAGGGGATAGGTTATGTTGATAGGGCTAGATGAATAGGGATAAGAGGAGGGTCTTGTGACGCATACACAGCGGCATAACTCAGTTGGGACAAATTTATTTTTTCTGTATTGTACGTTCCATGTAATTCCATGTAATTCCATGATCTTCTAACTGAAATCAGGAAATACGATGATGTCACTTTCCCTTGAACTATGTTTTTCTTTCCACAAGGGTCACTAGAATGTCCCTAGCCAGGAGGATGTTTCTCTGCACAGGACCCTGACAGTAAACAACTCGCTGCAACGCTGGGCTCAGTTTGTTGTGGGCTGTTGGAAATGTTGCAGTCTCAGCCTTTCCCCATGCGCACTGGTTGTACAAGTCGGCAGCAATAAAGTTAGAATTCCCTGAAAGTCTGCCTGGCCAGTCAGGGGAGGGGGCGTAAAGGGAACCGTACACACATTTAGTGCAGGTCGGATTTCTCACACCATCCGATCGGAAAATCCCCAAACCTGTCGCAGTGTCAGCCAGAACACAGCGAGACATCGAGGGTTTTTTTTGTTATTGACTCACGCGTGCTGGAATAGAACAAGCTGACTCTGCGCCGATTGGTGCGCCCGATCCGGGCCTGGCCCTATTGCATGGCTCACCTTGGTTCAGTTTATGCTCATTGGGCCCGATCGGTCCCTCTTGCACCCGCCTCCTTTCGGCAGCAGTATTGGACATACACAGGACTCGGCCCCATGGATCACACAGATTAGTAAACAGATTGACCTGGTCTGGTGGGATACAGCTCTCCCCCTTTCCCCGTATTTGCACAGAAACACAGAGAGGAAATCGGGTCAAAGACACAAAAAGGCAAAGAGAGCATGAATTAAACACAGAAGAGAAAGGCGAGAGGGGGCATCAAACTGATTGTAGGGAAACGCTTTGCATTGACACGAGTTAATGTAAAAGTAATCTGAATCTCCAGTCAAGGCGTGTGGGAGTGAGACTTCCTGAACTTAGGTAAAGAAACGGACAACTTGCATTTTAGAAAAGATGATCAAATCCTCAGAGCAGCACAATATTTTTTGCAATGCAGTCAGTGTTGTGTAGATAAACAGGGCAGCTAATTTACACATAGCAAGATGCCACAATAAGTAAACGAGTGCATGATCAGAACGTCTATTGTGATGAAAGATCATCGAGCTGAGACGTTAACTCTGATTCTCTGTACACAGACGCTGCCTGTCCTGCTGAATGTTGCCAGCATTTTTTGTTTTTGATCAGATAGTCTGTTGGTTGAGGAGACATGCAGAGAGTAGCACAGGATCATTTAAGTCAGTTATCCCAAAAGACAGGCAGAACTCGCCCAAAAGACCGGCGGTACAGCATTCGTTTAATACAAACTTTGTTGGTTGAAGAATCTCTTTTCAAATGGATTAATAATCACGGACTCCGATCTAAATTATACTACATAATACTCGTAATATGAATGTACTGCGTGAAAGAAGTGTTTTAATCATGTTTTTACAGTGTCGGCTGTGGCTCAGTGGGTAGCACACTTGCCTCTGAGTTAGAAGGTTGTGGGTTCAAGTCCCACTACAGAGACTTAAGCACATAAATCTAGGCTGACACTCCAGTGCAGTATTGAGGGAGTGCTGCACTGTCGGAGGCGCTGTCTGTTGGATGAGATATTAAACCGAGGCCCTGTCTGCCCTCTCAAGTGGATGTAAAAGATTCCAAGGCATTATGTCGAAGAAGAGCAGGGTACCCCTGGTGCCCTGGCCAATATTTATCCCTCAATCAACATAACCAAAAGAAACAGATTATCTGATCATTATCACATTGCTGTTTGTAAGAGCTTACTGTGCACAAATTGGCTGCTGTGTTTCCCACAATACAACAGTTCAAAAGTACTTAATTGGCTGGAAAGCGCCTTGAGACATCCGGTGGTCATGAATAGCGCTATATAAATGCAAGTCTTTTTAAGAAAACAGGTATTTACTTACAGATATCAGTGTGATGGGTATGCCTGCCTCTCACTGCAGAGTCTGTCTGTCCTTGGTGTGATGTTTGACAATGACAATTTTGAAAACCTCTGTTAGATTTCCCTACCTCCTTAATCTTCTCTGTTCCAGTAAAAATGTCCTAATATTTTAAGCCTTTCTTCATAACTAGAATCATGCTAGCTAATCTTAGCTAAAACATTCCTATGGCTCTAATATATTTCCTATAATGGGGTGCCCAGAACTGCATGCAATCCTCAACTCAGATTGGGTTGTGTATGGGCTGGGACTGGGATAAGAAAGGAGAAAATAAAAGCTGCAGATAAATATAACCGAGCAGCGGAAAGAAATACAGAAACTGCAGAGAAAAACGAGAAGCACAGAAACAAGAGAGATTAAAAGAAGCATAAACTCTGCAGGGATATGTATTTTACAAGTGACATTTGGTAAAATTAATAAACCTTCAAAAATGTATTTTAATTCAAAATGGTACTGGCTCCATGAATTGTAGAGTGTGCTTCTCGCTTTGATTTCACAATAAACGGTTGCATCAATACTGAAAGGAGATGCTGACAAACTGGTGCCCTTTGTTTCGCTGCCTTTGGAAGCGATGTGTGATCATTGTTATATTGCACATTTCAATGAATTTGAGAGGTTTTAGAAATTGTTATTTCTCACCTTTCGCTTCATGGGAGCCAGGGATTTTCTAACTGAGTATAAGTGTTCGGATCAGATTACCAATGACATGAAGTAGTTTGACATCACACATCTGAAGCAACCCCAGGATGTCATTTGATTTTGTCCAGTATCTGCTATCAGCAAACCATTCCCAAGTGCCGAATGTATATTTGCGCAGAGCCACCTTGTTTAAAGTACGATCAGAACACCAAGTACTTCGATCCTTGTGAAGGCTGGGATTAGTATGCCAGTGGGAATGGGTGGAATCTTTGCTTAACGTTAGGTGCAGGAGTCTGTCGACCTGCTGCAGGAGATCCAAGCTGTCAATCTTCCAGATCAGCCCTATTAAAAATTGCCAATTGAATAAATGCCCTGCTCGGTGAGTATGTTCACAAGGATGAGAGGGGATCTCATAGAAACGTATAAGATTCTGACGGGACTGGACAGGTTAGATGCGGGAAGAATGTTCCCGATGTTGGGGAAGTCCAGAACCAGGTGACATAGTCTTAGGATAAGGGGTAGGCCATTTAGGACTGAGATGAGGAGAAACTTCTTCACTCAGAGAGTTGTTAACCTGTGGAATTCTCTGCCGCAGAGAGTTGTTGATGCCAGCTCATTGGATATATTCAAGAGGGAGTTAGATATGGCCCTTAAGACTAAAGGAATCAAGGGGTATAGAGAGAAAGCAGGAAAGGGGTATTGAGGGAATGATCAGCCATGATCTTATTGAATGGTGGTGCAGGCTCGAAGGGTCAAATGGCCTACTCCTGCACCTATTTTCTATGTTTCTATGTTTCTATTTCACAGACCCTCCTGGGAAGTCTCTATGGACCTCAGTTTGAGAACCACTGTTTTAATGCTACACTGAGGTGCAAACCTAGATTATGTACTCAAATTCATAGCAAGGCTTGAACCCACAATTCAACTCGGGTTGTCTCACTCAAATTGGAGTTAGTTCAATGCTTGAAACTGATTTACACTCCACAAGTTAAGTATATGTGTGAAGCCAGACTGTTTTTGACCAATGTAAGTGAATGCACATTTAGGCTCGCATTATACCATATTGTTAAAAATCACCACAGCAAGTTAGTTTTCACATTGCTCTTTCAAGGTTTGCTGCCAATTTTGCTTTCATTAATTTCAAATACATCAGTCTTGTTAAAGATGTGATTACTTTCAGACTTATCCCCACTGCTCTATCTGTTTGGCAAGGAAGGTGTTCAATCAATCCCTGGTAAATAGTTCTGTACTGCATTTCTTTTGTTTTCACATTATTTAACCCTCATGGTTAAAATTGTTCCAGAATTTAAGGTACAACATATTTTTGGCATTTTTGTTAAGTTAATGTGTCTAAGTTTGGAAAATACTTTGAAATATACATCGTATATGGATAGTTTGGTATTAACTGATACATTTCAAAAAATGATTCCACACTCTCCCTCTACCATTCCAATGTTCATCAAGCTGAAGAATGCTAAAAGAATGGAGTAATTTATTTTTCTTTGGGCACCATGCTTCAGTATGAAGTGTGGCCAGGTGCAGAGCACAGCATTGTATCCTGTGCCCCAAACAAGGTGCCATAACCAAAACTTCAGAAAAATCGCATTTTCAAAACATATCAAAAGCTGAGGCTGGAAGTGGGGTGGTGGGAATGGAGGCAGATAATGAAGCTGCTTGTGATCTTCTGATGAAGGGTCGTTGACCCGAAATGTTAACTTTGTTTTTCTCTCCACAGATGCTGCCTGACCCACTTAGATTTCCAGCATTCTCTGTTTTTATTTCAGATTCCAGCATCCGCAGTATTTTGCCTTTATGTTATATTGCTTGTGATCTTTGTGGTTTAAGTGGTTTTAGTATCACTGAACACAATATTTGGATGTTTGGGCATGACAGAACTGGTACAGGCTTTTGCCCTTTTGGCTGCACCACATCCAAGATTCGTCTAGCTGGAAGGATGGAGTTTTGTGGACTATGGTGTATTCAATGGATGAGTTTGAGTTGGATTTCCTACATTCTGCGGCTATCAGCAGGAAGAATCATTGTCAAGCAATGAAATGCAACCACTCCCACAACAAACATACAGGTACATAATATGCATGGATTTATGAAGAGGAAATCATGCTTGACAAATCTTCTGGAATTTTTGAGGATGTAACTAGTGGACAAGGGAGAACCAGTGGGATGTATTTGGACTTTCAAAAGGCTTTTGACAAGGTCCCACACAAGAGATTGTTGTGCAAAATCAAAGCACATGGTTTTGGGGGTAATATACTGACGTGGATAGAGAACTGATTGGCAGACAGGAAACAGAGAGTCGGGATAAACGGGTCCTTTTCAGAATGGCAGGCAGTGACTAGTAGAGTGCCGCAGGGCTCAGTGCTGGGACTCTAGCTCTTTACAATATACATCAATGATTTGGATGAAGGAATTGAGTGTAATATCTCCAAATTTGCAGATTACACTAAACTGGGTGGCGGTGTGAGCTGTGAGGCTGCAGGGTGACTTAGACAGGTTAGGTGAGTGGGCAAATGCATGGCAGATGCAGTATAATGTGGATAAATGTGAGGTTATCCACTTTGGGGCAAAAACGCAAAGACAGAATATTATCTGAATGGTGGCAGATTAGGAAAAGGGGAGGTGCAACGAGACCTGGGTGTCATGGTACATCAGTCGTTGAAGGTTGGCATGCAGTTACAGCAGACGGTGAAGAAGGCAAATGGCATGTTGGCCTTCATAGCTAGGGGTTTTGAGTATAGGAGCAGGGAGGTCTTATTGCAGTTATAAAGGGCCTTGGTGAGGCCTCACCTGGAATATTGTGTTCAGTTTTGGTCTCCTAATCTGAGGAAGGACGTTCTTGCTATTGAGGGAGTGCAGCGAAGGTTCACCAGACTGATTCCCGGGATGGCTAGACTGACATATTGGAGAGACTGGATCAACTGGGCCTTTATACATTGGAGTTTAGAAGAATGAGAGGGGATCTCATAGAAACATACAAGATTCTGACGGATCGGGACAGGTTGGATGCGGGTAGATTGTTCCCGATGTTGGGGAAGTCCAGAACCAGGGGATAACAGTCTTAGGATAAGGGGTAGACCATTTAGGACTGAGATGAGGAGAAACTTCTTGACTCAGAGAGTTATTAACCTGTGGAATTCCCTGCTGCAGAGAGTTGTTGATGCCAGTTCATTGGATATATTCACGAGGAAGTTAGATATGGCCCTTACGGCTAAGGAGATCAAGGGGTATGGCGAGAAAGCAGGAAAGGGGTACTGAGGGAATGATCATCCATGATCTTATCGAATGGTGGTGCAGGCTCGAAGGACCGAATGGCCTACTCCTGCACCTATTTTCTATGTTTCTATGTTTCTACCAGTCGAGTCAGTTCGGCAATGATGAACAGCATTTCACTCCAATACATTGAAAATAGGAAATGACTCAGCTCGGGATGGCAATACATTTGTTCTTCCCCAGTCAAGGCTTTAACATGAGGGATGGCTACCGGAGAGCAACAAGCACCCCAGAAACATATCTCAACAAGGAGCCAATGCATTCAGAAGAAGACAGGAAGGGAGAAAGCTGGTCGGAAAATTAAAAAAAGACAACTGTATCCCTTTAAGGAACTAGTTTAACATTTGTTAAATAAATATACCAATCCAGATGTTTGATATCTAGCTCCTAGTTTGGGATAGACATTTCACTATTCCTGGGAGTGATCATGTTGAGTCGGGCTTCATGAAAGAAGGCAGATTTTTTGGTATTTCCTTATTCCATCTCTTTCAGTTTAGCAACTAGTTAAAATGAAGTCACCGGATGTACTGTTCCTCTCATAGGAAATGTAATAAAGGCAGTTGCAGATTGCTGTACTTGAAGAACTGGAGTTTTAATAAGTGAAACTTTGTGGCAGTCAATACAAAAACACTTTTTTGCTACAACAATTTACATTTATATAGTGTCTTTAATGTAGTAAAAAGTTCCAAGGTGCTTCACAGAACCATTATCAGATCAAATCTGACACTGAGCCACAAAAGGAGGTATTAGGACAGATGGCTAAAAGCTGAGTCAAAGAGGTAGGTTTTAAGGAGGAGAGAGAGGCAGAGAGGATTAAGGAGCTAATTACAAAGGTTGGACGCAGCTGAAGACACAGCTACCAATGGTGGAGCGATGAAAATTGGGGATGCACAGACTTTGTTTTTAAACAATAAGACTTTATTTTTACAATTTTATACCTTATCCCAACCACAAAGACTAATGATTTCCATAAAGAATTTCCATAGAAATGAATCCATTTTGCTTTATTTTGTTAGGTTACAATTGTTTCCATTTCTCAAACTCTTATTGCATCATCTTGTCTTTTTCATTTTCCAATCTCTCTGTTCTGCTACCCTCCCCCTCTACCACCCTGAGCTTTCCATTTTCTAATCCAATGCTCCTCCTAAGCTGTGACTACTGTGGCTCTTACTGCATGATCCTAACTTGTGCATTTCCTAGTCTGGTTATACCACTGCATCACTATAACTTTGTTATTTCTTAATCTACCTATGTTGTTCTCAGTGCCACCAACAATATCACCAACGATGTCATCGCAAGATCCTACAAATCCCCTAGGAGGACGGACGCACCAACGTTAGTGCCCTCGACCATGCCAACATCCCCATCATTGAAGCACGGACGACACTCGATCAGCTCCGCTGGGCAGGCCACATAGTTCGCATGCCAGACACGAGACTCCAAAAGCAAGCGCTCTACTCGGAATTCCTTCATGGCAAATGAGCCAAAGGTGGGCAGTGGAATAGTTACAAGCACACCCTCAAAGCCTCCCTGATAAAGTGCAACATCCCCACTGACACCTGGGAGTCCCTGGCCAAAGACCGCCCTAAGTGGAGGAAGTGCATCCGGGAGGGCGCTGAGCTCCTCGAGTCTCGTCGCCGAGAGCATGCAGAAATCAAGCGCAGGCTGCGGAAAGAGCTTCCCTCAACGACTATATGTCCCACCTGTGACAGAGACTGTGGTTCTCATATTGGACTGTACAGCCACCTAAGAACTCATGTTAAGAAGCAAGTCGTCCTCGATTCCGAGGGACTGCCTATGATGATGATGATGTTCTACACTGCCTTGTCCATTTCCCCATCTTCTTGTATTATTTTCTAAAATAACCCATAAGGAGACATTGGTTTGCCACAACTAATAAAGATCTTAATCACAAAACCAAAGTAAATTTACAAAACTTAAATAATAATGTTACTATTATCTATTATACACTCCAGTCCCTGCAGTGCCCACCGGTTGTAGAAGGCCTCAAGCGTACCAGCGGACACCACGTGCTACTTCTCCAGGGCCACCAAAGAGTGGACAAGACCACAGAAGAGAGGCCAGCAGCCCGGGTGACCACCCCCACTGGCCACTTCCAACCTGGACCTGTGGATGGCCAGACCCAGGAGCAGACCCACGAGAAGGTCCTCTGACTAGCCCATCCCCTCCACACTGGTTGGCCAAAGATCAAAGAGCGTGCAACTGAAGTGGAGCCAGAAGTTGAGGAGCGGCCTGCTCAAATAGTGGAAAAGGTCCTGCAACCTCTTGCATTGAACAAAAATGTGGAACATGGACACATCCAGGCCGCGCAATTACAGTCGACCTGGAAGTCCGTGAACTAGCTTAAGTACCTATTGAATGGTACTGCTCTATGCAACACTCTCCACCCTAAATTCCCAATGGTGCAGGGAAGGGCTCCCACACAGACAGTCCACCATAAGGGACCACCCGCCTCAGCCGAACGGCATGATGGTATGTCAAGGCGTGTCCAGATGGAAGACGGAGACAAGGAATTGGAGAGTGTGCAGGAGTAGCCCATACAGGAAAGTCCTCCGCGCAGTCTGAAATGGCACAGGGGGAATTCTGAGAGACGGCTGATCTTGTATTTGATGGCCTTGTACCATCTGGACTTGTCAATTTGCTAACTGCCTGCACTATAACCGTCTGACAGCAAGTTTAACCAGTATATAGGCAATTTCCTAGATTCAGTCAATGCTAAGTTAGTTATCTGCAGGGATACAATTGGCCACAGCCCCCCCCCCCCCCCCCCCACGCTTTAAATAGAAGAAAGTTCCCACTCCTGGTCACTCTCCAGAGATCCATGCTGGACAAATTGAAGTTTATCGTGATGACACTCGCTGTCCAAGCTCACACGTGAATAATGACAACCTGGGTAAGATGTCAGAGGGTGCTCACCATTTGTGAAACCAGATCCTGTAAAGGAGTCAACAGCTTCAGGAGAGGAGGCAAGGAAAGCTGTGGAGAGAAAGAGAGATCACCTTCTATCCGCTCATCGCTTTGAGTTTGTCAGAGCGGTGAAGTTTGTCCATGCAGCAAGAATACTGTAAGTTAGAAGATATTTTAAAATAGTCCGTCATTTATATTGCTTTGTGGCGATGTATCCTCTTACACTTTTTCCTTTTGAGGGGATCCGCCCCTTCTGGTGACGTCTGGCTGTCCCCGGAGCCAATTGCAGGCAGGTGATGAAACAGGAGGATTATAAAAGGAGGCGCTTGCTGCTCATTATTTTAGTAGAAAGATGTCTTTGCGGTCAAGGATTTGGCATTTTGTTGAGAAACAGCTCGGATCTTTTCCCACGCAGAAAAGATCGGTCCACTCTGTGGGTATAATCGGAGCACCATTCTCCTATGGCCAGGTAGATAGGTCGCATCTTATTTAAAAAAAAATGAATCGTTTAGCAGCAGGATATCGCCCAAGCACGCACTTATCTTTGTTGTGATCACATGAATCTGATAAATCTGGAGTTCTCCTATCTGAATGGGACGTTTAGCTTTACAATAAACGATTCAGCTTTATTTTTAGACTGTGTGTGTAAATATATTGTATTTCTCTTTATTCCAGAAACGGCGAGGAGTGGAAGGTGGGCCGCGAGCAATCCGGGACGCGGGGCTAGCGGAGAGACTATCGGGGCTTGGTAAGTGTACGGTGTGGATGTGGCTGCAGTGAGGCCGCGTCTCCCCATCCCTCGGGAGGATGGGCAGTGCCGCGGGCTCGGCCCTCGGCTTCCCCGGCGCTCTGGCCTCTCGGCACTAGCCACGCAGGCGCCTTACAGCAGATCTGTGTGTGTGTGTGTGTGTCTGGGGGCACTCTGCGCCACTAATACTTTCCGACTTTAACCAAACGTGCTCGGTCATCACCGCTCTTTGCAAGTTTTGAAGAAAACCAGGTTCATGGCTTTACCTTTTTTTTTGTTTTCCCCCCTTCCCCACCCACCCCCGAGCATTAGCTTATCAAGTTTCGTTTTTTAAAAAAATTCAGCAGGTACTGTAAATAACTTCAGTCCTTGCACTATTTCCCTCCCTTCCCCCCCCGGCTTCTATTACGACTTTCCGCCACATGGTATAGAATGTCATGTGGAGATAGGCGATAGCTGCTAGACTGTCGCCAGGACATTACTTTGTGATAGTGCTCTAACAAGTGTGAATACCGACCTAGATGTATCACGTTATTGTACTATGGGTTTATGGTAACACATTGCCTAGTATCACCACATCCATCTCCTGATCGTGAAACTGAGAGGAAAATGGAACTAAACTGCAGGTTATGTATTTGTAAAAGAGGAAGAAGAGTTAACGTTGTGGTTTTTGATGAAAGGTACTCGACCTGAAACGTTAACCCTTGCTTCCCCTCTCCACAGCATGCTGCATGAGATGTTAAACTGAGGCCCCCTTATGGATGTAAGAGATCTCATTGCACTATTGGTCCCTGGTGTCCCTCAATCAACATCACTTTTATAAGACAAAAATCATTATCTGGTCATTATTGTATTGCTGTTTCTGGGACCTTGCTGTGCGTTGCTGTTTCTGGGATCTTGCTGTGCATAAATTGTGGCTGCTGTGTTTCCTACATTACAACAGTGACCACACTTAAGTACTTCATTGGCTGTAAAGTGCTTGGGGATGTCCTGAGGTGGTGAAAAGTGCTATATAAATGCAAGTCTGTCCTCTTTAACTGAAGAGAAAGAAATATAAGAATTAGGAACAGGAGTAGGCCATCTAGCCCCTCGAGCCTGCTCCGCCATTCAACAAGATCATGGCTGATCTGGCCATGGACTCAGCTCCACTTACCCGCACGCTCCCTGTAACCCTGAATTCCCTTATTGGTTAAAAATCTATCGATCTGTGATTTGAATACATTCAATGAGCTAGCCTCAACTGCTTCCTTGGGCAGAGAATTCCACAGATTCACAACCCTCTGGGAGAAGAAATTCCCCCTCAACTCTGTTTTAAATTGGCTCCCCCATATTTTGAGGCTGTGCCCCCTAGTTCTAGTCTCCTTGACCAGTGGAAACAACTTCTCTGCCTCTATCTTGTCTATCCCTTTCATTATCTTAAATGTTTCTATAAGATCACCCCTCATCCTTCTGAACGCCAACGAGTAAACATAGAAACATAGAAAATAGGTGCAGGAGTAGGCCATTCGGCCCTTCTAGCCTGCACCGCCATTCAATGAGTTCATGGCTGAACATTCAACTTCAGTACCCCATTCCTGCTTTCTCGCCATACCCCTTGATCCCCCTAATAGTAAGGACCTCATCTAACTCCTTTTTGAATATATTTAGTGAATTGGCCTCAACAACTTTCTGTGGTAGAGAATTCCACAGGTTCACCACTCTCTGGGTGAAGAAGTTCCTCCGCATCTCGGTCCTAAATGGCTTACCCCTTATCCTTAGACTGTGACCTCTGGTTCTGGACTTCCCCAACATTGGGAACATTCTTCCTGCATCTAACCTGTCTAACCCCGTCAGAATATTAAATGTTTCTGAGATTCCCTCTCATTCTTCTGAACTCCAGTGAATACAAGCCCAGTTGATCCAGTCTTTCTTGATGGGTCAGTCCCGCCATCCCGGGAATCAGTCTGGTGAACCTTCGCTGCACTCCCTCAATAGCAAGAATGTCCTTCCTCAGGTTAGGAGACCAAAACTGTACACAATACTCCAGGTGTGGCCTCACCAAGGCCCTGTACAACTGTAGCAACACCTTCCTGCCCCTGTACTCAAATCCCTCGCTATGAAGGCCAACATGCCATTTGCTTTCTTAACCGCCTGCTGCACCTGCATGCCAACCTTCAATGACTGATGTACCACCATGACACCCAGGTCTCTTTGCACCTCCCCTTTTCCTAATCTGTCACCATTCAGATAATAGACCCAGTCTACTCAATCTATCATCATAAGCTAACCCCCCTCATCTCCAGAATCAGCCTAGTGAATCGCTTCTGTACCCCCTCCAAAGCTAGTATATCCTTCCTTAAGTAAGGTGACCAAAACTGCACGCAGTACTCCAGGTGCGGCCTCACCAATACCCTGTACAGTTGCAGCAGGACCTCCCTGCTTTTGTACTCCATCCCTCTCGCAATGAAGGCCAACATTCCATTCGCCTTCCTGATTACCTGCTGCACCTGCAAACTAACTTTTTGGGTTTCATGCACAAGGACCCCCAGGTCCCTCTGCACTGCAGCATGTTGTAATTTCTCCCCATTCAAATAATATTCCCTTTTTTACTGTTTTCTTTTCCAAGGTGGATGACCTCCCACTTTCCGACATTGTATTCCATCTGCCAATCTTAGCCCATTCGCTTAACCTATCTAAATCTCTTTGCAGCCTCTCTCTGTCCTCTACACAACCTGTTTTCCCACTAATCTTTGTCATCTGCAAATTGTGTTACACTACACTCTGTCCCCTCTTCCAGGTCATCTATGTATATTGTAAACAGTTGTGGTCCCAGCACCAATCCCTGTGGCACACCACTAACCACTGATTTCCAACCCGAAAAGGACCCATTTATCCTGACTCTCTGATTTCTGTTAGCCAGCCAATTCTCGATCCATGCTAATACATTTCCTCTGACTCTGTGTACTTTTATCTTCTGCAGTAACCTTTTGTGTGGCACCTTATCGAATGCCTTTTGGAAATCTAAATACACCACATCCATCGGTACACCTCTATCCACCATGCTCATTATATCAAAGAATTCTAGTAAATTAGTTAAACATCATTTCCCCTTCAAGAATCCATGTTGCGTCTGCTTGATTGCACTATTCCTATCTAGCTGTCCTGCTATTTCTTCCTTAATGATAGCTTCAAGCATTTTGCCCACTACAGATGTTAAACTAACTGGCCTATAGTTACCTGCCTTTTGTCTGCCCCCTTTTTTTAAACAGAGGCGTTACATTAGCTGCTTTCCAATCCGATGGCACCTCCCCAGAGTCCAGAGAATTTTGGTAGATTATAACGAATGCATCTGCTATAACTTCCGCCATCTCTTTTAATACCTTGGGATGCATTTCATCAGGACCAGGGGACTTGTCTACCTTGAGTCCCATTAGCCTATCCAGCACTACCCCCCTAGTGATAGTGATTATCTCAAGGTCCTCCCTTCCCACATTCCTGTGACCAGCAATTTTTGGCATGGTTTTTGTGTCTTCCACTGTGAAGACCGAAGCAAAATAATTGTTTAAGGTCTCAGCCATTTCCACATTTCCCATTATTAAATCCCCCTTCTCATCTTTTAAGGGACTAACATTTACTTTAGTCACACTTTTCCGTTTTATATATCTGTAAAAGCTTTTACTATCTGTTTTTATGTTTTACGCAAGTTTATTTTCGTAATCTATCTTTTCTTTATTGCTTTTAGTCATTCTTTGCTGTCGTTTAAAATTTTCCCAATCTTCTAGTTTTCCACTAACCTTGGCCACCTTATACGCATTGATTTTTAATTTGATACTCTCCTTTATTTCCTTGGTTATCCACGGCTGATTATCCCTTCTCTTACCGCCCTTTTTCATTGGAATATATTTTTGTTGAGCACTATGAAAGAGCTCCTTATAAGTCCTCCACTGTTCCTCAATTGTGCCACCATTTAGTCTGTGTTTCCAGTCTACTTTAGCCAACTCTGCCCTCATCTCACTGTAGTCCCCTTTGTTTAAACATAGCATGCTCGTTTGAGACACTACTTCCTCACCCTCAATCTGTATTACAAATTCAACCATACTGTGATCACTCATTCCGAGAGGATCTTTTACTAGGAGATCGTTTATTATTCCTGTCTCATTACACAGATCTAAGATCGCTTGCTCCCTTGTAGGTTCTGTAACATACTGTTCTAAGAAACAATCCCATATGCATTCTATGAATTCCTCCTCAAGGCTACCCTGTGCGATTTTGATTTGACCAATCGATATGTAGGTTAAAATCCCCCATGATTACTGCCGTTCCTTTTCACATGCCTCCATTATTCCCTTGATTATTGCCCGCCCCACCGTGAAGTTATTATTTGGGGGCCTATAAACTACACCCACCAGTGACTTTTTCCCCTTACTATCTCTAATCTCCACCCACAATGATTCAACATTTTGTTCATTAGAGCCAATATCTTCTCTCTCAACTGCCCTGATATCTTCCTTTTTATTAACAGAACTACCCCACCTCCTTTCCCTCCTTGTCTTGAAAAGATTGAGGCAGACCTGACATCTTGTAGTTCCATATTCTGTTGAGCAGTTTGATCATTCAACACCTGAATTTCAACTCTACTAGTTAGGGAGTGGAGGAGGAGCTCAATTCACACCAGTGAATATATAATTTTTTGTGTTTGGGATCTATGCTGCCTTCAGCTTTTCTATAAAGATGCAGAAAAATGAGCTACCAACAATGGCAAGATTAATGCAAGGTCCAGATTGGTCTATGCTGCTATTTGAGCAATTGTTGGGAGTTGAGAAAGCAGTACAACAACCTGTTTTTGGGTAAAGGAAAAGTGTGTGTTCCTGTCACCCCTGGATCAGACCCACTCATTGTTTGTGGCATCCCTGCATCAGATCAACCACTTGAGATGGTCTTTTATCATGTCTAGTTTTGCATGCTTTGGATTTGATGATCCTACAGTGAGAATTTGGTTCTTAAATTTGCACAGATGGAAATTTGGCACCAAATTCTTGCATTGGTAAGATTGTGGTCCAACTATGATGCTAGTGTGTATAACTTGGCCACAAATGCTACAGTATTTTGAGGTGAGCTTTTCACCAGGATCTTGGTGCAACTAAATCCAAACTGAAGCAACTGCCTGCTATCTGAAACTCTTGCTATCTGTCCTTTTTTGGATGATGCAAGATATTGTTGAACACTTTTTTTTTATATAGGTTGCCGTGCCTTTCGCTAACACTGGTCACACCATCCTCTTCCACAGTTTCTCATGATCTGCCTTCATGGTACTATCTTTGCTTGCTTTCCACTCTTACCCATCCAAACAAAGCACATCCTGTCCTCATATTTTCATCTCTGGGTACCCCAAGATTCCATTGTGGCCCCTTCCTGCATTCTGTCTCTGGTGACTTCATTTGTAGGAATGGGGTCAGCTTCAGTATGTGGGGATACCAAAACTTAGTGCAAGATGTGGACAGGAGTTTTGAATGTGCTGCTCCCACATTACCCTTGTCCCCAACAGAGTTCAAAATTCTTTCCCCTCTAGCAGATTCCTACTTCTGTAACCTGCACACAACCCTTCCAACCTGGTCTCTTTTTAATACCTTCTCTTTCACCAACCACTCAACACCATCTTCAGTGGAACTGTCTTGGCCCTATAGTTGGCCACTCTTGAATTTCACTGCTTGCTGTACAACTCGCATCTTCAAAAGCCTCCTTAAAACCTACCTCCTTGGACTAAGCCCTTGATCTCATCAGCTAACTCATGTCTTTATGAAGCAACTTGAGCTAATTTACTGTTAAACATTATAAATTAAGTTGCATAGACCAGCTGTCAGTTTAACTATTCTAATCTGAAAATATCTAAACAAAATTAAAATGTTGTAATTCTTGACATGACCTGCACCCCTCTTCTTCACTAGACTATTTAATTGTAATGAGATCTGATCCAATAGCATACAACCTACAATAAATGTAATGGCATGTATGATCCCTACAAATGAGGACTGGCTAGCAGCCATGTCTGACACTAGGTCAGTTGCTAGCCTTTCACTTTCAATTTTGTGCTAAAATTTCAATCCTGGTTTAAAACTTTATAGTGAGCAGGATTATTCAAAGAATAGTCCTCTTTTCCACAGCCCTCTGCAAACCCATGGTAATGCAATGCTAAAGGCACTATTAGAATACCAACAGACTTCCAATTTCTGTTCTCTACCCTCCCTCTTCCTCATTCTGCAATATTCTTCTGACTGCTGAAATGAGAAGGCATTAAGCAGCTTGAGGGCAGAGAAAAATTTGGAGAAGAGCGAGCACTAATTTTAAGCATCGGGATTCAAGGAACCTGGCAGCAAGTGGTGGTTGTGCCCTTACAGGGGTTAGTAATTTAGGATCAGAAAGACAATGGAACTAAGGGGAAATATGAATGTTAAACTCCTCATTAAAACCCTGTGTCATGCTCCTATGAGCATCACCATTCTGCAAGTCTTACCTGAAGCTACACACTTCTATGACTAGATGGAGCTTCATGAGCTCTGCTTCTTTCCCTATTCCTACAGCATCAGTAATGCACCGAGGAAAATTTGTTTTGTTCTGACTTTGTGGGTAACACCCACAGGAGACTTTCTTCTTCTCTTTCCCCACCCAGCCAATTGTAAAGCTGGTATTTGTCTTGGCAACTCTTGTCAGTGTTGTACATAATTTTAAGTTCTACTGCCATGTGACTGACTTTGTACTGGGAGAAGGGATTATTATTTTGGCTGCAAGATGTTTGTGATATTTCAAACATTTCTACTCTAGTTTTATGGCTCTTACCTTTTTTTTTGTCCTAATGTGCTGATTATGGCTCTTTGGCTGGAATAGTTCTTTTGATACCTTGCAGTATCTGGGGAAGGCTAAATAGGAATGTGGTAAAACATTGGATTATGACGTGCAGACCAGCTGAGCTTCCAGCATCAGTAGATAATGGTTTGGACTAGGAATCCTGGCTGTTTTGTCCTGAGTTTAGGGGCACTGACATCTATTAGGGTGACTCTGATCCAGGGACCAACTTGGTCTGTACCACTTGGTGTTAAACCAAACAGTCTATTTACCAATTTGGAAAGCTTTAGTGCTGGCTTGTTCTGTGAGTACACACTTGTAACCTGGTTGTTTTTTTTTCTTCAAAATTTGTTTTTGGAAGTCAATACTTTTCTAGTGCACATTTATTGAATTCAGGTTGAGAATTTGAACACTCAACCTGGTGGGTTGTTAAACATAAATTAAGTTGCATATACCAGATTTATAACCACATTACTGTACCTGTAACAATTGATGCTATTGCAGCATAGTTCTTTGAATAGGAAAGGGAATTCTACCAAAACAAAATGGAGGGGACAAAAATGGTGTTGCCTTGCTGTATTCGTAGATTAAACAGCTGAAGAGCAGCAACTAATTAAGCTAACAATGTTTTGTATAGTGGAAAGAGTACAAGTTTGAGGCAGTTATGCTGAAACTCTGCAGTGCTCAGATCACACCTTGTATGCTGTTTCCAGAAGGGACACCTTGAGACCCTGGACAGATAAAAGCTTTGAGGTTGATCCCTAGCATCAGAAGAACAAGTTGAGATTGAAGGAATGTGGGTGGCTTTTCAGCTGTCAAGGGAGGCAACTTGTGATCTTTGTATACAAGATAATTGGCATGAAAAAGGCAAGTTCAGAATATTGAGTAGAATAAAGGGTCACCGGTAAAAGGCAAATCTAGGATTGATTTCAAGAAGTTGCTCTTCGGACAGTGATCAATACATGGCATAGGCTTCTGGATAAAGTGGCAGAAGTTAAAACCTTGGAGTCACTTAATGCTGTAGGTTCTTTTGGATGAAGAGCAGAAATGCACCATATCAACTATGGCGGACGCCTCAGACTAAATTTTTAACAAAAGTACCTGGCAGTCCCAGAGGAAGCCTCCTTTCGCAGCCCAGCGGATGGGCTCGCACATCCTGGGAATGCAAGTGTAACCTGGAATCACATTGGCCTGGACCACCAATGAACATGGAGTATTCTCATTGATAATGGGAGCTCTGTTTGTACGAACTCCCATTACTATCAATGAGAATACCCCAAAAACAAATGCAATAAATAAAATAAAACTCTAAATTAAATGTTTTAGGAAAATAAACTTGCCTTAATGGACCGGGTTTTTAATAAAAATTCATGATTAAAATTGAATTTTTCTATTTTAAGACTCTTGCACTGGTAGAAGTTGGCTATACACCTGTTTTACCAGGCGTATGAGTTTGAAGGACATTCGCTGGGCAAATAGCCCAAATCTCCACCCGCGAATGTCCTTCTCCCAGGGATGACTGCAATCTGTCAAGACCTTGACAGATTGCAAATGCCGGTTCTTGGTGCATGCACATAGAATGCCGAGAACCAGAACTTGCGAGGCCTCTTCTGGTGCATGTGCACCCGGAGAGGCCGCAATTTACAGCGCTATATTTATCTTGGTGTGCTAAAAGTAGCTGACAATTAATAGAATAGCCATGTACCCTGCCTCTTGTTTTTGGCAAGCACTGTCCCTTTGCTGCTGCCCACAAAATCCAGGCCATAATTTTTTTTTTTGAAAGTCCTTTTGAATTGTATTATAGATGTGTTCTGTGCTTTACAGATTGAGACTAGTAGTATTTAATAGGAATGTCCTATAGCTGGACCGAAAGAGCAATTATAGCTCACTCCTTGAACTAGTGAGCAAAGCTGATTAGTGCTAGAATGTAATTTAATCCAGTTATCGTATACCTGACAGAGCACAAAGTATTACTAAGTGAAACTAAATGCTCCAGTAACCAACCAATCCTGTGCTGAAAAGGATCTACTTTTAAAGCAAACGTAAATTTAACACACAATTCTACCTTTTTGCCAATTTTCTCCTCCCTCAAGACACTGACTCCTTCCTACGCAGAGACCAGTGAGCACAAGATATCAATCGGTGTACTGGACCAAGTTACATTATAACCTTTTCACTCCTCCTGTTTGGATATATACTGTCCAAACATGCAAGTGATGTGTATATACTCACCTCACTTGAAGGGATACTTGTGGATGCCCTGTCACACCCCATTGACATGGATAAAAGGACTCCTTTGCTGAGGTGCAGTTAGATATAGTACTAGATACCCAATTATGGCTACACGTGCACTTTTGGCAAGTCAGTGGATCGTGATCTGGATTCAGAACCCTTCTCCCCAAATGGTTGTTACTATAGGTATAAAGACCTTAAAGTAGCATTTCATCTGAACAGTAGTTTGTTGTTGTTTGACTGTTCCTCATGAACAGAATGTGTGAACACATGTCCTTTTGTTATTCCAAGGTAGCTGGAAACAAATGCAAGATAGTTGTACAGACTAATAGCAATGGTCATTATTTGCAAGTTTAATGAGGCAGAAGCATTAGTATTGGGGACATGTTTGCTCAGCTGTGTCAGCTAGCAATAATTTCTCTCCATACATAGTTTGATCTCATTTACTCAAGTTTCACTAAGTTTGTTTTCCCAGACTGATTGATGATTGCTAGCTTGACTGTTACACAAACCTGAACTTATTTAACTTAAATGTCATAGCATTAAAAAAAAACGGGACAAAACTTCAATTTTCACAGCATCCATTACCTAATCTTTCCCCACCAACCTCAACATCTTACCATTCGTTTCCTTAATGGCCCTGATTGCAAATCAGGTGAAACACCAATTGTGTTTTTTTTATTCATGGAAGGAATGAGTAGTGCTTTTTGTTGAGAACATTGGAAGTTTAATTTAATTATTAGTATTCAAGTCAAAATGTAGTGTACATTTTCTCCTTTTTATAACCTTGGATTATTGCATACACCTTAAGTAATGGGTTGATGAGCATCCTATTCTCAATCAACCTGTATTTAGAAATTAAACCAACCTCTACAATAAATCAGCTTGAACGGCCTTAAAATAAGAGTGCCTTGGTCTACATTTATAAGTTAACCAGTCTGCAGAGGCATGTCTACTCAGTTAGAAAAACTCATCAGCCTTGGGTTTGCTTAACAATCTCTTACACTGACCAGCATTGGAAACTTGACTGATGACAGTTGCTGGAAGACAATAGCTGGAGACCAGGTATGAATACTGGCTTGTGTCTAGAATTTGGTACCTAGCATGATTGAGTAGCCGATGTGTACAGATGTAGTCCAAAGGAGGCATCTTACTAGTTTTGCTGTTCAGTTCAATGCTTCTGGTTCCAGTTATCCAAACTAATAACTATCCTCAAGGGGGAAGCAAGAAAGTTTCTGGAATCCAGATGACTCTTGAAACATCTAGGGATGGAATTTTCAGTCAAGTCTAACTTCTGTGGCAGATTCTCAATCAGAAACCCAGCCACAGACCAGCAAGTCTGGCTAACTAAAAACCTGAGTCGACCTGGCATTCTTCCCCTTAAGTTCCAATCAGCCCTGATAGCCAGTGCCATATAGGTGATCTGAATTGGATAGCTAGCATCCAGCACAGCAGCAGTGCACACTTGGGAAAGGCTTTGGCCTGCCAATTTAATTAAATCCAAAGTTGGAGCCAGTGGAAAGAGTTAAACACCTCAGGCAAACTAAGCACAAAGATCCTCTCGGAATGAGTGATCACAGTATGGTTGAATTTGTAATACAGATTGAGGGTGAGGAAGCTGTCAAACGAGCGTACTATGCTTAAACAAAGGGGACTACAGTGGGATGAAGGCAGAGTTGGCTAAAGTAGACTAGAAACACAGACTAAACAGTGGCACAATTGAGGAACAGTGGAGAACTTTTAAGGAGCTCTTAGTGCGCAACAAAAATATATTCCAGTGAAAAAGAAGGGTGGTAAGAGAAGGGATAACCAGCCGTGGATAACCAAGGAAATAAAGGAGTATCAAATCAAAGACCAATGCGTATAAGGTGGCCAAGGTTAGTGGGAAACTAGAAGATTGGGAAAATTTTAAACAGCAAAGAATGACTAAAAAAGCAATAAAGAAAGGAAAGATAGATTACAAAGGTAAACTTGCGCAAAACATAAAAACAATTAGTAAAAGCTTTTACCGATATATAAAACGGAAAAGAGTGACTAAAGTAAATGTTGGTCCCTTAGAAGATAAGAGGGATTTAGTAATGTGAAATGGCTGAGACCTTAAACAATTGTTTTGCTTCGGTCTTCACAGTGGAAGACACAAAAACCATGCCAAAAATTGCTGGTCACAGGAATGTGGGAAGGGAGGACCTTGAGACTGTCACTAGGGGGGTAGTGCTGGACAGGCTAATGGGACTCAAGGTCGGCAAGTCCCCTGGTCCTGATGAAATGCATCCCAGGGTATTAAGAGATGGTGGAAGTTATACCAAATGCATTCGTTATAATCTACCAATATTCTTTGGACTCTGGGGAGGTACCAGCGGATTGGAAAGCAGCTAATGTAATGCCTCAGTTTTTAAAAAAAAAGGGGCAGACAAGGCAGGTAACTATAGGCCGGTTAGTTTAACATCTGTAGTGGGGAAAATGCTTGAAACTATCATTAAGGAAGAAATAGCGGGACATCTAGATAGGAATAGTGCAATCAAGCAGACGCAGCATGGATTCATGAAGGAGAAATCATGTGTAACTAATTTACTGGAATTCTTTGAAGATATAACGAGCATGGTGGATAGAGGTGTACCGATGGATGCGGTGTATTTAGATTTCCAAAAGGCATTCAATAAGGTGCCACACAAAAGGTTACTGCAGAAGATAGATGTACGCGGAGTCAGGAAATGTATTCGCATGGATCGAGAATTGGCTGGCGAACAGAAAGCGGAGAGTCGGGATAAATGGGTCCTTTTCGGGTTGGAAATCGGTGGTTAGTGGTGTGCCACAGGGATCGGTGCTGGGACCACAACTGTTTACAATATACATAGATGACCTGGAAGAGGGGACAGAGTGTAGTGTAACAAAATTTGCAGATGACACTAAGATTAGTGGGAAAGCGGGTTGTGTAGAGGACAGGCTGCAAAGAGATTTGGATAGGTTAAGCGATTAGGCTAAGGTTTGGCAGATGGAATACAATGTCGGAAAGTGTGAGGTCATCCACTGTGGGGGGGGGGGGGGGAGAAAAGGAGAGAAACATTAAAAGGGAATATTATTTGAATGGGGAGAAATTACAACATGCTGAGGTGCAGAGGGACCTGGGGGTCCTTGTTCATGAATCCTAAAAAGTTAGTTTGCAGGTGCAGCAGGTAATCAGGAAGGCAAATGGAATGTTGGCCTTCATTGCAAGAGGGATGGAGTACAAAAGCAGGGAGGTCCTGCTGCAACTGTACAGGGTATTGGTAAGGCCGCACCTGGAGTACTGCGTGCAGTTTTGGTCACCTTACTTAAGGAAGGATATACTGGCTTTGGAGGGGGTACAGAGTCGATTCACTAGGCTGATTCCGGAGATGAGGGGGTTACCTTATGGTGATAGATTGAGTAGACTGGGTCTTTACTTGTTGGAGTTCAGAAGGATGAGGGGTGATCTTATAGAAACATTTAAAATCATGAAAGGGATAGACAAGATAGAGGCGGAGAGGTTGTTTCCACTGGTAGGGGAGACGAGAACTAGGGGGCACAGCCTCAAAATACGGGGGAGCCAATTTAAAACAGAGTTGAGAAGGAATTTCTTCTCCCAGAGGGCTGTGAATCTGTGGAATTCTCTGCCCAAGGGAGCAGTTGAGGGAAATAAATTCCAGAGTCCGAAAACGGTGAAGGAAACGTCAAGTTTATTCGTGCAAAGCGCTCTGGGAGAAGTTGGGAAATTCCGCAGCTTCGCCATACCCTTCTCTCCGAGCGAAGTTTTCAAGTTACAATTATACCTTTGGAGGTGGTCCCGCACCCTTACATCATTGTCCAATTATTTAACATTTAGGCATAGTATTACCCTATATGATAGTGCTGTGGCAGTCTTACATTGTGGCAAGTCAAAGGCTAACTAGCAGGCGCAGACACAAGTGGGGTTAGTTCCCCGCATCAGCAGAAAAACAAGGAACTATCTTCCTGTTGTTAGTACAAGCGATATACATCTGTTTGCCTCTCCAACTGTCAGTTTCCCTACTTCCCCTATCTTCATGACTCGGTCAACGAACGTTGGGGTCTAAATGTGTCTTTTTTTTGTTTTAAGCAGGCAATTTGTTGCATGAACATTTACATGGTACAGTACCAAAAACAAGAGTATTATAAACTGAGAATTCTTCCACAACAGTCCCTCCTGTTGATCTTTCCCATCTCGTGCGGATAAGAACAATCCAATCTTGCATCCAAACTGCCTCATCGTCTTGTGCCAGGGTCCTTGGGCGAGCCTGGAGCTGGTGGTACTGCTGCAAATGGAGGTGCAGCTTCCGATATGTTGCGGGTGGAAGTTGGGTTGTTGTATCGTTGATGCAAGTCCTGGCAGCTATGGGTATCGTGGTACATAACTTGGACATACATATCTTAATCATCATCACCGCAAGGTACAATGCCAGGCATACGCCTACGATCAAAATCAGACCCTATACAATACTTTGTCCCAACTTAGACATCCATCCCCCCCAGCCAGCCAATTTCACCATCCGGGGTGGTTAGTTTCCTCACTTCTCTCCTTATATGGTCGGCTAGGTTGGTTATTTTCTCCAAATTATCGGGTATATTAATGCAACATTCTGCCCCAATCAATGCGCAAGTGCCTCTGTTCTGGGCCAATACGTAATCTAGGGCCATTCGGTTCTGAAGTACGGTAGTATGTATGGCTACCATTTCGGCTGTTATGCTCTCCATCGCCTCGGCAGTGTCATTAGCTATTTGTTCCAGAACCCCCTCTACGTTTCTTAGTTCATCCATGGTGCGCCCTACCCTGTATGGGAACATCACAACTCCAAAGACTCTTTCTACCGGGGTAATCGCTTGTCTTCGTCGACCTGGTGTACGCACCTCTGCCAGGGTACGTACCTGTCTGACAAAGGGGACCACATATTCCAAATAACAGGACCCTGTCCATCACCTGGGTAACCAGGGATATGCCCAATGCCCGCACACAAAATACGTGCCGTTATACGCCATTTCATATATTGTGTCGGGGTCCCAAGACTGGGCCCACAGACCTCCACCTGTTTTATTCGGAAGGTGAGAGAGGATAGTGACCCGTGCGCCTGTTGTGATATTGAGGTTGTGTGGGCAATTACTGTATCCTATGATATGTCCCTTTCTGCTGGTGTCGTTTCGGGTTAAACATATGGTCCCAGTTGGCCTCCCGATCCCCGAGGTATTGGTCAGGACTAGGTATGGAGGCTCCCTTTTATGGTCATGGGGTGGTTGGTACCATCCCTGGAACGTTTGACTAATGGGGTACCCAGCACTCTCCCACTTGGCGACGTCCCCATGGTTGTCCACATGGTAGCGGTATGATGGTCCTCCTCCCATTCGTGCCATTCTGGCTCAGAAGCCACTTGACAGTCTGTTAGGGTCAGTGGAATGGGCCGCAAAGGAATTCGCCCTTTGGAATGTATAGGGATATGTGAGCACACCCAGCAACTAGAAAAGTTCCCATTTCACGCATAAACATAAGACATATACAAAAAGGTGTTTACATGGAGCTCCCGCTTCCGTCTCGCTTCCCACGCGCCGCACTTGACGTACACCAATGCTACTACACAGACTGTAGCACACAGTTTCATATCACTTTATATTAATAACTAGTCAGGCAAAATGGCTGTATATGTCGCTTGTAGTGTCTCTATTGACCTGTGGGCGAATCAAAGAATGGTGGATACTACAGGCATTAGTTTTTCGGCTCTCAAACCTTAAGCTGGGTTCTATTTTCCATTGTCCTTTTCCCTTAATATCAACAGGCGCATGTATCTCCATTAATCATAACCTCGTACGGCCCTATCCACTTCGGGGCAAAGCCGGGTTTTCCTGGGAGAACCTTCACCATCACGTGCGTTCCGGCTTGAGGTATGTCCGGGAAGGTGGCGGACTCCAGTTTTTTTTTTTAAATCGCATTGAGCCTGCCTTTCTCTGGTTTGCTTTCACATTTCCTGGAGGCTATTACTCATCTCCAATATATATATCTCTGAATTCTATCCCTTAGGGGTCCTACATCTGCTCCTCCCATAAAAATTCCTTCTGGGAGTTGCATCACCCTTCCCGTCATTAACTCATAAGGGGATAAGCCCGTTGTTCGATTAGGGACCGCCCTTAGTTTCATCAGAATGATGGGTAACACATCAACTCATGTAGTCCCAGTTTCTCGGATTGTCTTTGCGATCATTATCTTAAGGGTTCGATTCAGCCGTTCTACCATTCCTGAACTTTGGGGATGGTATGTGGAATTTCTGTTTTATTCCCATTAGTTGACGTACGGCCTTTATTACCTTCCCCGTGAAGTGCGTGCTTTGGTCCGAGTCCATTTGCAACGGCACTCCCCCCCCCCCCCCCCCCCCATCTAGGGATTATTTCTTCCGACAGAATTCTAGCTACTGCAGTGGCCGTACAGTTCCTTGTTGGGTAAGCTTCCACCCATTGGGTGAACTGGCCTATTACCACTAAGCAATATCGTTTTCCCCCGTGAGTTGGGCAGTGGTCCAGTAAAATCTATTTGTATGTTTTCCCATGGCCCTTGGGCCTTGGTTGGTGCCCCATTCGTATCTTAATTGACTTACCGGAATTATGTTGCGCACACATTATACAGCACTGACAGTGGTTGGCTATATCCTGCCCCTATTCCGGACCACCACCAATCTTCTCGTGAGCCACTCCATCATGGGTCCCCTGCCTATATGGGCCACTCCATGGTGTAGTTCCAGTAATGTCTGCTTAATGCAGTTTGGGGCTGTGACTTTTCCATCCTTTCTCCACTGGTGCAGCTTCACTGCCCCCAGGAGGCCTTCTACCGCATTTTCTCCTATGTCCCTCGTGTTCGGGCCCTGGGACGTTAGCCGGCGTCATGTCAACAAGGCCAGTGTCCTGCTTTGTTTTAGCCCATACCGGCTCTAGGGCCTCGCATATCACCCCGTCTATCCCCGACTCATCACAAATCACGGGCCAGTGGTTTAGCACTGCCCATTTTCGCAATGTTTCCGTAAGGGCGCGAAGTACTTTCTTTTACATCCATCCGCTTGCAGCCAGATTATTTTGTTATGCTTGCCGTCTATTAGTAGTTTAAATTCCCTTAAGTCTGTTCCTAGAATAATTCTTTCTTTATTTGTATCAGGTGAGTATTATTAAATGGGCTAGTTCTGTTTTATTTTATTCTGACTATCCCACCATTTCCTTTATCTGTCAGGTGAGTCTTTATTCTATTAAGAAATCCAAATGAATAATGTCCAATATAAAACAGTTGTCAATGGAAAGGGTTAACTTTACAGGTTTGTAAGAAGGCCTGATGCGTGACTTCACGTAATCATCTGAATTTCGTTTTTTTTTTAAGTCTTTGCTTTCAAAACTTGCTTAGAAATTAGGAATCTGGTAAAACAGCAGAAATCATTAGTAAAGTCGTCATAATAGAAGTCTTATCAGGACAGACAGCATTTTAGATTAAATTTCAATTTTTTTTCCTTAACTTCTAATTCAAGTACTTGCCAAAGATTTTTTTAATTGATTTAAAACGATACCACACATTTAATTATTTTGTTTACTGAACTTCAATTTTCACACCAGCTGTATACATTCCAACATTTCCTAAAGAATTTTAAAATCAGTAAGATTTTCTAATTCCCAATTTTTCTTTCTGTGCTGAGTTTGCATAGCTTAGATCTCCTCTTGTTGTTTTCAAAACCCTCCTGCTTGTTTAGACTGTTTGGGACTTTTCTTGATAAACATGTCTATTCTGGAAATCTTTTCAAACTGCAATAAAACTTTCTCGTAACTTAAAATCATTTTCAATGGAGTGTCTTTTACCTCTTCCCAAAATCTTTTCAATTAAACCAATATCTTTTTTTTTTCACAGCCAATATCAACTAGTATTTAGTAAGTTATGTCTTTTTTTTTGATCTCCTTTCTTCAAATTAGGTTTTGGTATTTTACAGAGGGCTTGTCTCTCAGTAACTTCATTAATTCAGACAATCGAAGACACACTTTCTTTCAATTTTGTTCAATTTGTTTTCTTTCAAGGCTGCATCTATATCCTTTCTTTTCATAACTAGAACGGAGTCGAGCACGTAGGCTTTGAGGGCTGCTTTTCGTCCTCTCAAATGTCCGTTTTTCTTTCTGTTTCTGCATCTCCCACCACTCTCTCTTCTTTTTTTTTCCCGTCGGGGCCAATCCCTCCTTTTGCATTCTATCTATCAATCCCTTTTGGTCGACTAGGTACAGTCTGGTCAGGGACGCTGGGGGGGGGGCCTTTTGGTCGACTAGGTACAGTCTGGTCAGGGACGCTGGGGGGGGGGGGGGCGGCGCACTCCATTTCCTTACCGGACATCGCAGTCTTTCCCGTCGGGGTCTTACTACTGTCAGCGGTCCGTTCAGGACTTGCAGTCTCTATCGTCGGGTGTTTCAACACACTTGCGATTCGTTAAAAATGGCACCTCCGCGACCCACTACGATCTTTTCCAGCTGCACCCACAACTTACTACAACCACATTAATTGTTCTACACACGACTCCCAATGTCCCGACCTGTGTGACTCAAAGTAGCAAGGAGATTAGTCCCTAATCACTTCCACTTTTCCGTCGCCACTTTGTCCTCTCTGTCCCCTTCGGCCTTAATCCTTGGCCTTCACGTGGGGCATTTGCCCTCTTAATTCCGGCTCCAGTTAGGTGACAGATAGTTTGTGACAATCGAAGTGGCGGGGAACACTCGTTTCTTTCGCATCACTCATACCAAGCTAGCTTAGACTCTAACCCGCGGCTCAACTGTGGTTTTTCTCACCGTTCACGGACATTTTGTTCTTTGGTGAATTGGGGCTCCGGGTTCGCCCTGTTCCGGGGCCCAATTGACTGGACGGTCAAACCCTGACTACTCAACCGGCTAGGCAACCCGAGGCGACCGTATTCACCCTGTTCGCAGCGCCAAATTGTAAGGGAAATAAATTCCACACCGAGTCAGAACAGTGAAGGAAACGTCAGTTTATTTGTGCAAAGCGCTCTGGGAGAAGTGGGAAAACTCCGCAGCTTTGCAACACCCTTCTCTCCGAGCGAAGTTTTCATGTTACAATTATACCTTTGGGGTGGTCCCGCCCCCTTACATCATTGTCCAATTATTTAACATTTAGGCATAGAATTACCCTATATGGTAGTGCTGTGGCAGTCTTACATTGTGGCAAGTCAAAGGTTAACTAGCAGGCGCAGACACAAGTGGGGTTAGTTCCCCGCATCAGCAGAAAAACAAGGAACTATCTTCCTGTTATTAGTACAAGCGATATACATCTGTTTGCCTCTCCAACCGTCCGTTTCCCTACTTCCCCTATCTTCATGACTCGGGGTCAACGAATGTTTGGGTCTAAATGTGTCTCTTGTTTTAAGCAGGCAATTTGTTGCTTGAACATTTACATGATACAGTACCAAAAACAAGAGCATTATAAACCTAAGAAAATTCTTCCACAACAGGATTCATGCACAAGGACCCCCAGGTCCCTCTGCACTGCAGCATGTTGTAATTTCTCCCCATTCAAATAATATTCCCTTTTACTGTTTTTTTTTTTTCCCAAGGTGGATGACCTCACATTTTCCAACATTATATTCCATCTGCCAAACCTTAACCTATTCGCTTAACCTATCTAAATCTCTTTGCAGCCTCTGTGTCCTCTACAAAACCTGCTTTCCCATTAATCTGTCATCTGCAAATTTTGTTACACTACACTCTGTCCCCTCTTCCAGGTCATCTATGTATAATGTAAACAGTTGTGGTCCAAGCACAAATCCCTGTGGCACACCACTAACTGCTGATTTCCAACCCAAAAAGGACCCATTTATCCCGACTCTCTGCTTTCTGTTAGCCAGCCAATTCTCTATCCATGCTAATACATTTCCTCTGACTCCATGTACCTTTATCTTCTGCAGTAACCTTTTGTGTGGCACCTTATCGAATGTCTTTTGGAAATCTAAATACACTACATCCATTGGTACACCTCTATCCACCATGCTCGTTATATCTTCAAAGAATTCCAGTAAATTAGTCAAACATGATTTCCCCTTCATGAATCCATGTTGCGTCTGCTTGATTGCACTATTCCTATCTAGATGTCCTGCTATTCCTTCCTTAATGATAGCTTCAAGCATTTTCCCCACTACAGATGTTAAACTAACCGGCCAATAGTTACCTGCCCCCCTTTTTTAAAGAGGTGTTACATTAGCTGCTCTCCAATCCGATGGTACCTCCCCAGAGTCCAGAGAATTTTGGTAGATTATAACCAATGCATCTGCTATAACTTCCACCATCTCTTTTAATACCCTGGGATGCATTTCATCAGGACCAGGGGTCTTGTCTACCTTGAGATCCATTAGCCTGTCCAGCACTACCCCCTAGTGATAGTGATTGTCTCAAGGTCCTCCCTTCCCACATTTGTGTGACCAGCAATTTTTGGCATGGTTTTTGTCTTCCACTGTGAAGACTGAAGCAAAATAATTGTTTAAGGTCTCAGCCATTTCCACATTTCCCATTATTAAATCCCCCTTCTCTAAGGGACCATCCTGTAGCCACTTGGCATCCTCCTCACAGCTCTCACTGCCACCCAGCTTAGTGTCTGCAAGCTTGGAAATATTACACAATTCCTTCATCTAAATCATTAATGTATATTGTAAATAGCTGGGGTCCCGCACCCTGCCTGCCATTCTGAAAAGGACTCATTTTTCTCTACTCTCTGCTTCCTGTCTGCCAACCAGTTCTCTATCCACGTCCGTACATTACCCCCAATATCACATGCTTTAATTTTGCACACTAATCTCTTGTGTGGGACCTTGTCAAAAGCCTTTTGAAAGTCTAAATACACCACATCCACTGGATCTCCCTTGTCCACTCTACTAGTTACATCCTCAAATTTTAGATTTGTCAAGCATGATTTCCCTTTCATAAATCCATGCTGACTTGGACCGATCCAGTCACTGTTTTCCAAATGTGCTGCTATTTCATCTTTAATAAATGATTCCAACATTTTCCCCACTACTGATGTCAGGCTAACTGGTCTATAATTACCTTTTTTCTCTCTTTTTTTTTAAAACAGTGGTGTTACATTAGTTACCCTCCAGTCCATAGGAACTGATCCAGAGTCGATAGACTGTTGGAAAATGATCACCAATGCATCCACTATTTCTAGGGCCACTTAGTCTGCATCCCAGAGTACTTATCAGGCCCTGGGGATTTATCGGCCTTCAATCCCATCAATTTCCCCAATACAATTTCCTGACAAGGATTTCCTTCAGTTCCTCCTTCTCACTAGATCCTTGGTCCCTAGTATTTCCGGAAGGTTATTTGTGTCTTGATGAAGACAACCAAAGTATTTGTTCAGCTGGTCTGCCATTTCTTTGTTCCCCATTATAAATTCACCTGATTCTGACTGCAAGGGACCTATGTTTGTCTTCACTAATCTTTTTTTCTCCACATATCTATAGAAGCTTTTGCAGTCACTTTATGTTCCCAGCAAGCTTCCCCTCATACTCTATTTTCCCCCCTCCTAATTAAACCCTTTTCCTCCTCTGCTGAATTCTAAATTTCTCCCAGTCCTCAAGTTTGCTGCTTTTCTGGCCAATTTATATGCCTCTTCCTTGGAGTTAACACTATCCCTAATTTCCCTTGTGAGCCACCTTCCTGGTTTTATTTTTACTCCAGATAGGGAAGTTCATCCATGTGATCGTTAAATGTTTGCCATTGCCTATCCATCAACCCTTCAAGTATCATTTGCCAATCTATTCTAGCCAATTCACGTCTCATACCATCGAAGTTATCTTTCCTCAAGTTCAGGACTCTTGTCTCTGAATTGAGTATCATGATTTTTTTTTTAAAAAACACACCTGGCCTCCCAGCTGATTTGCAAACAATGCTAAACTGTTTAGAAAGCAGCAATGTCCATTTTTGAAATTGCAATTAATGTAGATTGGTACTTTCCCAAAATTCATCAAGTACTTGTGTTAATTTCCAGGTTGCAAAGTATATGACTATGGAGACCTGAGTTTCACTACCGTACCAAATGATACACCATATAACAACATTGTCCACCACCCAAGAACAGTGGGTTTAGCCAACCAGTTGTTAACTGAAGCAGTCAGTCGAGCAGTTGGTGATGGTCACCTAAGCATTATGCTTGGTGGAGATCACAGGTGAGTCCACCAACAGCAAGCAAAAGTTTGTATAGTTCTGAAAAAGAAGTCTGTAGTTGCAACAAATTGATAGGCTGCAATTTAAATTGTATTCGAATCTTGTGGAAAATGACCGATTAGCTAAATCGGAAAATGCTATTTCTCCCCCTCCCACCACTCACCGTGCTAGCTCTACAAAGTACACTCGTAACATTTTTTGCTTTGTCAAATATCCAGTTTAGGCATTGGTTCAGTCCATGGACATGCACAGCAGCGGCCTGATTTGTGTGTTATATGGGTGGATGCACATTGCGATCTAAACACACCACTTACATCCTCGTCTGGTAATATGCATGGACAGCCGGTGTCATTCCTTATGAGAGAGCTTCAGGACAAGGTAAAATATTGGGATTAAACCATGTCTTGTCAACTTTGTTTGGCAAATCTAGAATGGACATATCTAATGTCCAAAGATTTGACTTCGTTTGTTCTAGCTGCATTTTACCAGTAAGATTGCTATCTTTTTTTAAAGATACCACCACTTCCTGGATTTTCTTGGGTAACTCCTTGCATTTCGGCAAAGGACTTGGTTTACATTGGACTACGGGATGTTGATGCTGCTGAATAGTAAGGACATTTTCTTCTAGTCATGGTAGTGAACGTTTGCCTGCTTAAGGTGTAACAGGAGCACATTACAAGGGTCAAGTTAAAAGTAATTGAGATTCTAGGAGCAGTTACATAGGTTATGTTACTGGATTAATGATCCAGAGGTGAGAGTTCAAATCCCACTGGGAGTTTAAATTCTTTTTTTTTCCAGATGTATTTAATTAATGGTGGACATAAAAATATTGTTGTAAAAACCCATCTGGTTCACTAATGTCCATTAGAGAATTAAATCTGCTGTCCTTGCCTGGTCTGGCCTATGACTAAACCAATGTGGTTGACTGACTTCCCTCTGAAATGACCTAGCAAGCCACTCAGTTGTAACAAACAGCTCTGGAAAAACACCAATAAAATGGGACACATCACCTGGCATCTACCTTGGCACCAGCTTCAGACATGACACTGGTACATCCAGTCGATCCTACAAAGTCCTCCTCACTAACATCGGGGGCCAGAATTGGGAGAGCAGTCCCACAGACTAGTCAAGCAACAGCCTGACAGTCATACTCACTGGCTATGTCAACGACTCCTCCATCACCATCCCTAGATATGTCCTGTCCCTCCAGCAGAACAGGCCCACCAAAGGTGGAGGCACAGTGGTATACAGTCAGGAGGGAGTGGCCCTAAGAATCAACATAAACTCTTTCTTCTCCTCCCCCCTGCCTCCACCTCCATTTTGAACACCACTTGACAGAAGCACTGAAGGTAGTAAGGACACAATGATACTCTGGGTGTGGTACTTCAGTACAATCCTTGCCTGCATGAGTGCAGTCTCAACAACACAAGTTAGACACCATCTAGGATAAAGCAGCCCGTTTGGTTGGCATCCCATCCATCACCACTAACTCCCTCCACCACTGGCACACCATAAGAACATAATAGGAGTAGGCCATTTGGCCCCACAAGCCTGCTCTGCCATTCAGTAAGATCATGGCTGATCTGATCCTGGCCTTGATTCTCATCATTCTAAAATCTGTCCATATACATTCAAGGACCCAGCCTCCACAACTGAGGGAGAATTTCAAAGATTCATGACACTCAAGAAATTCCTCCTCATTTCTGTTTTAAATCGGTGACTCCTTATTCTGAAACTATGCCCTAGTTCTAGATTTCCCCCACTAGGGGAAACATCCTCTGCATCTACCTTGTCAAGCCCCCTCAGAATCTTGTATGTTTCAATAAGATCACTTAAGTCTTGACTCCAATGAGTATAGGCTCAACCTTTCTTATGCCAACTTCATCTTAGGAATCAATCTAGTGAACTTCTCTGAACTGCCTCCACTGCAAGTATATCCTTCCTTAAATACAGTTGTAGCAGGATGTCACTACTTGTACTCTATTCCCCCCTTGCAATAAAGGCCAACTTTCCATTTGCCTTCCTAATACTTGCTGTACATGAATGTACCATGGCTGCAGTGTGCACCATCTACAAAATGCACTGCAGCAACTCACCAAGGCTTCATAACCTCTACCAGTTAAAAGCACAGCAGGCACATGGGAACACCATCACCTACAGTTCCCCACCATCTGGAGTTGGAAAAATATCACTGTCCCTTTGTCGCTAGGTCAAAATCCTGGGAGTACCTTCACCAGGACTGCAGCTGTTCAAAGAAGGTGGCTCCCCACCACCTTCAAGGGCAATTGAGGATGCATCACCATTGACCAGAAACTTAACTGGACTAGCCACAAATACCGTGGCAACAAAACCAGTCAGAGGCTGGATATATTCTGCAGCAAGTGTATCACCTCTTGACTCCCCAAAGCCTTTCTGCCATTGACTAGGGACGTCAGGAGTGTGATGGAATACACTCCGCTTGCCTGGAGGAATGCAGCTCCAACACTACTCGCAGCTATACACCATCCAGGACAAAGCATCCTGCTTGATTGGCACCCCATCCACCATCTTCAACATTCACTCCCTTCACCACTGGTTTACTGTGGTTGCAGTGTGTACTATCTAAAAGATGCACTGCAAGGCTTTTGTCAGCACCTCAAACCCACAACCTCTACCATCTAGAAGGACAAGGGGCGCAGGGTAACACCACCACCTCATGTTCCCCTCCAAGTTGCTCACCATCCTGACTTGGAAATATATCACCATTCCTTTAATGTTGCTGGTTCAAAATCCTGGAAATCCCTCTAACACGGAGTACCTTCACCACACAGACTGCAGCGGTTTAAGAAGCCAGCTCACCACCATCACCTTGGAGGACAATTAGGGATGGGCAATAAATGTTGGCTTTGCCAGTGACCCCCACATTCCAGGAAGGAATGCAGCAAAAACTAATGCTTGTGTAACCTATTTAAATTGAGGAATTTTTAGCACAATTTCTACTTACTCATTACTGTAATTCAATCTTGGTGCAAAATCACCAGATTAAATATAATGCAAGTATTTTACTGTTTGTATATAAGCAGTTATCATTTCATCCTGCATCCCATTTATAATTGAACACAAAATAATGGCACATTTCACATCCTTGGGATGGAAGTGCTTCAGTGCAAGTTAATTTAGAAGTACTAAAAGAATTATGTAGGCAAAGCAGTAGCCAATTTGTGCACAGCAATGTCAGCAAATGGCAATTTAATCTGTTTGCAGTGTTTGTGATATGAATATTGGTTAGCACACAAACTTCCCTCTTTCTCTTCCCTTCCTCCTCTCCTTCCCCCCCCCCCCCCCCGGTCAGGTGGATCTTGTGTACATCTGAACAGATGACATCCAACACCAGATGTCATCTCAACAGTTTAGCACTCCTGCACTGCCATGTCAGCCTGGATTACATGCTTTGAGTGGCCTTGAATCCACAACCTTCTGACTCCATACTTTCAGCAGAGCCCACATTGACAATTGAATTGTTTGTTTCTTACTAACAGCTACATCATGAAAAATTTTGGCATCCAATACTTCTCTATGAAAGAGGTGGATCAACTTGGAATACAGAAAGTAATGGAAAGAACATTTGATCATCTTGTTGGAAAGTAGGTTGGAACAAAAGAATCCAATGTAACTATGTTCAGGTGCACTATTCTGGGGGTCAGTTTGCTTTTGTTCACCTACCGGGACCAGCTAGCTTATGTTGTTGATCCTTATCTAAGGCACTTCATAGCACTGCCATGTAGTGCAAGTTCATAAACCTGTATTCACATTAGGGAAAGCTGGCAGTGAGTTGTACTGGATAATGACAAACTTTTGATCTGAATCACTTTTGTAATAGGCAGATGGATTAGAAACCAGTAGTTTGCCTGCAATTTGTCTGCACATGGTGGGGTGGCACAAGAATCTGAATTGACAGTCAATTAGAACTTAATAGTGGGAATACCAACTGATTTAAATAGGCTGGATCTCTTCCCTGCATATGCAATGTGATTTTGTAGATCAACTGGCAAACTAAATTTTCTTAACCTCAAGCATAAATTAGTTGTGATTGATTTTAAGTAACATGAAAGAAGTATGCAAATCTAAATTGGAATATTGCTTTTCAGACAGAAAAGACCAGTGCACCTGAGCTTTGATGTGGATGCCATTGATCCATCTCTAGCTCCTGCTACTGGTACTCCAGTGATAGGAGGACTAACTTATAGAGAAGGAATGTATATTGCAGAGGAAGTGCATAACTCAGGTATGAAACATGGATGCAGCTAGTTGTCCTAAGATATAGTGCTTAATACTAATTGTAATTGGACCACTCGGTTTTGTGTTGCTGCTGGTGATGTGACTATTTTCTTACACTGACCAATAAAATAAAATTTCTTGTGCAGGAATGCTGTCTGCAATGGATCTGGTGGAAGTCAACCCTAAACTTGCAACTTCAGATGAGGAACTTAATGCTACAGTAAACATTGCAGTAGATGTCATCTCCTTTTCTTTGGGACAGGCCCGAGAAGGATCCCATGGCAAATGTGATGAATTACCAACGCCCAGTGCAACATTTGAAACAAATGAGCAGACTGTACGGCTTTAGGACTTTGTTGTCAAAAGAAAAGTTGGCACGTTTGTACAAACCCATATTCCAGAACTGAGATTTAAAGAAATTGTTTTTTTTGGGGGGGAAAAGAAGGGAAGAAGGAGGAAGGGAAGAGAGGAAAAAATTTGCTTAACTTGGGATATGTTAATGGAACACACGTTCTCAGACCTTCACCTATATCCCTGTTATCCACACAGTAATGTGACCACCCAGCTTCTGAGCATTTCAATACATTCCGGTATGAAGAATAGGATATCACTTCCTTATTCAACTAGCTGGAGCTAAATTGGATAAGTCATCAAAGCAGCTCTTTTCTGGTCAGGATAATCAGTGAACCTTCAGCAAGGCTGTTCTTGTTTGCATAAAACTCCTTTTTCAGGTCGATTCTTCCCTTCCACAATCCCAGAGTTTACTTTTAATTACCTATTTAAAATATAACTTATGCTCAAGACCAATCCATTTGTTAAATATCAAATGATTTTATTAAAAGTTTGTGCACATTACTACAATGTAGTTATTGGCAACAAAGTTTATAAGGGACTGATCAAATGCAACTTAATTTGTTTAAGTTTCTTTCTTTGCCTTCCTCAAAGATACTTCCATCTGCAAGACCCATCAATACATAGGGAAGTCTTTGAAGAATGGTTCAGCAATAAAAGTACTTTAATACATGTCCTCTTCAGAAGTCTTTTCTTTCAACGCTGTTGTAGGCCCAGAAACCTGAGCTTCATGGGAAGCACTTACAAACATGAATTCCAGGTCCTTGAAATTGCACCCAAATTATGCATGCATAATCCTACATTAATGTTTGCGGAAGAACTTGAGATATACAACAGCACCCAGAATTGCCACTTCGAGAAGGATGATAATGCCCAGTAGCAACTTGTTTGTCATAACCCTAGAGAAATCAAAATGTTAATTTTTCAACTGTAAGGATGAGGGAAAAATGCATCTATGTCTTGCACTGGATTATGTAGCAACCTTCCACTATAGAAACTGAATTTTTTTTTGGCAAGGTGCTCTGGTTCAAAAGTTACTCACTAAAAATAAAATTCACCCCCCGCCCGACGAGAATACCTCAAACTCTACTATTCAAAATAAAATGATTGTTTTGTGTAACTTTTCTATTGTGTGTACAGGGAAAAACATTTTCCAATAATGACTTACTATTAAGTCTTTACATGGTTTGTCTTTGTGACAAAAGCTGCTTTTTTTGTGCTGCCTTGTATGAAGTCAATAAAGGGAACCAGCACCCAGTAGGCACAAGTGTACACCCACACCAAAGTGAGTAATCCAAATTAAAATGCAGAAGCACCAAGTTTTTTTTAAAAAGCTGTCTTGTGCTTAATACATGTAATGCATTTATATATCCTAGAGGACAATAATTGTATATATGGACTACGGTATTGTACTGCCAGTCCAGCTGATTATTAACCATGAAGTATAATGAATTAAACAATATCTCACTCACCTTGGCAAGCATGTGGCATTAAGAACACTCAAATTTCCAACTGATGCAACAGTAATGGTGTTTTGTTTTGTCACTATTTTCACAAGACTTCTTAAACTCTTACCTTCTAGACATGGCACGCAGTATTTTCCGACTTCGGCTCAAATTCTCACCTGTGTTTATTAGCTTAGGAACAAACAGACAAAATATAAACAGATGGGGGGGTTGAAAATCTCAAACTATCAGTTTGAAGTCTTCAGACTGAAGAGTATTTTCTCTATGCATTTCCTACATGCATGCTTTTAATAATTACTCACCCTGTCTTTTGAACGTTCCAGCTGCTCTCGTTGCTCGCCAAGTTCCTCAATTATATCCGAACCTATCTGATCAGTCTCTGCTGCTATCCTATGAGAACGGTCTATACTCTGGGTAGCTCGGTTAAGACTGTCTGTACCTTGCAAAAGCAAAGCACGTTGGGATGATAAGTGACTCTGGGGGGAAAAAATAAAAAAGTGTATAAGCTTAATGTTTGAGCCTCCTTAACAAAGAACTAGACATTGACAGCAACTGACCTTCCTTTTCTAAGTATTTCAAGCTCACTCGCTTATGGTAATGTGAATGGGACAATAATTCATTTCTCAACTTCAAAGGTTTCAGAAATTCATAGGATATTTTCTGCCCCTGGTAAGTCGCTCGTTTCCTCATGCTTCACAAAATACCGCACTCCAATTTGATAAATATGTCTCACTTTAGCCAAATCATGGAGAAGCTGCCATTACTGACTTATCCTGTTCTACAAACTTGGTTCTCTTTAATTAAGCTTTAGTCTATTGAAAACAGAAGAAAAGATGGATAAGCAGGCAGGTTGACTTTTGGGTCTCAAATCTAGCCCCGATTAAAAAGGGATGAATGTCTCCTCTCTATGGGCTGCAAGGGTCCAACAAGGAATGTCAGCCCAGTTCA
This sequence comes from Pristiophorus japonicus, assembly GCF_044704955.1. Taxonomy (NCBI): domain Eukaryota; kingdom Metazoa; phylum Chordata; class Chondrichthyes; family Pristiophoridae; genus Pristiophorus; species Pristiophorus japonicus. The sequence goes on along the minus strand of NC_091980.1, from coordinate 193,304,603 downwards.
ACAGCACAAATAGTCCAAACTGACATGGAACTGAATTTCAATTAAAGAGCCCATAAAGATGGCTGGTGCAAGAGATGCAAACATTGTGATTGTCCCTATACTGCATTTTAATGTCAAAGAAAAACATATCTTGGATATGGCCCATGATGTACCTGACCCAGGAGTCTTGGAGTGACAAATGTAGATTAAAGTATTGCTACTCAGCTCTACAATTTGCCAATAAAAATAAACACATTTGTGTGGTAAGCTAAAAGTTAGCCCTAAAGTAAATAGAATACTCAGTGATCCAATATGCTTTATTAAATCTACATGCACAAAATTGATGTATATTTCAAGTCTCACAGGATAGGGGAGAATGTAGTTGCTACAACAATGCTTTTTAATTGCAGTACTTACACTTTGTTCATTTTCAGCACTGTACACAGCGTACTTAAAGTCACTACGTACTCCATATTCAATATCATTGCTTCTAACATCCCGTTGTAGCTTGCTCACATCTTTTCTGTAAGATCGGATTTTGATATTCATCTGATTACGGTACAATAGTGGTGCGTTCCTCATTTCCTTTTCCATTCCATCCAACTAGAAACAGAAGTATGCAGCAATGAAGGGTGCAAATTCTCAAATAATAGGTGTTGCTGGCTTCCCTGGTAATTAAACTATTTTACATCCAATAATTTATACCTGGATTAATTGAGTAAATCAGACAATGCAGTGTTGAAAGTCAGAAAACCCACTGTATAGTAAAATATTCACACTTCAATCATCTCAAAGATTTTGTGTCAATTCTCTCCCCTTCAGTACTTACTATTTCATTTGCTTCTTCAACTTTTTCATCTATCTCTCGTAGAAATCTTTTCTTTTGTTCTGCAAAACAGCAAATGGAAGTTAAATGTACAATTGCAGTAAATGAGTAATATGACATAACTAATGAAGCTTCATACCCCACCCCAAGTTAGTAACAAGCAAAATCTTGGATTATGATGTGTTTTAATTCTCTTGGGCCATTGAACCATTGGAGAAAATGACAACAGAAAGACGGATCTTCAGTAAATTATTTGGGCTACTTTGAGCTTCAACTTCTGAGTTATAGCTGGCTGGTGTCTTAAGTATGAACTATCAGAACAATGAGTTTGTGTATTTATATTCATGGAAATTTTGAACCACCTATATTTATTCATTCATTCAGTTGGATTGGACATTAATGATAGCAATGCTTGAAATACAATCTTTTGACTAGCCAAATACTGTATTTTGCAAATTCTACTGATAACCTACTACATGTTGATGTTCTCGATGAGGTGTTATCAACCAATAACTCCCATCTTTTTAGCACTCCCAACAGCAATTACCATTTAAGCACAGTGATCACACTAAGCTGAAAAAGCACCAGGAAAACAAGTTGCAGAAATTGTGATGCAGTGTAACAGTGGGCTCTGCTTCTACTGTGCTAAGGACTCAAAGATAGTGGATCATTTAACAGATGCAACCCATGGTCTCTTTCAATTGGCATGCTGACCCTCAATTTCTGGTACAATGTAGGCAGCCCAACCATTACTGAACCATGCTTACCATAAACAAAGCAGCGAACTGCATTAATAAAGCAAAAATAATTCAGCAGCTTCTACATTTAAAAAAAAAGGATACAGCAGATTTGTTGCATCGCTTGAGTTGTGCCTATTGCCAGGTGGACTGGGGCAGGAGCTAATCTGCCAGCTCCCTACTGGCCCTTCCCTAGGATTTTCCACCAGAAGTAATGGGTAACATGTAATGCATCTGCCTATATGTGGGTATGTGTTCTGTAATAATATGGAGATTATACCATCTGATGCATTTCCCCATCACATGCCATTGCAGCACTGGGCATAAGGGAAGCCTTGTGTTCATGGTTTCCAGCATTTGTATGGGTGGTTCCAAAGCCTGTGCAATCAGTCATGGCATTAAATTCAGAACCAAATTCCACTTTTATTTGAATTCATACCAGCAACACTGTGGAAAATCTAGACTACTGTAATTCTTCTACTTGCACTGTCTGGTCATGACAGCTGAACACGGTATACAAAAGAACTGTACCATGGAGTGATAAGCTGCAACTTGTCTTTCCTTGATTCTCATGAGTTCTTAAACTCAGTTAATTTGTCAGCAGGAGATACCCATAGAGACTGCATATTTACCCAAAGGGAGGAAGAGAAAGATTTAGACCAAGAGGCGAGTTATCAAGTGCCTGCCACACACATCTCTTATTAGCTGGTTTTACAGTGGTACAAGTTGCCTGCTTGGCTTCTCATCTGCGTAATGATGCACTAAAGAGCAGGTGATAAATAAATTAAAAGGTAGGGTGGGCTGCAAAAAAAACCTGATCCTACCATTGTTAAGGAAGGAGAGCTCCCATTCTTGAATTTCTTTTTAATATGGAAACAGTTGAATGCCGGCAGATAAATCTGTTGCAACGCAACAAATTACTTGACACATTAAAAAAGACAAATCAGTTATTCTTTCAAACAATTGCAGCAGCACGTCACATTTTGTTGCTATCTTATTTCAGTAAGGAAAATAGTCTTGCGGAAAAAAAACTAAAATTGTACTTCATCTGCGTGTATTCCAGTCAGCAGGTACGAGCATGGTTCAGTACTCAGGAGATTCCACAAACGGATCTCCGATCTCTCGTTTCTTAGTTGGGAGATACACAAATATTAGCTTAAGAACGTGACAGGATCACTAGGTTTTGTACGCTGAAACACCAACATATTTATTAAGACACTGCATGCATGTTTAAATAGTAAGTTGTGCCATCTTCAAGGCAACAATGTATCTGCACATTTCTTGCCTTACCATGCATGGGCTGAAGTGCTGAAACAGAACTCAAGATACAATTGAGATTTAACAGTTTTAGTTCTGCATATGAGCATAACTGAATAGGTTTGCGGTTCTAACAGATATTTTTCCCTTTGCATTTCTATCACAAGTACAACCAAACCACTGTTCATTTTAGTTATTTTGGAACCATGTCTGTCGACAGTACTACATACACTGCACCACCTTAATCCCGAGCTCACTTTCAATCCTACCTTCTGAATTAATGTAAATATTTATTACTCATGGTACACACATTTATCCAATGAGGCACTGTGCTCTCAAGGCTTTGCTGCCTCCTTTATTCACATTGGGTCCATTTGTTGGATAAATACATCAGACCCAACAGATATATTTTGCTACATCAAAAGCACTAAAAAAATGCAAGCAGTTGTTACCTGAACTCCCGTCATGGCCAGTAGTTGAAGTGGAATTTGTTAAAGAAATAAGAAGTTATTGCTGACCTTTTAGCTGCACATAACCTTGAAGTGGCTTCTTCGTGTCGTGCTCATGACACATACAGCATCCACAGCTTTCTCATTCACGTCTCTTTCTACATTATTCACACAGTTCCAAAATCTGTCTCACTCCACGTATTTAATCAACAAAATACAAAAGCACAGATCTACCAAGCATGAGTAAGAGTTTTATAGGAAACAGTGAAGCAAATTACCCATTTAAAAAAAAGTTCTGACAAAGGGAACCTACAACCAAAGCTTAAAGCCATCTTTTCTCTTTGTAGCTATTGATAGACACACAGAAAATGCTGGAAATACGCAGTACCTATTTTTAAATTCAGTTTCTTACATTTGCATTTTTCCTTTTAGTTCCAGAGGCAAAGACATTGGGAGGGGGTGGGGGAAGGGATTCAAAATATAATTCGATGCACTGGTTAAAGTGGTTGGGTATGGCGTTCCAGCAATTCAACATAAATCTACTATGTACTGCATTTAGCTGCTTACCAGTTAATATGGATTTCAGGTAGTGTTTGGGGTTAAAAGGTCAAAAGAGAGCACAATTGGCTGGCTGTAAATTGCAGCATGTGAGGAGAGGATGCCATGCTTTGGGTGCCGATTGAAGAGTGGCACAGAATGAAACAATTGGACAGAGAAAGTACACGAAGACAGACAGAACACAGAATTTGAGCGGGATAAATTTAGAGATGAAAAAGCAAGAGCAGCACGCCAGACCAGATCAGGGGGCAGCAGAGAGTTTGGCAATGGGTGGGAGACACAAGGAGTGATCGGAACATGAGGAGCACTATTTTAAATTTGATTTACTGAGGACTGGAAGCCAATGGAGATTGGCAAGGATCATGTGACAACTGAGCAGAATCATCATCATAGGCAGTCCCTCGGAATCAAGGAAGACTTCCTAAAGTGAATCCTTTAGTGGCTGAACAGCCCAATAGAGAGCCACAGACCCTGTCATAGGTGGGACAGATCTGCCGCTCTTTCTGCTGCCTGTGCCTGACCTCTTCACACTCGTGGCGTTGAGATTCAAATGCCCTCCTGGATGCACTTTCTCCACCTAGGGCGGTCTTTGGCCAGGGACTCCCAGGTGTCAGTGGTCTTGTCACACTTTACCAGGGAGGCTTTGAGGGTGTCCTTGTAATGTTTCCGCTGCCCACCTTTGGCTTGTTTGCCGTGAAGGAGCTCCACAAAAGAGATTCCCTAAGCAATTGCTTGTCTGGCATGTGAACTATGTGGCCTGCCCAGCGAAGCTGATCGAGTGTGGTCAGTGTTTCAATACTGGGGATGTTAGCCTGGGCGAGGACACTGATGTTGGTGCGCCTGTCCTCCCAGGGGATTTGCAGGATCTTGCAGAAACATCGTTGGTGATATATCTCCAGCGACTTGAGGTGTCTCCTGTACATCGTCCATGCCTCTGATCCATACAGGAGGATGGGTATTACTACAGCCCTGCAGACCATGAGCTTGGTGAAAGATTTGAGCGCTTGGTCTTCGAACACTCTTTCCCTCAGGTGGCCAAAGGCTGCATTGGCGCACTGGAGGCGACGTTGAATCTCCGCATCAATATCTGCCTTTGTTCTTAAAAGGTTCCCGAGGTATGGGAGGTGGTCCACATTGACGAGGGCCGCGCCATGAATCTTGATAACTGGGGGGAGGGGGGGGGGCAGTGCTGTGCGGTGAGGACAGGCTGGTGGAGGATCTTTATCTTACAGATGTTAAGCGTAAGGCCTATGCTTTCATACGCCTTACGCTTATCAACTATATCCTGGAGTTCAGCCTCAGAATATGCGCAGACGCAGGAGTCGTCCACGTACTGCAGCTCAACGACAGAGGTTGGGGTGATCTTGGACTTGGCCTGGAGGCGGCGTAGGTTAAACAGCTTCCCACTGGTTCTGTAGTTTAATTCCACTCCAGCGGGAAGCTTGTTGACTGTGACGTGGAACATGGCGGCAAGGAAGATTGAGAAGAGGGTTGGAGCAATGACGCAGCCCCGTTTGACCCAGGTCCGGACGTGGATTGGGTCTGTAAATGGAACTGCTGGTAAGGATAGCGGCCTGCATGTCGTCGTAGAGCAAGCGAAGGATGTTGACAAACTTTTGGGGGCATCCAAAACGGAGGAGGACACTCCATAAGCCCTCATGGTTGACAGTGTCAAAGGCCTTTGTAAGAACGAAAAAAGCCATGTATAAGGGCTAGCGCTGCTTCCTGTTTTCCTGCAGTAATTGCGCTGCAAAGATCATGTCCGTTGTGCCTTGTAGGGGACGAAATCCGCATTGTGATTCCGGGAGGAGCTCCTCGGCCACAGGGAGAAGACGGTTGAGGAGAACTCTAGCGACAACCTTCCCAGTGGCTGATAGCAGGGAGATTCCCCTGTAATTGCCGCAGTCGGACTTGTCCCCCTTTTTAAAGATGGTCACGATCACTGCATCTCAGATCTCCCGGCATGCTCTCCTCCCTCCAAATGAGAGATATGAGGTCATGTATCCGCGCCAACAGCGCCACTCCGCCATACTTTAGTGCCTCGGCAGGAATTCCATCCGTACCTGTAGCCTTGTTATTCTTGAGCTGTTTTATGGCTTTGCCTATCTCGTGCAACGTTGGGGTTTCATTGAGGTGGTGGCGGGTCACATGCTGCGGGATGGAGTTGAGAACACTCGAGTCAAAGGCAGAGTCTCGATTGAGATCTTCAAAGTGCTCCTTCCAGTGGGCCCAGACAGCCTCTGTGTCCTTGATGAGCATTTCCCCGTTCGTGGCCAGGAGTGGGGTGGGGCCTTGGGAGTTTGGACCGTAGGTGGCCTTGACTGCAATGAAGAATCCTCGCATATCATGGCTGTCGGCCAGTTATTGTATCTCCTGTGCTTTCTCCATCTACCACCTTTAGGTCCCAGGTTTTTTGTTGGACCTCATCCTTGAGCCATCTGTAATGTTGCTTTGCAGCTCCCAAGTTGGGTTGTTGCTTGAGGCTCAGAAATGCTCAACGCTTACGATTTATTAGTTCTTGGATCTCCTGATCATTTTCTTCAAACCAGTCCTGGTGTTTACTGGTTGAGTAACAAGTGTCCCTTCACAGGCACTGGTTATGGAGACCTGGAGGGCAGACCAAGCGCTGTGGGCATTCAGCATCTCGGTCATCAAGGCATGCCAGATTAGCTGGGAGGCGCTGGCTGTATAGGATTCTCTTAGCTGGGTTTTTAAGTGCCCCGGCATTAACTTTTTTGTGGCACTGCTTCTGCTATCCCCTCTGCTTTGGGGCTATGTTTATATTGATGATGGATCGGATTAAGCGATGGTCCATCCAGCAGTTGTCAGTTCCTGTCATGGTGCGGGTGATGCGCACATCCTTGCGATCCCTGGTTCGGACGATGAAATAGTCGAGCAGGTGTGGAAATATATTTTTATCTAAGCTGTACCACACGGTATTTTTGTGCCCTTTTTAATATAAAACAAAATGGAGTCCTGGGCCTTCCAGAAATTTCTGCAACAAGCAGTCGGCTTGCATAAACAACTAAACCTGGCTTGAAATGGCCGATAGCCACCAGACAGCTAGGAGACAAGTCCTGCTGAGACAAGTACCACCCATGGTGCTCTCCTATTGCCCATACGACACCAGTTCCACTCCACCCCACCCTTTTTGAAGTACTCAAACCACCAGCCATTATCTCTTGTAGAGACCTCATCCATTTGATGCAAAAAGATAATTGACCAGGAAACTGGAACATCCTGACACAATGCAAGGCAGGTAATAGCTCATTACCACACTCTCCGAGTAATGGCCGGCTGGCCAACTAATAACCCTGACAAAAGGAAATATCTGGAAACCATGTCAGGACAAGGATGTAGTAATTAACTCTTTATCTGTATTTACTGACTGCGAGACAGAGCCAATACACAGGGAGGGGCCATAACTTGGGTTTTACTGTATAAAAATATCTCGTGAAATTGTACCATTACGAAGGTGTTCACTTAGCCATTGACGGAGTGTGACCTTTCCCTTGCTAGCAAGTAAATTAAAGAAACTTCTGCCGGAGCTGAAGGTGTTGGAGTCGTTTATCGGAGGTCGAGATTTCGACAGTTACTTCTTGGAGGTTTCACCGAGATGCATACTCTCTGCCCTGTGAGTAAAACGGATACAGGCATAGTGCCTCTCCAGTGAAAGGCTTCAGTGGCCAAAACAAGGTGAGCCTTTTGCTCACAAGAGGTTTCTTCACTGTTGAATCGCATATGTAATCTGTTGTCCACAAGGGAGGTACTGCAATCTACGAGACTCGACATTTAAAAGCTAGTTATTTTTTAATGATCATTTCTTTCTCAGCTTGCAGGCAGAAGAGATCTGGTTCTGGAAATATCTTGAAACAGCCCGGGGAAGGTTTCAGTAGGAAAAGGTAAAAAGAGCGCTAGCGAAGGTTCTTATGTGATAAGATTAGAAAAAAAAAAAGCACTAATCGATCAAAGGTTCTTATGTGATAAGAGTTAAGGTAATGGGACCATAAGTTTTATAAGTTTAATAGGATAAGTTAAGGACTCTGTCTGTAATGGCGTACAACGCAAGCTGAGAATTGATTATTTGTTTAGATAGAGTTTAAGGCTATGATTTGTATACTCGCATGAATATTGTTTGTCCTAGTTGTCCTTGTTATACTGTTGTGTGCAATACCTTTGTGCGACATTGCAATTAGAGAAACGGGAAGAGTCACTAGGGAAAATTGTGATTTGGAAAAACAAGGATTGATTGAGAAGAAACAGCAACATTGATCAACTGCGGTTGGTTCATGCCAACATCTCTCACACACCCAGGCTGAGCCCGAATGAAGAGCCTTTTCAGGCCACGTAACGGCCAGGAGAAGTGGGCGTAGAGAACTTGGTTGGCCGAAAGGATTGTGAGATCAGGAACTGTGGAAAATCTTAATCATCCAGAATGGGTGCTGGAGCAAGTAAACCACCACCAAAAGGGACCCCAGCCCATTTCATGCTCCAGAATTGTGGTCAGTCTTCAACTGACCACTTAAAAGAATGGGTAAAGTGGACTAAGGGTGAAAACAAGCTATTTCCACCCGATGGTTCATTTAATTTAGAGAGAATAACATGTCTAGAAGAATGCCTTATAGACAGAGACCCAGGTAGAAGAGGTAAAAAGAAAGTGAATTGGTCGGTGTTTGGAGATTTGAAAAGGGAAGCTGAGGAACGACACGAGAAGAGCCGAAGGGTTAGCAAGCAGTGTACTAGAGGGAGAAAGCAGGTGGATGAACGAGTAGTGCAGGGGAATCGCCCTCGACATAGTAAACATCCATCTGTTATGGTTGCTAAAGAGACAAAGGCACATTCACCAAGTGCCCTTAAGGATTGGTAAGAGGATTGCACTCCCTACAGCCATCGACCACCGCCGTATGGTCCACCCCCAGCGGGCACTTCAGGCCAATTAGGAGACAACGATCCTCGGGCTGGAGCACAGGGAAACGGGGTAACACCCGCTCCCAACAATGCAGGTGCGGCTGCAGGAGAAGTAGATCCGTCACAAGAAAATCAATACCATGACTTACCTGTGGACAAAGGCCCAGTGCCCTGGAGCCATCATCATCCGCATTCCCAGTAAGACTTTTCCCCAGTCCACTCCCTGAGGGGGAGAACCTAAACAGACATTGATAAGACCTTGCGAAGAGGCTCGAGGTGGACTCACAGACAACAAGGAGGATCAGAAAAGAGAATGCGCACGGCTGAACGCGATACTCCTGGAATAAGCACCAGGGTTATCATGGAATGATAAAAGGGGGGAATGAGAATGTGTAAAAGGGTTGCGAAAGTGGTAGATGGCTAGAGAAGGTGGCAAAAGGATGGAGATAGGGAATCATGGGAAAATAGCTAAAGAAATGGCCAAGATGCAGACAACTGCAGAATCAACAGAAAAAAAAGCGGTTACCAAGAGTTGAAGTTGAGGTTAGACACGGGTCATGAGAAAGCCCGAGGCAGCACAAAGAAAGAAAGCAATCCTACATAGGAAGGGAAAAGTAATAACTTCTACTGATAGAGGAAGAGAAACTAATTGGGTTCTTTACTGATAAGGGAAGACAGTGTAGCAAAGCTATAACTAATCTACCTGACACTAGCCTTAATTGGGAGACTTTCTTGCCTGCCATTGGACGTACTCGGGGGGGGCGGGGGGGGAGGCAGAAAGGGATTGGATAGACCAAGTGCTAATCAAATGTGTTGTGTTTTGAAAATGTATATCTACTGCGTTTTTCGCGCTGAAAAGGAGCTTGTCCAGGGGAAGGTAAACAGGCTCTGATTGAGAGTGTTCCTTTGTCTTGACAAGTCCCGGCCGGAGAATCCGCAATAAAGGTCTTTTACAGAAAATGCAAGAGGTGTTCGCGTCAATGTATTCGCTGAAACAGATTGAGGGAAAAGGAATCCGTATCAACATTTGGTGTCAGAAGTGGGATCTCAACGGACGGCTGCCGAAAGCTTGCGAATTAAGAGCCAGACTAGCCGGGAGGAAAGTAGCCACTGGAGTGAGTACCCTTTAAAATACCACTTCAGTTTCCTTCAGTTCCAAAAGTCTAAGGAAAGTTTGGCCACTCGCTGATGCTCAGGTAGCGTCTGAACGAGATCCAGGTCAATCTTGCGAATACCTTTTAACTTCGGAAATAAGTGTCCAAGTCAGGTACGACGTCGACTTTGTATATCACTCAGTCCGCCTAGGCGCTGATTGGACTTAAATCGCGCGGCGACGCGGAGGGATAGGGAAATAGACAATGCCGCGGCGACGCGAAGAGATGGGGAAGTAGACAATCGCGCGGCGACGCGGAGGGATAGGGAAGTAGACAATCGCGCGGCGACGCGAATAGGAGAACCATGCGGCTACGCGGTATAAAAGGGAAATTGTGTAAAACTAAATCGCGGGGCGACGCGAGGAATTGTGTAAGGATAAAAGGAATTGTGCAAGGATAAAATTGGGCAATCATGGATCCAAAAATAGAGCCGGCCAAAGAAAAAATTTAATTAATAAGCTTTGTTGAATGAAGAGAGACTTTTGTGAATGTCTGTTTTTGAATGAGAGTACTTGTGTGATTTTTTGACTGCGGAATGAATTTTCATGTTTTTTTTTAAGAAAGCCTGTTTGGAGGAGTGAAGCAGCTGTTTGCTTATTTTAGCTCCACCCACTTCTCCAAACAGAGTGAAAGTTTTTTTAACCCTTTGTAGTGTTGTCCTGTATGTGGGAAGTTTTAAGACATTATAAGTTAGAAACGCAGGTGTGGATTTATTCGGATGATAAGTTACAGAGCTAGGAAATGCACAAAGGATAGGTTTGTTGAGTAAAAGATAAAAAATACATGGTCCCGGTGGTTGAAAAAAAGAGAATTTATTTGACACGCTCACTTACTTGTCAAAAGAAAACATGCAATGATTGATTACAATGGGTTGAAAGACATAAATTTAGTCTCGGAATGAGATAAAGAATGCCTTTTAAAAAAGCTTCTAGCTGAAAAAAAAAGTTTTAAATAAAGATTGAAATTACAAATTTTGAATTGAGATTTTGAGATATTCAGAGAAGGCACAGCAAAATACTGAGGTGGATTCAAAAAAAAAAAAAATTATTAAATTAAATCTGATCTCAAAGAAAAAAGGAGATATAAAACTAAAAGGTTTGGAAACAATCTAGAAATATCTTCAGGGATCAGGTCAAACTCCTGGGCGAGTGGCGAGCTATCCGCGAAGGTGTAAAAGGGACGTTTGAAAAATGTTAAAAACAGCAAGCTTTAGCAGTTTAGAAGAGACATTTTAACGACTTTGAAACTGGAGCATTTTGAGATAACGAAAAGCAACCCTCAAAGCCTAATTGCTGGACTCCATTCAAGTTATGGAGAAAAGAAAAAGATAAAGACGCCACTTTGAAAGTAAACAAATGATTTTAAAATTAATTTACGGAGTCACGAGCCCTCCGTGTAAAATACAAAACCTAATTTGAAGAAAGGAGATCTGAAAAAAAAGATGTAACGTAATAAATATGTGCTGGAAAAAAATGTGTTTGTGATGGAAAAAGACAGAACTTACTAAATACTAGTTGATGTTTGCTGTGAAAAAGATATTGGTTTAATTAGGAAAAGGAAAAAAAAAATTGGAAGAGGTAAAAGACAGTGATATTGATTTTAAATTATGAGAAAGTTTCACTCCAGTTTGAAAGATTTCCAAAATGGACGTTGTTTATCAAGAAAAGTCCCGAACAGTCTAAACAAGCAGGAGGGTTTTGAAAATAACGAGGAGAAAAGATCTAAGCTATGCGAACTCAGCACAGAAAAAAAAACTGGGAATTAGAGAATCTTACTGAATTTTAAAATTCTTATAGAAAATGGAACTGGCATGGAAGTTTAGATTTTGTGTCGAGAGAGAAATAAAACACAAGATTTGCCCAGTGAACGGGACCGTAAAATAAAACGAAATGTTAGAATGTACACAGCGTGTGTGAAAATTGGATTTCAGTAAACAAAATAGCTATTAAAAATGTGTGGTCTCGTTTTAAATCAATCAAAAAAAATCTTTGGCAATTAGAAGTTAAGAAAACCTTGGAGTTTACTCTAAAATGCCGTCTTCCCTGATGAGAAGACTTTTATTATGACGACTTTACTAATGATTTCTGCTTTTTTTAACGGATTCCTAATTTCTTAGCAAGTTTTGAAGGCACAAAGACTTAAAAAAAATTTTTTCGGATGATTACGTGAAGTCACGTAATGACATCAGGCTTTCTTACAAACCTGTAAAGGAGTTAACCCTTTCCATTGACAGCTGTTTTATACCGGACATTATTAATTTGGATTTCTTAATAGAATAAAAAAAAGACTCACCTAACAGAGGAAATGGTGCGATAGTCAGAATAAAAATAAAAACAGAACTAGCCTATGTAATAATACTCGCCTGATACAAATAAAAGAAAGATACTCAAACAAAACAAATTCAAGAGTTAAAAGCCAAGATGAATAAGCTGGAAGAGATTTTTAAAAAACGGGGCCAGACGGATAGTGCAGTGCGCAGCCATAGCACCATCACCTATGGCAATAGAGCCAATGTATCCCACGGTGGGTAAGTGTAGTCTAAAACCCAACCTAACTTTACCTCCGATTTCACAGAGTGACCGCAACATGCATGGATAAAAGATGAGTAGACCAGAACCTAACACCTGGTGACGACCAGGCTATCTGTTTAAAATTTGCAGATAAAACACTCACCGAGATGGGACCGCAGCGGCTACTTCGACTCTGGAGACTCAGGATACTGGGGACCTTGAGGCCCACGCGGGCACTAGATAATACAGATGGACTACGAGAGATATAGCACACGCAGGAAAGACACAACTACATGAACTAGCTTTGTTTAATTTGACTGCCGAAATATGCAACCCAGCAGCCAAGGACTGGAGCAAGGACAGAACTTATTTTAACGCATGGCTATGTATAGTGTATTAAGTAAGGTTGTAATGTAGCAGGCTGCCGATGCCATGGGCGCCAGTATATTCCGAGGACAGGAGCAAGTTCATAGGACCAAAAGGGGAAGGGCGCAGAAATCCAACTGGATGGAATTTCAGTTCTAGAAGCTCATGCCTGGGCGGACGAAGCTGCAAACAAGCAGACAAACCCACCCCGCAAGAACAGAAGGGTGGGAAGAGAACGGAGCAAGGGGGGGGGGGGCTAGTAATAAAAGAATCTAAAGAAAGGATATAATTTGGGGTGCGTCAGCGACTACTTATCCTAAACCTAATGGATATAATTTTTCCTAGCTTCTGTGGGAATGAAACTATAAGTCTATACCAGAACCTGGCACAACGGATCCTCAAAGGCCCGGAACCCACTACCCTGAGATTTAATGTCAGAAATGGAACAGGGCAAGGTCGAAAAAAAAAAAGGGGGAATACTGGAAACACTAGGCACGGGTTATGCGGCAGAGGTCATGACGATGAATTCCATAGGCCTGTAGGCAATATACGACCGGGTTAACAACTTAATGGCGTAGTCTTGAGTGGTTTAGTGGGGAGGGACTTGGATAACCAAGCCCTACAAGTGCGGTTGGGAGATGGCGCAGAAGGGGAACTGTTACAAGTGGCCCATACATTGCCGAAATGCCAAGACAATAAAATTGATCCACGCAATGGGGAAAGATATAAGTAAACGATTACAGGCTGAGATATAGTTTGCTCCGGGTATGGGGCCTGGATATTAAGTGAGGTACAACATAATTTGGAGCACCTCCAGAATGGAGACATACCAGATTGGATTCCGAACAGCATACTTAACAATTGGACTCTAGATAAAAAAAAATGAATAACACATGCGAGGTACGAAGGAATAGTCACGCATGGGTGCCGAAATTCAGATGTATTAATGGGTGGGTGAATATGATCGGATTTGTGTTGTCCATACCACAGTATGATGTAACAAAGGGAGACCCCTTATATCAGATCGATAATATTGGTGAAGTGAGAAACCAAACTCGGTTACGTTACCATCAGCCTGCCAGACGGGTGATTAAAATTAACAATAGTACCAAAGGCATTGATATAACTGACTGCTATAAAATTAACCAAGTGGTTTTATGTCGAGGTGCGCCACGAATGACGAATGATGATTGCAGATTCCACCAAACAAACGGATGTATGCTGAGTATCACTCCACTCGAACACGATCTTGAGACCATCGCTGCCCCGCAAGGAAACGGAGAGTGATGCGTGAGCACGGGGGCAGCCAACTTAATCATTAAGACCAGGGGAGGAGTCACCCCGTGTCCTCATTACTCCTAACTTCTGCTTCAGACCCAAGGGAGAAATAGACATAGACGGATATCATATACATCCCGAGACAACGGAAATCATCGACGGAACAATCATGGATACCTCCAAGAAGGGTACGAAGAGGCGGTATGGGAACCGCAAGGCAAACAGATACCGGAACTAAATGAGGAACAATTACGTTTGGTGCAAGGAATCCAGAATCAAAGACGACAGTATGTCCGGCTGATGGAAGAAATAGACAACTTACAGAGAGACACTAATGCAATGCTGGCTGATCAGCCCTGGTACTCAAAGCTGTGGGACATTGGACTTAATATTCAAATTCACCCATGGATAAGAATAATATCACATGTACTTGTGGTAATACAGGGTCTGGTTCTGATGGTCATGATGGGATTAACATGTGCACGAATTAAACAGGCCAAACGATAATTCAGGGCACGCACTATGATTAAGGCCATAAGGGATGAAAATTTAAGCAGTCCTACAGGAAGGACTTACCTTATATAACTCTGTGGGAAGGTTTCAGGAGGTCCCGAAGCTTGGGAGATGGCCATCCAGGTGAATGAACCTATTTGGAACTTGCCTACAGGGAGATAGTTATTGGGAAATATGGCCAGCTTGGCGCATAGCCAAGGGCCAAAAGGGGGGAAATGCAAGAGATAAATTTGGCATTAGGGGTACCAGTGGGACAAGGGTTAAAGTGCTGGTTCCTGCACTGGCACATAAGGAGGTAAAAGGCTTCTCTTCGGCCTTGTACCAAGGCTCCAGAATTAATCAATTCAATAATATTCCAACAGGATACGATGTGAGAACCTAAACAGACATTGATAAGACCTTGCGAAGAGGCTCGAGGTGGACTCACAGACAACAAGGAGGATCAGAAAAGAGAATGCGCACGGCTGAACGCGATACTCCTGGAATAAGCACCAGGGTTATCATGGAATGATAAAAGGGGGGAATGAGAATGTGTAAAAGGGTTGCGAAAGTGGTAGATGGCTAGAGAAGGTGGCAAAAGGATGGAGATAGGGAATCATGGGAAAATAGCTAAAGAAATGGCCAAGATGCAGACAACTGCAGAATCAACAGAAAAAAAAGCGGTTACCAAGAGTTGAAGTTGAGGTTAGACACGGGTCATGAGAAAGCCCGAGGCAGCACAAAGAAAGAAAGCAATCCTACATAGGAAGGGAAAAGTAATAACTTCTACTGATAAGGAGGAAGAGAAACTAATTGGGTTCTTTAATGATAAGGGAAGACAGTGTAGCAAAGCTTTAACTAGCCTATCTGACACCAGCCCTAATTGGGAGACTTTCTTGCCTGCCATTGTACGTACTCGGGGGGGGGGGGGGGGGAGGCAGAAAGGGATTGGATAGACCAAGTGCTAATCAAATGTGTTGTGTTTTGAAAATGTATATCTACTGTGCTTTTCGCGCTGAAAAGGAGCTTGTCCAGGGGAAGGTAAACAGGCTCTGATTGAGTGTGTTCCTTTATCTTGACAGGTCCCGGCCGGAGAATCATCAATAAAGGTCTTTTACAGAAAAGGCAAGAGGTGTTCGTGTCAGTGTATTCGCTGAAACAGATTGAGGGAAAAAGAATCCGTATCAATCGTGAGGGAAGAGGAGGGGAGGGGGGGAAAGAGAGGGGAGGGGAGGGGGGGGAAAGAGAGGGGAGGTGAGGGGGGGGAAAGAGAGGGGAGGTGAGGGGGGGGAAAGAGAGGGGAGGTGAGGGGGGGGAAAGAGAGGGGAGGGGAGGGGGGGAAAGAGAGGGGAGGGGAGGGGGGGAAAGAGAGGGGAGGGGAGGGGGGGAAAGAGAGGGGAGGGGAGGGGGGGAAAGAGAGGGGAGGGGAGGGGGGGAAAGAGAGGGGAGGGGAGGGGGGGGAAAGAGAGGGGAGGGGAGGGGGGGAAGAGAGGGGAGGGGAGGGGGGAAAGAGAGGGGAGGGGAGGGGGGGAAAGAGAGGGGAGGGAGGGGGGAAAAGAGAGGGGAGGGGAGGGGGGAAAAGAGAGGGGAGGGGAGGGGGGGAAAGAGAGGGGAGGGGAGGGGGGAAAGAGAGGGGAGGGGAGGGGGGAAAGAGAGGGGAGGGGAGGGGGGGGTAGAGAGGGGAGGGGAGGGGGGGAAAGAGAGGGGAGGGGAGGGGGGGGAAGAGAGGGAGGGGAGGGGGGGAAGGGAGGGGAGGGGAGGGGGGAAAGAGAGGGGAGGGAGGGGGGGAGAGAGAGGGGAGGGGAGGGGGGAGAGAGAGGGGAGGGGAGGGGGGGAAGAGAGGGGAGGGGAGGGGGGGAAGAGAGGGGAGGGGAGGGGGGAAAGAGAGGGGAGGGGAGGGGGGGAAGAGAGGGGAGGGGAGGGGGGAAAGAGAGGGGAGGGGAGGGGGGGAAAGAGAGGGGAGGGGAGGGGGGAAGAGAGGGGAGGGGAGGGGGGGAAAGAGAGGGGAGGGGAGGGGGGAGGGGGGAAGAGAGGGGAGGGGAGGGGGAGAGAGTGGGTGGGGGGGGAATGGAGGGGTGGGTGGGGGGATTGTGTGGGTGGTGGGGGTTTGTGTGGGTGGGAGGGGGGGGTAAGAGTGGGTGGGTGGGGGGTTGTGTGGTGGGTGGGGGGGGTTTGTGTGGGGTGGGTGGGGGGGTTTGTGTGGGTGGGTGGGGG